>NC_092714.1:178934343-179670176 GCF_047496885.1 Scyliorhinus torazame
GGAGCAGCAGGTGGGAGAAAGCGGAGGTTTGAATATATCAGGACTGGAGTGCGGAGGTGACGAAGAAGAGGGCCGGGTACAACCGGGCGAAGGCGGTGCTGCACAGGACGGGGGTGAAGTTTGGCATGCTGCAGCCGGCACGACTGTAGGTCACCTACAAGTACCGGCACCATTATTTTGAGTCCCTGGAGGCGGCGTGGGCCTTTGCTCAGACCGAGAAGCTGGACACAAACTGAGGGTCAGGATGGGTGGTCGGGGATTGCAGTTGGTGTGTTACATTTTATGGGGGGGTTCTTTGCTCTTGTTTCTTTTTTGTTTGGTGTGGGTGGTTAGGGTGGGCTGGGCACTGTTTTGGTTGGGTCTGTCGGGTGGGCTCTTTGAGGGTGTAAGTAAATGGGGATGGGGCCCCGAGGGGGAGGGTGAGGCCCGAGTCGGGGGTGAGGGGACTGGGCCTGTAAAAGGAGCTGCGCCAGAGGTGGCGGGGCCGGGCAGGTGGAAAGCGCGGGCTTTTTCCCGTGCTGAAGGTTGGAGGGCTCGGGGGCGGGGCAGGGTAGCGAGGGTTGTTTCTCGCGCTTGGGATAGAAGGGGGAGGCGGAGAGCCTGCTGATGGGTAATGGAGGAGGAGGGTATGTCCCACAATGGGAGGAGTCGAAGGAGAGGTGGGAGTGGCAGGAGTCAGCTGACTTGCGGGAGTGCAATGGGGGGAGCAAGGCAGCTAGGAGGGGTCCTAGCTGGGAGGGGTGGGTGGGGGGGCAACCGGGTTGCTGCTGGTATGGTCAAGGGGGAGCTGGAGCGGGTAGAGGGGGCTGGGGCGGGGTCTGCCGCCGTGGGGACCCGGCCGGGCGTGGGGTGCGGGCGCTTGGCTGGCCGAGGAGGGGTTATGGCTAGTCGACGGGGGAGGGGAGGCGGGTAGCCCCCTGATTCAGCTGATAACATGGAATGTAAGGGGACTGAACGGGCCAGTCAAGCGGGCCCGGGTGTTCGCGCACCTGAAGGGGCTGAAGGCAGATGTGGTCATGCTCCAGGAGACACCTGAAGGTGGCAGACCAAGTAAAATTGAGGAAGGGGTGGGTAGGTCAGGTGTTTCATTCGGGGCTGGATGCCAAAAATCAGGGGGTGGCGATCTTGATGGGAAAGAGGGTGTCGTTCGAGGCGTCAAGCATTGTGACAGACAATGGCGGCAGGTATGTAATGGTAAGTGGTAAGCTGCAAGGGGAGAGGGTGGTGCTGGTCAATGTGTACGCCCCGAACTGGGACGATGCGGGTTTCATGCGGCGCATGTTGGGTCGGTTCCCTGACTTGGAAGTGGGGGGCCTGATAATGGGGGGGGGGGGACTTTAACACGGTGTTGGATCCGGCACTGGATCGCTCCAGGTCTAGGACGGATAGGAATCCGGCGGCGGCTGAAATGCTGAGGGGGTTTATGGACCAGATGGGAGGGGTGGACCCTTGGAGATTTGCAAGGCCGGGGGCTAGGGAATTTTCATTTTTCTCACATGTCCATAAGGCTTATTCCCGGATCGACTTTTTTATTATGAGTAGGGCGCTGATAGCGAGAGTAGAGGATACCGAGTACTCTGCGATAGCCATTTCAGATCACGCCCTGCATTGGGTAGACCTAGAGATGGGGAAGAGAGGGACCAACGCCCATTGTGGCGCTTAAAGGTGGGGCTGTTGGCGGACGAGGAGGTGAGTGAGCGGGTCCGAGGAAGCATAGAGAGATACCTGGAGGCCAACGATAACGGGGAGGTCCGAGTGGGGATGGTCTGGGAGGCGCTGAAGGCGGTGGTTAGGGGAGAGCTGATCTCCATTAGGGCCCACAAGGAGAGGAGAGAGCAGAGGGAGAGGCTGGTGGTGGAGATGGTGAGGGTAGACAGGAGGTATGCGGAGGTGCCTGAGGAGGGACTGTTGAGGGAGAGGCGTAGCCTCCAGGCCGAATTCGACCTGTTGACCACCAGGAAGGCAGAGGCGCAGTGGAGGAAGGTCCAGGGGGCGATTTAAGAGTATGGGGAAAAGACAAGTCGGATGCTGGCGCATCAGCTTCGGAAGTGGGACGCAGCGAGGGAGATAGGGGGAGTTAAGGATAGGGGAGGGAGTGTGGTGCGGAGTGGGGTTGACATCAATGGGGTCTTCAGGAACTTTTATGAGGAACTGTATCGGTCCAAGCCCCCACTGAGGGAGGGAGGGATGGGCCGCTTTCTGGACCAATTGAGATTTCTGAAGGTGGAGGAGGGACTGGTGGCGCGATTGCGGGCCCTGATTGGGCTGGAGGAGCGGGCCAAAGGGATAGGGAGCATGCAGGCGGGGAAAGCACCGGGGTCAGACGGTTTCCCGGTCAAATTCTACAAAAAATATGTGGACCTGTTGGGCCCGTTGCTAGTTAGGACCTTCAATGAGGGGAGGGGGGGGGGGGGGGGGGGTTGCCATTGCCCCCAACGATGTCCCGGGCACTGATCTCCTTGATGCTGAAGCGGGACAAGGATCTCCTGCACTGTGTGTCTTACAGGCGATTTTGTTGTTAAATGTAGAGGCCGAGGTGCTGGCGAAGGTCTTAGCCACGAGAATTGAGGATTGTATGCCGCAGGTGATCCACGAAGACCAGACGGGGTTCGTGAAGGGGAGGCAGTTGAACGCGAATGTGCGTAGGCTCCTGAACGTTATTATGATGCCGGAGGGGGAGGCGGAGATAATGGTGGCGATAGACGCGGAGAAGGTCTTCGATAGGGTAGAGTTGGGGTACTTGTGGGAGGTGCTGAAGAGGTTCGGGTTTGGGGAGATGTTTGTCAGGTGGGTCAGGCTGTTGTACAAGGTCCCGATGGCGACTGTGGCCACGAACAAGAGGTCAGAGTACTTTCGGTTGCACCGAGGGACGAGGCAGGGGTGTCCCCTGTCCCCCCTGCTCTTCGCACTGGCAATTGAACCCCTGGCTATGGCACTGAGGGAGTCGAGGAACTGGAGGGGATTGGTGCGGGGTGGGGAGGAGCATAGGGTGTCGCTCTATGCGGACGACTTGCTGCTATATGTGGCGGACCCGGTGGGGGGAATGCCGGAGGTAATGAGGATCCTCAGGGAGTTCGGGAATTTCTCAGGGCACAAGCTAAACATGGAGAAAGAGCAAGTTGTTCGTGGTTCACCCAGGGGACCAGGAGAGGGAGATTGGCGAGCTCCCACTAAAAAGGGCGGAGAGTAGCTTCTGGTATTTGGGGGTCAAGGTGGCCAGGAGCTGGGGGGCCCTGCACAGACTTAATTTCATGAGGCTGGTGGAGCAAATGGAGGAGGAGTTCAAGAGGTGGGACGCGTTGCCGCTGTCACTGGCGGGTAGGGTGCTGTCTGTTAAGATGACGGTGCTCCCACGGTTTTTGTTCCTGTTCCAGTGCCTCCTCATTCTTATCCCGAAGGTCGTCTTTAGGCGGGTCAACAGGAGCATAACGGGGTTTGTGTGGGCGTGAGGGACTCGGAGGGTGAGAAGGGTGTTCCTGGAGTGGAGTAGGGATGGGGGGGGGGGCTGTCACTGCCCAACCTCTGTGGGTACTACTGGGCCGCCAATGTGGCGATGGTGCGCAAGTGGGTGATGAAGGGGGAGGGGGCTGCATGGAAGAGGCTGGAGATGGCGTCTTGTGAGGGTACGAGTCTGGAGGCGCTGGCAATGGCGCCACTGCCGCTCCCTCCAATGAGATATACCACGAGCCCGGTGGTGGCGGCTACCCTCAAAATCTGGGGGCAGTGGAGGCGGCATAGGGGGAAAGTGGGGGCCTAGGTGTGGACCCCAATACGGGGGAACCACCGGTTTGTCCCAGGGAGAATAGATGGAGGTTTTTGGTGTGGCACAGGGCAGGGATAAGAAGGTTGGGGGGACCTGTTTGTGGATGGGAAGTTCGCAAGCCTGGGTGAGCTGGAGGAGAAGTATGGGCTCCCCCTGGGGAACACCTTTAGGTATTTACAGGTGAGGGCGTTTGCCAGGCGGCAAGTGGTGGAATTCCCGCTGCTGCTGCTCTCGGGGAGGGGGTGGCGGGGGTTGGAGAGGGGAAGATCTCGGCAACTTACCAGATGATGCAGGAGGAGGCCTCGGTGGTGGAGTTGAAAGGTAAGTGGGAGGAGGAGATCGAGGAGGGGACGTGGGCAGATGCCCTTGATAGGGTGAACTATTACTCTTCGTGCGTGAGGCTCAGCCTCATACAGTTTAAGGTGCTGCACAGGGCACACATGACCGGGACAAGGATGAGGTGGTTCTTTGGGGGTGAGGACAGGTGTGTTAGGTGCTTAGGGAGCCTAGCAAACCACACCCATATGTTCTGGGCATGCCCAGCGCTGGAGGAATTTTGGAAGGGCGTAGCGAGGACGGTGGTAGGATCCAGGGTCAAACCGGGCTGGGGGCTCGCAATATTTGGGGTTGCAGGGGAGCCGGGTGTGCAGGAGGCGAAAGAGGCCGGTTTTCTGGCCTTTGCGTTCCTAGTAGCCCGGCGAAGGATTCTTCTTCAGTGGAAGGATGCAACGCCCCCAAGCTTGGAATCCTGGATCAACGATATGGCGGGGTTTATTAAATTGGAGAGGGTGAAATTTGCCTTAAGGGGATCGGTGCAAGTGTTTTTCAGGCGGTGGCAACCGTTCTTGGACTTCCTGGCAGAACGGTAGACAATGGTCAGCAGCAGCAACCCGGAGGGGGGGGTTCTATTTTATTTTTGTTTGTTTACACTCGGGGATCTGAGGGGGTGTATATATTTACTATGTGTTAATTTGGGGTGTTAATTTATTATTGATGTATAGGGGGGAGAGGGGCACGGGGGTTGTTGTATTTTGTTCTGTATTTAATTCTATCGGGTTCCTTTTTCATTTTGTTGTTGATATTTTGTGAAAACCTCTAAAAATTATTTTTTTAAAAAAGAATGTGGTCAATAACTGTGTAGCATAATTGAGAAAGTTATTCACCATTCCTATAAAACAGCAAGCATACAACATTCACCAGAAGATAATGGTACCTTAGTTTAGTAATCTGGTCATATATTTGGCAATTGTTTTATGGGTTATTGCCTGGTGTGGAATAAATGCCAGACAAGATACTGATTTTAAATTCCTCCACTGTAATTTTTAACAATATTGGCCTCCTGGTTGACTGGTGTCCAGTTGACTACAGGTGGACTGGCCTCTTGTGATGGCGTAACCAGCTTCTGATTGCATGCCTTCAAAGTAAGTGTTGTTACAATCAATCTGTGCACATAATGAAGAGCATATGCAGGGTGTTTCTTTATCTTGGTCTTCAAGGGTTTTTTTGTTCTGTTCGTGGCATGGCTTTTGAAGTTGCTCCTATAGAATTTACAACAACAATTACCTTCAGACGGGAAGAGTATATTTAATGGGGAAGTTTTTATTACATTTCATGAATCCGTGCAAATAATTTGGGAAATTTCCATAAAAACAGGATGACTTTCATTGGTGTTCCCTACTTTTCTGATGATACAGTATTGTCTCGCACAATCTTTAAGGCACTGTCTGGATTTTTTGAGCCCTACATAGTAGAATGGTATAGCACTTAAGGGCAATTCAATGTGACTTCAAGCTTCCTTGAAATGAAGGCTTTCTCATTAATGCTTCTTCCCAAGAATCTACATTGGGTTGGGGATGGTGGTGGCCTGTGTTTCTCCAAAAATTCATAATCAAATGAGGGATAGTCATTTACAAGTTTATAGGTCTGTTTTGCTAATTTCATTATTGTTATATTGAAGTTTTGCTGGGTAATTCAATGAATGTGCAGTGCCTGCCAAGATTGAAAAGTAATTAGCATTAGTTGCAATCTGAAGGATTTGCCCAGCAGCAGAGGCACTTTGAAAGATAGTCCGCCAAAATGTTTGGGAGAATACTGTCTTTGTTTCAATTTCAAGCACCAAATAATTTGGCGCCGCTTCAATTTCCAAGATTTTTACATGCCCCTGATACAGTATATCTCAGAATGTGGCACTTCCATGTCTGCGGCATTCCAAATTTTCCACTCATAATTTAAGCTCATTATAGCTGCAATTATGCTTTTTCAGAAGGTGAGATAATGCCTGTATGCATTTTCCATCTCAAGATTTTACTTCTGTTCTCAGTCAAAAATCACAATTTTCTATTTACAAATTCCCATGTCCACATGGTTAATGGAAATCACCAATGTAAATTAATCGCCCTGTTATTAGTGAGTGGCTTTTCATCCGAATCACTTGATGCTTAATGAACTTTACTTTTGAAAACTTTCTAATGGCGATTTTTTTCCTCATACTGAAATTTCAAATTAAGAATTTAAGCAAAATATGTACTTCCTAACTTAAATACTTTGAATCTTCAGCCTGGAATTGAAGACCGCCCATCACTGGCACTGTCACTCTGTTCTACTTTATAACCTCATGGCTGTTGTCATTTTATTTCACCCTCTATCTCAATGCTATACCTTGTTGAAATGCTGAACAGATGATGAAGACTTTTCTGTTTGCTTTTATAATTCAATGTTTTTACTCTTTGTAAAAAAAGAAAGAAAATGACTATAATGTGTGTGAGAAACATTGGTTCATAAAATGAACAAAAGCTACACTGGCTGTATGTGAATATTGTCTCTCTCTGGGAATAAATTCAGCAACTTTTCCTGAGCAAAGCACGAGAAATTGTCAAAGACTTTCCTATAATTGAGGCATAATACATCTCCCACCTGCCCCACCATCTATCATGTCTGTTGTGTGCTTAGAAAATTTTGTCAAGGAGATGAGGTTCTGTACACAGGAAGCAGATGCTATGAATGCCAGATTTAATAGAGATAAGCGAAATTCCAGTCATAGAAAAATTACAGCGCTTTTGAATGAAGAATGTAAAAAAAGGAAACAACACAATTTCTTGGGAGGGGGTGGGGTGGGGTTGGGGGGTCAGCTATGGTATGGTATGCTGTTCTATGGTATTATCTTGTTTAAAATGTACTGTTAGAATTTTTAAATTGTGAGCAATTTATCATGCCACGGATTTGACTGATTGGTTATGTTCACGACATAACATTCTCGTCTGGTCAACAAAAGGGTTTTTATATTTGTGAGTAATCATTTAATGACAGCATTTCATTGGCCCATAACCTCCTGGTTCCCCAGCGTTGCATCAAGTGGGTACCCTAATGATGCACTGGGAAATCCCTCTAGGAAGTTCCCAAGAAGAGTTTACCCAGCAATTGCACAGAAATGCTAACTTCCTCTGGACAATTGTGCTGGACTGGGGAACCACCTGACCGAAAAGATTGAAATCGCTAACTTCGGTTAGTTCTGCCTGTGTTACCTGAGAGTTATGCTGAAACGCAGAGGAACAAAATCACTAGATTCTAACTCCAGAATAACTAATTAAAAAACATAGATCCAGCCTCAGCCATGCACGTCCACCCCAGGGGATGCACCATACCCAATTTTTCTCCCCCCTCCCCTCCCAGACTGACCTCCCCTCCTCTCCGATCCGTCCTATTCGCACTCGCTCCCCCCCCTCCCCCACCAAAGGTCCATTCCAACCTGAGCGAGTGCCGGAAAAAGAGGCGTTCCTTACCTCTCTGCGCTCCAGTTCGTCCATTCAAATGCAGCCGGGGCACAGTTGTCTGCTCTTGCCTCACCAAGCCTGAGTGAGGCAGATTGGGTGAGACAGGGACTTTGAAATCCCAATGTAGGCAAGTCTGTCAAGATTGGCAATCCGCCGGAGATTGTCGCTCTGAGGAAGTTATGGGCCAATATGTTACTAAGTTATTGGCTTGAATCTGCTGCTGCTATTTTTAAATATATATTTTTTTATTCTCCTTTTTCACAAATCTGCTGCTCCTATGATATACATTCTGTCCAACGCTTTTCTCTTAACTTAAAAGTTTTGGTTACCCCCGACACCAATTAATTTCAGGTTAAGTATAACTAACACTCCACAGCTACGTGCGCTTCTTTTGTATCAAATGATCTCCACCTATCCAGTTGATTTTTCTAACTTTCATGGCCTCTGCCTTCATTTTGTTTTGTTTTTCTTTGCTTCTCTCATTCCTTCCTTTCAGGCGGCAACTATCAGGGTCTAAAATACACTGGAAAAACTTTACAAGTGGCTGTGAGAAACTGAAGGGCAAAAAAATTGAAGCTGGGTTGCACTCATGCATATTAACTTAGGTTATGTCTAAACAATTGCAGGTTTAGGCTTCACCGAGAGAATGAGGAAAACTTTGAGGTTGATTTAGAGGTGCAGAAAGTGGGGAGCGACAGAAACTACGTATCTGCTCCTCTAACAACAGGTTTGCGCCCTCCCGTGCTTCCTGCTCCAGCTCCTCCAAATGCAGGTTACCTCCCTCCCACTCTGATCTTTCTCCAGAGACAGGATCTATGATTGGCGGAGCAGAAAGGGCATGCGAGCGCAAACCTGTGATGGAGATAAAGGAGCATTTATCCCAGACAAGTCCAACCTGTTCAAACAATTGCAAAGAGCCTGTTAAGGATCAAAAACAACAGTGCAATGGCATAACTTTGTTACAATGTGAGTTTTGATGCTGCGATGGTTGACACGTTCAGTTAAAACCAAAAACTAGAGAGAATAGATGCCTCATGAGGGAATTAGAGAAGAAACCGTTGTAGAATGAGATATAAATGCCGTCAAGGCACTGATCACTCCCAATACCAATTTAAAAACCTGAGTTAGAAGGAAAACTAGGACGAAAACCAGTCCTAGTATCCGCCATTACCAGAGACACCAGAACATCACTGGCATACAGCAGTGGTGAGAATGACGTGAATTGTAATTCTGAGTTCAGCTCAAAGGCTAACCAAACTTTCTCTTTCTTTGGTCTCAATTCTTCCTTATCTTTTCTGTTGCCATTTGCACTCATTGGCATTTAGATCACAGCATATAAGTTGGTCCTTGAAGCCACCAAAAATCTTTACAGAAAATGGGGGTCAATTTAAATGCTGAGTATGAAATGTGAAGGGCCGGTGTGGATGGTCCCCATTTTGAAATGTGAAAGGAAAAGCATAACACTGGTAATGTTAAATTAATGTGACACAGTTTATTGAATGAATTAATTTTGCAAATATACCTTTAACCACAATCAAAATGTTTTATAAACCATCAAACCCATTGTCTTTGGCATCCGATGCAAGAGTTCATTGAATTCATTGAGTCACTTTGGCTATGACAGTAAGGATTTTGGATTTGGCGCTTTTGGTTTCATAATCAGTCCTCTGGAAAAACTATGGAATATCCAATTCAATAGATGGAGAGGACGACAAATTTGTTGCAATGACTTCATGATAGACAGTTTGTGCATGAGTAGTATCCCACGATTTGGCGAAGAAACCACAAAAAATATTTAAGCGAGGACGGGCAGGTGGTGCAGTGGTTAGCACAGGGAATGCGGCACTGAGGACCCAGGTTCGAATCCCTCCCCTGGGTCACTGTCCGTGTGGAGTTTGCACATTCTCCCCATGTCTGCATGGGTTTCACCCCCACAACCCAAAGATGTGCAGGTTCGGTGGATTGGCCACGCTAAATTGCCCCTTAATTAGAGAAAAAATAATTGGGAACTCTAAAAATTTATTTTAAAAATAAATAAATATTTACGCAGGGCAACATGCATATTTCCATTCATTGTAAGGTTTTTTTCTCCAGCTATTCCCCTGTTCCATTCAGCATGAATGACCCTGACCCTTGAATGGCTTAGAATCATAGAATCCCTGCAGTGCAGGAGGCCATTCGGCCCATTGTGTCTGCACCAACCCTCTGAAAGAGCACCCTACCTAGGCGCAATCCTCCACCCTATCCCCATAACCCCACCTAGGGGCAATTTATCATGACCAATCCACCTAACCTGCACATCCTTGGACCGTCTGAGGAAACCGGAGCACCCGGAGGAAACTCACGCAGACATGAGGAGAACATGCAAACTCCACATAGATAGTCACCCGACGTTGGAATTGAACCTGGGGCTGTGAGGCAGCAGTGCTAACCACTGCAACCGTGCGAGCAGAAGGAAACCATGGGTTTTTGTTGTACACTATTGCACACCGGTCATTTCCCCTGAAACCTGTGCCAAAGGTACAAATCAAGTTGGGTCTCCTGAAATTTATTTAACCTGTCTTAATTTCTCCCTATGCTTCTGAATATGCTCAGAAGGTTCTGAACGTGCTCAGATACTGGTTAATATATGTGCAGGTGCTTTTCTTTAAGTTAAGTAAAGTTTTTGATGTTGTATAACAATTGTTGATGAAGGTGGTTTTACTACCTTGCTTTAAATTTCCAAATAACTTGTGGAATATTCCTCCAGGTTCTTAATGCATATTGTTTCATAAAGTTTTTATCTTCAGTTACAGGTCCTCTGATTTGGCCATGTTTAATTTGAGTATTGGGTTCAGAACAATGAGATTGCTGAAGAAAAAATGCAGTTGCTCAATTATTAATTTGCACCTTTTATATAAATGCCTGATGGGAGGATTCTGTTTCTGTCAGAAGATCTATAAAGCCAGTGATGTTTAAAAAAAACCATATATTGTGTGGTTGACTGGAAAGCTTGGTTGATCTAGACTGAAAATGCTCGCCTGCACTGCTGAGATGGCCGTTACTATCTGCCATTGGAAATCTTGGTGCTGCAATAACATAGCAAAAGTTAGTAAACATGTCATTTCAAAACAATGTTCGGAGGTGTATGTTTGAA
This sequence comes from Scyliorhinus torazame, assembly GCF_047496885.1. Lineage (NCBI taxonomy): Eukaryota > Metazoa > Chordata > Chondrichthyes > Carcharhiniformes > Scyliorhinidae > Scyliorhinus > Scyliorhinus torazame. The sequence continues at coordinate 178,945,013 of NC_092714.1, forward strand.
GATGGATTCATTTCTCACTTAATCCATTTGAATGCAAATTATTATCTATTTTCAGAATTATACAGTAGGTCCCAGTGCAAAGTTTCTATATTTTACTTTTCTGTGTGTGCTATTTCATTAAAATGGTCTGCTGAGCGATCCTTATTAGTTATTGGACAGTGTTATTTTCATTGTTTTTATTGCCTAGCATAGCACAATAGAATGGCTTGTTAAATTATTGGTTTACTGATATCAGGCAGTAATGGTTAAGCTGTTGATCTTTATAACCTCAAATCATGTTGTGAGTTCTATTTTCACTGTTGTTAATCCCCAGTTAATGTTGCTAATTATAGCAGGATTCATTTCTTTCAAATGCTTATTTAACAACTTACTATGATAAGTACGCAAGTAGAATGCATTATTTTTGTTCCCTTTTGATCGTGGTGATAAATCCTTCAATCCGTTAATGGCCGCTATGATTGATCAGGTGCTATTGGTTGTGGAGAGGGAGGTACAAATAATGCAAAATATTCAAAACCTGTGATATTGTACAGGACCATGTTTGCAAAATATTTACATGCAGCTTTGTACATTAAAGTCAGCAAGATGGTATTTGGCCAATATGCATGTAATGTACAGGCCTTTATATTTGAATCCGAAGATGTTTTGCGTAACGCCTGCTGCACTATAGCAGGAAGTGCAGTTTGCGCACTGTTGAGTAACTCCAATCCATCGGAAAGCTGCCTTCCCCAAAGTGTTTATGTAAACTAGAGGCAGACAAAGCCAGTGAAGACCTATTTTTAGCAGCTTTGCTGCAGAAGGGGGAGGCAAAATCCTCGGGTCACTTAAATAGGGCAAATCAAACAAGCAGCAGTTAGGTTAGCTTGTGGTTCTGCAGTTTTAGATCATTGAGTAAAGCCAAATTCAAAGCTTAAATTTTTCCTGAACCTTTTTCCCTTCCACAATTCTTCACCCCAACGCCTTCCCTTGCATCCATCCTCTTCTATGCCCATGAAACTTGTTAATTTCATTTTTTTCTTTTGACATTGAAAATACACCAAGCAGCCCTATCATTGGGAGGAAGATGTCAAGAGAGTCAAGCTGCATATTCTCTGGCCGACACGGACTTCGAATTTAACATGCACAAAAAACTTGCTGTTGGTAACACAGCATTTGTCAACCTGCCAAAAAGCTCATTTATTTTAGGAATAGAAATGCATTCTAGGAAAATAAATTTATTTATGAAAGGAGGTGTAGGAAATTGGAGTATTTTGCATATTCTCATGTGAATTTGAATCGCTAAGTTTTTATATGGCTTTGAATATTTTAATTTTAGTGCGGTCACAATTGGTCTTGTGTAGATTTAAGTTCTGTCAGTAAGCATTTGTGCTATAGGTTTAGCACAAAAGTGAATGTTCTGTGAGTCTGTGAAAAGATAGGTTTGCATTTTGGGTACAGTACAATTTCTTCATTAGACCTAGCTGTCAGAAGAATGGGAAGTCCTTTTCTATCACAAGAAGAGAATTGTGGATCCACATCATGAATCTTCTGTCAAATAAGGGAATTTGTTTACCTGAGGGAATCACGTGTAGCTGGAGCATGAGTGTTGCTTTCCATAAAACTATAGATATGAAGACACCTTAAAGGACTTTGAATGAAAAGGGAATAAAATTGGTCGAACAAATGAGTTTTTCTAAAGGCTGTTCAAGATTGTTAGCGGTTGTCTATTTCTTGACTTTTACTTGCTGTTCTCCCACTGTTTCATATTCAGGCACTATAAAAGTGCTCTCAAGTTCTGGTGCAGGTCTGCTGCCAATACCTTACTTAATCTACTTTTTCCCTCTCTTTAAATGTAGCCAGCCTTTCTCTGCATTTGCATTGTTTCCTTTATTTTACCCCCACAGCCTTGTCCTCATTTTTCATCCCAGCAGCCTCTTCATTCAAAGGATCTTCCTCTGCCATTTCTGGCAACCCCAACATGATAACACCACCAAACGTGCTCCCCATTAGAATTCCGTAGAGGCTGTTCTCTTCCTCTCTCTCTCTCCTCCTCCTCCTCTCTCTTTCTCCCCCCCCCCCACCCCCCACCCTTCCCTGTAACACCTTGGTCCACTCTTCTATCAACCCCAAACACCTAATCCCCTTCTCGGGGTACCTTCTCATGCAATCGTAGGTGTAACATCTGCCCCTTTACCTACTTCCTTCCCACCATCCAATGCCCAAATACGTCTTCCAGGGAAAGCAGCAATCCACTTGAACTTGGTTTCAATTTAATTTATTGCATTCACTGCTCACAATGCAGTCTCTTTGACATGGCGGTGAACAAACATAGACTGGCTGATGCTTTGTAGAGCACATTGCTCAGCCCACAAGCATGACCCTGACCTTCCTGTCATTTGCCATTTAATTTCACCATCCTGCTCTCATGCTCACATTTATGTCCTTGACCTGCTACAGTGTTCCAGTGAAGCTTAATGCAAAAACAGCACCTCATCTTCCAGCTAGGTACTTTACAGTCTCTGGACTTAACAGTTGACTTCAACAACTTCAAGCCATGAACTCTGACCTCCATCATGATCATTTGTTTTCCCTAACCGGGCCAGTCCATAACTTGTTCTTGTGTTTTGTTTTTAGAGAGCACTGACCTTTGTTTTGCTAAGCACACATTCTGCTAGCTGACCTTTATGCCACTATTAACACCTGCTTTAGTCTTTAACCATTACCATTCCCGTTGTCATTTTTATCAAATCTCTCCTGAGGTCCTATCTATCCATGACCTTCTATTTTGCTCCATCTGCTCCACCCCTCTCCAGCATATAAGAGCCATCACATTTCTACCTCTCTTTAGCTCTGAAGAAGTCATAAGGACTCTGTGTCACCTCTGTTTCTCTCTCCAAAGCCTTTTCTGTTTTTATTTCAGATTTCCAGCATCCAAAGTATTTGGCTTTCATTTTAGAGTAAAATTTTATGTATGCTGTTCTCATGGGCGTTGTCTATCGTTTTGTGCCTTTTGATTTAAAGTTAAACTATTTTGAGTGAGGTGTTTATACCATTGGTTTACGGTGATGAGGCATAAAGTTCAATCTCATCTGAACTTCTTGTTAGCTGTCTCATGATATTTACTCAATTAATGAGCTGTCAGCCTGAACTGCTTTATGAAGAACATTTTGAGTTATTAGTTTACCTCTAATACCTGAAGTCAATGATTGCCACCATGGAATAATGCCAAACTCTTATTGCAGTAGTATGAAGTCCAACAAGGAACAGTTTGTTGCGATTATGGGATCTTCCACAAGATGATCAGTGAGCTCTTAGCTTTAATTCTTCAATTAAACATGCCCCACAACTGCAAGAGTTTGACCCCCCCCCCCCTTCCGGCACATCCAGCACGGGGCAATTCACCATGCAGGTTGCTTAAATCTTTAATCCTCGTGTGATTTCAAATGTATGGCTACTCTTGGGTGAGGAATTTACTTGGAAAGGGTTTAATTTGGCCTTTACCTGATGGGCATAGTTTTTCATCAAAGATGCAGGCAATTACAGGTAGATGCTTAAACAGACTCCATCCTTTTTCATCAGTGAGAAACAAACGCAGACTGCAGTGCAAACAACTACATTTCGCATCTTGGATTTGGCGTGAGATCCATTCCATTCAGGGTTGTGATGTAACCAAGGGCTTAATTGTTTGTTTAAAGGGTTAAATTATGACAGTAAGTTGCATAAACTTGGTTTGTATTCCCTTATCTTTAGACGGTCACCTGATTGAAGTTTTTGAAACAATAAAGGAATTTGATATGAGATGCAGAGAAACTATTTTGTCTGCTGATGAATCTCAAATCAAGTAGGCATAATCACCCAGTTAAAGCTTAGGTCATTTAGGAGTGAAATCAGAAAATGCTTTTTCACACAGTTTAGGAGTGAAATCAGGAAATGCTTTTTGAGGCAAAAGGTGGTGGAATTATGCAACATGCTTTCCCAAAATACAGTGGATTAATTGAAGCATTTGAGAGATTTATGGATTTTTGTTGCAGAAGGATATTGAGGGGTATGCAGCCATGTTGGTCAAGTGGGGTTTAGATACAGATTAGGCATGATCACATTGAAAAACGGAACAGAGTCAAACGGCTGCTGGTTCGCTGTTCCCACAACAATTATATATTTGGCAGGCAAATGGAGGAGTTAATATAGATTTTTAAAATAGCCTCAATTGAATTTCTGGAATAATTCCTGCAATAGCGATGAGAAACAGGGCATCCAATAAACCATTTCTTGTTCAGTTGTGTCAGCCTTTCGACATTAGACTATTTTTGGCACCATGCACGATATCCGAGGAAAGACCTGGCAACTTCCTTTTTCTGCAGTTGGTCACAAACCTGTCTTGGTCAGGATTGATTGTACAGGTTCGATGAACGACAAAATAATCCAGTTGACTTATCATTTGTCTGGAGATGTAATTTTGGCTCTGGAACATCCCGAACTCTCAGTATAGGGCAGTGTTTTTCAAGCTTTTTTCCCTGGGACCGACTTCATCGACCGACCGGCCTTCCCGACTCACGCCAGCTGACCATGCTTAGTCTTCAAATGCCTTTGAAGTTTTGAGGGTTTAACTCTCATTTTCCAGTACTTTACTACGTATAACACACATGGGCTTTGTGTCCTGACTTGCACTGGCACAATTAACAAATCCATACTTCAAGAAATCAACTTTATTTTGCTTTGTTCTCAATTTCAGTTTTTCTTAGTAAGTTGTTCACCAGAGGCCCTGGAGCTCTGTATACAACTCATATGAGCATTGCTTTGTCCTCATGTGGACTCTCCCTTATAACAAAATGATTTGTCTTCAGTTCATCACAGTCCTGTTGCCGTGCTTGCTTGCAGCTAAAAAATGGAGGGATCTCTGTGATTTTGCGCCAAAAGCACAAACGTACAGGGGGGGAATGATGTCAGGGTATGTGCTGGGCGTGTGACCTGCTCTCTGCTGCAGCTTCTGGTGGGAAGATGGCATCGTTCACATTTAAAAGCTGGTCATGGCCAGCATTCTTAACTGAAAAGATGGTTGTGACTGGCATTCTCAATTTAAACGGCAGTCGCGGCCATTGGGCACTTCTCCCGCGATCGGGAATGCCGCAACCGAACTCTGCGCAGGTGACCTATCCGATGGTCGCAACCTGCTGTTTGAAAAACCCCAGTATAAGGAGTATGTGTAGGAATTGCATTGCATAGGTGGTGCGGTGGTTAGCACTGCTGCCTCACGACGCCAAATTCCCAGGTTCGATCCCGGCTCTGGGTCACTGTCCGTGTGGAGTTTGCACATTCTCCCCGTGTTTTCGTGGATTTCGCCACAACAACCCAAAGATGTGCAGGGTAGGTGGATTGGCCACACTAAATTGCCCCTTAATTGGAAACATTTTTTTTTTTAATTGAATTTCATTGCATGCTGTTAGCAAGTGGGAAAGACTTGCTTTTAATCTCATTTGTCAGCATATTGTAAAGTTAGCCAAGTGGTAACATGTTTAATTTACCACCTTAGCTGGTGTGGACAAAATAACAGCAGATTCTTGCAATTAAATTTTTTTCACTCTTAAAAGTTACCCTGAGATGTTCAAAACATGTTCATGGATTCGGATGTCCCTTGGTGGTTCCTTTCATTGTTTCAGATAACTACCACATGTTTATTCAGGATGCTCTACCTGCCGGCTGAATGCTGTGCCCTGCCGTCTTTCCTCAAAAACATACTACTTCTGGTTCCCTAACTTATTTTCAAAGCTTCCGGAGATGGCCATGGAGTGAGTGGTCGCACACAGGGCAGCTCCGCTCGAAGGCGTTGGTTTGGGCACTTTACACCCGTTAGTGGGGTAATTTCGGCAAAACAGTGGTGCAGTAGGTATAGGAGAAGAGGTTCTCCCCAGGATTGGATGTCTACTGGCTATCAGACCCAGCAGAAGACAGTTAAAGACCTGACTAAGGAGTTGGTGGAGACCTGTGGGCAGCACCAATTAAGAGAATGGTGCAGGGGGAAGGGTCTCCGTCGGTGGGAAAGCCTCGGATGGAGCAGTTGATGACCTTCATCAAGGATAAATTTTGCCAGCAAAGGAAGGAGATGCACGGCGACTGGTCAAAGGCAATTGAAGGAGCAGTGGCACCTCTGTGAGGGTTGCTGGACCATGTGGAGAAGTGCCTCGAGGGGTGGCTATATGCGAGGTGGAAAAGGTGGTGTCCAACCAGAGCGATCGTATTGTCTCTTTGGAGGCAGAGTTGGGGACCCTGGGGGATCTATGCAAGTCGCTGCGGGTGAAGGTGGAGGAGCAGGAGAACAGTCCAGGTGGCAGAACCTGCGGATTGTGGGTTTGCTAGAGGGTGTGGAAGGAACTAGCACCACAAAGTTTGTTTTGAGTATGTTGGCCAGACTGGTGGAGGAGAAGGTGCTGGACAAAGGCCCCAGAGGTAGATCGGACCCACGTGTCCTTGAGGTAGAAGCTGAGAGCAGGGGAGCTGCCGTGGGCAGTGATTGTGTGGTTGCACAAGTTTGTAGATAAGGAGAAGATTCTGAGGTGGGCCAGGGTGAAGCGAGACTGTGAATGGGAGGGTAATTGAGCCTGGATATACCAGGACATTGGTGTGGAGCTGGCGAAGAGGCATGTGGGATTCAACAGGGCCAAGGCTGTGTTATATCGCCGGAAGATTTGTTTTGGGGTGTTGTACCCGGCGAGACTTTGGGTTGTATTTGACGGCTGGGACTAATATTTTGAGATGCCAAAAGAGGCGAATTACTTTATAAGGGACCACAAGTGTGAGAGAGCTGAGAGGTGATGTGGGGTGGAGGGGTTAAGTCCGTAAAAATTGGATGTTATTGCTGTTTTGTGTTGCCAAAGGTTGGGATCTCTTTTGGGGAGTTGTGAATTTCTAAGGGGCCGGTTACACGGGCGAAGGAGGGTCTGGTGGGGGAGGAGTTGGGGTGTGTGTAAAGGGTGCCTTTGGGCTGTAGTTGCCACACTAGTAAGCAATGCTAGTGAACGGAGGTGAAGTGGGGAGGAGGTCGGGAGGAGTGAGTTGGATGGTGTAGAGGCAGATTATAACGTGGCAGGGTTGGAGGCAGAGCGTGGTCATGGGCGGAGAGAGGGCCATCTTGGATGGGCCTGGTTCAGGGTGGGATTAAGTGAGGCAGAGGTGGTGTGAAATGATGGCAGACAGTAGAGGGGAATGGAGGCATAAGCCTCCGGTAAGAGTCATGACGTGGAACCGGGGGGAGGGAGTACTCTTTCTTGCACATGTGTAAGGTGCATTCTAGAATTGATTTCTTTGTGATGAGTCGGGTGGCTGATGGGGGCTGTGGGGGCGGAGTATGCAGGAATTGTGATCATGCGCCACATTGGCTGGAGGTGAGGCTTAGCTCGGGACAGGTACAGAGGCCGGGGTGGAGGTTAGACTCTGGTCTCTTGGTGGCAAGGCATTTTGTGAAAAGGTGAGACTGGCAAACAGGAATTATATGGAGCGTAATCAGAATGGGGAGATGCCGGTGACAATGTTCTGGGGGGCATTGAAGGTGGTGTCGAGGGCAGGTTATCTTGTTCAAGGCTCACTGGGATAGGAGGAGGAGGGAGGAGGACAGACAGCTGCTGGACGAGATAGTTGTGGATAAGAGATACTCTGGGGGGTGGGGGGGCACTAAGCAGTTGTTAGTGGCATGGAGGAAGAGGTTGCAGAGACGGTTTGACGGGCAAAACGGTGAGGCAGCTGTGGAGGGCGAGATGGGGTGCTGTATGAGTACAGAGAGAAAGTGAGCTGCACGTTGATCCACCAGCGGCAGGCAGCGTCTAGGGAAATTCTAAGGGTGCGGGTAGAGAATGGGGGGGGGGGGGGGGGAAGAGAGTGTCGGAGCCGGGGAGAATAAACAAGGTGTTCGGGGGTATTATGAGAAGTTGTATAGAGCCGGGCGGAGAGGAGGGGAATGTGGGATGGTTTTTGAACGAGTTGGGAATTCCCCGAGTTGGAGGAAGAGGAGACAGCAGGTGTTGATGGAGCCACGGGAGGTGATAGACAGTATCAGGGGAAAGCAGTCGAGAAGGCCCCGGGGCCGGACGGCATTCTGGGTAAATGTTTTACGGTGTTTGTGACAGAGTTTGCACATTACTTGCTGGGGATGTTTAGTGAGGCATTGGAAATGGGGGAGTTGCCAAGCACTGACACAGGTGTCAATTGCACTGATTCCGAAGAAGGGCAAGGATCCGTGGAGTGTGGGCCGTTAAGGCCCATCTCATTGAATACAGACGTGAAAATAGTCCTTTAAAGGATCCCTTATCAAAGCCCTTTTGAAAATACAGATGGATTTTATCTACTGCATTAATTACCATTGTCTACTCTCTATTGCTTCCTCATTCAATACAGTTGGTCAAGCAAGATTTTCCCTTTTGGAATCAAGCTGGCTGTTCATTATTAAGTTTTGTTTTTTTTTCCTGAGATCATCTTTTCGTTTTCTTCTTTAATAGGGGTTTTATTACTTTTCCTACCACAGATGTTAAGCTGACAAGGACTTCCTTTACATGTTCTGCATCTCCGCTATCTTGCAGTACATTCTTTTCCAATAATTATTAAAAATATGTAGTAACACCTCTGCTATCTATTCCCAAGATTATTTTAAAATACATGAATGCAATACATCTCGACCAGGGATTTATCCTCTTATTATGCTTAATTTATTCAATATATGCACTTATTTAATGTAATTTCTACCTGTTCTATCTCTTTGAAATACCAAATTGAAATTGCGGTATTATCCTTTTTTCCCCAAATATTTTTTATTCTCCTTTTTCACATTTTCTCCCAAATTTACACCCACCAACAGTAAACAATAATCAGCAACAAATATGTCAATCCCCATATTAATAACAACGCTCCCATCCTCCCACCAAACCCTAAACATTCACCCACATGTTCACATAAACAAATGACAAAAAGGAATCGGGAATCACCCATAGTCACCATTAACACACACCGCACCCAACCCCCCAAACTAATGTTCGATGTTATCCAGTTCTTGAAAGTGCATGATGAATAATCCCCATGAATTGTAGAGTCCCTCCATCCTTCCCCTCAGTTCAAACTTAACCTTCTCAAGAGTCAAGAATTCCAACAGGTCCCCCCGCCACGCCAGGGCACAGGGTGGGATGGTTGCTCTCCAACCCATCAGGATCCGCCTTCAACGAGGCGAAGGCTACAACATCTGTCTCCGCACCTGTTTCCAACCCTGGCTGTTGCAACCCCACCAAACTAGAAATGTACCTGCGGAGTCCCCCCCCACTCCCAGGTACCTAAAGTGAATCCCTGCCCTATGGAATGGCTGCCCCCCCACTCTGCCCCCACCCCCGGCAAAGACACCACAAACTACTCACTCTTATCTAGATTTAGTTTGTACTCCAAGAAAGACCCAAACACTCGAAGCAGCTCCAATATTTTCCCCCGGTTCCGACACGTATAACATCAAGTCATTGGCATATAAGGACATCCTATGCTCTATTTCTCCCCCCCGCATTCTTCCTTTCCATACCCCCGAACTTCTTAATGCAATGACCAACAGCTCAATCGTGAGTGCAAACAGCAGGGGAGACATAGGACATCCCTGCCTAGTCCCACGGTGGAGAGAAAGGTATCTCGAGCTGATGTTGTTTGTGTGGACACTCACCCTCGGCTCCTTATATAGTAGCTTTACCCAGTTCACAAATCTTGGTCCAATCCCAAAACGCTCCAGAACTGCCATCAAGTCCCCCCCATTCTATCCGGTCCATCGCCTTCTCAGCATCCAATGCCACAACCACCTCTGTTTCCTTCGCCTCTGCCGGCGCCATAACGACGTGGTATTATCCTTAATGGGCCTATCACAACCTGTCTTTTTATTGATGTGCATATAAAATATTTTACAATTTGTTCAATGTTCCTTGATAATTTAGTTTTATAGTCCTCTTTGCCTTTCTTAATTTTAAACAGCTCTCCTGATTTCTTTATACTCTTATCACGCATGCCTCTGCTGTCTTTGTACTTAATGTATGACTCTTTCCTAACTCTCAATTGGTCCCTTATGTCTTTATTTACGTAAGGAGTTATGCACAGCAGGTTTTCTTTCATAAAAATTTGATTAAAATCAATGTGCTTGGATCTGATTGTGGTTTCATAGAATTCATATAATTTACAGTGCAGAAGGAGGCCATTCAGCCCATCGAGTCTGCACCGGCTCTTTGAAAGAGCACCCTACCCAAGCCCACATCTCCACCCTATCCCCATAACCCAGTAACCCCACCCAACAATAAGGGCAATTTTGAAGACAAAGGGCAATTTAGCATGGCCAATCCACCTAACCTGCACATCTTTGGACTGTGGGAGGAAACCGGAGCACCCGGAAGAAACCCACGCACTCATGGGGAGAACGTGGAGACTCCGCACAGACAGTGAACCAAGCCGGAAATCGAACCTGGGACCCTGGAGCTGTGAAGCAATTGTGCTAACCACCACGCTGCCCAATTTGAATTGTATGTTATAAGGACTGGTGTAAATGTCTGGTAGTTGGATCCGAGACAATATTTGTTTTGCTTCTGAGCACCCCATAGGATCATTGTATTTAACAGTTCAGGTTATGGACAGTTTGTTCCTTCTGCCACAATTGATTGACAGTTTTCTGCAGAGCATTTAGAAATGTAATTTTGATGGTGTGAAGGCTGAATAGATGTTGGAACACAATGAACTTCTTGAGCATTTCGAGCTTGTGCTTTGCATTACATCCGAAGAGACTGACTTTGAAACTATATGCTGTTTACCAAGGAACAAGAGAAAACTCACCTGATTGATCCAAGCCTGTAAGAAAAGTAGAAAACAGCATTTAGTGTCTTGATTGATTTTAACCATGAAAACCCAATATTTGAAAATGGAAGATTAACTCTGTATGAACTGTTTGCACTTTTTTGTAAGTATTATGCTGTTTAATTTTCATTTACTTCTATAAAGTACTTTTAATTGTGAATTTAATGTTGGGTAAAGTACCCATTGAAGTGGCATATCATTGTAATATTTGCACATGGTGTATCTATGTGGCAGTAATCAATTTAGCCAATATCATAATTAATTGTTAGACCAGAGATTTGTTACGTTAGTGCAGTAAAACACAAAGTCTTAGATTTAATTTCAAAGGAGCTGAGTCCACGTTCAGAAATTCTGACCATGGAATTAGAATTCCACAATGCAGAAGGAGACCCTCTGAAAGAGCACCCTACCAAGGCCCATTCCCCTGCCCTATCCTCGTAACCCCACCTAACCTACATATCTTTGGACATTGAGGGGTAATTTAACATGGCCAATCCACCTAACCACATCTTTGGACTGTGGGAGGAAACCGGAGCACCCAGAGGAAACCCAGGGAGAAAGTGCAAACTCCACACAGTTGCCCAAAGCCGGAATTGAACCCGGGTCCCTGGCACTGTGAGGCAGCAGTGCTAACCACTGAGCCCCCGTGCCGCCCCATTTATATTAAAAAGTGTTTTTAGCTTGTGAATAGTAACATATCCCAGGAAATGTATTGGATTCTAGTTGTTTCGGTTGTAGTTCAAAAACTAACTAATGCCACAGGTAATTTGTGCACAGGCACAAAAGGTAATCCGAAAGGCTAGCTATTGGCATGTTGGTCTTGAATCGAAAGTGAAGTTTTAGAATCTTGATCAACCCCACCCGAACACTTCTGTTTGGGGAATCATGCCTTTGGAAAAAGGAGTACAACACAGATTTACCAGAATAGCACAAGGGTTTATGAGCATAGTTTGCATTACCCCTGTATTCTCTTGAGTTGTTGGGGGGGGGGGGGGGGGGGGGGGGGGAGGTTATCCATCTGAGGCATTTAATACTTAATCTTTATTATCACAAGTAGGCTTACATTAACACTGCAATGAAGTTACTGTGAAAAGCCCCTAGGCGCCACGTTCCAACGCCTGTTTGGGTACACCGAAGGAGAATTACGAATGCCCAATTCACCTAACAGCACGTCTTTCGGGACTTGTGGGAGGAAACAGGACGAAACCCACGCAGACACGTGGCGAACGTGCAGACTCCATACACACAGTGACCCAAGCCGGGAATCGAACCTGGGACCCTGGAGCTGTGAAGCAACAGTGCTACCCACGGTGCTACCATGCATTTAAAATGATAAAAGACATTTGTTGTGATCAATGCAGAGAAATGGTTTCTTGTAGGAGAATCCAGAACAAGATGAAATAATAAAATTGGAGCTAGGCCACGAGTGAAGTCTGGAAACAATTTTTCCACACAGTTGCACCTGGAGTTCAGTAGATCCATTGCGTAAGGGGGTTGAGGGATATGGCGCATGCCTGAGTTAATGGATAGAGATGCAGATCACCCATGATAATTGAAGGATGGAATTGGCACGAGTGTTTCTGTGTTTGCTAAGATCAAGCCCAAAATGAGGTGCAATGCCGTTTCTTGTCAGCTTAGATCTTGTATGTCTCTCTTGTGGAAACCATTAATTGGCTTCAATTTGAATTGTTTTTTGGAGCAAGCAATGAGCTGGATTAAGGGTGTTCCCTGTCCACTCCGCATATTGGCTTTGTAACTTAAAGGGGCAGGATAAAAAATATAACGTAAATGGTTGTTAGTCCGCTCAATACATTCAGTGGTGGCAGCTGACTCTTTTTGACAGGGTGAGGCACACATCATAGGTTCCTGGTAGCATGGCACCGACACTTCACACACCTAGTCAACTCTATTGTTGCAAAAGTTTTTCTTTAACCTATTGCAATCAAACCTGTTGAGATTACCTTTGCATTTTTGTTTGAACTTTTCTATGGTCTCGTTGTTGAAGCAGCATTTTAGAATCCTAAATAATTTGCTCAGATCACATATTTGATGTATGATCGTTAGTCTCCAGTGACTTTAATTTAAATTAGTTATTAAATGGAAAGGAGTAAACAACTGCAGATACAATATAACCCCAACTATTTGAACTAGTTAAAACAATAGTAAGAAAAAGCTGGAAGCGCAGGAGTCCTGGAGGTAATCTCACCATTGGATTACACACAGTTTGTGAGGTAATGCCTCTGGAACGTTACATTTATCATGACTCTGAAAAATACAAAAGAACAAAGAACAAAGAAATGTACAGCACAGGAACAGGTCCTTCGGCCCTCCAAGCCCGTGCCGACCATGCTGCCCGACTAAACTACAATCTTCTACACTTCCTGGGTCCATATCCCTCTATTCCCATCCTATTCATGTATTTGTCAAGATACCCCTTAAATGTCACTATCGTCTCTGCTTCCACCACCTCCTCCGGTAGCGAGTTCCAGGCACCCACTACCCTCTGCGTAAAAAACTTGCCTCGTACATCTACTCTAAACCTTGCCCCTCTCACCTAAACCTTTGCCCCCTAGTAATTGACCCCTCTACCCTGGGGAAAAGCCTCCGACTATCCACTCTGTCTATGCCCCTCATAATTTTGTAGACCTCTATCAGGTCTCCTTCGTTCCAGTGAGAACGAACCGGGTTTATTCAACCGCTCCTCATAGCTAATGCCCTCCATACCAGGCAACATTCTGGTAAATCTCTTCTGCACCCTCTTTAAAGCCTCCACATCCTTCTGGTAGTGTGGCGACCAGAATTGAACACTATACTCCAAGTGTGGAGTACAGTGGAATACAGTATTGCTAAGCTTATTTGCAGAGCATTTGTGGACACTTGGTGATGTGATTTGTAACCATCTATTTAGCAAGTGTGTTTTTTCTCCATCTCATCAAACAAATAAGCTATATCTGCACCTGTAGTAGGCACATATAAATGTTCCTTAAGGTTTTGGCTGAAACCTCAGTCTCTGAATGAAGCTTTGGTGCAATGCTGTATTAATTGAACTACCTTTTCTGCCTGGCTGTGGTATTCCATTTTTGATCAACCTCCAGGTGCTCCTGTGTGCTCCTACAGCCCAAAGATGTGCAGGTAAGGTCGATTGGTCATGCTAAAAATTGCCCATTCATGCCCAAAGTTGTGTAGGTTAGGTGGGTTGCAGGGATAAGGCGGGGCATGGGCCTAGGCAGGGTGCTCTTTCAGAGGGTCGTGCAGACTCAATGGGCTGAACGGCTTGTGCTGCAGGGATTCTATGGATTCTACCACCATGATTCACCATTTGAGCTGTGATGAAACATATGCTTCTCTGAGCTCGGAGTTTGAGAACTCTAATTCCGAATGAACCTCCGGCCTTTCATGCAAGCGTGGCCGAGAACTGGTTGCACATGCAGCTTGGTTATTTTACATTCCTCAGGCTGAGGATCAGCCCTGTGCAGGAGCAAGACAGAACAGTGTGAAAACCCAGGTAAGCCAACCTGACACTGAGTGCCCTTGATGAGTGAGTGTCCTAGGGAACAAGAGGGGTTCGGGGAGAATCCTCAATTCAGGGAATCGGGCAGGGAAAGGTTCCAAAAGGAAGCCCAGATAAAGAACAAAGGTGGGGACAGAAATAGGTCCCGTTAAGTTAAAAGAAAGGGACAGAGTGATAGGCTCCAAATTAAACGAAGTGCCGCAGGGAGCAACAGACTTTATAAGTGGCATAGGCTCGAGAGAAGCCATCAAGACCAGAGAAGGCAGCTGAAGGTTGATGACTTATGCTGCGGGCCATTGGGGCAAAGCTACCCTTTGGGGCAATGGTGTTCTATTTGACATGGCTGGAGATCTGAAACTGTTTTTCAAAGGTGAAGCCTGAATATATTCGGAGATACAGGGGAAAGGATTCTTGACGGGTGAGATTGAAACCCTACAAGATAAGCCATTGTTGAAACCGTTCGAGTGGTTTGCCTGTTCATTCACATGCGCTTCATACCCTGCATAAATTATAAATTGTTTTGTCTTTCTGAGCTTGCATAGCAAATTTTATTGTTGTTTGTTCACAACCTCTGAAATCCTGTGGCTTCATTCACTTAGTAAACATCCTGAATCTCAAACTTTATCTACTTTAAACAAAATGTTATTGGTCCCTAACCATTTCTCCCCCCACGATCCAGGGTCTGGCTAAAGATCGTAACTGAGCAGTTAAGGTGATGTAGTACATAGCATTGCAGTATATAAATTCTTCATGACACTGGTAATGCAGTTAATCTGAATAGTTGGTATTAAAAATCGTAAATCTTCTAATGCTTAGTAAAGCATATGTCTTTTAGTTTCATTTTCTGATTTATTGTGAAGTACATGTTCAGGATTGCTTTGGAAGAGGCACAGGTATACTGCAGTAATGGCATGAAGGTACCAGAACTAGTAATTCATTATTTGCCTTAAATTCCTTTGGGTGACCTGTACACGAAGGACTAATAGACTACATTCCACGGCAAAATTAGTTTCAATTAAGAATGAGAGAAACTCCCAGGTGGATGGAAATAGCAAATCAATTGCTGCTGTATAGTAATTATGCGAGTTTACCTTGGCTGACATATTCTCCCCAAGGTTTGAGCTTTTAGCACCTACAAATACAAGTAGGATTGAGAAAATGATATTCAATAAAATGGCAATCACATGTCAACTGGCTGTGTGAAGTAAATCAGCAAATGGCACATAAATGTTTGGCTTTTTAGAAGACCAATTTATTCTTTGACATTGAGTGTAACATGTGGCCCTGGTAGTTTCAACTTTGTATCTGCACCATCTGATTTTGATGGTCCTAGAATGCCGACTGACTCATTTAAAGCCAGTGGGATTTATCCATCATGGTAGGACTAAGGGAAGTATTATGGCCCTGAAGAGTATCTGAAGGAAAAGAAAACAATGTGAACATTCCTTCGTTTAAGGTTGTAATATCTTTAATTCTTGCAAATCTTCTCACTTGCAAACTCTCAATGCAGGGACTTTTCCAGACTTGACTCCGTTATCCCACATGTGTTCTCTGCTGCTAAAATAATATGGGAGAACTAGAATAATTTGCAACCGGACCAGATAAGTCTCTGAAAAAAAACTTGCTTAGTCAGCTTGTTGCCACATTCCTGCTAGTGCTGAACATTCTCAGTTTAGGATTGTAGTTTTCTCCACACAAAACATGCTAAAAATTAGAATATAATTATATAATACAATATTAAATAATCAAAACACCCAAATGAAGATCTTTGGTCTGAAGCATTAACCCCACGTTGATCTCTGCACAGATACCTAATTAATGTGTGATTGCAGCATTTTCCATATTTAACTCTGTTTAATGCAGCCACAACAGAAACAATTTCCCATGGTCTCATAAACTAATATCCTGGAACATACTATCTTGTGGAAGGAATTATTGTCGATAAAGCTGAAGCCATTTGCAAGGGATCAAGAGCATCAGCCTGGAGAAGCTTGTAGAATATAGAACAGTACAGTACAGGCCCTTCGGCCCACGATGTTGTGCCGACCATCTATCCTAATCTAAGATCAACCTAACCTACACCCCTTCGATTTACTGCTGTCCATGTGCCTGTCTAAGAGTCGCTTAAATGTCCTAATGACTCAGATCCACCAGCTCTGCTGGCAGTGCATTCCACACACCCACCACTCTGGGTGTATAAAACCTACCTCTGACATCTCCCCTATACCTTCCTCCAATCACCGTAAAATTTTGTAATATAGAGGGGTCCTGTATGTTAATTGTCTGGTACAGTGACATCTTTGTTCCTGTAAGGAAATTTAAAGTCCACCAGGCAGACTGTACTTTGTGCAATATTTTATTGGGAATTTAGTAAACAGCCCATCAGTAACAAAGGAACTATTTACTGGAAGGGAAGAAGCTACTCCAGCTATGAATTTTGCATTAAGTCCATATTTCTAGCAGACTAATCTTTGATAATGAGCGGAAATTAAAATGATCTAGATTTATAAAGGATTATAAAAGCATAACATTCCCATTTTTTGTCAATCATTGCCGATCAGATTGAATTCTTGTGGAAGACAATGGGGCTCATCTGGTCGCACATATGCTGGAAAAACTTAAAGCATTTTTATCCTTCTGTCAATGTTACATTAGTTATAAATCTTAAGATCTGGCACACAGATACAACTGCATTTTCTATCTTGTAATTAACTGTAGAAAGAATGAGTAATTATTAATAAAACAGGAGAAATGTCATAGAACATACAGTGCAGAAGGAGGCCATTCGGCCCATCGAGTCTGCACCGACCCACTTAAGCCCTCACTTCTATCCTATCCCGTAACCCAATAACCCGTCCTAAACTTTTTGCACAATGAGGGCAATTTAGTATGGCCAATCTGCCTAACATGCACATCTTTGGACTGTGGGAGGAAACCGGAGCACCCGGAGGAAACGCACGCAGACATGGGAAGAACATGCAGACTCCTCACAGACCGTGACCCAGCAGGGAATCGAACCTGGGACCCTGGCGCTGTGAAGTCACAGTGCTAGCCACTTGTGCTACCGCGCTGTCACTTCTGTACTTGCTTCTGTGGCCTAATCCATATACAAACTAGTTTCTGTGGTGAGAGCAACTAGATATCCTGGAGAATTAATTCCCAACTGTCCCTCTTCTGTATGTTTCTTATACCTCAAGGCTACAGCAAAGTGATATTTTGACATCATCTCAACCATTCAGCTGACTTAGAAAATACCCTTCTGCTACCAAAGTAAATGCTATATTTAATTCCTTAGAAGACCCATAAAGCCATACTGATGAGAGGGAAAAATAGGCTAACCAGCGGCAGGTAGAATTCTGTTAACTCGTTGTGGTTTAAAAACAGATAACTTCAGTATCATTGAATCATAGAATTTACAGTGCAGGAGGCAAATCGGCCCATCAAGTCTGCACCGGCCCCTGGAAAGCGCACCCTACCTCAATCCTATCCCAGTAACCCCATCTGACCTTTTTATGCACACTAAGGGCAATTTAGCATGGCCAATCCACCTAACTTGCACATCTTTGGACTGTGGGAGGAAACCAGAGCACCCAGAAGAAACCCATGCAGACACAGGGAGAACGTGCAGACTCCACACAGACAGTGACCCAAACCAGAAATCGAACCCAGGTCCCTGGTGCTGTGAAGCAACAGTGCTAACCACTGTGCTACTGTGCCACCCCTAATATTCAGTAATTCTACTCCAAGTCGAAATATGCTCAGTGCCATGGTAGGTTAGGTAATGGGATTTGGGGTGTATAAGTTTACAGGAATTAGATGCAGCACCTAGGGTAAATAGACTATAAAATATTTATAGAATTTGAGATTATTTCGGAAGAGATCTAGAATAGCAAGAACAAAACATAGGTTGGAGACTTGGGCAGAGAAATGGCAAATGGAGTTGAATCTAGACAAATCCAGTCCAAAGATGTGCAGGTTAGGTGGATTGACCATGATAAATTGCCCTGAGTGACCAAAAAGATTAGGAGGGGTTATTGGGTTACGGGGATAGGGTGGAAGTGAGGGCTTAAGTGGGTCGGTGCAGACTCGATGGGCCGAAGAGCCTCCTTCTGCACTGTTTGTTCTGTGTTCTATCTAAATGTGAGGTAATACATTTTGGTAGGTCTAACATAGAGGGGAAATGTACAGTAAATGACAAAACTCTTAGGAATATAGAAAGTCAGAGAGATCTTGGCGTGCAGGTCTACAGATCTTGGAAAGTGGCAACACAAGTGGACAAGGTAGTCAAGAAAGCATACGGAATTGTTGCCTTCATTGGACGGGGCATCGAGCATAAAAACTAGCAAATCATGCTGCAGTTGCATAGAACCTTGGTATGTCCGCACTTGGAATATTGGGCACAATTCTAGTCGCCACACTACCAGAAGCATGTGGAGGCTTTGGAGAGGTTGCAGAGGAGGTTTACCAGGATGTTGCCTGTTCTGGAGGCTGTTAGCTATGCTGAGAGGCTGAATAGACTTGGACTGTTTTCATTAGAACGACGGAGGTAAAGGGGAGGCCTAATAGAGGTCTACAAGATTGAGGAGTATGGATAGAGTGGATGGGCAGGCACTCTTTCCAGGGTGGAGGGGTCAGTCACTAAGCGGCATAGGTTTAAGATCCGTGGGGCAAAGTTTAGAGGAAATGTGCGAGGCATGGTTTTTTACACAGAGGGTGGTGAGTGTCTGGGACGAGTTGCCAGGGGAGGTTGTGGAAGCAGATACATTAACGGCATTCAAAAGGCATCTCGACAAATACATGGATAGGATGGGTATAGAGGGATATGGCACAAGGAAGTGCTGAGGGTTTTGGCCAAGGTTGGTATCATGACCGGTATAGGCTTGGAGAGCCAAGGGCCTGTTCCTGTACTGTATTGTTTTTTGTTCTTTGAGTTTAAGACCTCTGTCAGAACCTTAACTCCAATAGAGCACTGTTTGCAGTATGAGGTCCAAACTATGAGAATATGAGCTTTGGATAGAGCATAGTGCAGCTTCACCAGGATGAAACTTAGAATAAGGATATATGACCGTTTAATTTAACTTCTAGTTCTATCCTTTTCATCACAAAGACAGCTTATTAACCACGCTATTTGTTGTCAGCTTCTGACTCACTAACGGTGTCCCATGCTGGCATTCCATCTTCCAAAAATGTAGTTTATTCAACAGACTGCTCCCCTATTGCCTTCCACACCACCTCATGATCCTCTGTCAGCCCTGTCCTTATTAACCTGCATAGGTGCCCCAAGGCCTCTGGTTTTAACCTTTCATCCTTTATATTTAAATTCTTCCATTTCTTGCTTATTCCTGTAGTCTCTGGCCTACAAACTTTCAATTAATCTTAACCTCTATCTCTCTCTCAAATGCCACTATTCTAGCGCTCCTCACCCTAGGGGTTGAACAGTGATTAGCACTTCTGACTCACGGCGCCAGGAACCCAGGTTTGATTCCGACCTCTTGTCCAAGGATGAGCCTGATACAGTTTAAGGTGGTGCACAGGGTGCATATGACTCAGGAGAGAATGAGTGGGTTCTTTCAGGGGGTAGCAGATGAGTGTGAGAGGTGTGGGCGGGGGGCCAGCGAATCACGCGCACATGTTTTGGGGTTGCGAAAAATTGTGAAGATTCTGGGCGGGAGTCTTCGCGGTCTTAGCCAGGATCGTGAAGGAGGAGGTGGACCTGGACCCTTTGATGCAATATTTAGGGTTTCAGAGAAACCGGAGCTCATGGAGAGGAGGAAGGCCGATGTCGTGACCTTCGCCTCTGATTGCACGGCGGCAAATTGTATTGGAGTGTCGGTCGGCATTGCCACCGGGGGTAGCGGTTTGGTTGCGTGACCTGTGTGACTTCCTGCGGTTGGAAAAGATAAAGTATGAGTTAAGGGGCTCTGCAGGGATTTTTTAGAAAAGGTGGGGGATGTTTGTGACTGTGTTTAAGGAGCTGTTCTTCGCAGGGGGGAGGGTGTGCAGGGTGAAAAAGGGGAAAAAATCTGCACAGACTGTATACTTGATTGCTGGGAAGTATGTTTCCCAGTGTGTTTATTTGCTGTAACCTGTTTTGATACAAGTTTATAACAAAATACATTTTTTTTTTAAAAAGTGTTTGGTGGGGTTAGAGGAATAGGGTGGGAGATTGAGCCTAGGTAGGGTGGTTTTCCGAAGGGTTGGTGTAGATTCGATGGGCTGAATGGGCTCCATCTGCACTGTGGGGTTTCTATAATGATTGATGATTCTGTGATGATTTCATCTCACCATTGGCGGCTGTGTCTTCATCTGCCATGACCCTTTTTAAAAATAAATTTTTCTCCCTAAAATCTGTCATTCTACATTTCTCTTTACCTTAAGAACCTTGTTAAAACTAGTTTGTTAAAACTTGCATCTTTGACCATTCTTTTCAGCAACCCTAATATCACTTATCATTGTTTTGCTTATCATTGTTTGCTTTTCACGTCTCATGTCTACTACATGAAAGGTGCTATATAAATGCAAGTTACTTATCCCTAACATCACACGGTGTTAACATTCAGCATTAATATATCCACCCTTTGCAAGCAAACCCCATTGAACTCTAATGAAATTGCTGTTTGCAATTTTGATATTCATTTAACATTTAAATCCCATGAAGATTTTTTAAATTAATAACAAAGTAGTACATCTATATAATGTCTTCATATAGAAGATTGACATTGAATCTCTACAGTGCAGAAGGAGGCCATTCAGCCCATCGAGACTGCACCGATCCTCTGAAAGACCACCCTACCTAAGTGGGCAATCCTCCATCCTATCCCCAGAACCCCACCTAACCTTTGGACACTAAGCGGCAATTTAACCTACACATCTTTGGACTGTGGGAGGAAGCCAGAGCACCCGGAGAAAACCCACGCAGACACGGAGAATGCAGACAGTCATCCAACGCTGGAATTGAACTCGGGTCCCTGGTGTTGTGAGGCAACAGTGCTAACCATTGTGCTGCCAATGTTGCAACATATTGTAGAAACTGCACAATTTTCATTCCAAATTGAAAATGTGTCCATTTCAATATGTACAGAGCTGCTTTGTGAATGGCCCATTTATTCCAATTATCTGTTGTTTCCCATTCCCAACCTGGCCGCATCGATATTTCCACTCTCAATGGCTGACTTGCAAATAGCTTTAAGCTAATCTGCAACGTAACCTGCACATCACCTTACCTTTTACAGGGAGCCTACGCTTACTGTGGCATATAGCTGGGGATGCACACATTTCCTTTTGTGAAGAGAGGGGAGTTTGGAAAACAGAGACAAATCAGTATCTTAGCAGTGGAGGCTCGCAACTTGTACTTGCCAGTTGATGCCCAGCGGCTGTATTAAAAATACTGGCTGGGACTTGGGAGTTCACACAATACATGTTTAAACAGTGTTCATTTTATTTGAACGCCCGGCCCCTTACAACAGGAAAATTGTGACTCTAAGCTGTTTTGGTTACTTTCATGAATAAAAGCTTACAGTTAGTTGGCCAAGATATCTTGCTCTCAGGGGCACCCTCCACACGGGATACTAGAGAAATTCCATTCTACTCTGTTCAAATTACCTTTAAATTGCAGCAATATTTTGGGTGTGTTGCTTTTGGAGCACAACTGCCAAATAAATGCCTATGTTGTAGAAAGCATCATCTTCCTCAACATGGACAACAAAGCTTTCTGTGGAGGAACTGGTTCTCCTGGGGGCTATAACCAGGAAACACCACTTCAGTTATTGAAAATAAAAGCTGCAAGTTCAGAGGTCTATTCGTAAAGGGAAGAGTCCGTCTTCTAGATACAAATCCGATTGAAAATGTTAACTTGCCTTTTCTCTTTACTAATGTTGATGGGTCTGTTGTCTACTGCCAGCATTTCAGATTTCCACCATTTCCAATCTCTGTCTCTTCTTTGCAGCTGCTGTGACTTTCTTAGTTTGTAGATGAACAAAATTTACCAAATTTCCCTACTGCAAATAGTACTGCACTATTAATTCTAAGTCTAGGGCATGATCTGCAGTTTTATCACTCCATATAGCTTCTGGCAACCTCTGATGCTGAGATGTATTCTCTAGAGCAAGAGCAAATAACCTATAAACTTAGTTGAATGCAAGGTGGAGTGGTGGGTAACTAATCCATCTAAAACTGTGCATGGCCTCTCTGCATGTACATAGATCTGCAGATGCAGTAAACAACTAGATGACAGGCTTACCAATAACAAAATACATTTAGGTTAAAACATGTTCAAAGGCATTTTGCCAATTAAAATAGAGGGAAAGAACCAACATCTGACTGAACAAATATTTTCTGAGGAAGACCTTTAAAGGAGAAGAGCAAAATGGAGTTGTGGAGGATTTGGCGAGCGAAATTGTAAAAATTGGATACTGGAAAGGACATTGGAATAATCAAATCAAGCGGTAATAAAAGCATGTACAAGGGTTTCAGTAGCATGTGACAGGTAACATTGGCAAATTAATGATAAATATGATGTGGATTTTAAAGTTCAGCTAACTGTTAAATGAAATACCAAGTTTTCACATAGTCTAATTCAAACTGAGCAAGTGAGCAGGAGGGAGATGAAATTAATGGAGCATGGTTTATATCAGGGAACAAAAAAAGTTGCTTAGTTGGCCTTGCTAAGTTGGAGGCTTGATGTTGGAGAAGAAAATTAATAGTCCAAGAAGTGGTAGAGAGGTAAAGTTGATGCCATCAACATACATATGAAAGTTGATCCCACATTTGTTATAGAACATAGTGTAGAAGGAGGCCGTTCGGCCCATCGAGTCTGCACCGACCCACTTAAGCCCTCACTTCCACCCTATGCCCGTAACCCAATAACCCCATCTAACATTTTTTGGTCACTAAGGGCAATTTATCATGGCCAATCCACCTAACCTGCACGTCTTTGGACTGTGGGAGGAAACCGGAGGACCCGGAGGAAACCCACGCAGACACTGGGAGAACGTGCAGACTCCACACAGACCGTTACCCAGCAGGGAATCGAACCTGGGACCTTGGCGCTGTCAAGCAACAGTACTATCCACTTGTGCTACCGTGCTGCCCTAAAAGGCATGAGGATGGAAAGAATTTTTTCCTCACCGATTCATGAATCTTTGCAACTCTCTCTTCCCCGGAGAGCTGTGTAGGCAGGATCATTGAATATTTTTAAGGCAGGGGTAGATAGATTCTTGGTTAACAAGGGAAAGGGAATCAAAGGTTATCGGGGATGTGGGAAATGTGGAGTTGAGGCCACAATGAATGGCGAGATAGGCCCATGGGGCTGAATGTCCTACTCCTGTTCCTAACCCGCATGTTCATATTTATGCATATAAAAACATCCATGTCTCTCTTCCTGCACCCCTTCCAAATAATAATCTTTACTTTATATTGCTTTTCCTCACTCTTCCTACAAAGTTTGTCTGTTCAGTTATCTGCATAAAATTACATGAATCACACGTCTGCCCATTCTACCAGCTTATCTATGTTCTCTTGAAGTCCACCACTAACCTCCTCATAGTTCACAGTACTTTGAAGATTTGTTTCATCTTCAAATAGTGCACAGTGCACCTATGTCATTTTATTCCAATAGGCTTTATACCTAATCATACTTAAATGAAGGAAAGGAAATTAAAGAACTTGCTCTAATCACAACAAAACATTTGATCTTGATATTTAATACAAGTTCAAAGTGAATGTTTGCCAAAAAGATTTATTGGCGCTTACCATAAGGGCAGCACCGTACCACAAGTGATTAGCACTGTGGCTTCACAGCGCCAGGGTCCCAGGTTCGATTCCCTGTTGGGTAACTGTCTGTGTGGAGTCTGCACGTTCTCCCAGTGTCTGCGTGGGTTTCCTCCGGGTGATCCGGTTTCCTCCCACAGTCCAAAGAAGTGCAGGTTAGGTGGATTGGCCATGATAAATTCCCTTAGTGACCAAAAAGGTTAGGAGGGGTTATTGGGTTACGGAGATAGGGTGGAAGTGGTTCGATGGGCCGAATGGCCTCCTTCTGCACTTTATGTTCTATGTTCTTATCTTAATTCTTAATCTTCATCTTCATTCTTAAACTCTGTACCCTAGTTCTACTCTCTCCCACAAAGGGAAACATCCTTTTGGCATCCATCCTGTTGAGTCACCTCAGGATGGTAGACATTTCAATAAGATCACCTCTCATTCTTCTAACTTATTGCAAGATAGAAATATATATATATATATTTATCTCTTGCAATAAGCAACAGCATTCCATTTGTCTTCCTAATGACTTGCTATACCTGCATACTAGCTTTTAATAATTCATGTATCAGGACATTCAGGTCCCACAGTGGATTAAAATTCTGCAATCTCTCCATTTAAATAATATCCTGCTTATCTATTCGTCCTACTGAAGCGGACAACTTCACATTTTTCCACATACTCCATCTGCCAATTTTTTGCCCACTCAATCTATCTATGTCCCTTTGCATACTCCTTATGTTTTCTTCATAACAGGGCAGCACGGTGGTGCAGTGTTTAGCACTGCTGCCTCTCAGGGCTGAGGACCTGGGTTTGATCCCAGCCCTGTGTCACTGTCAGTGTGGAATTTGCACATTCTCCCCATGTCTGCGTGGGTCTCACCCCAGAATCCAAAGATGTGCAGGATAGGTGAATTGGCCACAGAAAATTGCTCCTTAAGTGGAAAAATAAGGTTTGTGTACCCTCACAGCTCTTTCCTACCTATCTTTGTGTCATCAGCAAATTTAATAAACATACATTTGACCCTTTCATCCAAGTCATTGATATGAATTGTAAATAGTTGAAGCCTCCATACTGATTCCTGTGGCACTCCAGTTCCCAAGCCAAAAATGACCTATTTGTGCCTACTCTGTTTCCCACTAGCTTACCAATTCTCTATCCATGCTCTGTTGCCCCCAACACCATGGACTCTTATTTTGGTAGTAACGTTTGATGTAAAGTAAAGTAACCATAGGCCCATATGGCCATGCTTTCCCCTTTGAGGGGGAGAGCTGACTGCTGGTGATTTAATCCAAGGATTAAATTCATGAATAACCTCAGCCAGGTGCTGTCAAATGCTTTAGAAATCCAAGTACATCATATCCATAGGTGAAGGTGAAAGAGGAAGTTAAGAAAGTGGTTTAAAAAAGTAATTTAGATTCTTGGACTTTGGAAATAGCAAAGAGGTTATGATGAATCTTTATAAACCATTGGTTCAGCTTCAACTGGAGTATTGTCCATTAATGGGCACCAAACGTCAGAAAGGTTGTGAAGACTTGTGTGGAAAAGATTAACGAGAAAGGCTCCAGGGATGAAGGACTTCAGTTACTTTGATGTTTTGGCAAAGCTGGGACTGCTTGGAGAAGATTGTGAGGAGGTTTGGTAGAGGTGCTCAAAATCATGAGGGCTCTAGACGGAGTCTAAAAACTGTTCCAATTGGATGGAATCGTGATTTTTAAAAAGGAACTGGATAAAGCTTTTGAAAAGAAAATATTTTGAGGGCTACAGGGCAAGAGTGGGTGTGGGGCTAACTGACTTGCTTTTGTAAAGGGCAGGCACTGACCCGATGGGCTGAATAGCCTCCTCCCATTCTGTAACCGTTCTATGATGACGTGGCTGTTATCTTACACCTGACCACAGCTAAGTACTGACCAGCATAAATGCAATTAGAAAAGAAATCTTTGGTTCATTGTTGCAAAGGGTGATGCTTATGTTGGACACAGTCTTGTCATATTAATGATCGGAAGTGCCAACAAAATAATAACATCAATGTTTCTGTGACATCAATGTTATGTCGTGTTGATGCAAAAAAATAGCAAACTATGCCAAAACCTTCCAACTAAAACCAACTATACTGAGCACTATTTTTTTTTGTTGTTGAAGCAAATGCATTTAAGTATCATATAGGATTTGGACAAACTGCTTTTTGTGTGCAATCTACACCCAATAATTCGGTCAATTACGATTGAAAGAAAATTAAAATTATCCGATAATCTGAATTAAGTAACATTAAAATGAAAATTTCAAATGATTTGGATTAGAGATTTCAATTAATAATGAGCCACTAACTTGAAATGTAAAAGTTCAGAGTTGGAAAACCTGAAGATTGGGAAGAAAATGACATGCAGGTTTGAATTTACGCTTTGAGAACAGGAAACCGGATCGGCCAGCCAATTCCTGTATTTTCGGGCCCCAATCACCTTTGCTCCCAACCTTGGTGAGACTCAAATACTCCCCATAGTCTCTGTTTCTGTGAAAGAAATAACTTTTCTGTTTGCAGGCCAAATAATACGTGGTTTTCAATTGGAGGGAAATGTTAAATTCGTGACTAGAAGCTGATAAAATATTATCGGGAAAACAAGAATGTGACATTTTACATGATGGGTTTGTCAGGCATTTTCAATTTGCTGTCCGTTTTTGTTTGTCAAAGTGTTTTAACATTAATTGCTTTAAAAAAAATATTGGATTGTTCATGTTCTCTTATTTGGCTAAATGCTCCGAAGTGATGGAATGGCTCTGCATGAAATAATATTCATAGGAGTTGCAGAATTTCAAAGGTTTGCCTTTCTTGTACAAGCTCCTTTGTTAATGTATGTTTGGTTGCGATTTTACTGTGGCCTTTAATTATGGTGATGACTGTAGTTATGGTGTCTGTAAGAGGAAAATCAAAACGAGGTCTGCGCGGGGGGAAAAAGTGGAACAACCAGAAAAAATGACAGCCAGCACAGTATTGCCATAAATTCTGATTTTCAGAAGCCATTGAATTATATTTGCTTTGGCTTTAACTGCCATTTAGCCTATTTCAGTTCTCGTGTTTTCTATGAGCTCTTCCATTTGCTCCAATAATACAAAATACTGGTGGAATTACAGCAACATATTCGATTTGTTTAATGGAAAATAATTCTAGCTTTTTTTATTCTGAAGAAAATTACCTCTTATTTAAAATGAAGCGTTGTTACTTCATGCCTCAGTCTTTTTTTTTGGCTGATGGTGAGAATGTCTGGAATCCATTCCGAATCCTTTTAATCTTTGGCACCTGGTGATTTTTTCCAATCTAGTTCCCTGATTTCCCAGAAGAGAATATTCAGCACAGCCAAATATTACTGCCAACATTGCAGCAATGTGGCTCAGTTTAATAGCCTGCAAAAAAAGATAGTCATCATTTGAGCTCTATTGCTTGGCTCAAGTGCATTTGGGTGTTTGGTAGTTGTCACTTTATATGGTTAAATCTGCAACATTGCTATATTCCATAATATATATTTCTAGAGACACTTATAAAGTGGGGGTACTTTACCTGCGTGAACAGAAGAGTTAGGTTTACAGGTGTGCTATGATGAAAGCGCTGGTATAATCAATGGCACGTGACATTAAATGTGGCTTACAATTCTCTGAACTAGGTTTATATTACAGATAGATAGTTATAAATTGGGATTTCTTTTTGGTTTAGTTCTTTTTTAAATGTTAATTTTGAATGGGAGGGAAAGCTATTTCTGTCCATTTTAAGACAACTTTAGAATGGTATTCCTAAGCCAAATTCTTTACTATTGGACATTACTGATGCTTACTAAGGCCTAATATCAGACAGAACTCTGTCCAATGAGTAGAGAAGGTAGCTTAAAATGTGACTTAAAAAGGAATGTGATTATTTTTGTTGGAAATCCATCTAAGCCATTTCTAATCTACACTTTTCTGCCACTGCCGCGGTTAATTTTCCATTGGGTTAGGAACATTTTTGGCTTTGCAGTAGGCTAGAGCGAGGGCGATTATTTTGTTTCAATGAAAAGGATTCTGATTTGATCCATTTTTTAAAAAATCCTAAACTGTACAGTAGTTTGTGAGTTTTAACCAACTAAATTCCTTCACAAAAAAGTGGAGAATGACTGTTTTCATGAGTTTTGTTCTGAAGTCTTTAGGTAAGGGAAGTTTTGCATTAATTTACTTTTTGGTTTTCTTAAATTGTTCTCACTATTTTATTATTCTGGTTGTCCATAATAACGTTGATGCTTCTATTTTTGTCAATATTGTTCAACATAGCTGAATGAGGGAGCAGAGAATTGTCACTTTTTTTGTTGCCTCTTATTATTAAGGAGTCCTGGGTCACCTAGAACAGGAACTACAAGCATAATTCTGCAGCTGTTTAGGCAGGATCATGGACCTGAAATCCTTAATGACTGACTTCTGTTTCTGCACAGGTGCTGTCTATCCAGTTCCATATTTCCAACGTCTTCTGTTATTGTTTCAAGACGTACATAACTGTACAGCTCTATAGTGTGTTTCTGTTTATGAAATCCTGCATGCTGTCATATATTGCTGTGAACTTTGAAGAAAGTTCTTGATAAATGTTGAAATCACAGACTTTTTAAAAATGATTACCCACTGTATCTTGGTATGATCTGATCAGAAAGGTGAATCGTCCCAGTACTAAGATGCTGCCATCCAAAAACTAGGATGAAGTTCTCTTCATTCAATGTTGAGCAGTTTTGTATGAAATACCACCTGGAGTATGATGTAATCTGATTTAAACCTCATAGTATGAATAACCATTGATTGTAGACAATTTGATAGAGGTGGGTGTCCAAGTTCTGTCAAGTACAGAAAAAACATTGCAGTTGACTTAAAAGAGTGCTCTTTCTGCTTTCGCCAAAAATAATTAGCCCCAATTACCCAAGATGGATTTTTAAGAAATATTGCACAGAAGAAGAACTTAGTGTCCTCCTGCATAAACACTAAATAAAATATCAGGAATAAATCCTGACACTTTAAAGTTTTAACAGTGTGAATATAGATAGATTAGTACAGCTACTCACAATTTTTAGAAGAAGCTGTTGGACGAATTACTGGCTTATGCATCCTCAATCGCTCTAATCAGTTGAAGCATTGGAGACTATTCTTCAATATTTTGTTTCCTAGTACTAATTAATATCTTTACACCGTTTCAAAGCAAATATTTAACTTCCTGGTAGCAAGAATAACTTGTGAACTTTTTCATATGATCCCCTTAGTCTCATTGCTGAGAGAAATGCACAGGAAAACCTAAAAATGTTTACCAAATGCGATTTTCCACTAATGCTTAAACAGGAGTTCACTACAAATGGTTGTTCTACACCCTGTGGAATAGAGATAAAGCTCAAACTTGCAATGCTGATCAAAATATCACTATATGAAGAAAAAAAGCAGCAAACTATCTCTTCATAACAGTCTAATGAAAAATGTGAAATAAAAAATGGTGCTGGAAAAACTCAGCAGGTCTGGCAACATCTGTAGAGAGAGAAACAGAGTGAATGTTTTGAGTCCAATCTGACTTCAAAAGAAGACATTAACTCTCCACAGATGCTGCCAGACTTGCGTTTTTCCAGCAGTTTCTGTTTTTATTTCCGATCTCCAGCATCCACAGTATTTTGTTTCTATTTAAATGAAAAATGTGTACTTGGAAACTTCTGTACAGATGAAATAGATTACTACCAGAAATTCGCTAGAGTATTGTAGGAATCAAATTTAGAATGCCTGGGGTTTCCCTTCCTTTCTTCAGTCTAATTATTTCAATCTTTTGTAGATTTTATCCATCAAGGTACTGTTGAATAGATGCTATAGATAGTCAAAATAAATTATGAATCAGCACACGAGTCAGAATTAGTGAGGGTAGAATACAGTGTTCCCTTGAAGTTGCGCAAGTTGAACCTAGGAAACCAAGACACTAAGCAGAAGCAACATACTCTTTTAGGTGCGTGCATGTGTATCTGCTTATCGGTCTTGAAGGGAGCGCACAATGAAACGAGTGTTATGTACCCCACTAATGTTCAATGCAAGTGCATTCCAAATCCCAGAAGGGAAACATGGAACGCCAGTTCTTAACATCTATTTTTGAAATTTTGGAAAATGTGAAGCAAGAGATGAAACCCAGTGAGGAAAAGGGATAAGGCATGTTGTAAATTATTCAAATAACAACACTTTTATTCTAACTTTAAAACTCACCAGAAAGGCAACAATAAAGAACAACATTCACAATTAACTACAATAATGGATACCCAGACAGTAGGCTTAAATTACCCCCACCCCAATCTAAATCCACCTGCTTTCCTAAATTCAGAGAATACACCAAAACAACATCCAATATGTTTTAACGCTATGAGCCAAATCCAGTAAATAGTTAACCACACAAGACCTGTTGCTTTCTTTTGGGAACCTTTCTTCTAATTTATAATAGAACTTATGGGGTCTCACAGGCAGACTTCTGGTTTCTTTTTTGCACAACAGCTTGATTTTGTGAGAGAGCACTGTTTTGCAACTGTGGCTATCACCTAGGTCTCCAGACTGCTAATCTCTACTTTGCTTAACAAAGTATCTGTTTCGCCCTGAGGCTCGGTTCACCTGCATTTCTCAATTCCTCAGTGCAGCTAAATACCTATCAGTTTCTTATCCTTCTTTACCTTTCTTTGAATTCCAACTCCCTAGCACAAGCGAACAAATGTTAGAGAGAACATTGGTGAAATAGCATTCTGGAGTCAAAATGAAGATGGAATCAAGTACTGGAGTCAAAATTAATGAGGGTGAAATAAAGTACAAAACAATATAAGGAGCCGGGAAAGGCCACGCAGGCCCTCAGACCTATTCTGACATGCAATAAGAATGCACATGTGCATTCTGTTGATTTCCATAGTAACCATTAATCTTTCAATCTCCATTTTGTATATACTGGCACCCGCCGGAATGTGGCGACTAGGGGATTTTCACAGAAACTTCATTGGTCCAGTGTTAATGTAAGCCTACTTGTGACACTAATAGAGATTATTATTATCAATGACTGAGCAGCCACAGTCATCTGGGGTCAAGAATTCCAGATTCAAATGCTTCTCAGCAAATAAATTTCTCTTCATCTTAGCCTTAGCTGATACATTATCATTATCTCTTTAGGGTTTTGCACTGAGTGCTGAATTTGGTGCATTTGAGTGCTATAGTAAGAGTTTGGTGACCGAGGGAGTATAAGGCTTCATTTTTATCTAAAGTTTAGTCTTTCTTTTATTTAGTTAATTAACTTAAAAGTTGCTGTTTGGTTTAGAAGAAGGTGAATTTTCAATCAGCTTTAAACAAGCTTCTACTTGTAGGCACTTGCAGCTGGAGCTTGTTAATTAGTTAATTGGATTAGGCCAGTTTTCAGAGGCTAGATGCACAGTATAAAAGTGATCCCAATGTCTGCACTTGAGTGCTGAATTTGGTGCATTTGAGTGCTATAGTAAGAGTTTGGTGACCGAGGGAGTGCTGAATTTGGTGCATTTGAGTGCTATAGTAAGAGTTTGGTGACCGAGGGAGTTAGGTGAGGAGGGAGTAAGGTGCTCCTTTCATTTTGTTTCCGACATTTCCGCAAAGAGTGAGAAGAGAGCCAGGAGTTTACAGAAAGTGTAGCTGACTGTGAGCAGAGTCGGAGGGCGGAGATCTAGTTAGTCCACAGGGCAGCTATGTTCTGTCAGGTAAGAGGGGATGGAGGCTAGGCCAGTTGCATGCTCCTCCTGTAGGATGTGGGTGGTGAGGGATACCACCGATGTCCCCGCTGACTATACCTGCGGGAAATGCACCCAACTTCAGCTCCTCAAAGACCGTGTTAGGGAACTGGAGCTGAAGCTGGATGAACTTTGCATCATCCGGGAGGCAGAGGGGTTGATTGAGAAGAGTTACAGGGAGGTAACCACACCCAAGGTACAGGACAAGAATAGCTGGGTTACAGTCAGGGGAAAAAAACAAACAGGCAGACAGTGCAGGGATCCCTCGTGGCCGTTCCCCTTCAAAACAAGTATACCGTTTTGGATGCTGTTGGGGGGGGGGGGGGGGGATGACCTACCGGGGGAAGGCCCTAGCGGCCAGGTCTCTGGCACTGAGTCTGGCTCTGGGGCTCAGAAGGGGAGGGTGGAAAATAGAAAAGCAATAGTTGAAGGAGATTCAATGGTTAGGGGAATAGATAGGAGATTCTGTGGTCGCGAGCGAGACTCCCAGAAGGTATGTTGCCTCCCGGGTGCCAGGGTCAGGGATGTCTCGGATCGTGTCTTCAGGATCCTTAAGGGGGAGGGGGAGCAGCCAGAAGTCGTGGTGCACATTGGTATCAACGACATAGGTAGGAAAAGGGGTGTGGAGGTAATAAACAAGTTTAGGGAGTTAGACTGGAAGTTAAAAGCCAGGACAGACAGAGTTGTCATCTCTGGTTTGTTGCCGGTGCCACGTGATAGCGAGGCTAGGAATAGGGAGAGAGTGCAGCTGAACACGTTGCTGCAGGAATGGTGTAGGAGGGAGGGCTTCAGTTATTTGGATAATTGGAGTGCATTCTGGGGAAGGTGGGACCTATACAAGCAGGACGGGTTGCATCTGAACCAGAGGGGCACCAATATCCTGGGAGGGAGGTTTTTTAGTACTCTTCGGGAGGGTTTAAATTAATTTGGCAGGGGAATGGGAACCGGATTTGTAGTCCAGCAACTAAGGTAGCTGATGTTCAGGACGCCAAAGCGTGTAATGAGGCAGTGGGGAAGGGAACACCGACAAAGGAGAGTACTTGCAGGCACGGAGATGGGTTGAAGTGTGTATACTTCAACGCAAGAAGCATCAGGAATAAGGTGGGTGAACTTAAGGCATGGATCGGTACTTGGGACTACGATGTGGTGGCCATCACGGAAACTTGGATAGAAGAGGGGCAGAAATGGTTGTTGGAGGTCCCTGGTTATAGATGTTTCCATAAGATTAGGGAGGGTGGTAAAAGAGATGGGGGGGGGGGGGGATTGTTAATTAGAGATAGTATAACAGCTGCAGAAAGGCAGTTCGAGGAGTATCACCCTACTGAGGTAGTGTGGTAGTATGCATTAGGGGTCATGTGGGACTGTGAAGCCGTGATGTCATTGGCTGACAGATCCCGGGTCTGGTTGGCTGTTGACCTCTAGCTCCGCCCTGAAGGCGGAGTATAAGAACCAGGAGTTCTCCCCCGCAGGCCAGTCTGTTACTGAACTGCGGGGAACAAGTCACGCTTAATAAAGCCTCATCGACTTCATCTCTATTTGTCTCTCGTGAGTCTTTGTGCGCTACAATTTATTAAGCGTGCTTAAAGGACTATGGAGCTCAGGATCATCCCGGAATGCCTGAGGATCAGCCCCCACGCAGTGAACTCAGCAGCAGTTTTTAAACACTGGCAGACTTGTTTCGAAGCATACCTCCGAACGGCCCCCGGCCGGGTCACAGAAGACCAGAAACTACAGGTCCTGCACTCGAGGGTAAGCCCGGAAATTTTCCCTCTCATCGAAGACGCAGAGGATTTCCAGACTGCGTTCGCAGCACTAAAGAGCATCTATGTTCGCCCAGTGAACCAGATCTACGCACGCTACCAACTCGCAATGAGACGGCAAAGTCCCGGAGAATCGCTAGACGAATTCTACGCCGCGCTGCTAATTTTGGGACGGGCCTGCAGCTGCCCGCAGGTAAACGCGATTGAACACACGGACATGTTAATTCGCGATGCTTTTGTGGCAGGTATGAACTCTCCCCAAATCCGCCAAAGACTTTTAGAAAAAGAGTCGCTAGGACTCTCAGAGGCACGGGCCCTTGCAGCCTCCCTAGATGTGGCCGCGCGAAACGCCCGTGCGGACGGCCCCGACCGCCCGGCAGCCCCTTGGGCTCCATGGACCCCCGTCGCGACAAACCCCCCCCACCCCACAGGCTTGCGCGGTTCAGACGCCAAGTCGTCCCGGGGGGGCCCGCTGCTGTTTCTGCGGCCAGGCGAAACACCCCCGGCAGCGCTGCCTGGCCCGCGCAGCGATTTGCAAGAGCTGCGGGAAAAAGGGCCATTTCGCGGCTGTGTGCCGGTCCCGGGAGGTCGCCGCTGTCCCAGGAGAGGAAGGAGTCCTGCGCGTTTCTAACGCTCCCCAACCCCCCCAGCGCCCCATGTACGACCCGCAGGCGCAGCCTTTTTGGGTCCCGGCCACCGCTGTCCCCGGAGAACAAGGAGTCCTGCGCGTTTCAAACACTCCCCAACCCCCCCAGCGCCCCATGTGCGACCCGCAGGCGCCGCCATTTTGGGACATTTTGGGTCCCGGCCACCACGAGGGGAGGAGGGGCGCCGCCATCTTGGGACACCCCAGCCCTGTGCGACGCATGGGGGCGGCCATTTTGTCCACCCCCGCCGCCATCTTGTGACCCCCCAGCCATGTGCGATGCATGGGGGCGGCCATTTTGTTCACCCCGCCACCATCTTGGACGGCAACAATGAACCCCAGCATCGACGGCTCAACGGGGTTCGAGGAAGACGCTGAAGCACTACGACCACGTCTGGCCTCAATGACGCTGGACCAAGCACGGCCCCGGACGCTCCAGACGACGACAACAACGGTGCTGATCAACGGGCACGAGACACCATGCCTGTCGACTCCGGGAGCACAGAAAGCTTCATCCACCCCGACAGGGTAAGACGCTGTTTTTTGACCATCCGTCCCAGTGCGCAAAAGATTTCCCTAGCTGCAGGATCCCACTCAGTACAGGTCAAAGGCTTCTGCATAGTGACCCTAACGGTGCAAGGGAGGGAGTTTAAAAACTACAGGCTCTACGTCCTTCCCCAACTCTGCGCGCCCACATTACTGGGATTAGACTTCCAGTGCAAAATGCAGAGCCTAACTTTCAAATTCAGCGGCCCAATACCCCCACTCACTATCTGCGGCCTCGCAACCCTCAAGGTTGAGCCCCCATCCTTGTTTGCAAACCTCACCCCGGATTGCAAACCCAGGAGCAGATGGTACAGCACCCAGGACTGGACATTCATTCGGTCCGAAGTCCAGCGGCTACTGAAGGAAGGCATAATCCAGGCCAGCAACAGTCCCTGGAGAGCACAGGTGGTAGTAGTAAAGACGGGAGAAGCAAAGGATGGTCATAGACTATAGCCAGACCATCAACAGGTACACACAGCTAGATGCGTACCCTCTCCTCCGCATATCCGACATGGTCAATCGGATTGCCCAATATAAGGTCTTCTCCACCGTGGACCTCAAGTCCGCCTACCATCAGCTCCCCATCCGCCCAAGTGACTGCAAGTACACAGCCTTCGAGGCAGACGGGCGATTATACCACTTCCTAAGGGTCCCATTTGGCGTCACAAACGGGGTCTCGGTCTTCCAACGAGAGATGGACCGAATGGTTGATCAACATGGGTTGCAGGCCACGTTCCCGTATCTCGACAATGTAACCATCTGCGGCCACGACCAGCAGGACCACGACGCCAACCTCCAAAAATTCCTCCAGACCGCTAAAGCCTTGAACCTCACATACAATGAGGACAAGTGCGTTTTTAGCTACTGAAGGAAGGCATAATCCAGGCCAGCAACAGTCCCTGGAGAGCACAGGTGGTAGTAGTAAAGACGGGAGAAGCAAAGGATGGTCATAGACTATAGCCAGACCATCAACAGGTACACACAGCTAGATGCGTACCCTCTCCTCCGCATATCCGACATGGTCAATCGGATTGCCCAATATAAGGTCTTCTCCACCGTGGACCTCAAGTCCGCCTACCATCAGCTCCCCATCCGCCCAAGTGACTGCAAGTACACAGCCTTCGAGGCAGACGGGCGATTATACCACTTCCTAAGGGTCCCATTTGGCGTCACAAACTGGGTCTCGGTCTTCCAACGAGAGATGGACCGAATGGTTGATCAACATGGGTTGCAGGCCACGTTCCCGTATCTCGACAATGTAACCATCTGCGGCCACGACCAGCAGGACCACGACGCCAACCTCCAAAAATTCCTCCAGACCGCTAAAGCCTTGAACCTCACATACAACGAGGACAAGTGCGTTTTTAGCAAAAACCGGCTAGCCATCTTGGGATATGTAGTGCGCAATGGGATAATAGGCCCCGACCCCGAACATATGCGCCCCCTCATTGAATTTCCCCTCCCTCACTGCTCAAAAGCCCTAAAACGCTGCCTGGGGTTCTTTTCATATTACGCCCAGTGGGTCCCCCAGTACGCAGACAAGGCCCGCCCCCTAATACAGACCACGACCTTCCCTCTGTCGACAGAGGCTTGCCAGGCCTTCAGCCGCATCAAAGCAGATATCGCAAAGGCCACGATGCGCGCCATCGTCGAGTCCCTCCCCTTCCAGGTCGAGAGCGACGCCTCCGATGTAGCTCTAGCGGCCACACTTAACCAAGCGGGCAGACCCGTGGCCTTTTTCTCCCGAACCCTCCACGCCTCAGAAATCCGCCACTCCTCAGTGGAAAAGGAAGCCCAAGCCATAGTGGAAGCTGTGTGACATTGGAGGCATTACCTGGCCGGCAGGAGATTCACTCTCCTCACTGACCAACGGTCAGTAGCTTTCATGTTCGATAATGCACAGCGGGGCAAAATTAAAAATGACAAGATCTTAAGGTGGAGGATCGAACTCTCCACCTTCAACTATGAGATCTTGTACCATCCCGGAAAGCTGAACGAGCCGTCCGATGCCCTATCCCGCGGCACATGTGCCAACGCACAAATTAACCGTCTCCAAACCCTCCACGAGGACCTCTGCCACCCGGGGGTCACTCGGTTCTACCATTTTATAAAGTCCCGCAACCTTCCCTACTCCGTGGAGGAGGTCCGTACAGTCACAAGGAACTGCCACATCTGCGCAGAGTGCAAACCGCATTTTTTCATGCCGGATAGTGCGCACCTGATCAAGGCCTCCCGTCCCTTTGAACGCCTCAGTCTGGATTTCAAAGGGCCCCTCCCCTACACCGACCGCAACACGTACCTCCTGAACGTGGTGGACGAGTACTCCCGTTTCCCCTTCGCCATCCCCTGCCCCGACATGACAGCGGCCACAGTCATTAAAGCCCTTAACACCATATTCACACTGTTCGGTTGCCCCGCATGCGTCCATAGCGACAGGGGGTCCTCCTTCATGAGTGACGAGCTGCGCCAGTTCCTGCTCAGCAAGGGTATAGCCTCGAGCAGGACGACCAGCTACAACCCCCGGGGGAACGGGCAAGTAGAGAGGGAGAACGGCACGGTCTGGAAGACCGTCCTACTGGCCCTACGGTCCAGGGATCTCCCAGTTTCACGGTGGCAGGAGGTCCTCCTGGACGCCCTCCACTCCATCCGGTCGCTACTGTGTACCACTACTAACCAAACGCCTCATGAGCGCCTCCTTGTCTTCCCCAGGAAGTCCTCCTCTGGAACGTCGCTGCCGACCTGGCTGGCGGCCCCAGGACCCATCTTGCTCCGGAAACATGTGCGGGCGCACAAGTCAGACCCGTTGGTCGAGAGGGTTCACCTCCTCACGCGAACCCGCAGTACGCCTACGTGGAGTACCCCGACGGCCGACAGGACACGGTCTCCCTGCGAGATCTGGCGCCCGCCGGCAACACGCACACCGCCCCGACACCAATCACCCCCTCCCTGCCACCGGCGCACCCCGCGACAGCCCCCTTCCCGGGAGGATCGGTCCTCCTCCCAGGTCCGACCAGAAGTGAAGCTGAAGCAGAAACCGTAAAGCTCCCGGAGGCGACAACACTGGAACAAGCACCACCAGGGCTGAGACGATCGACAAGGACGACCAGACCGCCCGACCGACTTGTGGCATCGGTGTAACACTAGAATGTTGTGGACTTTAACGAGAATTTTTTTCTTTTCCCCTTTTTCCCTCTTACAAATACTGTAAATGGTTCAAAACAAAAAAAAAAACCCCCTGTACATACTGTGATGACATGCAAAAGTTTTTCCTCCCAGGACCAGCCTTGTAAACCCTTACCACCATGCGAAGCACCACCCCGCTGGGTTCATTTTTAACAAGGGGTGAATGTGGTAGTATGCATTAGGGGTCATGTGGGACTGTGAAGCCGTGATGTCATTGGCTGACAGATCCCGGGTCCTGGTTGGCTGTTGACCTCTAGCTCCGCCCTGAAGGCGGAGTATAAGAACCAGGAGTTCTCCCCCGCAGGCCAGTCTGTCACTGAACTGCGGAGAACAAGTCACGCTTAATAAAGCCTCATCGACTTCATCTCTATTCGTCTCTCGTGAGTCTTTGTGCTCTACAGGTAGTATGGGTTGAAGTCAGAAATGGGAAAGGAGCAGTCACCTTGTTAGGAGTTTTCTATAGGCCCCCCAATAGTAGCAGAGATGTGGAGGAACAGATTGGGAAACAGATTTTGGAAAGGTGCAGAAGTCGCAGGGTAGTAGTCATGGGTGACTTTAACTTCCCAAACTCTTTAGATCAAATAGTTTGGATGGGGTGGTGTTTGTGCAGTGTGTCCAGGAAGCTTTTCTAACACAGTATGTAGATTGTCTGACCAGAGGAGGGGCAATATTGGATTTAGTACTTGGTAATGAACCAGGGCAAGTGATAGATTTGTTAGTGGGGGAGCATTTTGGAGATAGTGACCACAATTCTGTGACTTTCTCTTTAGTAATGGAGAGGGATAGGTGCGTGCAACAGGGCAAGGTTTACAATTGGGGGAAGGGTAAATACGATGTTGTCAGACAAGAATTGAAGTGCGTAAGTTGGGAACATAGGCTGTCAGGGAAGGACACAAGTGAAATGTGGAACTTGTTTAAGGAACAGGTACTACGTGTCCTTGATATGTATGTCCCTGTCAGGCAGGGAAGAGATGGTCGAGTGAGGGAACCATGGTTGACAAGAGAGGTTGAATGTCTTGTTAAGAGGAAAAAGGAGACTTATGTAAGGCTGAGGAAACCAGGTTCAGACAGGGCATTGGAGGGATACAAGATAGCCAGGAGGGAACTGAAGAAAGGGATTAGGAGAGCTAAGAGAGGGCATGAACAATCTTTGGCGGGTAGGATCAAGGAAAACCCCAAGGCCTTTTACACATATGTGAGAAATATGAGAATGACTAGAGCGAGGGTAGGTCCGATCAAGGACAGTAGCGGGAGATTGTGCATTGAGTCTGAAGAGATAGGAGAGGTCTTGAACGAGTACTTTTCTTCTGTATTTACAAATGAGAGGGGCGATATTGTTGGAGAGGACAGTGTGAAACAGATTGGTAAACTCGAGGAAATACTTGTTAGGAAGGAAGATGTGTTGGGCATTTTGAAAAACTTGAGGATGGACAAGTCCCCCGGGCCTGACGGGATATATCCAAGGATTCTATGGGAAGCAAGAGATGAAATTGCAGAGCCGTTGGCAATGATCTTTTCGTCCTCACTGTCAACAGGGGTGGTACCAGGGGATTGGAGAGTGGCGAATGTCGTGCCCCTGTTCAAAAAAGGGACTAGGGATAACCCTGGGAATTACAGGCCAGTTAGTCTTACTTCGGTGGTAGGCAAAGTAATGGAAAGGGTACTGAAGGATAGGATTTCTGAGCATCTGGAAAGACACTGCTTGATTAGGGATAGTCAGCACGGATTTGTGAGAGGTAGGTCTTGCCTTACAAGTCTTATTGAATTCTTTGAGGAGGTGACCAAGCATGTGGATGAAGGTAATGCAGTGGATGTAGTGTACATGGATTTTAATAAGGCATTTGATAAGGTTCCCCATGGTAGGCTCCTGCAGAAAGTAAGGAGGCATGGGATAGTGGGAAATTTGGCCAGTTGGATAACGAACTGGCTAACCGATAGAAGTCAGAGAGTGGTGGTAGATGGCAAATATTCAGCCTGGATCCCAGTTACCAGTGGCGTTCCGCAGGGATCAGTTCTGGGTCCTCTGCTGTTTGTGATTTTCATTAATGTCTTGGATGAGGGAGTTGAAGGGTGGGTCAGTAAATTTGCAGACGATACGAAGATTGGTGGAGTTGTGGATAGTAAGGGCTGTTGTCGGCTGCAAAGAGACATAGATAGGATGCAAAGCTGGGCTGAGAAGTGGCAGATGGAGTTTAACCCTGAAAAGTGTGAGGTCCATTTTGGAAGGACAAATATGAATGCGGAATACAGGGTTAACGGTAGAGTTCTTGGCAATGTGGAGGAGCAGAGAGATCTTTGGGTCTATGTTCATACATCTTTGAAATTTGCCACTCAAGTGGATAGAGCTGTGAAGAAGGCCTATGGTGTGCTCGCGTTCATTAACAGAGGGATTGAATTTAAGAGCCGTGAGGTGATGATGCAGCTGTACAAAACTTTGGTACGACCACATTTGGAGTACTGTGTACAGTTCTGGTCGCCTCATTTTAGGAAGGATGTGGAAGCTTTGGAAAAGGTGCAAACGAGATTTACCAGGATGTTGCCTGGAATGGAGAGTAGGTCTTACGAGGAAAGGTTGAGGGTGCTTGGCCTTTTCTCATTAGAACGGAGAAGGATGAGGGGCGACTTGATAGAGGTTTATAAGATGATCAGGGGAATAGATAGAGTAGACAGTCAGAGACTTTTTCCCCGGGTGGAACAAACCATTACAAGGGGACATAAATTTAAGGTGAAAGGTGGAAGATATAGGAGGGATATCAGAGGTAGGTTCTTTACCCAGAGAGTAGTGGGGGCATGGAATGCACTGCCTGTGGAAGTAGCTGAGTCGGAAACATTAGGGACCTTCAAGCAGCTATTGGATAGGTACATGGATTACGGTAAAATGATATAATGGAGATTTATTTGTTCTTAAGGGCAGCATGGTAGCATTGTGGATAGCACAATTGCTTCACAGCTCCAGGGTCCCAGGTTCGATTCCGGCTTGGATCACTGTCTGTGCGGAGTCTGTACATCCTCCCTGTGTCTGCGTGGGTTTCCTCCGGGTGCTCCAGTTTTCTCCCACAGTCCAAAGATGTGCAGGCTTGGTGGATTGGCCATGATAAATTGCCCTTAGTGTCCAAAATTGCCCTTGGTGTTGGGTGGAGGTGTTGAGTTTGGGTAGGGTGCTCTTTCCAAGAGCCGGTGCAGACTCAAAGGGCCGAATGGCCTCCTGCACTGTAAATTCAATGATAATCTATGATTAATCTAGGACAAAGGTTCGGCACAATATCGTGGGCCGAAGGGCCTGTTCTGTGCTGTATTTTTCTATGTTCTATCTATGTTCTAATTCTAGTCCCTTCACCCAGGAGAAACAACCTTTTTCTCCAAACCTTTGTGATTCACTTATAAGGACACCCAAATTCCTCTGAATGCCAGCACTTGTGAGCCTTTTTTTTTTAAAAATGGTGTTTCTGTTTCTCCTACCCGGTGAATAATGGTGACACACTATCCTCACTTAAAACTGTAATGCCATTCCTTCATTGTCACTGGGTCAAAATCCTGGAACTCCCTTCCTAATTGCACTCTGGGTGTTCCTACTACACGTGGACTGCAGCAGGTTAAAAAGGCAGCTCATTGCGACCTTCTCAATGGCAATTGGGCATGGGCAATAAATGCTGACCTAGCCAGCAACACCCACATCCCATGAACAAATAAAAATAATTTCAAACTTCCCCCACATCACACTCTTTGTTTCCTCCTCACATCTTACTTTCCCACTTAGCTTTGTATTGTCAGCAAACGCAGATACATTGCACTTGCTCCCTTTATCCAAGTCATTAATATAGATTGTAAATAGCTGAGGCCAAGCAATGAGCTGTGCAACAGTAGTTATACTCTGCCAAAATGACTTTGTTGCTATTTTTTGTTATATGTCCTTTACCCAATTCATGTTGATTTCTTGCCCTAAATCCCATGAACCCTAATCTTGTGCAACTTATTTTGTAGCACCTTATCAAATGCCTTCTAAAAATCCAAATATATGACATCCACAGGCACACCTTATCTATCTTGCAGTTTGCACCTTCAAGTAAATTCATTTACACAAGATGATATCACTGTCTTAATGCCTTCTTGATTCATAGTGAGTTTCTAAATGCCATGTTACTACATCTGTGATATTAGACTCTAGCAGTTTCCTGACTTTGATTTCAGGCAAACTAACCTCTAGTTCTTTATTTTCCCTCTCCTTCCTTCCTTGAAGAACAGTGATACATTTGCTGCCTTTCAATTCATGCAGACAATTCTAGAATCTAGGAAATTCTGGAGGATCAAACCCAATACATCCATAATCTATGTAACCTCTGTTCTTAAAATCCAAGGTTTTAAGCCATCAGATCCAGTGAATTTATCCCATTAGTTCCATTAGCATTTAGTCCTTTTAATTTCTCCAGTGCTTTTTCTTCACTAATATTAACAGCTTTAAGCACGTCATTGTACTGAGTCAAAATTAGTGAGGTTGGAATGGAGTACTTGGTCAGGAAAGAGTATTATATATGGTGAGGGACATCGGATTGAAATGACAGTTAATGGTGGTGTCATTTGTGTCCATGATTACCTTTTTCTGAGATGGTTAAAGGTGTTGGTAAAGGTGTCATGGTGGCAATGTACACGTGCATTTTATAATTAGTTGTGAGACTCACCTATGTGTGACCACAGTAATTGCTAATTATTAAACAACGTGGCTGCTAGATTGGGACTGCAGCAGGTGGTAAGGGAACCAACAAGAGGGAAAAACATGCTTGATCTCATCCTCGCCAATCTGCCTGCTGCAGATGCATCTGTCCATGACAGTATCGGTAGAAGTGACCACCGCACAGTCCTTGTGGAGACAGTCCCGTCTTCACATTGAGGATGCCTTCCATTGTGTTGTGTGGCACTACCACCGTGCTAAATGGGATACACTTCGATCAGATCTAGCAACTCAAGACTGGGCATCCTTGAGGTGCTATGGGCCATCAGCAGTAGCAGAATTGTATTCACCCTCAATCTGCAACCTCATGGCCTGGCATATCCCCCACTCTACCATTACCACCAAGCCAGGGGAGCAACCCTGGTTCAATGAAGAGTGCAGGAGAGCAACACCAGGCATACCGAAAAATGAGGTGTCGACCTGGTGAAGCTACTTCACAAGACTACTTGTGTGCTAAACAGCATAAGCAGCAAGTAATTGACAGAGCTAAGGAATTCCACAACGAACAAATCAGATCAAACCTCTGACGTCCTGTCAAATCCAGTCGTGAATGATGGTGGACAATTAAACAACTCCAGGGAGGAGGAGGCTCCACAAATATCCCCATCCTCAATTATGGAGGAGCCTAGCTCGTTTGTGCAAAAGACAAGGCTGAGGCATTCGCAACAATCTTCAGCCAGAAGTGCCGAATGGATGATCCATATCGGTCTCCTCGGGAGGTACCCAGCATCACAGATGTCAATCTTCAGCCAATACAATTCACTCCACTTGATATCAAGAAACGACAAAGGCGAGACTTCCGGTTGCGGTGATGCACTGCTAAGCCGCACGTTTCGGCACCTCCCGTTCCAACGGACTTTTGGGCTCTTATCGGGAGCCCCAACGGAATTTATTTTCGACCTAACCCAGTGTGGGGTGACGAAGGAAGGAGTCCCCCCGGGTGTGTATGGAAAGGAGTGGCGGTAGTGGCCAGATTGCGAAGGATCCTTTGGAGCAGCGGCAGAGAAGAGAAGGGAGAAGCAAGATGGCGGCGAATGGAGCCCAGATGATGGGGCCCGGACCAGCAGGTGTTTCTCCGACGATGTGTGGAGGAGCTCAAGAAAGAGGTGCTGGCGCCGATGCTCCTGGCAATCGAGGGACTGAAGGAAACACAAAGGATCCAGGCGATGGAGCTCCGTGGAGTGAAGGCAAAGGCAGCCGAGAACGAAGAAGAGATACAGGGCCTG
This sequence comes from Scyliorhinus torazame, assembly GCF_047496885.1. Classification (NCBI taxonomy): domain Eukaryota; kingdom Metazoa; phylum Chordata; class Chondrichthyes; order Carcharhiniformes; family Scyliorhinidae; genus Scyliorhinus; species Scyliorhinus torazame. The sequence continues at coordinate 178,988,948 of NC_092714.1, forward strand.
GTGGTAAAAACGGAGACACACGAGGCACTACACAAGAGGTGCATAGAAAGGCTGGAAGCCCTGGAGAACAGCTCGAGGAGGAAATACCTACGGATTCTAGGTCTCCCTGAGGGAGCTGATGTTGGAGCTTATGTGAGCACGATGCTCCACACACTAATGGGAGCTGAGGCCCCAACGGGCCCCCTGGAAGTGGAGGGAGCGTACCGGGTCCTCGTGAGAAAACCAAAGGCAGGTGAAACACCAAGAGCAATAGTGGTGAAGTTCCATCGCTACAGGGACAGGGAGATGGTCTTGAGCTGGGCCAAGAAGGCACGGAGTAGCAAATGGGAGAATGCGATGATACGTGTGTATCAGGACTGGAGTGCGGAGGTGGCGAGAAGGAGGGCGAGCTTTAACATGGCCAAGGCGGTGCTCCATAGGAAGAAAATTAAATTTGGGATGCTGCAGCCGGCGCGACTGTGGGTCATGCATCAGGGCAAGCACCACTACTTCGAGACGGCGGAGGAGGCATGGACATTCATCCAAGAAGAGAAACTGGACTAGATTTGAGAGTTTGATGTTTGGAGAGAAGCAGCGAGGTGGTGGTATAGAAATGTAAAGTAGGGAAAGGGGAGGGCTATTGTACAGCAATGTTGGATGGGGAATTTTTCTCCCCCCGATGGGGGGGGACACGAAGAAATGTGGGCGCCGGTGGGAAAAGAGACCGGGAAGGGGAATGAGGGAACTGTGCCATAGGGGGCGGGGCCGAGAAGAAAGCGCGGGTATTTTCCCGCACTGTGGAAACTATAGCGGGAAAACGGGCGCAGGAAGGAAGGGAGCCCCACACGCAAGGAGGTCAAAGAGTGAACGGGGGAAGCAGAGGTCAGCCAGAGTTAGCTGACTTCCGGAAGCAATATGGGGGGAGTAATCAAGCTAGAGGGGGATCTAGCGGGGCGGGGGGGGGATTAACTGGGTTGCTGCTGCTGAGTGCAAGGGGGAGCTGGTAAGAGATGAGGTGGTCGGGGCGGGAGGGCGCTGCCTGGGGGACAGACGAGTGCGCGGGACCTGGATGAGGAGATGGCCTAAAAAAGGGGATGGCTAGTCGACGGGGGGGGGGGGGGGGGGGGTGAATGGCCCTCCAATCCGGCTGATCACGTGGAATGTGAGAGGCTTAAATGGGCCAATTAAGAGGGCACGGGTGTTTGCGCACTTAAAGAGACTGAAGGCGGACGTAGTCATGCTCCAGGAGACGCACCTGAAGGTGGCGGATCAGATTAGACTAAGAAAAGGATGGGTGGGACAGGTATTCCACTCGGGGTTGGACGTGAAAAACAGAGGGGTGGCAATATTGGTGGGGAAACGTGTATCATTCGAGGCTAAGAATATAGTGGTGGACAGTGGGGGCAGATATGTGATGGCGAGTGGCAGACTGCAGTGCGAGGCGGTTGTGCTAGGGAATGTATATGCCCCGAATTGGGATGACATGGGATTCATGAAGCGAATGCTGGGACGTATCCCGGACCTGGAGGTGGGAAATTTGATAATGGGGGGGGAGGATTTTAACACCGTGCTGGATCCAGGGCTAGACCGGTCCAGATCCAGGACCGGGAGAAGGCCGGCAGCGGCCAAGGTGCTTAAGGGATTTATGGAACAAATGGGGGGAGTGGATCCGTGGAGATTCGCCAGGCCGATGGCTAAAGAGTTCTCTTTCTTCTCCCACGTCCATAAGGTATACTCCCGGATAGACTTTTTTGGTTTGGGAAGGGCACTGATCCCGAAAGTGGCAGGAACGGAGTACTCGGCCATAGCCGTTTCAGACCACACCCCGCATTGGGTGGATCTGGAACTAGGAGAGGAAAGGGAGCAGCGCCCACTCTGGCGACTAGATATGGGACTACTGGCGGACGAGGGGGTCTGCGGAAGGGTGAGGGGGTGTATTGAGTGATACCTGGAGGTCAACGACGATGGGGAGGTTCAGGTGGGGGTAGTATGGGAAGCGCTGAAGGCGGTGGTTAGAAGAGAGCTGATCTCCATCAGAGCCCACAAGGGGAAACGAGGGCAAAGAAAGAGAGAGATTAGTGGGGGAAATTTTGAGGGTGGATAAAAAATATGCGGAGGCCCCAGATGAAGGGCTGTACAGAGAAAGACGAAGACTACAGGCGGAGTTTGACCTGCTGACCACGGAAAAGGCAGAGGCACAGTGGAGGAAGGCACAGGGGATGCAATATGAGTATGGGGAAAAGGCGAGCCGGCAGTTAGCCCAACAACTTCGGAAGAGGATGGCGGCGAGAGAGATCGGGGGGAGTTAGGGACGAAACGGGAAATATAGAGCAGAGAGCAGGGAAAGTGAACGAGGTGTTCAAGACCTTTTATGAGAGGCTATATAAGTCCCAACCCCCGGGGGGGAAAAGAAGGAATGCTACACTTTCTGGACCTGCTAAGGTTCCCGAAGGTGAAGGGGCAGGAGATGGCAGGTCTGAGGGCACCAATCGAGGTGGATGAGGTGATTAAAGGACTGGGGAACATGCAGGCAGGGAAGGCCCCGCGACCAGATGGGTTTCCGGTGGAATTCTACAGGAAGTATATGGATCTGTTGGCCCCGCTTTTGGCGAGAACCTTTAATGAGGCTAAGGAAAGAGGGATGCTACCCCCGACAATGTCGGAGGCGACGATATCGCTAATCCTGAAACGAGATAAAGACCCGCAGCAATGCGGGTCATACAGGCCTATCTCATTCCTAAATGTAGATGCCAAACTGCTGGCCAAAGTGATGGCGGCAAGGATAGAGGATTGTGTCCCAGGGGTGGTGCATGACGATCAGACAGGGTTTGTAAAGGGGAGACAACTGAATGTTAATGTACGAAGGTTGCTGGGGGTGATGATGACGCCCCCACCGGAGCGGGAGGCAGAGATAGTGGCGGCGATGGATGCAGAGAAGGCATTCGATAGGGTGGAGTGGGACTATCTGTGGGAGGTGCTGAAGAGGTTTGGGTTCGGGGAGGGGTTTATTAGATGGGTCATACTCTTATATGGGGCCCCGATGGCAAGCGTAGTCACAAACCGGCAAAGATCGGGGTATTTTCGTCTACATGGGGGTACAAGACTAGGGTGTCCCCGTTACTGTTCGCGTTGGCAATTGAACCACTGGCTATAGCGCTGAGGGATTCTAAGAATTGGAGGGGGGTGCTTAGAGGGGGAGAGGAACACAGAGTGTCGCTCTACGCAGATGATCTACTGCTATATGTTGCGGACCCGGTAGAGGGGATGCCAGAGGTAATGCAGATACTTAGGGAGTTTGGAGAGTTCTCGGGATACAAACTAAATATGAGGAAGAGCGAGCTTTTTGTAATGCACCCCGGGGAACAGGGTAGGGGGATAGATGCTCTGCCGCTGAGGAGAGTGGTAAGGAACGTCCGATACCTGGGGATCCAGGTGGCCAGGAACTGGGGAACCCTGCATAGACTTAACCTGACGCGACTGGTGGAGCAGATGGAGGAGGACTTTAAGAGGTGGGATATGGTGCCGCTGTCGCTGGCGGGCAGAGTGCAGGCAGTTAAAATGGTGGTCCTCCCGAGGTTTCTTTTCGTGTTTCAGTGCCTCCCCATTCTGCTCACAAAGGCCTTTTTTTAAAAAATAGATAGGAGCATTACGAGCTTTGTGTGGGCAGGAAAGACCCGGAGAGCAGGGACTAGCGCTGCCGAGTCTGAGCGACTACTATTGGGCCGCCAATGTGTCGATGGTCTGTAAGTGGATGAGGGAGGAAGAGGGAGCAGCGTGGAAGAAGCTGGAGATGGTGTCCTGTAAGGGAACGAGCCTAAAAGCGCTGGTGACGGTGCCGCTGCCGTTCTCCCCGAAAAGGTACACCACAAACCCAGTGGTGGTGGCAACCTTGAGGATCTGGGGGCAGTGGAGGCGACACAGAGGAGTGACGGGTGCCTCGGTGTGGTCCCCGATAAGAAATAACCACAGGTTTGTCCCAGGGAGGATGGATGGGGGGTTCCAGGGTTGGCAGCAAGCAGGAATTAAGAAGCTGAGGGACCTGTTTATAGACGGGACATTTGTAAGTCTGGGAGCACTAGAAGAAAAATATAAGTTGTCCCCAGGGAACGCCTTCCGATATATGCAAGTGAGGGCATTTACGAGGCAACAGGTGAGGGAATTTCCGCAGCTCCCGACGCAGGGGATCCAAGATAGTAATTTCAGGGGCATGGGTTGGAGAGGGCAAAGTGTCCGAAATATACCGGGAGATGAGGGACGAAGGGGAGGCGATGATAGAGGAGCTGAAGGGAAAATGGGAAGAAGAGCTGGGGGAAGAGATTGAAGAGGGGCTATGGGCTGATGCCCTAAGCAGGGTAAATTCCTCGTCCTCGTGTGCCAGGCTTAGCCTGATTCAATTTAAGGTTCTACATAGAGCACATATGACGGGAGCAAGACTGAGCAGGTTTTTCGGGGCGGAGGACAGGTGTGGGAGGTGCTCGGGAAGCTCGGCGAACCACACACACCTGTTCTGGTCGTGTCCGGCACTGCATGAGTTCTGGGGGACGTGGCAAGGGTAATTTCAAAGGTGGTGAAGGTCCGGGTCAAGCCAGGCTGGGGGGGGGGTTCGCTATATTTGGGGTTGCGGAAGAGCCGGGAGTGCAGGAGGCGAAAGAGGCCGATATTTTGGCCTTTGCGTCCCTAGTAGCCCGGCGTAGGATTCTACTCGTGTAGAAGGAAGCGAAGCCCCCGGGCGTGGAGGCCTGGATAAACGACATGGCAGGGTTCATAAGATTAGAACGAATAAAATTTGTGTTGAGAGGATCGGCTCAGGGGTTCTCCAGGTGGTGGCAACCGTTCCTTGACTATCTCGCGGAACGATAATGAAAAGATAGAAATGACAGCAGCAGCAACCCGGGGGGAGGGGGGGGGGAGCACTATTCTGTGTTTTTGCTATTTGTTTTTCTTTTTTAGTTTTTGTTGTAAGCTCACTATATTATCTAAATAATGTTTAACGTATAATCCCTTGTTGAGTTGTAAAAACGGAAAAATTTTTGTTTGAAAAATTTCAATAAAATATATTTTATTTTTAAAAAAAAGAAACTACAAAGGCACTGGACACTGCAAAGGCTATGGACCCTGACAATATCTCTGCAATAGTACTGAAGACTTGAGCTCCAGAACTTGCCGCATCCCTAGCCAAGCTGTTCCAGTACAGTTACAACACTGGCATCTACCCGGCAATGTGGGAAATTACCCAGGTGTGTCCTGCACGCAAGAAACAAGACAAATCCAACCCAACCAATTACCGTCCTAACCGTCTACTCTCCATCAGCAAAGTGATGGAAGGAGTCATCAACAGTGCTATCAAGCCGCACTTACTCAGCAATAACCTGCGCACAGGCGCTCAGTTTAGGTACCGCTACGGTCACTCAGCTCCTGACCTCATTACAGCCTTGTTTCAAATATGGACAAAAGAGCTGAATGCCAGAGGTGAGGTGAGAGCGACTGCCCTTGACATCAAGGCAGCATTTGACTAGCTAAACTGGAGTCAATGTGAATCAGGGGGGAAACTCTCCGCTGGTTGGCACAAAGGAATTGTTCATGATGGTTGGAGATTGATCATCTCAACTCCAGGACATCACTGCAGGAGTTCCTCGGTGCAGTGTCCAAGGCCCAACCATCTCCAGCTGCATCATCAGTGACCTCCCTTCCATCATAAGGTCAGAAGTGGGGATGTTTGCGGATGATTGCATAATGTTCAGCACCATTCGCAACTCCTCAGATAATGAAGCAGTCCATGTCCAAATGCAGCATGGTCTGGACAATATCCAAGCTTGGGCTGACAAGTGGCAAGTTACATTCATGCCACACAAGTACCAGCAATGACCATCTCCTACAAGAGAGGATCAGCCACCGTCCCTTGACATTCAATGGCATTACCATTGCTGAATCCCTCACAATCAACATCCTGGTGGTTACCATTGATCAGAAACTGAACTGGACTAGCCACATTAATACTATGGCTATCAGGGCAGGCCAAAGGTTAGGAATCCTATGGCAAGTAACTCACCTCCTGACCCCCAAAGCCTGTCCAACATCTACAAGGCACAAGTCAGGTGTGTAATGGAATACTCTCCACTTGCCTGGATGACTGCGGCTCCAACAACACTCAAGAAGCTCAACACCATCCAGGACAAAGCAGCCCACTTGATTGCTCCCCCTTCCACAAACATTCAAACCCTCCACCACCGACGAACAGTGGCAGCCGTGTGCACCATCTACAAGATGCATTGCAGTAACTCACCAAGGTTCCTTAGACAACACCTTCCAAACCCACGACCACTACCATCTAGAAGGCCAAGAGCAGCAGGTACCTGGGAACCCCACCACCTGGAGGTTCCCCTCTAAGTCACTCACCACCCTGACTTAGAAATATATCGCCGCTCCCTTCACTGTCGCTGGGGCAACATCCCAGAATTTCCTCCCTCACAGCACAGTGGGTGTACCTATACCTCCAGGACTGCAGCGGTTCAAGAAGGCAACTCACCCCCACCTTCTGAAAGGTAACTAGGGATGGACAATAAATGCCGGCCTAACCAGTGTAGCCCACATCCCGTAAATGAATTTTAAAAAATACAATTGGAGGGGAGATTAAAAATAAACTTTGTTACACCAAGAGCAATTAGAATTTGACATTTTCAGCCACAAACTGTTGAAGCAAAGTGCCCAAGTACTTTTAAAAGGGAACTAAATAGATGGTTGAAAAAGAGGACTATGGAAAAGTAGCATGTGAATGGAATTATATTGTTTTGTTTTTGAGAAAACGCCAGTATACTGAATGGCTTGCTTTTTGTAGCATTTCATGGTTTTACATGTTTGTGTTATATTTATTTTTGTATCTATATTTTTTATTAACAAGAAGTCCATTCATTTCCTTCTGGCTTTTTGTGACATGAAGCTTGAAATTTACAAGCAACTACTGATTTATAAAGTTCTTGCAATTTAACTTATAATTGATTTTAGGATGTGTCTACTAAACAGCAGTTATGTAGTGCACTATGACGAAATGTAAGATACACAAGTAGAGAAATGCAGAGTGTCTTACGTGGATTATTAACAACAGCACCATGCCATAAACATTGTGCTTGAGTTGACAAAACTTCAACTTTTCAACTGTATTAATTGCCATGCAATGTTTTACGCTAAAAAATACATATGGCAAGTTTTTAGAAGTAGCAGACAAATATGTTTATCCTGTTACTTCTGTTGTATAATAGTCAAATGACTGTCCTGTGCATTGATGAGCAGGAACTTCCTTTGACCTATGTGCTCAATAAAAAAATCAAATTATAGCTAAGGAGAGCATTGATCATCAGGACAACAATTTGTTTGTTGCAAAGTTGTATGTCACAATAGCTTGAGTTACAGAAGTGGTTTTCAGAGTGTAGTCATGCTGCAACCTTGACGTTTAATGCTTGGTGCAAATTTATCTCCATTGCCCCACTTACTTTTTTGGTATGTTTTTCACCTTTTTCCCCCACCCTAAAAAATACTGATCCATGCTGTTAGGCTTTAATGGGCACTGACCAATCTCGAGTGGCAATCCTTTGTGTCGGCCTACACAGCCAGCTCTGGCAGGTAATCCCATCATGGAGGGCACCACAGTCACACTTGTTTTATCCTTGCCCAATGAGCACACAAGTACACTTCCAGCAATAGCCATTGGATAGCGATAGTGATTAGGAGTGCAAAGTGTGACTGATTTTGTTTTGAATGTTGCACCCCAAACCCAAAGTTCTGATGGTAATATTAACGCCACAGTTATTGCCTTTGTTAAAATCACGGAGTAGAACAGAAATTTGACTTTCATTTTCTGGCCTGTATAACTTAAATATTTATTTTAAGGACATTTTGAAAATCAAATGGTATTTGATATGCTTTGGGAAAAATCAGATCTGCTAAATGCTACATTTTGTGTCTTCTCCCACCGTCGATGGTCATGCCTTCAGCTATCTAGGCCCATTCTCTGGAAATTTCTCTCAAACGTTTCCAATCCCCCTCTCACTGTTACGATCCTTCTTAAAATCCTCCTCTTTGAAGAATGCTATAGTTATCGCTTCTAATATCACTTAGAAAAAGAAGAATTTTTTGAAGTACATGAATTTAACAAAACCATGAGAATCAGCGTGAGAAGTATTAAACTTCCTTGTTGGTTGGCAGTGGTTTTGAGAGCTTTCATCTACTGTGGACAAAAACAAAAAGCTTCTTGCAGTTCTTTGTAGTTGTCTTGACTCAAAAAGCCTGTAAGCTTGCAAAGTTTCAGTATGATGTGTAGTTGGAAGATGGGGATAAGATCAAACAGATTGTTCTTGACATTCCAAGTTTGCAGGGAACCTGTTCAGAACCCTGACTTTGTGCAACTGATTTCTTTGTTAAATGAAACGTCCTGTGACCTGTTTCCACCACTAACCTGAGCACACTATCTGGTTGTAGCAAACAGTTCTGCATGATACCTCCTCAAATATTTTTCAGACATGGCCTGTTTTCTGTTTGAGGAGCTTAGGCTGGGCTGGATCTCTTCCAACAGTGTCTCTCAGGATTTGGTGCTGATGGCCTATTTATAGATTTTGTGGTTCCATCTCCATAGCAATGGAGCCAGAGGCCAGGGTGGCTGCAAGCTATTTTTGGCATGTGCTGTAATGTTTAACTTGAAAAGTTAGTGTGCAGTCTGAATTAAGCTAACTTAGAAAGAAAAGCAACTTTATAGGACCAAAATTTGTACTTTGTGATATGTTGTATTACATGAGACATACTGGCTTGGACTGTTCATGCCCTTGAAATATGTATTGTGTAATGTATGATATATAAAACCAGACATTCAGTTAGAGATTTTTTTAATGGATATATAGTACTTTGTGTCAAATCCAAAATGTTCCACCCTTTCCAAAGCTTAAAGTACACTAATTTCCGTTCTGTTTCTGGATTGAATTTTAGAAGCCATGGAAGAGTAGCTGGATTCTTGCAGAAAAGAGTTTTATTTATTGTGTAGCAATTACTAAAATACAGTTAACCCTTCTGAACAGAGAACCAAAAGTACACCCTCAACCAAATGTTGTGCCGTGAATGTTAACTGGTTTAGATCCTTCCATGGCTGAATCATGTAATTAGTGTTGGTTTAAAGTTTTGTCAAAAGCACAAAAGTTGTATCCCTTAATGTTATCCATGCTTATGTGATACTGTAATCTTGGTAATATCAGATGAGTCCAAATATGTTGAGTCTTTGTTTTGGGATCTTTGATAAATAGGCAAAAAAGCAAAGTGATGAAGGCCTTCTGCTGCCAAGTGACTGAAATATAGTAGGGCAAGTCATTAGTCCAACTGTAAATTTTCAAATAAAAGTCCACTTTTGATCTGATATCAAAAATAACATGCTTTTGCTTCTTTCATTTTTGGAGGCCCAATTATTGTGTATTCTTGGTGCCAATGTGCAAGATTTGCTGAGATTCCTATCCAATTTAACAAGTGCATTTTTTCCTCCCAATGTTTTTAATTTACATTTTTGTAAAGGTGCTGTAATTCCAGAGGAATACATTAGCATGTTGGTTTGCTGGTACGCTATAGACATAAGGAAGCAGTTGGAAGGTCAGAATGCTTCATATGTTCCTGGAGTTTGGCTGGGAGAAATCCAAGATTCCACATATGGTGATAGGTTTTGTTAAATTGGAGCATTCCACTTCATGAAGGTTACTAGTTTGTGGCTTCATTCTGTTTCTGTTCGTGATGATCTGGGTCACTCTGAGTTCCGTGAGTCATGTGAGATTCCAGAAATTAGTTCCAGACAGCTTGTGCAAGAGTTTGTCCTGTTTATTCCCTTATTTCCCCTTTTATTTTGCCGTTATCATTTTTGATCCATGGATGATTAATGGGCATGTCTTTAAGTCAAGCAGCAAAGAGGAATGAGGAATTCCGAAGTTACAGGAAAGAACTCTCTACTAGTTTGAACAACAGACATTGGACCTTTCGACACCAGAGAGAGAGATGGGTTGGGATTCGGTGGCATTGATTGGCTGGTGGCCAGTGAATTGGCCTTAAGAACGTACTCTGCCCGGCAACAGGTGACGATTGGATCCTGTCCAGTGGAATGATTTTCTGAGTCAGGAGCTCAGTTTGACTCCTGGAAGCACAGGGACAAGGACCTACTCTCCTCTGTTTTCTCCAGAAAGGCTGTGGAAAGATTTCCTAAAATTGGATGAATCTATATATAAGGTTCGAATTGGCATATGTATTTCTGAAGTGAACCTGAATGAATGAATCTACAGGGAAACTATTACAGGCTGCAAACAAAGAAGGACCTGCTCCCTCTTTCCAGGAAGGTTGAGAGTGCTGAATTCTTGAATCTACGGAGATCTGAAGGAATCTATCGTAAAACCTTGAACCGAAAGCAAAGCTTGAAGAAGTGTATGAAGCAAAGGCTCTTTTTTTCCCCTCTTAAGATTTTAATCCCATTCCTTCCGCGCGTGTGTGTGTGTATACTAGAGTGTGGGGAATTACAAAGTAGATGATAGTTAACCAGTTGTATTTGCTACTTATTTCATTATAGTAAGAAGTCTTACAACACCAGGTTAAAAGTCCAACAGGTTTGTTTCGAATGATTCAAAACAAACCTGTTGGACTTTAACCTGGTGTTGTAAGACTTCCTAGTGTGCTCACCCCAGTTCAACGCCGGCATCTCCACATCATTATTTCATTATAGTTCTTGTTATTAATAAACTTATTTGTGTTTAAACTTACAAACCTGGTGACTGTAATTATTGGGCAGCCAAGGGCCAAAGATTTTGGGTATTTTTCTAAAAATTATTGATTAATTCACTTGTGTTGTGACTCTGGGTCAACTGGTGTTGGAATTGACCGTGCGCTCGCCCAGGGTGTCGTGACATTTCCTAAAATTGGATGAATCTATATATTGGGTTTGAATTGGCATATGTTCCATAGATGTTTAATGTATATTTCCTGTGGAAAGGATTATTTATGTTCTTCCACAATGACATGCGCACAATTTTAAAGCTAGTCATGACAATTACACTAACCCGTGTTGAAGGAGAAGGGGGCATTAGTTGATGGGTGCAGGATTGAGGATTGCAAAGTAATTTATGCGATCTTGTGGTCATCTTGATTGCTGGCCAGAATTGAACTGGAGGCAAATCATGTCCATCAGTCTAATCACACTGTTGCAGACCCACTAGTCTACATCCAAAGCTGGGATTTTGTGGGTCAATTAGGAGGAGTGCTGCACTTGATTGATGTATTATTACATCACAGTTCTGGTTGTGAGGGCTTGCTTCCATAATCTTGTACAATACCGTCCTGCTTTCGGGCACTGTACATTTTGCTGCTAAACCTTTACTAGGTTTTCTATATTGCTAGGTTAATTTGGAAATGTGCTTGCAGCTAGTTGTTAGAAAAGAGAGTTCCAGTTCCAGCGGGGAGAGGTTATGGTTGGATTTTCAATGAAATAGTTAATTTTCAGATAGTGTAGTCATCTGTGCTAAGTGAGATGAGCTTTTCTGTGTTGCCTGCTCTGGTTAAGGAAGTTAGTTGGAGTGCCTACTTACGGCAGATGAGGGGAAAGGAATAATGGGCCACAAATTTTGAAGAAGACCTCTTTCTAGGTGGGAAGTGTTATGGGTGTTTCTGGATGCCTGGCCATATCTGAGGAACAGGCTGTGTCGAAAGATTGCATGGGAAGTCCTGGCTTCCATGCCCAATCTAGGCATTGTTCCAACTGTGTTTACATAGCTTTATGTAGTAGACCGCCAATAGCACACGATAATACTGTGTGCAGTGCTTCTCTGGTCTTTATTCAGATATCTGAGCTGAGTTATGCTTGCTGTTAGGGATTCTGAGGCTAGCAGAAAGAGGAAAGGTGAGAATTAAGGGGCAATTATTTTGTCTCTTGTTAGAGGAGATATGAAGTGAGCCAATTAGTGCACAGAAAATGTATATGGTCAGATGTTGGGTTTCGAGTCAACTGTGTGTGTCACCACAGGTCAATTGTATACTTCCTATGACAAACTATTCCCATTGCACCTGCCCAATTTGCAACTCCATGCCCAGAAATCTATTCTGGCAGGTATGTTTGTGCTTCTAACGTGGTCCATAATGTTGAATGGGCAGCATAGGAAGACCTTTTGGTGTCCCCCTCTCAATGGCAGCCACATATAAAGCCTATATGTGTAATGTGGATAAGGAGGGTGGCTTTATTCAATGTAGTGACCAGAATCTTGTAGCTAGTGCTGAGTGGCGATGGTTTGTGAAATGTTTTGATTGGAATAAAATTAAATTCCAAGCCCTTCTTAACATTTAACATTTTAGATATGTTCTTGTTTCTGAAATACACAAGTTCCAGCAACATATTGAATTGTCCATGTGAATATCTGGTGAGGAAAGAGTGATGCCTTGCTGTGAATTTCCCCCCCTGTGAATGAAAAGCCTGTTCACACTTGCTATCATTGCTCACATGAATAGGTACACACTTGGCTGTGACAAAGGGCTGCGGAGAAAAGTGCTGAGAAATAATTACTTCATTCACCAATGTCATGGGCTTAAGAGAGAACGATTGTGTAGTCTTTCTATTGCTTTGAGATCTTCTATCTGCATGACCTCGGTACAACCAAGGTCTGTAATTGGAGATACGACTTACTAGTTCTTGATTCAGTTTTAACTTGAGTCACACCTGAGGAGTCTCTCAGTATTTTGGGAGATTGCTAAGAAGGTATTAAGATGGTAAATTAAACATCTAGTCATCACTTTACTTAAACTTGTTAACTATATAAATTGATCCAATAAAAAACTATATAAATTGAAATTAAGTATGTGCAGGTGGAGGGCATTGATTGGATGGTTACTTGAGCACATAAAAGAGACGTTACTGACACAAGTTGAGTGGAGTCAAGAATATATATGTCACATTTCACTATGTGAGATGTTATGGCACAGCAGATGTGGCGTACCCAAATCTGGGCCCGAGGCTCCGAATTAATGTCCCACACCAGGACTTGTTGGCCACAGAAAGAGCATTCATGACCCGGTTCAATGGGCTGATAATCAGTCCAGCAATTCTTTAAAGTAAAGACTGGCTTTGGATTCGTTCTTCACTAATTGGTTATCTGGAGTGTAACAAAATGGACAGCATCTTCAGGAGTTTGCATATGCACAGAGTAATGTGGAAATCCAAATGTTGCTGTCAGAGTCTCTACACTCCACCATAGGGTGCGCTGTGGAGGACAAGTTCCATTGCAACCATGATTTGATTAAATCTTCCACTTCTGCATTGTTAGTCTCACTAAAAATGACTGATTTAAGCTGGACCTTGTTTAATGAAATACAACTGGACTGCTAACTGCATGTTAACATCATAATTACCACTAAACACGATATTGGCCCCGAAAAACTAGTTCTGTATTGGTGAATGTCAAATCTCCCCATAATAAATATTCACATTTAAAAAAAATCTAACTTTGATTATTTTTATTTTAGTTTCTATCTCAATCCATTCATAGTTATTTATTTCACAATCTGAACATTTACATTTAAATTTAGTTGCTTTTAACTACTTGATGTGCTCTCTGTGGATTCTTCATTGTGATTGGTTCCTCATTTGCATGCTTACATCATTACTGCTGCAAGCCAAGACATCCCTTGACTTGGTGCCAGATTCAAAGTGCCACCAGGACAGGGGGAAAGCATGCCATAGAGATTGCTGGATCTTTGTGGGCAGCTTTCTTCAAAGTCCGTGGTAAGCTTCCTTACTTCGTCACAGGCCACAAATTCTGGACCAGTGTAATGTGACAATGACTGCGTTCCTCGTTCTTCAGAATTTGATTTTGTTTTAGTTTAGAAGAAATAAGCTATGATTTTAAAAACATATATTTTTCATAAAATGTTATTTCTCGCATCGTCAGTTCCTGTCCAGGACATTGAAATGAAGTGGCTGTTGTGTTATCAACGTTTTGAACGTACCCAATGCTGAACTATTGGGTAATTTCCATGCTCATTTTTTTATGCAATGGAATATAGCACATTTATGAGGCATTAACTTTTGCGTAGCTCTGCTATAATTGCTATGAGACTGTGATCTCTAAAGTTTCCAGTATGTATTCGGAATGAGTTGAGAATGTTGAGCAAATGGGCTGATCTTTTGGTAATTAATGAGACTTTTACAAATTCTTAATTTTCAGCAGGAAAAAGCAGCTTTCCTTTCCTGCCATTCTCAAAATAAATAATGTCTGATCAAAAAAGGCAGCAGGAGATTGGTATCATCTAAACATGTATTGCAGGCATGGGAAAATTGTGGCAGCCTGTTTCCGAAAGATGCTTGTATGTTTGAAACAGACATTGTAAAGCAATAACTGTATAATTGGGACATTGCTCATATGCATCCAATGCTGTGGATAGACCACCTGCTCTATTGAGCTGCTCAGCTGTATTGGGAAAAGGCTTTGACACTTCTCTGCACTCTGACAAGGCTAACCTTTCTGGGAGGTACACCATGCTGACATGAGAGTACAGTGTTAGAGGCCTGGGAACGGTAACAAATTATCAGATCGCTCATAATCACATTTGCTGGCTGAGCAGACTCGATGGGCTGAATGGCCTACTTCTGCTCCTACATCTCATGGCCTCTCAGAAGCAAAGAACAAACTTATTTATCTAAAGAAGTTAGTGATATTTGGGCCATTGGATCCTCCATTTGTAGTAGATAAGACCATAAAATACAGGAGCAGAATTAGACATCGCGTCTGCTCCGCCATTTGATCATGGCTGATATGTTCCTCATCTCCATTCTCCTGCCTTCTCCCCATAACCCCTGATCGCCATATTAATCAAGAAATCCCCTTATTAATCAAGAACACCAGGTTTGTGCTCGAGCTGCTGTTACCTACCGGGCTACAGACCAAGAGCTGGATGGTGAAATCAGACAGAACATCAGAACCAGGTGAGGAACAGGCAATTTAGCGCCTCAAGCCTACTCTACCACTCAATATAATTATGGTTCCTCTCATCATGGCCTCAACTCCACTTTCCTGCCCGTTCTCCATAACCCTTCAACCCATTACCAATTAAAAATCTGTCTAACTCCTCAAATTTACTCACTGTCCCAGCATCCACCGTACTCTGGGGTAGCGAATTCCAGAAATTCACAACCCTTTGGGAGATGTAGTTCCTCCTCACCTCTGATATTTTTTTCCCACTTGTGGAGCTGGATGCTAATAAAAGAAATGCATGTTACCATTCTGTATTGATACTATCCAATGTATTTTTTTTTTAAAATTTGAATACCCAACTCATTGTTTCCAATTAAGGGGCAATTTAGCGTGGCCAATCCACCTACCCTGCACATTCTTTGGGTTATGGGGGGCGAAACCCACACAAACACGGGGAGAATGTGCAAACTTCACACGGACAGTGACCCAGAGCTGAGATCGAACCTGGGACCTCGGTGCCGTGAGGCAGCAGTGCTAACCACTGCACCTCCGTGCTGCCCTACTATAATGTATTAATGATATTAAGGCCATGACCAGGCAGGGAGTGTAGGAACAGGCCATTCAGTCCTTAAAGCCTGTTGCACCATTTATCTCTTATGATGAAGTATTCTCAGTTCAGTTCTCCCGCAGTGCCATTGGGAAGGCACCAAGTAGATAATGTGTGCTTCACTACAGAGACAACCAATTCACAATGACAATTCAAACTATGTCCCTCTCATGCAGTTGCCCGTCAACCAGTCACCACAGCTGTATTGGTGGAGGTTTGCCATAGCTATTCTTTTGGCAGCAGTGGGTGCGGTGCGTAAGAGCTAAATCATACAGGAAATAAACTATCAAAATAAAATCAAAGGATCTGAAGTTGTTTCCTTTGCAGTTCAATACTTAAGGCTTTAATATACAGTATACCATCTTGTTTTTATGCCTAATTATTGAAGAAAAAAACCTTAATATTCATTAAAGGCCATCACAGGCACAGAAATTACGATTGTGATCTAACTGATGGAAATATTTCCTCCTGTTCGCTGGCCTTTTGGAATAATTTATTGGATCAAATGTAAGAAAATCTTGTAATGTTTAATCATTTTCTTTTATATTCATCAAAATAAGGATGTTTAGGAGTGGGTATTTAGTATTGGGCATTCAGCATCGAACATTCCCAGACCAAGTATCAGGAAAATTATGACAATATCATCCAATCTGTGGTCTCTGAGATTACCAGTCCAAAAATAAAAATAACATAGTTTTGTGCCATGATCCTGCAGACAGAAGGGGTTTTCATCCCTTCACTTGGCGTTTGATTGTGTCATTTTGTTTTGGGAATATGGACGATGCTGTCAAGCTTTCATGCCTTCCGGAGGTGATCATTTTGAACCACCTTCTGGAATTGCAGTCCTTTTGGTGATGACATGACAATGAAGCAGCTTTTTTTTTCATAACTAAATAGCTTACTAAGCACTTCAAAGAGCATCAACCTTCGAGTTGGCAGGTTACTTTTTTGAAGGATATTTTGAGTCATTTGACAACCCAGTTGTTTCTGGTGTCAAAAAATGACTACATTTATTGAATTAAGGTTTACAATTTCTTAGGATAGGATTTGAGCCCGAACCTCTGAGTTGTTAGTCCAATACTGTAACCACTTTACAATTGATGGCTCCCACCCCAGAAAGTAAAAGCCGGTGCCTAGTCCACTGCACCCCATCACCTCACTATCAGTTTGAAACATGTACTTAAACTTGACATTTTTGATGTCATATAATTTACAGTGCAGAAGGAGGCCATTCGGCCCATCGAGACTGCACCGGCCCTTGGAAAGAGCACCCTACCCAATCCCACACCTCCACCCTATCTCCATAACCCAGTAACTCCACGCCGCCTTTTGGACACTAAGGGCCATTTAGCATGGCTAATCCACCTAACCTGCACACCTTTGGACTGTGGGAGGAAACCGGAGCACCCAGAAGAAACCCCAGCAGACACTGGGAGAGCGTGCAGACTCCGCACAGACAGTGACCAAAGCCGGGAATCGAACCTGAGACTCTGGAGCTGTGAAGCAACTGTGCTAACCACTGTGCTTCCATGCTGCCCGTGTCTTTCAAAAGGTTCAGTGCTAAAAGCAAATTTCCTAAAATTATCCGTTGCACTGTCCCTTGATTGCCTTGTAGAAATATGTTTTGTAAACGTATCTGGCCATCTATTTGTATTATATTTTTGACTAAGAAATTATGTTTTACCATCTTCAATCGCAGCTGGGATTTTCAGGTGCTGCTCATTCTTGATCACAACTGGTCCATCCCGGACAAGACCAGAGAATCCTGTCTATTGTATTTTTTATAATGACATTTTGGTGGTGTATGTTTCATATGTGGACCATGCAAACTCTACAGCCAGAGCAATTCAGTTAAAAATAGGTTGTGTGGAACTAATACGGTGACAGATTAACAACAGTGTAAGAACTGCTATAAATTAATAATTTTATCATGTGATTGCATATATTTCTTTTTGTTTCCAGTGGTACCTTTTTACTCCGTCTTTTCCACCCATTGCTTTATCCCACCACGTTAAAGTGTCTACTACTAATTTCTAGTGAATAGGTCAATAATGAATAGATGATGCAATTCTTGAAACTCCTAAAACAGCTGCCTGATAGTGTCCCAGAGTAACTCCAATTGCAGCTTCTTTAAAAATGAAACTCTTTCTTTCTACCACAGTGGATGGTGCTCGGTGTACTCTCCCATCTTCTCTGTGGGTGCTGAAACAGAAGCCATAGATATCTTGTGCACTGCTGCCATTTTATGCTACATACATATATTTTTCTTGTAGCTTCAAATTGCAGCCTTAATGTCAAGGACAGTTACTTTCACCTCCCCACTTGAGGTTTTTTTTTTCCATGTTTGGACCAAGGATGCAATGAGGTCAAGAGCTGAGTGGCTCTGGTGGAACCCAAACTGAAGATCTGTGAGCAATTTATTGCTGAGTAAGTGCTACTTGATAACACTGTCGATGACACCTTCCATCACTTCGCTGATGATCGAGAGTAGACTGATGGGGCAGTAATTGGCCAGGTTGAATTTGTTCTGCCTTTTTTGGATAGAGCGTACCTGGACAATTTTCCACATTGCCGGGTAGGTGCAAGTGTTGTAGCTGTACTGCAACAGCTTGGCTAGGAATATGGCTAGTTCTGGAGCACGTCTTCAGTGCTATTGCTGTAATATTGTCAAGCCCCATAACCGTTGAAGTATCCAATTCCGTCAGCCGTTTCTTGATATTATGTGGAGTGAACTGATCTGGCTGAAGACTGACATTTGGGATGGGGATCACAGGAGGAGACCGTGATGGATCATCTACTTCTGGCTGAAGATTGTTGCAAATGCTTCAACCTTGCCTTTTACACTGATGTAATGTTTTTCCCATCATTGAAGATGGGGATATTTGGGGAGTCCCCTCCTCCGGCTAATTGTTTAATTATCCACCACCATTCATGACTGGATGTGGCAGGATTGCAGAGCTTAGATCTGATCTGTTGGCTGTGCGATTGCTTAGCTCTGTCTATCACATGTTGCTTCGACTGTTTGGCAAGGAAGTAGTTCTGTGTCATCGCTTCACCAGATTGATAGCTAATTTTTAGGTATGCCTGTTGCTGTCCACTGGCATGCCTTCCTGCACACTTCATTGAATCAGGGTTGATCCCTTGGCTTGATAGCAATGGTAGAGTGGGGGATATGCCAGGCCATGCGGTTAAAGATTGAGATTGTATACAATCCGACTGCTGGCTGGTGACCTATTGCGCCTCCTGGGTGCTCAGTTTTTGAGTTACCAGATCTGTTTGAAAACTATCCTATTTAGCACAGTGGTAGTACCACACCACACGATGGAGGGTATCCTCAATATGAAGATGAGGATTTATCGTAAGGACTGTGTAGTAGGCACTGGTACCAATACTAACTACTGTTACAACACCCTGGGCAGGTGTGTGGTCAGTTCCAGCCTCATAGACCCCAGAGTCAACATAACTGAATTAACCAATAATTAACCCTTGACTGCTCCAATGACTTACAGGCACCAGATTTATAAGTAAAACATTAACAAACTTTATTTATAACAAGAGTAACAAATGAACATATGATGAAAATAAAGGAAAGGTGGTCTACTAGTCTCCCTATTTCTAAAACCCATCCCACCCAGACACACACAAAACACGCACGGTAAATGGGTAGGGGAAGAATTACAATGACAGGAATTGAAGGAAACGGTTTGAGATAAATCTTTGCTGCTGTGGTTGAGGAATTGATTTATACAGGAGGTTCAGGTCAGTACGATTCTATCCTTCGATCATCAGATGGAGTCTTACACAGGAGATTCAGGTCAGTGCAATTCTGTGCTTTGATCACCAGATAGAGCCTCCATCTCCGAGATATTACTGGATCTTTATACCTGAGAAATTATAGACTTTTCCATTCGGCTGGCCTCTGTGGAGACTCGGGCTGTATCATGAAGAGAGTTCTCAGGCTGGAGTTTTCTCAGCCATTCAGAAAAATAATTAAAGTATTACAAGCCTGATTGGAAAATTGCTTGCAGCCTTTCACTCCAATAGTTCCTTTCCCAGGTCTGGCAAGGAGCATTTTAAATCGCCTGACACAGAAAACAGAGAGAGTACCTTCCAGCTGCCCCCTGCGTGTGTCTTCTCACAGAACTCAGGACAAAATGGAGCTCTTCACATGACCCACCTTTCTTCTGGAATGTTCTGAATGGCTCCACCAATTGCAAGCAAGAACAGGCAATGCCACAATTCCAGACTCACCGGTTGGCTGCTTAACAAACTGACATTATGGGCTCTGCCACAGAGCATAAAAGGGAGGTCCTGGGCCATTTCATTAGACCAGGATGTTTTGGTTTGCCTAATGCCTGTAGTTTAAGCAAAAATCCAAAGTTGCAGCAGCTAGAGCATGAGCCTAGGCCCGTGGATTACTATCCCAATGACATGGCCACTTTGCCACCATCTCCCCAGAACATTATCATCATTGTTGAGCACATTTTCAGAAGCATATAATAATAATAGTCTTGATTATTGTCACAAGTAGGCTTACATTAACACTGAAATGAAGTTACTGTAAAAATCCCCTCGTCGCCACACTCCAGGGCCTGTTCAGGTACACTGAGGGAGAATTCAGAATGTCCAATTTGCCTAACAAGCATGTCTTTCGGGACTTGTGGGAGGAAACCGGAACACATGGAGGAAACCCATGCAGACTCCGCACAGTGACCTAAGCTGGGTATCAAACCTAGGACCCTAGCACTATGAAGCAACAGTGCTAACCACTGTGCTACCATGCTGCCTTTTATTGTGTCTCAACATAAGCTCATTCAAAGTGAATGAATCTTTCCGACTTCTGCATTTTCCTGGAAATTTAAATGGTTGGGTGCTGCTAAAACTACCATGGTTAGCAACTTTGGTAGGGAGTAAAATTAGCAGTTTGTTAAATTTCACAATACGGTAGTGACGTCACAACTGCAATAATGGCACAGCATTTGAAACAACAAATGATTGATTTATAATGAACTTGATTTAATTTTTTTTTGTTATGACTTCTTCAGAATATGTCGTTTTAGGATTTGCCAACCAGATTGATTGATAATTTAATAGTATTGCATGATTAATATGTCTAGCATAATTTTTCTTCTATTTATTGGCTTATATAGGAAGTGAAGCATGCATTTGTCATTTCTAGCATTGCCAAACTATGCATCTGAATGGTGGAGAAGTAGCTGAATATATTTTTTTAAAGAAGCATGTGCAGCCCGCCCTCTGCTGGATAGTTTGTGATTTTGCAGCTGTGTTTAAAATGTGTATTTGACTTGTCTGTTAAACACATCCAAAGGCCTGTTGCAGCTCAAGAACACTTGTCATTAAAAGGTTCCAATTGTGGTGTGTTCAGCAAGATTACATTATTTTAAAGGCACGTGATCTATATAAGTGGAACCCCCCCCCCACCCCATACAGTCATTGAGGTGGGTTGTGTAGATGCATTGAAGGGTAAGCTAGATGAATCCGTGGGAGAGAAAGGAATGCAAGATAAAGTGAGGCGTGAGGAGAATCCTGTGGGTCATAATCATCAGCGTGACCGGTTAGCCAAATGGCCTGTTTCTATGCTATTAAAATTCTCAGTGAAGGCTCCCGTTAAGGCCTAGTTTCAATCTCAGTAGATTTGTTGTAGCTCTGTGATATGATCTGTGAAGTATATGTCATTTCTTTGTCCACAATCTAAGGTCAAATCTAAATACATGATGTAACTCTCGGATCCACGTTGCTATCTACGGTGATCAATGTGCCTCCTTTACAAAAGCCATGCTTTCAGTTTAAGGATCTGCAGAGTGCTGATCACAAAGAACACCTGTGTGCCTTTCAATTCTAATTTCCTTTTATGGAACTCAGTTGTAGCCTTTTGCATTTCCATCGCCCTATCATTGTCAGTTGTGCCTTTAAATCTCTGGAATTCTCTACCTCTTTTAAACCTAGCTCTTGGACCAAGCTTTTGGTCACCTGTCCTAATGTTTCCCTATTTTACTTTTTGTTTTAAATTTTATTAAGGGGCTAAATTGCCAATCCACCTAACCTACACATCTTTGGGTTTTGGGGCAAAACCCACACAGATATGGGGAGAATGTGCAAACTCCACACAGACAGTGACCCGGGGCTGGGATCGAACCTGGGTCCTCAGTGCCGTAGGCAGCAGTGTTAACCACTGTGCCACGGTGCTGCCCTCATTTTATTTCAATACTTTCATACTCTTGTGAAGTGCATGCACGTTATACTGTATTTTTTTAAAAACAAAATGCTAGTTGTTTTTAATATAGCAGCAGATTTAAACTAGAGTCCAAACACTTGTAATATTGAAAAACATGGGTGCAGATGTTGATGACTAAACATAAAGACTGCTGACTATGGCTATACAGAACCCATCTATATCACTCACTCAACATTTGGGTCTGAAGTGTGTGAACAACAACCCTTGAGCCTTAGCTGCAGTGACTTGTTTTCTATTCGTGAGTTTTGCCAGTTTAAATTTGAATGGCACAGCAGATTGGACAAATCTGTTTTCAATGCTTCTCCCACGTTGTTGGGGAACTGTGAAAATCCACATTGTCTGTTCTGTGAAACTCAAAAAGCCAAACTCAGTCCACAAGAACTGAAATCAACCAACACGGTAGGGAATATGGGCAGCAAGGTAGCAAAGAGATGCTCTGGACCATTTGGAGGCAATGAAAATCATAGAAATTATTATTAGGAGCTCAATGAAAATGTAAATCTTTGCTTTAACTATTGGTGTGAGGATTTGAGAGAAAATGGAACACAATTTTAGTAGAACTAAATCAGGAGTCAGGCCAAGTCACAACTGCAAAAAACAGACATTGAGAATGTTTAACATCTCAATAGATTTTGTAAGATTCTTTTCCAATGCACTTAATTTTCAAATCTTCATAATTGGTGAAAGTGTTGCTGTAGCTGATGTAATAAAACTCTTAATTTGTAAATACCTTAAAATTATTGTTCATTTTTTTTTCATTACAACATTCTGGCTATAGCTGATATCCTTCAATAGTGCGAGGACGCTGATATTGTTACCTGATTGTAGTTTTAATTTTTTAAAAAATTAATGTTATAAAAGTACACATACTTTTGTAACAACCTCTGGCTCATGGGCAACTCTTCCTTGGCTCTCTTGCCACTGGACAATCTCCAGCAATATATCCCTTAAAGAGCTCCGGGATTCCCTGTCATCCTTTGCAACTGTCTCTGAACCAGGACATTGGATCAGTAATCTTCAAACTGACTCCACTCTATCTACAAGTTAACCTTGGACTCTCTCATGTATTCTCCCAATCCTCTTTGTGCCCAGGATAGGTTTCTGCTAACTCTGCCATGCTTCTGTAACCTGAATTCTCTCTGTGGCCAATTAAATGCATATTTTGCCTGCCCTCCAACCCCAAGACCATTACTTTTATCTCCATCATTTTGTTTTGGTTGTTCTTAGGGACTTTTTCTCTTGCCATCTCTCCTGTCACCCAGTAATCCCACCCTTCATTCCTCCCCTCTGTCATACTTTGTGTCATGATATTCAGGTAAACATCATGGTGCAAGCATACA
Organism: Scyliorhinus torazame; assembly: GCF_047496885.1. Lineage (NCBI taxonomy): Eukaryota > Metazoa > Chordata > Chondrichthyes > Carcharhiniformes > Scyliorhinidae > Scyliorhinus > Scyliorhinus torazame. The sequence continues at coordinate 179,012,093 of NC_092714.1, forward strand.
TACATACTGATGGACAGATCAACGGACCAATCAATACACACACAACACCACAGCCAATCACAGGCAAGAGCATACACACTATAAAACAGGGAACACGACACTTCCCGCAAATTTCCAGCAGGAGACAGCTCAGGGCACAGAGCCACTCAGACATCCACCATGTGCTGAGTGCCACTCCAAGATAGTGTTAGGGATAGGTCCACAGATTCAAGGGTAATGAACGAACCACAGTAACCAGTTCACCATTGTAAATATTGTTAGTAATAAAACTGCATTGTACCATCCGCAACCGTGTTGGTTCGTCTGTGTAGCAGAGCACCCAACACGACATAGTACCAGGATTGGAACCCGGTAGTACCAGGATTGGAACCCGGTAACTGTGAGACCGACCTACGAATCCTCGGGAATCCGCCATCCTGCGCCATGGACACCGTCAGCATGCCGCAGCCGTTACAAATCGCTGGAAACCTCGGCGTCAATTGGAAGCTGTGCAAACAGCGCTTCCAGTTCTTCCTGGAAGCCACCGAAAGGGAGAGCGCTTCGGACACCAGAAAAATCGCCGCCCTCCTCTCCATGGCAGGGCAACACGCCATCCATGTCTACAACTCCCTGGTGTTCGCGGAAGGTGAGGACAAGACGAAGTACAAGACGGTCCTTCTCAAACTCGAGCAACACTTCAGCGCCGAGGTAAATGAGAGTTTCGAGAGGTATCTCTTGTATCTCTTCCAGCAGCGCCTGCAGGGTAAGGATGAGCCCTTTCAATCTTTCCTTACACACCTCCGTATCCTCGTGCAGTCCTGCGGTTACGACACCACCTCCGATTCAATGATTCGGAACCAGATTGTTTTGGGGGTCACCTCGGGCGCCCTACGCCAGCAGCTCCTCAAAATTAAAGGCCTTGCCCTAGCCTCCGCAATCGAAGCCTGTGTCCTTCATGAAAATGTGACCAGCCGCTACTCCCAATTTCAAGCTGCCGAACCGGTGTGGCAGGGGTCCTACGTGCCCAAATCGGCAAGGCAGGCGTCCTACGAGGCCGAACGGGTCCAGGCGATCGAGTTCCTCCTGGCCCGCAGCCCGGACGAGGGCGGCCATTTCGCGCACTTTCCGCGGCCTCCCGCGTTTGTGCGCGCCAAAAAAGACGTTGACGCAGAGGGACGTGATGTGCAGGCGCGCTCGACGCAAGACCAAACTGCGCATACGCGGTGGCGAAATGAACACCATGACGTCACGACGTGCGGCAACTGCGGAGCCGCACATTTAAAGCGGCAATGTCCGGCAAAAAACCCACGATGCCGCCGCTGTGGCAAGATGGGCCACTACGCTGCCTGCTGTCGAGCAGCTCAACCTGCCAATGCTCCCCAATTCCGACAACCTCGCAGGGACGTGCGGACCATTCAGCCTCCGTATTACGAGTCGTGCCCAGACGATATCCAAACCAGTGACACAGACAACCGGGACGCCTTCCATGTTGTGGTCATTGATAGGAACCGGATGTCTCCAGGCAGGACCCACCAGCCGATGCCAGTGAACAGTGTCAATCCGGGTGATGAATGGTGTGCCACCCTAACGGTCAACCGATCACCGATAACATTCCATCTGGACACTGGTGCCTCCGCCAACCTAATAGCATGGTCAGCCTTCTACGCCTTGAAGGTCAGACCACCAATTCGGCCATCCCGTTGCAAGATGGTCGACTACAATGGAAATGTTATCCCGGCCATGGGATCCTGCCAGCTCCAGGTGACACACAACACATACACGGCCACACTGTCCTTCGAAATAGTCGGATCATCAAAGGACTCCCTGCTAGGCGCACAGGCATGCAAGGTTCTCCACCTCATGCAGCGGGTCCACGCTCTGTCTCCAGAAGGCACATCAGACTTCCCGGATGCAGAATTTAGGGCACAGCTTCAATCGCTCCTCGCCCACAACTAGGAGGCATTCGAGGGCATGGGCACACTGCCCTATACCGACAGAATGCAACTCAAACCGGACGCCACCCCGGTCATTCACGCACCTCGCAGGGTCTCAGCGCCACTCAAAGACCGCCTCAAGCAGCAGCTGCAGGATCTCCAGGACCAAGGGGTGCTATTCCGGGTCACGGAGCCCACGCCATGGGTCAGCTCCATGGTGTGTGTGCTAAGAAGCCCTCTAGCGAACTCCGGATCTGCATTGAACTGAAAGACCGGAACAACAACATAATGAGGGAACACTACCCCATACCCAAATGGGAAGAGATCACGAGCGAAATGGCCGGGCTAAAATCTTTTCAAAGCTGGATGCCTCGAAGGGTTTTGGGCAGATCCAACTGGACCGGTCCAGCAGGAAGCTGTGCACCTTCAACACTCCTTTTGGCAGGTTCTGCTATAACAGAATGCCGTTTGGCATCATCTCGGCATCCGAGGTCTTTCACAGGATCATGAAACAAATGATGGAGGGCATCGAAAGGGTGCGCGTCTACGTTGACGACGTCATCATCTGGTCCACCACACCACAGGAGCACATCAATCGTCTCCGCGTCTTTGCGCTGATACGGGAAAACGGCCTGCGCCTCAACCGAGCCAAGTGTTCTTTCGGCCAAACCGAGCTGAAGTTTCTGGGGGACCACATATCCCGGTCAGGAGTCCGTCGGATGCAGACAAGGTGAGCGCCATTACAGCCATGCCGCAGCCGGCAGACAAGAAAGCCGTGCTACGCTTCCTAGGCATGGTCAACTTCCTGGGGAAGCTCATTCCCAACCTTGCCTCCCACACGACGGCTCTTCGCCACCTAGTAAAGAAGTCCACGGAGTTCCAGTGGCTGCCCGCACACCAGAAGGAATGGGAGGAGCTCAAAATTAAGCTCATCACAGCCCCGGTATTGGCGTTTTTCGACACATCCCGTGACACACAAATTACGACAGATGCCAGCCAGTCCGGCATTGGGGCGGTACTCCTACAGCGGGATGACACTGCGTCATGGGCCCCGGTCGCCTATGCCTCGCGGGCCATGACCCCCACAGAACAGCGCTACGCGCAGATCGAAAAGGAGTGCCTGGATTTGCTAACCGGAATAGACGAGTTCCATGACTACGTGTATGGTCTCCCCCAGTTTATCATTGAGACTGACCATCGCCCACTGGTCAGCATCATACATAAGGACCTGAACGAGATGACCCCTCGCCTCCAGCGCATCCTACTCAAACTCAGGAGGTACGACTTCCAACTGGTCTACGCCCCGGGAAAGGACCTTATCATTGTGGATGCCCTATCTAGAGCAGTGAGCACAACGCCCGGCTCGGAGGGGTTCGTCTGTCAGGTCGAAGCGCAGGTGGCCTTCACATCGGCAAATCTGCCAGCCGATGACTCCAGTCTGGCCCATATTCACTGGGAGACTGCGGCTGACTCGCTTCTACAACGTGTGATGCGCCACATGACGGGAGGGTGGCTCAAAGGACATTGCCCGCAGTTCTACAATATCCGGGACGACTTGGCCATCATTGATGGTGTCCTCCTAAAGCTGGACCGTATTGTGATTCCGCACAGCATGCACAAGCCGGTCCTCGACCAACTACACGAAGGCCATCTGGGGATCGAGAAGTGCAGACGGAGGGCCCGAGAGGTGGTATACTGGCCGGGCATCAGTGATGACATTGCCAATATGGTGCTCAACTGCCCCACCTGCCAAAGGTTTCAGCCGGCGCAACCTCCTGAGACGCTTCAGCCCCATGAGCTGACGTCCCCCTGGGCGAAGGTGGGTGTGGACCTTTCTCAAGCGCTCGGCAGGTACTATGTAATCGTCATAGATTACTTTTCAAACTATCCAGAGGTCATACGCCTGCACGATTTGACATCGTCCGCTGTCATAAGGGCCTGCAAAGACACTTTTGCACGCCACAGCATTCCGATTACTGTCATGTCGGACAATGGGCCCTGTTTTGCCAGCCAGGAATGGTCTTCCTTTGCTGCTTCGTATGGCTTCACACACGTGACGTCCAGCCCTCTGCATCCCCAGTCCGATGGAAAGGCGGAGAAGGGCGTTCACATCGTCAAGCAGCTCCTCTGCAAGGCTGCTGCTGCCGGATCGGACTTCTGCTTAGCCCTGCTAGCCTATCGCTCGGCCCCACTAGCCACTGGCCTTTCACCAGTCCAGCTGTTGATGGGTCGCGCCCTCAGGACCACTGTGCCGTCCATTCTGGTCCCCACAACCAACCATGCTCCAGTACTGCACAGGGTGCGACAGCGGCGTGTTCGCCAAAAGGTGGCACATGACACGGGGCAACTGATCTTCCAGCCCTGGCGCCTGGGGACGACGTCCGCGTCCACCTAGTCACCTGGTCAGCACCTGCCGAAGTTCTCCGATGCGTGGCTCCCCATTCGTTCCTGGTTCGCATGCCTGATGGCTCCATTCGCAGGCGCAATCGCCGGGCTCTTCGCCTGCTTCCACGCTCGCTACGGGAACGTACACCGGTGCCACGCCCTCCTGTTGTTCCTGATGTCGACTTCGTGGAGCTTCCTGCCACCATGCCCATTCCTCTGTCGCCTGTGGCTAGGCCCATTCCTCAGCCGGTGGATCCTGACCCACCCTTGAGGAGGTCAACCCAAATTCGTCGCCCACCTACTAGGCTGGACTTATGAGCCTGTTTGAACATTGAACTCACTGATGTATCATACCACTGTGTTAATATGTTTCTCTTTTTCCTTGTCCTTACAGGAGTTTGTTTTGATGTTTAACATTTCCACGTGTTTTGTTTATGGTACAACCTCATTGCTATGTCGCTCCTGACATCGCCCCATGTATATAGTTTAGCCTCATGTACATGCTGTAGATATTGCACACACACACATTCAGCTGCACTCAGAACAGATCTCTATTTATAACCACATTGGCACATGTTCTTGTAAAAAAGGGGAGATGTCATGATATTCAGGTAAACATCATGGTGCAAGCATACATACATACTGATGGACAGATCAACAGACCAATCAATACACACAAAACACCACAGGCAAGAGCATACACACTATAAAACGGGGAACACGACACTTCCCGCTCATTTTCCAGCAGGAGACAGCTCAGGGCTCAGACACACAGCTCACAGCAAGCCACTCCGACATCCACCATGTGCTGAGTGCCACTCCAAGATAGTGTTAGGGATAGGTCCACAGATTCAAGGGTAATGAACGAACCACAGTAACCAGTTTACCATTGTAAATATTGTTAGTAATAAAACTGCGTTGTACCATCCGCAACCATGTTGGTTCGTCTGTGTAGCAGAGCACCCAGCACGACACTTTGTGCCTTATAATTTCTGATCCAATCCGTCAAAACTCCTCAGAACTCTGATTCTCCACCATGTCAGTTATCCACGATGAATCTCACAGCTGCTCTCTCTGCTATCTGCATTTTCTGAATAGCATTGAGGCTTCTGTTGCTGATAGCTTTTTATGAGCAACAAACCCCGATTACCTCAAACCCCTTTCTTGCTAACCTTCCCAATCAAACATCGCATCAATTTATTTTCTACCCTGTTCATCCCACTTAACATGAAACTGTGCCAGCAGCTGACCAATCGCCTCCCCCCTCTGCGGTTTGCTACGTTAGTGGAATTAAATGAGTTGAGTTATTCAGACCGTATGAAACCTTAAAAAAATGACTTTTAATGCCGCATGCATGCTAGAAAATGAAACTCGGCAGCTTTAACTGCAGCTTGGCCCAAGACATTCTGGCCCATAAAGCTGTCTTACACATCACACACAGTTTGGATAGTACAGGCTAATTCAAAGGAATACAAAAGTGTTTCAAAGTACTACAATACAACCGATTATCGATTTTGATTAGTTTACAGTCACTTCCCTGATTAGAAGACGTGGATACATTGTCTGACATACTCTACTTTTAATCGTTCGGTGGACACATCTTGTCCAATACAAAGAAACATCCTTTAGACAATAAGCCCGTAATGAGGTGACTGCCCTGATACATGTATATGGGTGGATCCACAATGCCATTTTCAGACATTCAGGAGCCAGGCTGAACGTTTTCGATTTGTCGGCTATGAAATGTGTTACCTGAGATATGCCTGGGTTTATTTAGTATGCTAATTCGCATTTGTCCACGTTTTGGGTTTTCGAGATTGTCAGGTTAACCCTTTCCAGGCATTCCCTTCCCTGCTGTCCCATATGTAACTCCGATTCTCCACTTTCCCTACGACAGCTACATGTCCATTTACATTCAAAGCACGTCCTTGCTTTCCATGACCTTATTATGCGTGACATTGACATCAAAACATTGACAGAAACTTGGCTCTTTGGTGATGCCACCTTCTTCCTGAAATCGCCCACCTGACTACTCCAATCACTGAATCAAACCTTGGACTCTCCCTACCCCTGAACTGAGCATGCCACCCAATATAGTCTTCCATCACAGAGACTGCCTACTTCCCCCTCACTAACATTGTCCACCTCCTTCCCTGTCTTTGACTACATGCTGCCAAACTATTATATACTTCAGCGTTGTCGTCGAATTCTACTATCCCAATGTTCTCTTGGCTTGCCTCCCATCCTCCACTCTCGAAACTTCAACTCCAATCCTATTCCCATGTCAAGTCCTACCCACCTGTTGCTGTCCACATTGACTTGGTTCCCGAATGCTTCAAAATGAATATTCAGACCCATAACTTAAATCCCTTCATGGTGTCAATGCCCATATCTCTGTTTCCTCCTCCAGTCCTATGACATTTTTCTGCCTTTCCACAGAACACACCATACTTCTATGGTACCAGACCACCCCTAAACCCAGGGTGAGATAAAAATACTACTAAGAATCTTTAAAACATTTTTAGTAATTTAAAATTTACCGTTGAGTTTAGGGTTTTGTATGTTTATATTAATTGTGTGTGATCTGCTCATCTTCATAATGTGACCAATTTAGCATGATGTTTTTGAACCGCTGCCCTGCCGTCTTGGAAACGGGCTATCCACTCTTATTGTCATCCTCACAAAGATAATTTTAATATTTGAAGGAAATACTTGTTTGATTTGAGAAAATTAGCAGTGCTCCAAACAAATCTTGCATCAGGATGGTAGCCATCAGGGGAAAAGCAATGTTGAAGCTATCCAAAATTGCAAGGGGAAATGCCCAAGTTAATCAGATCAAATTGTTCACTATGGTAAAGGATTTTAATACCAGCAGATGGAAGCCAACAATTTGCAAGTTAGTAAGAAGAATTCCCAAGTGGGACTTCTTCCATTCTGAGGATAATAGAATTATGGGTTAAAATACCAGGGAGGTTACTTAACACTGACAGTATAAGTACATTAAACAGACTATTAGATGGTTTTCTGGAAGGGTCCTGTTTCTTCACCCCGAGAAAAGATTGGCACTTGCTATAGTACAATTTAACAGGTGCATTTGAGTATCTTCCCTCGTGTTTCTCTTGTTGATTTATGAACCACGCAAGTGTGTGCTGAGGGGGAAGGACTGCCAATCATGGAAAGTTTAGTGACCAAACTGGATACGATCCAACACATGCACAAACCTTTTCGTGAAATTATTGGTTACTGATTATGGCAGTGAGGAATGGAAACTCTCGCTTTTATCTATATTTCAGTGGTAGGGAACAGAAGTGAGTCATAGTTCCCTCACACTAAGATATTTCTGGTCTGAAGAGTTGAGGACTTTGCTTTTAAGCATTTAGGGAGATCCTTTCCAGTTTCGGAAAGATTTTGTATATTCTTAAAACATAAGTTCCCCGTTATTACTGCTCCATAGTTTATGCATCCCTCCATAATTTGCTCTTCGATATACTTCCCACTTGTTGGTGACCTATAGAGTACACCCAGTATGGAATTGTCCTATTATTTCTGAATTCATTAACCAAATAGACATTGATCTCTCCAGAAAATCCTCTCTCCATTGCCGTCACATTCTCCTCAATCCTGACAGTCACCCTCCTCCTCTCCTCTCTTCCGAGTCTTTCCTGAACACCTTATAGCCAAGAATATTTAGAGCCAGGTTGTCTCTGCAGTATCCGCTACATTATAATACCATGTGGCTACCTGTACCTGTAGCTCACCATCCTTATTTACCATGCTTCTTGCATTTACGTACATATGCTGTAAATCTAATTTTGACCTCACTGTATTACCTCTTGGACTGACCCCACTATTTCTTACTGAGTGCTATCTGCTTTTCCAAATCTTTTGTTTACCTTATTTTTCCTTCCTAATCCTGGTTCTAATCACCCTGCTAAGTTAGTTTAAATCCTTCCCAACTTAACTAGCAAAGTGTAAATGTGATATTATAGAGCCTTTTGGTTGAAACCATTATATACTGTTATGTAATCTGATTAGTGACCAGTTATGCAAAAGAAAAGGACCGTCTGAGCTTGAATAACATTGGCTGAAATAGATAGTATCCAACTACCTGGGCCCTCGCAACAAACAGCAGAAACATGCTGCTGCTGAATCCTACACTTGGCAAGTGTCCTTTCAGAAGTTATGAATGTTGACAAATTTCAATAAGTTCATCCTTTTTCTGAAACTTTTGTGGCAAATATCGAATGCCAGAACATGATCTGTACATAACATATCCTTGTATTCAAAATACTATATATTTTATAACCTCATCGACCATTAGCCGTGGGAAGCCTAGTTGTTTGTCTGTGCTGTTTACCTTGCACATTTTGTGGTGAACTTGTCAAAAAGAAACTTGTTACAGGTACTAATTTCGTGAATATTTTTTTCTTTTCCAGCAATTTTAATTACTTTAGACTATAACTTGCCTGTATACGCTATTGTACCTAATTTTTTACATGGTATCAGAAAACCAAAATTATCTGAAATCCGAAATTCAATCGGCCCTGAGTGTTTTGGGTAAAGGATACTCTACCTGTATTTAAAATTAGTGCATATGTCTTGTTCTACGTTTGCCTTATTCATTTTTTTAACCATACATGTGATCATTATTATCTGAACAATGGCATTAGCTATCCAAAGAAAATCAATATTGCTGCAGAAAATGTATTTTATTATCAGTAACAGAAGTAATTTGTTAGTAAGTCGTCTAATACAGAAATCTGATGACCTCGGATCTCCTCGTACACCCTTCATCCCAGGGTACAGAGGCCCCAGTTTGAAAGTTTGATATAATTCTTTCTGTTGTAACACCAGGCATGTTCCAAGAATAACTAAAACATAATGAGCAGAACTAAACAAAATAATAAACATGAAGGAAACCAAGCGCTTCAATCTATTCAACTGGAATTAACCGAGATTTTTTAAAGCTGTTTTTTGCAGGGTATATTATTTAACTGGGGGCTTAACTACCTTTTCTCCCTTCACCAAATAGGCATGTTATGTTAATAGTGTATTTATTTGTTTTGTCTTACAGCTTTCTAGACAGGATTGACATAGTCAAACAAAATGACTACATACCTCCAGACCAGGTAAGATTTATTAATATTTCCCTGCTCATTTTAATCCTTCATCATAATATTGATCATCCCCTGTCTGAGGCAAAGCAGTTTAAATTATGTTGGACCTATGTCCTGTACTTCATATTTTAGCTGTTATTTTTCTGTTGTATATTGTCCTTTTCCTGTAAGTTACGATAAAATTAACTTTGACCATGGTCCGTTCAAATTTTCTACTTTTGAAATGGATCAGGCAAAGCACTGACTTTATTAAATTGCTGTGTTGAAATATCTGAAATGCAAAAAGCTTTTGGCCTTAGGATTGTCATATGCTTCCAACCATGACAGCACATAAGCTGCTTTTATACTTGCATTCATTTTGGATTCCAGTCAACCAATGTCCACAACTCAGCTCCCTGATCCTGGAGCCAAGTTTCTAGACCCACAAAAATCTCTAGTCCATGAGTCTGCCGCCAGAATAAACAGGCTAGATTTAACAGCAGAAAGGCTGGGAGCCAAGCCTTTGGGCACCGGGCCTCCTGGAATCAGAGTTTAAACAATGCCAGTGTACAAATTGCACTGGTCCTTCCTTTCATCTTGCAGGCATGAGATCGGATTCCATTGTCATTCACAAACTACAAGATCAAACATTTGGGCTACAAAAGCAGAAATTGCAGATATTGGAGATACTCCGGTCTGGCAGAACCTCCGAGGAGAGAAACAGAGTTAATGCTTCAGATCTGTGACCTTTGTTCAAATTAGGAAAAGTATTTTTTAAAAAGCATAGATTTTGGGCAAGTGAAAGTGGGAATGGTGGGGGGGGGAATCAAAAGGAAAGGTTTGTGATAGGGTAGAGGGCTGGAAAAATTAAACGCCTAAAGTGTTCAGGGTGCAAGGCCCCATTACTTCTATCCCCATTTCTTTCCTTTTTTTCTGAATTTGGTTGTTTTCCATCCTTGTTTCTCTTTTTCCCTCTGCTATCGGCAGCTATTTATGATCGTTTCCCTGTTCTGGTGAAAGGTCATCAATCGGAAGAGTTAACTTTTTGTTTTTACACTCTGTTTCCAGACCTGCTAAATATTTTCAGAGTTTTCTGTTTTTAAAAACAATATGGCTGTAACTTTTATCCACCTTGACGCAGAACAAAGTACTGCAAAATTCTTGTTCTAATGTTTTCTGCAATTCCAGGATTTTTATATTTAAGCCACGGGTCACTGTTAGCAAATAATTTATGCATGTCTGCCTATGAAACCACGTGCAGTGTCATTTTAGTTACAGTACCAAGCATTCATTGAATTTACAATTTATACAGCAGTATAAATTGCAGATTGAATGCTGTCTCTTCATCTCAGTGGCCTGAATTCAAATCACAAACTAATGTTTTAAAGCCTTCCATATCTGATAGGTGGGGTATAGTTGTCCTATGTGAAGCATGCGGTCGGTCTCAGTTCAGTTCCTACCAATCTTGGGCGCACAACACCAGTTTGGCACTAAATCGTCAATCCTATTTGGCAATTGTGTAGGAAATAGAACAATTTCAACCTGGTGTAGTAAAAAGTGCTATTGTGAGGTTGGATTTCTACTCTCCACTTGGCACATTGGTCATGTTTATGAGGTGATGTGGAGGTAGCTTTGTTGTGAATATAACCACATTATATAGGAATACCTGATACAAATGATGGAAGGCTGCAATATGGAGGTGTCCTATTTCCAAGCATGATGGTGTCTCACCTGCTACAAACATGATTCTCAAAATCAATTGCGTTCTACTCTACAGTCCATGTTGCCATTTAGTTAAGTAGTAATTTTGCCCCTATAGGTGGTAGTGAGGCACTTTGGTGTAAATTCAATTAAATCACAACTCCAGTTTGCAACTGCTGCTGCTATCTGTCACTTATTCTCCAGATATGAAATCATAGAATATTTCAGAACAGAGGCTGTCCAGCCCATCAAGTCTGCTTCTTTCTAAATGAATGACCTAATCTAATCCCACTACCCTACTTGCTCTCCATTCTCTCTAGTATCCTTTATCAGCCAACTAAGTAATCCCTTTTGTACTCTTGTTTCAACAATAGTTTGCAGCAGAGAATTCTGACCACCCTCTGTTCCATAAAATATTTTCCTAACCCCTCCTTTTGCTGTTTTTGTGTTTGTCAAACTTGGCCCTTCACATACAAACATATGAATTAGGAACAGGAGTAGGCTACTCAGCCCCTCAAGCCCGTTCTGTCATTCAATAAGATCATGGCTGAACTGATTGAAACCTTAACCCCACATTTTTGCCTACACCAATAACTCTTCACCCACTTTTTAATGAAGAATCAGTCTACGTCTGCCTTAAAAATTGTCAGAGGCTTTGCTTCCACCACTTTTTTGAGGCAGAGAGTTCCAGAGGCACTCAACCTTCTGAGATAAAATAATTCTCCTCATCTCAGTCTTAAGTGAGGGAACTCCTATTTTAAAATTGTGACCCCAGGTTCTAGATTCATCCTGTCAATAGCCCTCTGGATCTTAAAGATTTTGATCAAGTCACCTCTTGCTCTTCTAAACTCTAGAAGATAGAAACCTAACCTCTCCCAACCTTTCCTCATAAATCAACCCCACCAATTCCTGGTATTTGTCTTCTAAACCTTCTCTGAATGGCTTCTAATGTATTTACACCTTGTCTTAAGTAAGGAGACCTACTGTGCATAATGTTCCAGATGTAGCCCCAGTATTCCAGATGTAGCCCCAGTATTCCAGATATGGTTATTCATTCTGCTGGTCACTGCAATCTATTACTATTTACCCTGTTGTGAATTTTCAAAATCTCCATAAGATGCACCTGGATCTCATGAAATAAGTTCTAATTCTCAACGCCTAACTGTGACTCCTTATTACTAGGAACATCTCGGTGAAAATGCACTACCTTTTCAATTTTGAATTCACTCATTATTATGGCCATTATTGGCAAAACCAGCATTTATTAGCCTTGGAAAAGTAATGGTAAGCCACTGCCTTGAACTGCTGCAATCCATATGGTAGAGGTACTCCCACGCAGCTGTTAGATAAGGAGTTCCAGGATTTTGACCCATCAGGGATGAGGACTATTGATTTATTTCCAACTCCGCTGTATGATCTGGGGGGGGGGGGGGGGGGGAGCTTGGAGGTGGCTGGGTCTCGTTGTGCTTGCTGTTCTTCTTGGTAGAGGTTGCCTGCTCAAGAAGTACTGAAAAGACCTTGGAAAATTGCTGAAATGCATTTTGTAAATGGTACGCGCTACAGCCACACTGTGTCAGTGGAGGAGAAAATTAAGGTTTAAGGTGGTGGATGATCAGGCAAATAATTCAAGCTTCCAGTGTTGGAATTGCATTTATTCAGGCAATTAGAGAATATTCCAGCACAATGTCAACTTGTGCCTTGTAGATGTTCAAACGACTGAGTCGAGAGGTGAATCGCTTGTCTCAAGATATGCAACCTCTAACCTGATCTTGTAGCCAAAATGTTTATGTGGCTGGTCCAGCTAAGTTTCTGGTCAATGGTGACCCCTAGGATGTTGAAGATGGAAGATTAGATTATAATGTCATTTACTTTCAAGATAAGGTGGTTAGACTCACCTGTTGGAGATGTTCCTTTCATGGCTCTTGTGTGGCACAAACTTAGCCCAAACTTGAATGTTGTCCAGGTCTTTTTTCATGCGAGCACAGACTGTTTCATTATTTGATGAGTTCCAAATAGAACTGAGAACTTCAATCATCAGCAAATATCTTATATGACCTTATGATGGAAAGAAGGTCATTGATGAAGCAGCTGAAGATGGAGGAACTCCTCGAGTGATGTCTGGGAAAGAAGAGCACAGATTTAAAGAGGGGGGGGAATAAGATGGTAGTTTGCAAAGATGTGTCAAATTTATTTTGAAGAGAGGGGTGATGACCACAGATGTACAGGAGAGAGGGGCAGTACCTGAAGAGAGAACTGTACCAGCTAACATGGGGACCAGGGAAGGGAAATTGGCCAACAGTTTTGTGGGAATAGGGTTGAGGGAGCTGCACTAATGCATCATGGGAAAGAAGAGCTCAAATACGAGTAGATTTAGAAGAGAGCCAAGCATGAGATGCAAATACAGACCTTGGGAAGGGGGAAACCTCCGGGGAAGTGTGGTCCAGTGGGCTTGTGGGAGGCAGGGAAGCTGCATTTGATCAGATGTCCTCTATCTTCGTGACAAAAAAATGAATGAGTTCCTCACACAAATTGATGGGGTGAGGAGAGAGGTGGTGAGGAGGGTTTCAGAAGATGAGTTACAGTGGAGACAATAAGTCGGGAGGGTTGGTTTTTATTCTGCATGATCCTGTAATAGTGAGAATTTTCAGCAGAAACGAGCAGGACCTGTGTGCTTTGTGGGCCAGCTAGATCCAGAAGTGAATGGCTAAATCAGTTGGCTGCCTTATCCTTTAAAGTCTGCATTGCAACAGAAATTTTAAAAAGCATTCTTGTTATATTTGTTGTCTCCCAATACTTAATCTTAGTTTTGTCTTGCTATGTCTCACTGCTGGATCACTGTTTTCCTTAGATTAGATCTCTAGCCCAGTGATTGAGCCAATTATATGTGACTGTATTCCAGTGCTGAAGAGTGGCCACTTAAACAAAATATGTCGATGGATTTGTTAAAAATGTAATTAAGTTAATTGATATGCCAAATGTGCATCAAAGTTCACTGCGTACTCCTATCTCTGTAACCCCAGCATCAGTAATATGCAACAGGCTCTTTGCGTTTCTAGTCATGCTGACATTCTCTTTTCCTTTTGAAGGACCTTCTGCGATGCAGAGTTTTGACATCGGGAATTTTTGAAACCAGGTTTCAAGTTGAAAAAGTAAACTTTCAGTGAGTATTCCTTGGTTGGTATTTTATTCTGTGCATGGTAATGACGTGTAGGACGTGACATTTTGCTTTGATTTAGGAATAATTATAAATGTGTTGATAGAGCCATTAGGGTGCAGATGAAGTGTTTGTGCATTTGTAGTCTGTGCTTTCCCGTCATGGGAAGGTGATGAATGGAAACAAGAAAGGAACATTAGTTAGCATGGTATCCTGAATGCCTCTTGTACTCCAAAAGTGTTTTGCCCATGAGATGTTGGCTGGAATGGGTCATCTTTTGGGAAAGGAATATAAGTATGATATAAGTGGGTCACTGGAGATAAGGTGAGAGTTAAGAGAAAACGTGAGTAAATTAATCACAATATACCAAGCTGTTAAACCCTTCGTTCTGTCTCGCAATAACTTTCACTTAATGAAAACATTGTTTTCTGACCCCCTCTAACTAAGATTTATGGAGCAGTGGTTACTGAAAGGGGGAATGTTACTTTTTATGTAATAAATTATGACCAGTGCAATTTTGAATCCCCACTTGATAACCATCTTTATTTATTACAACCATTTAATCAGCCCTTTATTCATTGAACCAATGAAAACTTCCACTGCACTTTCTCAGCTGTTTGTCCAAGTCACAGCTGAAGGTATGCAGCATCAAAAGGAGGCAATCATTCAAAATTCCACAACTGGTTGTAATTACCTTGCAATTCAGGTAAAGAAAGAAAGAAAGAATATGATGTAGCCACCTCTTAACTTCAGCTTTGTTAATTTATTTGTGTCCTCCATTTATGGCTTTAAACTTGAAAACACATGGCAAGCAGTTGTCTGTCTATCCCTTACCAGATCTGACTTAATTACCTCAAATTATAATTTTGCTTCTCTTCCATTGAAATCTGAAATTTGATTAATGCACCAAAATTAGCAGGGAGGGCAGGAACAACTTTGACTGCCTCTTTATCTCCTCTGACCTTCCTCTGCTGCCATGTCCTTTGATCATCCTCCTCAGTGCGCCCTGTCCTCACTTTGGACAAAAGGAATTCCTGACTATGAACATACAAAAATAGGAGCAGAGGCAGGCCATATGGTCCCTCTAGTCTGTTACACCAATCAATAAGATCATGGCTGATCTGTTTGTGTTCCGAATTCCACATTACCTTCCAGCTCTGGGAATCAATCTACCTCTGCCTTAAAAATATTTGATGGTCCTGCCTTTGCCGCCATTGAGAGTTACAAGTTGTGATGCCTTAAGAAAAAGCATTTCTCATAATCTCTGTCCTAAAAGGGTGGTCCCTAATTTTAAAACCATGCCCCCTAGTTCTGGACACCCGTAAGAGGAAAGATCCTTTCCCATGAATGCCTTTAGCTAGAGGGATGAGAATATATTTTCACATTCCACCTACCAACCCCCAATGAATTGGTAATCTAGCACTTCTCCCTGTGTACTTCATGACACCTAAGGAATAAGGCATCTCTTGACAGATCACTGGCAACAGTTTGAGATTAAGCTGGTCTGTTGGCAAAGTTCTGTCATTTTTGATCCTAAGATGAGCTTCTAACCTCACTCATGCCATCATCCGCCCTACCTGTCATCCATGCTTTCATTACCTTTATTCCAGCTCACTTTTAGCTGGTCTCTCACATTCTACCTTCAGTAAACTTGAGGCCATTCAAAAGCCTGCTGTTAACTTAACTTGCAGCAAGACCATCCCCCATCGTGTTTCCTCTGCTTGCTGACCAACATTGGCCCCAGATCAAATAATGTCTTGATTTTCAAATTCACAGCTTTGTTTTCAAATTCCTACCTATCGCGTTGTCCCTCCCTATCTCCTTCAACCCCACAAACCTCAGATATCTCTAATTCTAGTCGTTTGTGTATCCCGAATTTTAATTGCTGCATAATTGGTAGCCATACCTTCAGTTCCTAGGTCCCAAGTTCTGGAATTCTCTCCCTATATTTTTCCACATCTCCACCTCACTTTCCTCCTTTAAGGTACTCCTTAAAACTTATCTCTTTGACCATGCTTTTGACCAAGTGATTTAGTATCTATCCCCTTATGCCTTACATGGTTCAGTGTCATATTTTTTATAATGCTCCTGTGAAGCACCTTGGGAAATTCTTTTATATTAAAGGTGCTATATGAATATAAGTAGTTATGATGCATAAGATTTTACAGCCATATGGGCTGGCTGAATTGACTAGTTAGCCTTTTCTTGTCTAAAGATTTTGCATGCTCGCGTCCATAAATACCTCCGGTTTATACTGCATGCATGTGAATGAATAGAGCATAGTAAGATTGGTGAGTTACATGCACAGATTGCCATGTGGAAATAAGATGTTGTGACGATAATGGAGACCTGACTCAAGAAAGGGCAGGAACTGGGTGTTAAATATTCCTTGGTATAAGGTGTTCAGAAAAGATAGGAAAGGAAGAGGAGAAGGAGGGGTGACGGCATTGGTTAAAGAGAACATTGCACTGGAGAAAAAGAATGTCCCAGAGGGTTCAAGGGCAGAATCAATTTGTCTCGAGCTAAGGAACGAAAGGTTCAACCATATTGCATGGTGTAGTCTATAGACCACTAACTAGCGGGAAGGTCTTGAGGAACAAACCTGCAGAGAGATGCAAACATTATAGAATAGTACAATGAGAGACTTTAATTACCCAAATATAAACTGGGGTGGAGGTAGTGTAAAGGGCAGAGAGGGGCAAGCATTCCTAGATTGTGTTCAGGATAATTTTTTGCAACATTATGTTTGGTCCATGAAGAAAGGAGGCACTACTGGACCTACTTCTTGGAAATTAGGTGGCTCTAGGTACATCAAGTTTCAGTAGGGGTGCCTTTAGGAGACGGTGATCATTGTATCGTAAGGTTTAGGATGATATAAAAGGACAATGGGCAATCCAGAGTAAGATTAATTAACTGGGGAGAGCTGACTTCATTGGGGCAACAATGGAGCTGGGCTGGACAGATTGGAACTAAGTGAAATGAAATGAAATGAAAATCGCTTATTGTCACAAGTAGGCTTCAAATGAAGTTACTGTGAAAAGCCCCTAGTCGCCACATTCCGGCGCCTGTTCGGGGAGGCTGGTACGGGAATTGAACCGTGCTGCTGGCCTGCTTGGTCTGTGGTCTGCTTTAAAAGCCAGCGATTTAGCCCAGTGTGCTAAACCAGCCCCTGGTGGGAAAATATAGCTGAATGATGGACTGCCTTTAAAAAAATATATAGTTTGGGGACAATCAAGGCATAGTCTCTCAAAAGGGAAAGGTGGGCAAACAAATCCAGAGCACCCTGGATGAAAAAAGATGGAAATTAAAATAATGAAAAAAGTGTGTTAATGACAGGCTAATGCAGAAAACAGAATTGCTAAATTCAGAAGCGAGGTGAAAAGGCAAGTAAGAAGGATTCTGAAAAAAGAATGTGAATCCCAAAGTCTTCTGTCAGCACATAAATGATAAAATAATCATAATTAATAATAGCCTTTTATTGTCACAAGAATGAAGTTACTGTGAAAAGCCCCTAGTCGCCACCTTCCGGCGGCTGTTCAGGTAAGCTGGTATGGGAATTGAACCCGCGCTGCTGGCCTTGTTCTGCACCACAAACCAGCTGTCTAGCCCTCTGAGCTAGGAAAATAGAGCTGATTCGGGACCTAAAAGGGAATTTGCACATGGAGGCAGGGGGCATGGCTGAGATGTTAAATGAATAATTTGGATCTGTCTTTACTAAGGAAGCAGATGCTATCCAGCCCATTGTGTTAGAGGTGGACTCTTCACTAGAAGGGTTCAAAACTGATGGGAAGGACATATGGGCGGCACAGTGATTAGCATTGTTACTTCACAGCGCCAGGGATTCGGGTTTAATTCCCAGCTTGGCCACTGTGCGGAGTCTGCACGTTCTCCCTATGTCAGCGTGGGTTTCCTCCGAGTGCTCCCGTTTCCTCCCACGAGTCCCGAAAGTCATGCTTGTTAGGTGAGTTGGACATTCTGAATTCTCCCTCAGTGTCCCCGACAGGTGTCGACCGGAGTGTGGCGACTAAGGGGATTTTCACAGTAACTTCATTGCTGTGTTAATGTAAGCCTACTTGTGACACTAATAAAGATTATTATTAGATAAAATGTCAGTACCTGAAGTTGACAGGGCACCAGGACCAGATGAGATGGATCCAAGAATATTGAAGGAAGTGAGGTTGGAAATTGCAGGGGCATTAGCCATAATCCTAGTCTTCCCTTAAGGTGCCAGAGAATTGCAAATGTTACGCCCTTGTTCGGTGGTGGGGGAAGCTTCTAGAGACAATTATTTGGGATAGAATTAATCCGGTGGAAAGATTTGAAAGAGCCAGCATGGATTTCTTAAGGAAAAAACATATTTAACTAACTTTTTGAAGGGGATCAGAGTGGGTTGATAAGGGTAATATTGTTGAGGTGGTCTATGTGGATAGAAGGCATATGATACTGTGCCGCCCAACAGACTTGTGAACAAAGTTGCAGTTCATGAGATTCAAGCGACAGTAGGAACAGGGTTACAAAATTGTCTGGGTAACAGGAACAGTGAGTAATGGTTATTTTTCGGGGTGGAGGAACGTTTGTAGTAGAGTTTCCTGAGGGGGGGCAGTATTGGGACCCTTGCTTTTCGTGATCTATATTAATTATCTAGATCTTGGTATGCAGGGGACAGTTTCAAAGTTTGCAAGTGATGGACTTCAGGTGGCGGTGTGAGCTGAACGGATGCACGAAAGGTGGCTCTCCTCGTGAGAACTTGGCTTTCAGCACTAAATGAAAATAACAGGCCGGAATCAGGATAAAACATCTCCTCGCCCTCGTCCATCAACAGCAAAACCGACGATGCCTAGCAGTAGCACCTCCAATGTCCAAAAAGGGGCCAAAAGCACAGAGAAGCGCACAGAGGAGACAGCGAACAGACGAGGCAATGAGGACCCAGCTACACCCAACAAAGAGGGACTACCAGGCCATGCAAGGAGCTCCCCCTTGCCGGTGGGTGGGTGCAGAGCGTTCCTCACCAAGGAACAACAAGAGACCATCAAGGCCGATATGAGGGCAACGGCCAGGGTGGCAAAGGCACTGATGGCCATGCAGGCGGCCCTGGCGGAGAGGCAGCTGGAGACCCAGGGGAACATCGTAAAGGACCTGGAGAAGGCCTCAGTGAACCAGAGCAACCGGATCGTTGCACTGGAATTGGAGGTGACAAGGTTGGTGACAGCATAGGAAACCCTAAAAAAGAAAATTGAGGACCAGGAGAATTGGTCGAAGCGCCAGAACCCGAGGATAGTGGGCCCATCGGAGGGAACTGAGGGCAGGAAACCCATGCAATATGTGGCCCAAATGCTGGGAAACCTGGTGGTGAGAGACAGCATCCCCAAGCTGCCAGAAATAGACAGGGCCCGCAGATCACTCCGGACAATGTCCAGGACCAGAGAACAGCCGTAATTGCCAAGCTGTGCCGGTACCAAGACTGGGAAAGAATCCTGAACTGGGCCAGGCATACAAAGTCCTGTAAATGGGAAGGGCACCCATTCAGGATCTAGCAGGACATTGGGGCAGACCAAGCCAAGCATCAGGCTGAATTTAATATAGCGAAGGGAGGGGGAACAACAACAGGATTAAGTTGGGGGGGTGGGGGGTCTCTAGACAGGCAATGACAGATTGCAAATGGCAGCAAGGAACACAGAGGCACCACAAGCAACCACTCTGGAGGGCCCCTGAACAAAGGGAAACTCGCTGATAAGGGGCACTATGCCACCAACACTAGCACAAGCCTCAATGTCGCTGATACCCAAGACAAAGACCTGACCGAGGGACGAAAAGCAACACTGACTGAGTGCGGATCATACATACCTATCTCGCGACTGAACCTAGATGCGAAAATCCTGGCTAGACGACTGGAGAACTGCGTACTAGAGGTGATCACAGAAGACCAGATGGGCTTTGTCAAGGGCAGCAGCTAACATCAAACATCAGGCTGAATGTGATACTGACCCCAGCCAGGGAGAGAACACCAGAAGTGATCATCTCCCTGGACGAAGAAAAGTCCTTCGACAGGGTCGAGTGGAAGTACCTCATAGATGTCTGGAGCATTTTGGGCTTGGTTCAGGGTTCATCGTCTGGGTGAAACCTCTGTACATCGCTCCCATGGCGAGCGTACGGACTAACACCACTAGTTCTAAATACTTCCAGCTGTACAGAGGCACAAGGCAGGGATGCCCACTTGCCCCACTTCTGTTGCCCTGGCAATCGGGTCACTGGCAATCGCCCTTGGACCGGCGGAAAATTGGAGCGGCATCCAGAGAGGGAACAGAGAGCATAAAGTCTCACTCTATGTGGATAACCTGTTTCTCTAAATTTCAGACCACTGAGTCAGCATGGAAGGATTCATGAAGCTCCCAAAAGAGTTAGGAGCCTTCTCAAGCTACAAACTCCAGCTGAGCAAGAATGAAATTTTCCCGGTGACTTGCAAGGGAGAGGGGCTGGGCTGGACGGAATGCCGTTCAAGCTAGCTGAGAACAAATTCCGCTACCTGGGATCCAAATCGCCCACGACTGGACACAAATCCACAAATGGAATCTGGAAATGGCTTGGTGGAGGAAGTAAAAAAGGACCTGCAGAGGTGGGACCCACTCCTCCTGCGCAGGTTCCTCTTCCTGTTCAGATCCCAACCGATCTACACCCACAAGGCCTTCTTCACCACAGTGGACAAACTGATCATGACATGTGTGAAGAAACCGAAAAGGGTCCTACAAAGGAAAAGAAGAATCTGAGGCCTGGATCACCCAAACCTATAATTCTACCACTGGGTGGCCACAGCAGAGAGAGTGATGGAATGGGTGAAGGAGCGGGAAGCAGAGTGAGTAAAGGTGGAGGAGAGTTCATGCACAGGGATGCCCCTCCTAGCCTTAGTTATGGCAGCGCTCCCATTCCCACCAACCAAACACTCAAAAAGCCCAGTGGTGGTAGCCACACTCTAGACATGATACCACCAATTGAGGCAGCACTTCAGACTGACCGATCCACCACGGCCCCCATCTGCAACAACCACCGGTTCATGCAAGCAACAATGGATGCCGCCATTAAAGGTGCAGACAGGATGGGCGGGCGCTGACAGTTAGTGCCTTATACTGGATTGACAGACTAGCAACGCTGGAAGAACTTACTGAGAAGTTTCACCTGCCCAAAGTAAATGAGGACAGAAACGACTTAAAAACTCTCCATAGGAAACGACAACGTACCCAAGGACGCTGAGACACCCCCTGGTAGAGGAACTGTTGGACACAGGTGACCTAGTGAAAGCGAACTATGGGGACCTGCATGGGCGACTATTGGAGGGGACACGCTCCCCCTACACGAGACAGGAGAAAAGTAGGAGGAAGAACGAGAGATAGGAGCACTCACTACACGTGTTGAACTCCACCTCCAGTTGCGTAGGACTATGCCTAATGCAACTAAGGGTGGTGCATAGAGCACACCTAACCAGAACCTGAATGAACAGGTTCTTCCCGGAGGTGGAGTACAAATGCAAACGGTGCCAGGGAGGCCCAGCCAACCACACCCTCAGGTTCTTGGCCTGCAGTTCTGGTCGGCCTTCTTTGAGGCAATGTCCAAGGTTATGGGAGTGAGGAATACCTCCTCTTTCTCCATCTCTCTCTCGTGGAGGCCATTCGCCAACTTGTTCCAAGACCTGTTCATAGTCAGCAGCAGTAGAGCCAGGGTGGTATAGGTGTAGGCACCACAGGCACGCCACTAAAATGCAAAGGAAAGAGGGGGGATGGGAAATAGGGGGTGGGGGGCAAAAAACTTGGCGGGGAAGACCATACAACGCAAGCGGCAGAGCCGCGGAGGGAGGGCCTGAAAACAAGAGGGAGGGAGCAAAGTCAAGAACCACAAGCTCGACGATACACTCCAGGGCACTCTGGTTGGGGTGGGGCAGGTACCAACTCTCCCCCCCCCCCCCCCCCCCCCCCCCCCCCCACCCACCCACCCATCCCCAAAAGGAACTATGTAAACGCAGTAATGATGGAACTATGTACCATGAAATAACGAAGTCAATAAAAACATTATTTTAAAAGTTTGCGGACAGAGCAGCGTGTTGGCGAAGTGGTTAGCAATGCTGTCTCACGGGGCCGAGGACCGGGGTTCGATCCCGGCCCAGGGTCACTGTCCATGTGGCGTTTACACATTCACCCCGTGTCTGCATGGGTAAGTGAATTGGCCACACTAAGGTAACCCTTAATTGGGGTAAGAAAGAATTGGATACTGTAAATTTATTTTTTAATAAGTTTGCGAATGATACAAAACTTGGGAACATTGTAAACTGTGTAAAGTTCAGTGCAGAACTTAAAAAGGACACAGACAAAGTTGGTGGAATGGGCAGGTAGGTGGCACATGAATAAAAACAATGTGCAAAGACATGGGGGAAAGGCAAGAGAATGGCTCTAAGCTATTTGGAGAGCCAGTGCAGACACAATAGGCTGAATGGTCTCCCACGACACAAACAATTGTGTGAATACATCTATTCCATTTAATGTCTCGTTGTGCGGTCCTCCTTTATGCACTTTTTCCTTACGCATACAACCAACATACAGTGAGCCATCTGGAGGCTGAGGACGGCAAGGTGGCACAGTGGATAGCACTGTTGCCTCACAGCTCCAGGGACCTCGGTTCGATTCTGACCTTCGATGACTGTGTGGAGTTTGCACTTTCTTCTTGTGTCTGCGTGGGTTTCTTCCGGGTGCTCTGGTTTCCTACCACAGTCCAAAGATGTGCAGATTAGGTGGATTGGCCATGCTAAATTGCCCCTTAGTGTCCAAAAGGTTAATTTGGTTACTGGGTTACGGTGGAGGAGTAGGGTGCTCTTTCCAAGGGCCGGTGCAGACTCGATGGGCCGAATGGTCTCCCTCTGTACTGTAAAGATTCTGTGATTCCAATCAAAGGAAACTCGTAGCACAATGGTGTTACATTAGTGCTTATCAGAGAACTTCTCACAAACGTTGCCATGTATGTCAGATTGCTGTAACTAATGGATCAGATTTATACACCAATGAAAAGGTGCCAATAAGAAGTTTGTAACAACATTAAGACAAGACAAACCAGTGTCAAAGTAGGAAATTGCTGTCAGGGTTTCGGTGATCCATTTACCAGAGCTTGGATGCTGCAGGTTGACCACTCGTATCACAGGTACAAGGAAGTAAATCTGTAGCTCTGAAGTATTCAAGTTAAATCATAACGCAGGATGATGGCACAGTTTCTACTTCACATAGCATCACCAACACATGGAATCAGATTCCGAACAGGGTGATGGAGGCAGCAACCCTGGTATCAGTTTATAAAGAGCAGTTGGAAACTTTGATGAAACTGTAGCGTTGTTTCAGAATGGATGGGCTAATTGGCTGTTCTCTTCCTTTCTTTCTCTGAACTGATAAACCATACTTGATTTGCATAACAGAATTTTAAAAATAGGAGCAGGAATAGATAATTTTGCCTCAAACCTGCTCCACCATTCATATGATCATGTCTGACCTGATTGTGGCCTTAACTCCACTTTCCTTCCTGCCCCCCATAACCCTCTACTCCCTTTTAATCTAAAATCTGTATCACTCAGCCTTGAATATACTCCGTGATTGAATCAGGAATTCTTGTCAACCACTTCAGTTGCTGTGCATGTTTGTTTGAATCAAAAATGGCTTCCTTGATTTGTTCCACTGGAGAGAATTGAAAAATTATTGTGTGGATTGCCATAGTGCACTAAGCTGCTGTCGTCCTGCAGTGAGTGTCTATGTATGTCCAGGCAGTTATTTGTTTCTTCTTGGTTCAAGACCGAGCAATGACTAATTGGCAGATTTGTTCAGTTCTCTTGTCATCCTCGGGATGTTAGAACAAAAGTAGATCATTTAAACCTCAAACCTGTTGAGAAGCTCAATTAGATCATGGCTGACCAGTATCCTTACTCAATTTACCTGCCTTGGTTCCCTTGATACCCTTCATAACAAAATCTATCAATCCCAGCTTTTGAAATTGCTAGCTCGAACAACTTGTGGAAAGAAATTTGGGCTCGGGTTGAAGATAACTCTTGCTGAGCATATTTGGAAATTGGCTGTGTGAATTTAGCACATGCATAACAAAATAATGTTACCTGTAGTGCCACAAGTCAGTTTTTAACTTTGTGCCTTATGAAGCCCAGCCCTACACACTTTTTACCAGTCGCTAAACAGAAACAGGCTAACTAATTAAAAATCCTGAAATTTAAATCCAGAAAGCCTGATTAGGTGGGATTGTAGTCTATACGTTATTTAAAAGAATGAACACAAAGAGGGTAGTCTTCATCTTCATTCTGCAATCCACACTCCAATCCAGAGCCAAGCACATGTATCATTGGAAAGTTAGCGCTTCTGGACAATTGCTGGGTAAACCCATGCAAAAGAATTTCCTAGAGAGATTCTTCGGTGCATCATTGGGGTACCCCCAAATACGACGCAGGGGAAGCAGAAAGCTATGGGCCATTGTCTCATTTAACAATCAAACTTGGACTGCAGTACTTGGGTAAACAAAGTCATTTTGAAAATTAAATAAACAGAAGGGATACCCAGATTGTGTTTGTTTTTAATGATTGATTCTAATAAATTAATGTAGACATCGTAGTAATTCTGTAGGAACTAGTTTAATTGTTCCTAAAATGCTATATTTCAATTTCTGAACCTTTTGAATATGGCTTGGTCTCGTCACAGAAAGAAATATTCAAGGAGTTGGGGAATGAAGAGATTTTTTTTAAGGGGTCGTCTATGGGAATGTATTTCCTTCATTGCTCCATGTAGCTGCAGGTTTCAGTCTATACGCATTGCTCGGATTTATTTTTGGGAAAGAAATATCAGCAGACCACATTGATGGAATAAGGAATATAAATTTACTCAAAAAGGAAATTATATTTGGTCAGGTCACATAGATGAGATTTTTGTTTGAAGAATGAGGAAGAGAAACCCTATAATAGGTAGTTCACTCTTCTCATTTTGTCAGCTGTGTACATACAAATGAATTCTGCCATGACTTTTTGTCATTTTAAGCTGAGAACCGGATAATATTTTGTGTAGATGAGGAACAATTGAGGTCAATTCTGCAACTCATTTAGCCCGATACTGTATTGTAATGTTTTACTTCATGTTTTGTTCTCCGTATAGAATACATGAGCTTTAGTTCCAATATTTACTGGAATTGTTAAGGGGAGCCATGACTGTCTCTAGCACTCGAAAATCCAATGGCTCGGGTTGAAGAATTGGCAACAGAACACTGGAATGTTTTTAACCTTGACCATGAGAATATTGCTGCCAGCTAGAATGTTGATGGGACAAAATTAGCAAAGTTTATTTGTTGTTCTGCTTTTTGCTGATCAGTTAAAGTATTTTGAATGTGAATAGTCTTCAATTTAAGGAAATTGATCTTGTGTGCAACTTGATCTTGTCTGATTTGATTATAAAATGGATTCAAGGACTTTCTTTTTACAGCATGTTTGATGTCGGAGGGCAACGAGACGAGCGCAGGAAATGGATTCAGTGTTTCAACGGTAAGAGCTGGAAGTGAAGTATTTTACAGGGGCATATTCATGACAAGAGTCTGATATCCATCAGCTTGGGGGCAGGAAGATAAGCAACAATCCAGGGAGGCAAGAGTGCATAATTCTTAATGCCATGTCTGCTAGTTCGCCTAGCTTCGTTTGGTAGGTCTCATCAGCTGTCAGTTGGGCTTTTGCCCAATACATTTCCACCTGTTCAGAGATGAGAGGTTATTGCACACCCAGTTCATTCTGCTTGAATAAACATGGCTGTTCCCAGCTCCAGAATAATGGGTGGCAGTAAGCAGAATACTGTACCTAAAGTCTGCAGCATCATGCTCTTATCATTCATACAATAAATAATATGGTAAATCTCGAAGGAAGGGAGAATCGCCTGGTGTTTTTGCTTCTGCAGGTTTCCGCAGAAGCTTGAACCAAAACTAGACTCTATTCATAGGTGGACCAACACAGCCAAACCCAGTCATGTTTTCACTCAATATTCATATATCCGTTTCCAGAAAAATCATGGAGATTACATTTAGGGGTGAGAACTCTAGCTAATATACACTACTAACTCAACTGGCACTGACACCAATCTGAATCCCTTACTGCTGACGCTATTGAGTTTGGCAAATACAATGCAAACTAGACATCTAACCTGGGACCTGCTGGCTGAATAAATTAGCTACGCCATTGAAAAATCTGATTACACAAAAAATTGGACATATTAAAAATTATGTTAAAACTGCTGTGTGTATTTTTTTTAACACTATTGCTTTGTAAAATGTATTTAGTGTGTACATTGCTTCAGAGGAAGTTGAAGTTACGTAGTCAATATTTTTGGAAGTTTAATCTGTGTTTGCAGGCCCCCCTATTTAAATCAATGAACCCTATAAAATGAAACCAAAATGAAGAGCAGTGAGGAGCAAGAATTTCCTGAAAGACAGAGAAACCAGGTTTAGCAAAGGACAGACCAGAAAACAGATGGATACATGCAAGCTGACAGAAAAAATGTGACAGGGAAGAAAGTGAGTGAATGTCAGCGAGTAGGCTGAACAGGAAAGGATTGGATCATGCATGTTATTTATAAAATCAAGATTTATAATGTACTTGCACAAAATATATGTAGCTACCTCCTTGTAAACTGTTTTAAATTCAAATATTGAATGCATAGATTTGACACAATCACCTATGATATATCAGTGCTAAATTAGAGTCTACTGGGATAACGCGCCTGCTGTCAAAAGTGTCTATCTGACATTGTTGTGCATGAATCAGAATTTTCTCCAGTTAAATATTGGGCAGATAAAAGCCATAATGTTCAGCCGTTACTAAAGGCTCCACTTCCTTGTCACAGATTGCATCACTTTTTAAATTGATTTTAACCAAGTTGGCATTGGTCAGTCGTCACACATTGGTTACACTGGGTAAGGAAGGCAGGTTTCTTCGACTGAAGGCCCTTTGCAAATTTGGCTTTCTGCTCATAATAGAATTGGATTGCAATTGCCATGTAATGTCCATAGACAAGATGGCTTATTGCCACCTTCATATTGTCATCAATCTCCATCTCTACTTAACACCACTAAAGCCCTTATCCACTCCTGTCATGTGCAGACTCCGTTGCTCCAGCACTGGCTGTGCTTGTTTCCTAACCACCCACTCCATTGACTCCATCTCAATCGAAATTCCAATACCTACATCCTGTCCCTCACAAAGTATTTTAGTCCATCTTCAATGATGAACACTAAATCCCTGTTTCCAGCGTATCCCATTGATAATCTTCACCTTGATCATAGATTTATGTATGCACTTGTACCCTCTTCTACAATCTCCCCAATTATTACACTGCCTCCTGTGTCAGGATCCAGATTCTTCAGAGCTTAGGTTCTGGCCTTCTGTGTGCCTGTGTCCAATTTATGGTGGGTATGAAGACTTCAATTGGATTGATTTTATTCTCTGCAATTTCGTTCCTGAGCATTCAGTCTCCAACCTCTACCCTCAAAGGTCTTGTCTCTCCAAGCAACGTTTCGTCTGTCTTGGTACAGCACCCATGTCTTTCTATGTGAGGTTCTTTGGAGCATTTCATCAGCCTTAATTGTATTCTATAAAGATAGGTTCCATTTTCTGCCAACGCTGTTGGATGCACAGTTGTATGCACGGCTGCAATCTTTATTGAGGGCAATGTGCAACATGAACCCAGCTTGTTTTCTGCAACATCATTGATCATTCTTAAATGTAAAATTTGAGGGAGAATTCTTCCCCTTCACTAAACCACTAGACTTGGTGCGCTCAGTCAAACATTGCCACAGTTTTATTTTGTGTCTTGACCAAGTCTTTCAGATCACTGAATATTTAGCAACATATGATCACAGTGCTTATAAATTGAGAGACAACATAAATCATTAAAATGAGTTTGAAGTATCAATCTTCAGTCACGATTCTGTATTGCCTCTGTCCACTCCTAGTAAAATACTGTAGCACTTTCTCCAAAACAGCTAGATATTCCAAGCAGCCTGCCAACTAAGTGATTTGTGGGATCCATGGAATCCAGAAACTAAGAGCATATTGAAATAACCGTGTTAGAAAGCAAAATGAGTTGGCGTGTGCTGTATAAACTGATGTGTGCACATCATTGAATTTCTACTCATGTGCCAACCAGGGCATATATGCAGACTGTATCAGCCGGTCATATTGCGTTGGCAGGAGACGAAGTGATAAAGATAAACTCACCCTATCCTTTTCTAACCTACACATTCTAGCATCCAAATATATCTTTAACTTTTCTAATGACTTTTATTCCACCACAGATTATCCTGATTACTCAGGCCGTTAAAATTCCTCAAAATCTGTTTTAAATTTACAATTCGCTAATTTACATTTGTCCCAGTGGCTGCCTTCCATTGAAGTAAAGCTCTCAGTTCACTTTATCTGTAATCTTCAAGAATTTACACGTTAGTTGCCCTCTTCCACTGTTATGATCACCCCTCAACTGTAGAACTGAAGTTTATTTCAAATATTTCTTTATTCCCGTCCTTTTTTGCATTTTCTCCCAAATTTACACCCACCAACAATGAACAATAATTAGTAATAAACAATAATCAGTAACAAATATGTCAATCCCCATATCAATAACACCGATCCCATCCTCCCACCTAACCCAAAACATTCGCCCACATGTTCACATAAACAACTGACAAAAAGGAATCAGGAATCAGCCATGGCCACCATTAACAGCCATCGCCTCCCCCGCCCCCCCCAACTAATGTTTGATGTTATCCAGTTCTTGAAAGTGCATAATGAATAATGCCCATGAATTGTAGAACCCCTCCATCCTTCCCCTCAGTTCAAACTTAACCTTCTCAAGAGTCAAGAATTCCAACAGATCCCCCCACCACGCTAGTGCACAGGGTGGAGAGGCTGCTCTCCAACCCATCAGGATTAGCCTTTGGGCGATCAACGAGGCGAAGGCTACGACATCTGCCTCCGCACCCGTTTCCAACCCTGGCTGGTCCGACTCCCCGAATATGGCCTCCCGGGGCCAGTTTCATGTGCATCACTTTAGAAATTACCCAAAAAACCTTCCTTCCAATAATCTTCTAGCTTTGGACAGGACCAAAACATATGAACGTGATTACCGCCGCCCGCCCCGCCCGCAACATTCACACACATCTTCTACTCCTTCAAAGAAGTGGCTCATCCTCGCCCTTGTGACGTGTGCTCTGTATACCACCTTCAGCTGTATCAGCCCCAACCTTGCGCACGAGGTGGAGCCATTCACTCCGGGGCACCTCACACCAGAACCCCTCCTCCATGTCCTCTCCCAACTCTTCCTCCCACTTTGCTTTGATCCCTTCCAGTGCCTTCCCCTCCTCCAAAATAGCACCGTGGACCGCTGACACTACCCCCTTCTTCAGTCCCCCTGTCGTCAGCATCTCCTCCAACAATGTGGAGGCTGGCTCCACCGGGAAGTTCTGTATCTCCTTTCCGGCAAAATCTTGAACCTGCATGTATCTAAACATTTCCCCCTGCTCCAGCCCAAACTTCACTTCCAGCTCCTTCAATCCTGCAAACCGACCCCTAAGAAACAAATCTTTCAGTGTCTTAATCCCCTTCTCCTCCAATTTCTGAAAATTTCCATCCCATCTCCCTGGCTCAAATTTGTGGTTCCCCCGAATCAGCATTTGCCTTGACCCTATCCCCAACACAAAGTGTTGGCAAAACTGCCTCCAAATTCTCAATGAAACTATTATTACCGGACTCCCTGAGTACTTCCCCGGGAGCAGCGCTGTTGCTAGTGCTTTCAATCCCGACCCCCTGCACAAACTCTCCTCCATTCTGACCCACAGGGAATCAACCCCTTACCCAGCTCCGCACCTTCTCCACATTCGCCGCCCAGTAGTAATACATCAGGTTCAGAAGACCCAAACCCCCTGCCTGCCTTCCCCTCTGTAGTAGCACCTTTCCAACTCTGGCCACCTTCCCTCCCCATATGAACGACGTAATCCTTCCCTCAATCAACTGTAATTTAAATCATTTGTGCTCTCTTCGCTCTATCATGTGTCACTTTTAAATAATGCCAATTGAAAATGTGCTCTCACCTCCTGTAGCCTGACTAATACATTATAAACCCTCAGCAAAATACTCTATTGTATGTATTCCATTTTCCAGTTTTTAAATTACTACTTCATATTGTCTTGACTCTAAAAGGTCCCAGTGCCAGTTCTATTCCCTTCATCATATCTTGAGCACCATTCTTTCTCCAAATGTTAAATATTATACATTTGTCCCTTTTTAATTTGTGTAACTAATCTTAATATTTAATTCAATTCCAACCACATGACCTGTGTATCACCAATGTCACATATGCATGAAGTTACACTTTTCTGACTGCCTCAAATAACCATGGAGATGGCTGAAATTTGTGCAAGTAGAAAAGATAATTGATGACCATATTGCCACTTCACTGAATATACGTATATCCCTACAAATAATGATGTGGAGATGCCAGCGTTGGACTGGGGTGGGCACAGTAAGATGTCTTACAACACCAGGTTAAAGTCCAACAGGCTTGTTTCGAATCACTAGCACAGCTCCTTCCTCAGGTGAATGAAGAGGTGGGTTCCACAAACTCGTGTATAGGCAAATTCAATGATGCAAGATGGTACTTTGAATGCAAGTCTTTGCAGGTAATTAAGTCTTTACAGTTCCAGATGGTGCAACTAGAGAGAGGGATAATCACAGGTTAAAGAGGTGTGAATTGTCTCAAGCCAGGACAGTTGGTAGGATTGGGCAAGCCAGGCCAGATGATGGGGGGGTGAATGTAATGCGACATGAATCCAAGGTTCTGGTTGAGGCCGTACTCGTGCATGTAGAACTTGGCTATCAGTTTCTGCTCAACGATTCTGTGTTGCCGGGCGTCCTGAAGGCCGCCTTGGAGAACGTTTACCCAAAGATCAGAGGCTAAATGCCCTTTGACTGCTGAAGTGTTCGCCGACTGTAAGGGAACATTCCTGACTGCCGATTGTCGCGCGATGTCCGTTCATCCGTTGTCGCAGCGTCTGCATGGTCTTGCCAATGTACCACGCCTCGGAACATCCTTTCCTACAGCGTATGAGATAGACAACGTTGGCCGAATCGCAAGAGTATGCACCGCACACCTGGTGGGTGGTGTTCTCACGTGTAATGGTGTACCCATGTCGATGATTACACATGAGAACACCACCCACCAGTTACGCGGTACATACTCGTGCGACTCGGCCATAGTTATCTAGCTCATATGCTGCAGGAAAGGATGGCCCGAGGTGTGGTACATTGGCGAGACCATGCAGACAACGGATGAATGGACACCGCGCGACAATTGGCAGGCAGGAATGTTCCCTTCCAGTCTGGGAACACTTCAGCAGTCAAGGGCATTCAGCCTCTGATCTTCGGGTAAGTGTTCTCCAAGGCGGCCTTAAGGATGCGCGACAACGCAGAATCGCCAAGCAGAAAGTGATCACCAACTTAAGCATACATGAGTATGGCCTCAACCGGGACCTTGGATTCATGTTGCATTACGTTCACCCCCCCACACACACACACACACACACACACACACACACACAATCATCTGGCCTGGGCTTGCAGAATCCTACCTACTGTCCTGGCTTGAAACAATTTACACCTCTTTAACCTGTGATTATCCCTCTCTCCACTTGCACCATCTGGACCTTTGAAGACTTAATTACCTGCAAAGACTCTCATTCAAAATATCATCTTGCATCATTGAATTTGTCTATATATGTGTTTGTGGAACCCACCTCTTCATTCCCCCGAGGAAGGAGCTGCGCTCCGAAAGCCAGTGATTCAAAACAAACCTGTTGGACATTTAATCTGGTGTTGTGAGACTTCTTTTTTTTTATAAATAATTTTTATTTTTATTAAAGGTTTTCATAAAATATCAATAACAAAATGAGAAAGAAAAAACAACCCAACTGGGTTAAGTACAAAACACAATCTAAAAAAGCAACCCCCCCAAACCCCTCCCCCACCCCACCCCCCCGTACCTAAATAATAAATTAACATTAACACCCCGACTTAAGACAACAGGTGTATACACCTCCTCAGACCCTTTCAGTGTAAATAACATAAACAAAAATAAAGTAAACCCACCCCCCGAGCTGCTGCTGCCATTGACCAATGTCTAGCGTTCTGCCAGAAAGTCTAAGAACGGTTGCCATCGCCTAAAGAACCCTTGTACCGACCCTCTCAAGGCGAATTTCACCCTCTCCAATTTAATGAACCCTGCCATATCGCTGATCAAGGATTCCACGCTTGGGGGCCTCGTATCTTTCCACTGAAGGAGAATCCTTCGCCGGGCTACTAGGGACGCAAAGGCCAGAATTCCGGCCTCTTTCGCCTCCTGCACTCCCGGCTCCTCCGCCACCCCAAATATTGCGAGCCCCCAGCCCGGTTTGACCCTGGATCCTACCACCCTCGACACCGTCCTCGCTACGCCCTTCCAAAATTCCTCCAGCGCTGGGCATGTCCAGAACATATGGGTGTGATTTGCTGGGCTCCCTGAGCACCGAACACACCTGTCCTCACCCCCAAAGAACCTGCTCATCCTTGTCCCGGTCATGTGTGCCCTGTGCAGCACCTTAAACTGTATGAGGCTGAGCCTCGCGCATGAAGAGGAAGTGTTCACCCTCCCTAGGGCATCTGCCCACGTCCCCTCTTCGACCTCCTCTCCCAACTCCTCCCCCCACTTACCTTTCAACTCCACCACCGAGGCCTCCTCCTCCTCGTGCATCACCTGGTAAGTTTCCGAGATCTTCCCCCCCCCCCCCCCCCCCCCAACCCCCCCCCCCCCCGAGAGCACCCTGTCCTGTACTCTGTGTGGCAGTAGCCGTGGGAATTCCACCACCTGCCGTCTGGCAAACGCCCTTACCTGTAAGTACCTGAAGGTGTTCCCCGGGGGGAGCCCGTACTTCTCCTCCAGCTCACCCAATCTCGCGAACTTCCCGTCCACAAACCGGTCCCCCAACGTTAGTATGCCTGCCTTGTGCCACCCCGAAAACCCTCCACCTGTTCTTCCTGGGGCGAACCGGTGGTTCCCCCGTAATGGGGTCCACGCCGAGGCCCTAACTTCCCCCCTATGCCGCCTCGACTGCCCCCAAATTTTGAGGGCCGCCACAACCACCGGGCTCGTGGTATACCTCCTTGGAGGGAGCGGCACCGTTGCCAACGCCCCCAGACTCGTACCCACACAGGACGCCGTCTCCAGCCTCTTCCATGCAGCCCCTCCCCCTCCATCACCCACTTGCGCACCATTGTCGCATTGGCGGCCCAGTAGTACCCACAGAGGTTGGGCAGCGCCAGCCCCCCTTATCTCTACTCCGCTCCAGGAACACCCTACTCACCCTCGGAGTCCCTCGCGCCCACACAAACCCCATTATACTCCTGTTAATCCGCCTGAAAAAAGCCTTCGGGATAAACACGGGGAGGCACTGGAACAGGAACAAAAACCTTGGGAGCACCGTCATTTTGATTGACTGCACCGTACCCGCCAGGGACAGCGGCAACGCGTCCCACCTCTTGAACTCCTCCATTTGCTCCACCAGCCTTGTAAAGTTAAGCCTATGCAGGGCCCCCCAGCTCCTGGCCACCTGGACCCCCAAATATCTGAAACTCCTCTCCGCCCTTTTTAGTGGGAGCTCGCCAAGCCCCCTCTCCTGGTCCCCTAGCTGAACTACGAACAGCTCGCTCTTCCCCACATTGAGCTTGTACCCCGAAAAGTCCCCGAATTGGGTCCGCCACATACAGCAGCAGGTCGTCGGCATAAAGTGACACCCTATGCTTCTCCCCACCCCGCACCAACCCCCTCCAGTTCCTCGACTCTCTCAGTGCCATAGCCAGGGGTTCAATCGCCAGTGCGAAGAGCAGGGGGGACAGGGGACACCCCTGTCTCGTCCCTCGGTGCAACCGAAAGTACTCGGACCTCCTCCTGTTTGTGGCCACACTCGCCATCGGGACCTTGTACAACAGCCTAACCCACCTGACAAACCCCCCCCAAAACCCGAACCTCTTCAGCACCTCCCACAGGTACCCCCACTCTACCCTATCGAAAGGCTTTCTCAGCGTCCATCGCCGCCACTATCTCTGCCTCCCCCTCCCTCGCCGGCATCATGATAACGTTCAAAAGCCTCCGCACATTCGCGTTCAACTGTCTCCCCTTCACAAACCCCGTCTGGCCTTCATGGATGATCTGCGGCACACAATCCTCAATCCTCGTGGCTAAGACCTTCGCCAGCACCTACATTTAGCAAGGAAATCGGTCTGTAAGACCCACATTGCAGGGGATCCTTGTCCCGCTTCAGGATCAAGGAGATCAGTGCCCGGGACATCATCGGGGGTAAAGCCCCCCCCTCCCTTGCCTCATTAAAGGTCCTAACTAACAGCGGGCCCAACAGGTCCATATATTTTTTATCGAACTCGACCGGGAAACCGTCTGGCCCCGGTGCCTTCCCCGCCTGCATGCTTCCTATCCCTTTGATCAGCTCCTCCAGCCCAATCGGGGCCCCCAGTCCCGCCACCAATCCCTCTTCCACCTTTGGAAACCTCAATTGGTCCAGGAAACGGCCCATCCCTCCCCCCTCCCGTGGGGGCTCGGATCGGTACAATTCCTCGTAGAGTCCCTGAAGACCCCATTGATGCCAACCCCACTCCGCACCACGCTCCCTCCCCTGTCCTTAACTCCCCCGATCTCCCTAGCTGCGTCCCGCTTCCGAAGCTGATGCGCCAGCATCCGGCTTGCCTTTTCCCCATACTCGTAGACCGCCCCCTGGGCCTTCCTCCACTGCACCTCCGCCTTCCTGGTGGCCACCAGGTCGAATTCGGCCTGGAGGCTGCGCCTCTTCCTCAACAATCCTTCTTCAGGTTCTTCCGCATACCTCCTGTCTACCCTCACCATCTCCCCCACCAGCCTCTCCCTCTCCCCCTGCTCCTTGTGGGCCCTGATGGAGATCAGCTCTCCCCTCACCACCGCCTTCAATGCCTCCCATACCATCCCCACTCGGACCTCCCCGTTGTCATTGGTCTCCAAGTACCTCTCTATACTTCCTCGGACCCGCTCGCTCACCACCTCGTCCGCCAACAGCCCCACCTCCAAGCGCCACAGCGGGTGCTGGTCCCTCTCCTCCCCCCATCTCCAAGTCCACCCAATGCGGGGCGTGATCCGAAATGGCTATTGCCGAATACTCGGTATCCTCTATTCTCGCTATCAGCGCCCTACTCAAAATGAAAAAGTCGATTCGAGAATAAGCCTTATGGACATGTGAGAAGAATGAAAATTCCCTTGCCCCCGGCCTTGCAAATCTCCAAGGGTCCACCCCTCCCATTTGGTCCATAAATCCCCTCAACACTCTAGCCGCCGCCGGCTTCCTAACCGTCCTAGACCTGGAGCGATCCAGTGCAGGATCCAACACCGTGTTAAAGTCTCCCCCCATTATCAGGCCCCCCACTTCCAAGTCTGGGATCCGACCCAACATACGCCGCATAAAACCCGCATCGTCCCAGTTCGGAGCATACACATTGACCAGTACCACCCTCTCTCCCTGCAACTTACCATTATGTACCTACCGCATTATCTGCCACAATGCTCGACGCCTCGAATAACACCTTCTTTCCCACCAAGATCGCCACCCCTCGATTTTTGGCATCTAGCCCCGAGTGAAACACCTGACCTACCCACCCTTACCTCAGTCTTACCTGGTCTGCCACCTTCAGGTGTTTCTCCTGGAGCATAACCACATCCGCCTTGAGCCCCTTCAGGTGCGTGAACACTCGGGCCCGCTTAACCGGCCCATTCAGTCCCCTTACATTCCAGGTTATCAGCCAGATTAGGGGGCTACCCGCCCCCCCTCCCCTGCCGACTAGCCATGAACCCTCCTCGGCCAGCCACGAGCCCGCACCCCACACCCGGCCCGTTCCCCACAGCGGCATACCCCCATCTTGACCCACCCCAATCGCTCCAGCTCCTCCTTGATCTTAGCAGCAGCAACTCGATTCTCTCCCCCCCCCCCCCCCCCCGGCTAGGACCCATCCTAGCTGGTTTACTCCCCCCATTGCACTTCCGCAAGTCTGCTGACCCCGGCCACTCCCGCCTCCCCTTCGACTCCTCCCATTGTGTGGCACACCCTCCTCTCCCGCTCCCCATTCACAGGCTCTCCCCCTCCGTTCTAAGCGCGGGAAACAATCCTCGCTTCCCCGCCCCCCCCCCCTCCCAGTCTTCGGCACGGGAAAAAAAATCCCACGCTCTCCACCTACCAGGCCCTGCCACCAACCAAAACAGTGCCCAACCCGCCCCATCCACCCTCCCCAACCCGAAAGAGAAAAACACAGAGGAAAAAGAAACCCAAAACAATGCAAAGGCCCCCCCCCCCCCCGAACCAGAAATAGGCATAACATATCCACCGCAGTCCCCAATCGCCCATCCTGACCCTCAGTCTGTGTCCAGCTTCTCGGCCTGAACAAAGGCCCACGCCTCCTCCAGAGACTCAAAATAACGGTGCCGGTCCTTGTAGGTAACCCACAATCGCGCCGGCTGCAACATGACAAACTTCACCCCCTTCCTGTGCAGCACCGCCTTCGCTCGATTGTACCCGGCCCTCCTCTTCGCCACCTCCGCACTCCAGACCTGATATATCCGAACCTCCGCGTTCTCCCACCTGCTGCTCCTCTCCTTCTTGGCCCACCTGAGCGCACCCTCCCGATCGACGAACCGATGGAACCGCACCAGCACCGCCCGCGGAGGCTCGTTAGCCTTGGGCCTCCTCGCCAACACTCTATGGGCCCCTTCCAGCTCCAGGGGCCCCTGGAAGGACCCCGCTCCCATCAGCGAGTTTAACATGGTGACCACATAGGCCCGCACATCCGGCCCCTCCAGCCCCTCCGGGAGGCCCAGAATCCGCAGATTCTTCCGCCTCGACCGATTCTCCATCTCCTCGAACCACTCCTGCCATTTCTTGTGGAGCGCCTCGTGCACCTCCACCTTTACTGCCAGGGCTAAAATCTCGTCCTCATTGTCAGAGATCTTTTGTTGAGCCTCTCTGATCGCCACCCCCGGGCCGTCTGTGTCTCCAGCAGCTTATCAATAGAAGCCTTCATCGGCTCTAGCAGGTCCTTTTTAATCTCTCTGAGGCAGCGCTGGATACCCTCCTGTTGCTCCTCCGCCCACTGCCTCCACGCTGCCTGGTCTCCGCCCGCCGCCATTTTGTCCTTCTTCCCTCCCTTCTTCTGGTCCACCACCACCTTTTTTGTCACCCCGCTCCTAGTTAAAGCCATATACTGATGGGGAACTATTATTAACTCCTTCCCACACCGGGAAACATCGAAAAAGTGCCCTTGGGGGCCCTGAAAAGAGCCCAAAAGTCTCGAGAGGGAATCCTTTTGGCAGTGTTCGCTTCACCAATCTTCCCCAAAATGTCCGTGGAAACTCCTGAAAAAGGTCTAAGTGTCCGTTCCAGACGGAGCTGCCGAATGCGTGACCTACTCCTCCATGGCCGCCACCGGAAGCCTCGTCCCCGCTTCTTCAGTGACCCTGGTGAGATTTTTTCACAGTTGTTCCCTCTACTGTTAGAATTCACTTTTGATAAAGGTCCTCAGGCCAGTTTGCAGCTTTAAGCTTGCCCTTCCCCCGCTTGCATGCTGGAAGGGGCCCTGTTTATCCTTTTGCAGCCAAATCTTCCACTGTTTCTGCCGGGCCTGGCAGCCAAAAGACACAACACTCCTGGGGGACACCGTCAGGGGAGTGTTGCAGTCCTCTTGCCACACCGGGAAATGTCAAACAAATGCGGTGGGGACCCTGCAAAAGAGCCCAAAAGTCCGTTCCAAGCGGGAGCTACCGAATATGTGACCTAGCTCTGCATAGCCGCACCCGGAACGTTGTGAGACTTCTTACTATGCCTACAAATAATATTTCTAGCTAAATGCATATAATGTTCAAGATTTCAAAAACTTCAACCATTCAGTGAATGACAACCATAGTTCTTACCATAACCAGTAACCTTTGCTTTGAATCACTCACATTATCTTCTGATACTTTCTGAGAGCACCTATGGATTTCTGCTGCACTAATTCTGTTCCCCTCGGTCTTATTTTTACGTGTGTATTTTCTTAGCTTCCTTTGGGTGTCTGAATTGCCATCTTTGGTCTCCTTGCTTTGTCAAGAACTGTGGCACACCACTTTCTACTTCCTGGAAATTCAAAAACTTAATTTCAAGTTACTGGAAAATAACTGCTGACTTAACAACTGTTTAGCTTATCACACATAGTTGTAACATGTTTCAACAATATTAATATTGTAATCACTCAGACTTTTCTTTCTGAACGCATCTATTACTGAACAATGAGCACTTATTATTTAATACAGATTTAAATAAATTTGTCATATTATCTCAGGCAAAATAATAACTCCTTGATTCCTTTGACTGTTTCTAATTGATTTATCTCTGATCCGCATTTTTGTTTCTCAGACGTCACTGCTATCATATTTGTGGTGGCAAGCAGTAGCTACAACATGGTTATACGAGAGGACAATC
Organism: Scyliorhinus torazame; assembly: GCF_047496885.1. Classification (NCBI taxonomy): domain Eukaryota; kingdom Metazoa; phylum Chordata; class Chondrichthyes; order Carcharhiniformes; family Scyliorhinidae; genus Scyliorhinus; species Scyliorhinus torazame. The sequence goes on from NC_092714.1 coordinate 179,050,963, forward strand.
AAACCAATCGCCTCCAAGAAGCTCTCAATCTGTTCAAAAGCATCTGGAACAACAGGTAAATTTAGAACTCTCATATTTATTCTGAAGCATCAGAACAGGAGTTGATCATTTCAATGAGATCATAGCTGATCTGTAGACATTTACCTCCACTTTCCTTTATTCTTTCAAAGGGATGTCAGTATCACTGGCTAGTCAAACTTTTGCCCAACCCGAATTGCTACTGATAATAATAACCTTTTATTAGTGTCACGAGTAGGCTTATATTAATACTGCGATAAAGGTACTGTGAAAATCCACTCGTCGCCACACTCCGGCGCCTGTTCGGGTACACAGATGAAGAATTCAGAATGTCCAATGTTTTTTAAAAAAAAAAAATTTTATTTTATTTTTTGAAGTTTTTTTATTTAAAACAGATTTGTAACATTTACAGAGAAAAAAGAAGGCCATATACAAAAGCCTTAACATATTGAAAACGAACAATGGGAAAGAATAAACATATTGATAAAGCACTTCCCCTATCAGCTGTTTGCCCATGCCCCACGTGTTCAACGAAACTAATGTGGCTCTAACCTCCCCTCTTCCGGGTGCTGCAGCTGTCGGTTTCCTACGCTGTTCCCTGCAAGCGACTTTCTCCCCTGGGGGATCCCTGATCACCCCGACCACTTAAGTCTTCACTGCTCTCCTTCCCGGCTGCCCCCCTCTCCCGGTTCCCCCTGCCCCCTGAGGCTTGACCTGCCAGGTCCGCCCTGCGCTTGGCCCTAGCCCGCCCCTTCTCCTACTCTCCCTGGTGCCCCCTGACCTACGCTAGCTACGCTGACCCCTGCCCTTGGCGCCTGACTGTCTCCCGCCCAAGTGCTCGGGCCCTCCCCCCACACACCAAGGACCCATTAACCTGATTGTATCTCACTGTGCCCTTTCAAGTCCCTTAGCCCATCCCCCCATCAGAGGCCCCGATCTCCCGCCAAAAGATACCAAGTGACGGGCCCCCCCTGCAGGGCCTGCCTCTCTCTCTCTCTCTCTCTCTCTCTCTTCTCCCCCCTCATTGCAACCTCCCAAAATCACCCTAAGCAGTGCGCCCTCCAGCCCCCGCTCCCTGTCCAGGCTGAAAACAATCTTAAATAAAACATTACAGTGCAGGATAATTTAACAGACCGCCGCCACACAAGCTCTGTGAGCCCAGAGTCCTTTAGTTCAAGTCCAGCTTCTTTTAATAAAAGTCCATTCCTAGTCAAAACAAGCTAGGTTAACAGACCCGCCGCCACTGTAGAGCACTGAAAAAGCTAAGTGCCCGTTAGTTCAAGTCCAGCTTCTCTTTAATGAAGGCCCAAACCTGTTCTGGTGTCTCGGAGTAGTGATGGAGTTCCTCAAACGTAACCCAAAGCTTCGCAGGATACAGCATTCCAAACCTCACCTGCTTTTTGTAGAGGGCTGCCTTTAACTTAATGAATCCTGCACGCCTCCTGGCCAGCTCCATTTCCAAGTCCTGGTAGATGCGCACCTCGCAGTTCTCCCATCTGCTGCTCCTCTCCGCCTTGGCCCATCGCAGCACACGATCCCTGTCGGCAAGCCGGTGAAAGCGAACCACCAAGGCCCTCGGTCGGTCGCCCGTCCTGGGCTTCCTTGCCCCATCCAACTCCAGGGGTCGGGGGAAGGCCTCCGGCCCCATCAGCGCCCCGAGCATACCCATCATGTATGCACCCGCATCCGATCCCTCACAGCCCTCGGGGAGGCCAACGATCCTCGGGTTCTGCCTCCTGGCTCTATTCCCCAGGTCTTCAAGCTGCTCCTGCATCCTCTGTCGGGAGTTCAGCTCCTCCACCTCCTGCTCCAGCTCCATTACCATGTCCGCCTGGCTGGAGAGCTTCACCTCGATCTCCCTTAGCGCCTTCTCTTGGACCGCCTGCGCCGCGACCATTCGGTCCATCACTGCCCTCATCGGGTCCAACGTGTCCCTCTTCAGTTCGGTGAAGCAGTTCCTAAAAAACTCCATCTGTTGCTCCCTTGGCCAGCGAGCCTCCGCTCCCTGGTCCCTGCCGTCCGCCATGCTTCGACGCCCGGTCTGGGGTCCCCGCTGCTCCTGCTTAGATCTTTGCTGCTCCACTCGACCACTTCTGCTCCAACTGTCCATACCCTGGTGGGAAAACCTCTTCCTTTCGTCTCCTCCACCGATTCAGGTCGTCAGGTCCCAAAAAAATCCTGTGAAACAGGTCCGTTTGCCCATCGCGGGCGGGAGCGATCCGACCTGCGACCTGCTTCCTCGAGGGCGCCACCGGAAGCTCCTCCAGAATGTCCAATTAACCTAACAAGCATGTCTTTCGGGACCTGTGGGAGGAAACTGGAGCACCCGGAGGAAACCCATGCAGACATGGGGGAAACGTGCAGACTTCATATAGACACTGACCCAAGCGGGAATCGAACCTGGGACCCTGGCGCTGTGAAGCAACAGTGCTAACCACTGTACTACCGTGGTGGTGGTGAGCTACCTTCCTGAAACGCAGCAGTCCATCTAGTGCAGTTACAACTACAATGCTGTTAGGAAGGGAGTTAATTTTGATCCGGCAACAGGGTAGGAACAGCAATATGTTTCCAAGTTAGGATGGTGGGTGACTTGAAAGGGAACTTCCAGGTGCTGCCATTCCCATTCATCTTCTGCGATCGCCCCTTTAAGTGGTAGAGGTTGTAGGTTTGAAAGATGGTTTGGAAGAAGCCTTGGTGTGTTGTTGCAGTGCTTCCTGTAGATAGAAAACACTGCTGCCACTATGCATTTGTGGTGCAGGCAGCAAATTTTATAAGGTGGTGGATGGACTCCCAGTCAAGTGGGCTGGTTAATCCTGAAATGATGTTGAGTTTCTCAATATTGTTAGAGGTGCACTCATCCAGTAATGTAGAGAGTATTCCATCATAGTGTCTTATTGATGATAGGTAGGTTTTGGTTAGTCAGGAGGTGAGCTATTTGCCACAGAATTTCCAGCCTCTGATCTGCTCTTGTAGCCACGGTATTTATATGGCTGGTCCAGTTCAGTTTCTGGTCATTGGTAACTCCCAGGATGTAGACAGTCAGGGATTCAAGGATGTTAATGCCAATGATTATCATGGGGATGTGGTTAGATATGGTCATTGCCTGTGGCACGAACGTTATTTGTCATTTATCAGTCCAAGCCTGGATATTGTCCATGTCCCGCTGTATTATGACATGGATTACTTCATGATCTGAGGAGTTGCGAATGCTATTCAATATTGCGTAATCATCAACGAACATTGCCACTTCGGACCTTCTGATGGAGAGAAGATGATTGGGCCCATCAAAATACCCTGAGGAACTCCTGCAGCAGTGGCCTGGGACCGAGATGATTGACCTCCCAACAATCACAAGCATCTTCCTTTGTGTTCGGTATGGCTCCAGCTAAAGAAGAGCTTTTCCCAGGTTCCCATTGACTTCAGTTTTGCTGGGACTCCTCGATGCCGCACTCGGTCAAATGCTGCCATGATATCTAGGAAAGTTACTCTCTCTCACACTCCGTGAACTCAACTCTCTCCTCCATATTTGGGCCAAGGCTGTAATGAGGACAGGAGCTGAGTGACCCTGGCAGAACCTAACCAATGAGCAGGTTATAGCTGAGTAAATGCCGCTTGATAGCACTGTTGATGACCCTTTCCATCGTTTTGCTGATAATCGAGTGTAGACTGATGGGGATAATAATCGGCTGGGTTGGATCCGTCCTTTTTATGGATGGGACTTACCTGGAAGGTTTTCCATATTGCCAGTGTTGTAGCTTGGCTAGGGCTGAGGTTAGTTCTGGAGCAAAAGTCCTCCGTACTATTGTCAGGGCCCATAACCTTCAGCTGTTTCTTGATATTACATGGAGTGAATTGAATTGGCTTAAGACTGGCATCTGTAATACTGGGGTGTTCAGGAGGATGCCAAGATGGCTCATCCACTTGGCACTTCTGGCCGAAGATGGTTGCAAATGCTTCAGCCTCGTCTTTTGTGCTGATGTGCTGTGCTCTCTTACCGCCCCCCAGTCATTGAGGATGGGGATAGTTGTGGAGCCTCCTTCCCTAAATAGTTATTTAATTATCCACCACCATTCACAACTGGCTGTGAGAGAACTGCTGTGGGCCTGGGGCCAAACCAGGTAAGGGCATCAGTGAACCAGATGGGTTTTGCAACAAGCCACAATGGTTTTGTGATCATTGTTAAACTATTTTACAATTTCAGGCATTTTCATTCATTGAATTTAACATCCTCCCGCTTCCATGGTGGGATTTCAGCCCATGTTCCCAGAGCATTATCCTGGGCCTTTGGCTTACTAGTCCAGTGACGTTATCACTACACCACCACCTCATAAGCCTCAGTACCCTTACATAACACTCCGTCTTATCCATATCAGTGTTACAATTTGTTGATCCAGCACCACAGCCTTTCTTTTGGAGGGGCGGGTAGAGGAAGAAATAGTTTGATTTTCCGTACCCTTTAGGGCTTTTTAAAAAGTACACCCTGATTGCTCTTCTAACTGTAATTTCAAGATTATGCCTGAAAACTACCTCCAAATTAAAGTTAAATCAATAAAATTGTTTACCATTTTGTAGAACTATTGCTTTTGCCATATTTGTCAGTTTGTCAGTGGAGAGTGTAATTTACAAATAAAGATATCCTGTTTTCCTTTGCAGTATGTTGCTGTTCCTTATTTAGTCTCTTGGCGACCAGTTGTTATGGAGACCTTAATCTGCCATTGTATCAATGGTATTGGAAAAACAGGCCCTAGAAATGTTGTCAGAGGCGCAGCTTTATATTCCTTACTTTGGCAAGAACTGGCAATGGCAAGAGTACAGTATAGGTGCTACCTGTGGGGGGGAAAAAAACTCCAGGTTTTTTTTTTACATGATTTATTGCCAATGTTGATTTGGTTGATGGAGTTTCCATCTACTGGAAGTTCATTTTGTGCAAATGGCTTCTATTCTACAAAGAATATCAAAGCCAGTTAGATCAATACCATTGATGCCAACAGACATAAATACCTGTGAAAATGGCTAGCACAAACAAAGAACATGCATCACAGCTTATTAATTGACATAATTTATTCAGGGACAGCATTAACATTGATGGCAATTGTCAATTACTACAGGTGATCAATTGTTTAAATGGAGTACACCTTCAGGAGAGGAGGCAAGTATATAAGAAACAAGTAGGTGAAGTTCTTTTTATGTGGGATATTGGTTGCTGAAATGGAGTTTCTTTCTAAATCTAGGTGGCTGCGGACCATTTCTGTAATTCTCTTCCTAAATAAACAGGATTTGCTGGCAGAGAAAGTGTTAGCAGGAAAATCTAAAATCGAGGACTACTTTCCTGAGTTTGCTCGTTACACTACACCTGATGATGGTGAGTACTTTTATTTTAAAACAATAAATGTTTCTTGTGTTGGTTCCAGGGATGTTGTGCAGACTTGTGATTTTCCATAGATGTGAGCTTCATTTCCAGCAGCATTAACCAGAAGCCAGGAGCTTCTCTACTTAAAGTAACAAGACCTAGTTTCCTATCGTACAACTAAGAGTTGGTACTGTATAGAAAAGAACAAGACTATTTCCAGCTCACCACCTCTTCCCTTCTCCCCAAAGAGGAATAAATCAAGATGCAGATTTAAAAAATTCTTTTTCCTCTCACCTTTCTCTCCCTTCCCTTTTTCCTAACTGCTCTGAACAAACTAATACAAGTTATTGAACATAAAACAATTTTGATTAACTCTAGTTTCAGTGAAATATGTCTGATATTCATTGTACTTTTTCTTTTTTTTTAAATATGTTTTATTGAAATTTTTTTCCCAAACAACAATTTTTCCCCTCTTACAAAGCAAACGCAACAATAACAATACAGAAATTTTTAACAATACACAAGTAACAAAACCCCTTTATCTTTGACCTAAACTAAACCCCCCCCCCTTCCCCCTGGGTTGCTGCTGCTGGTCATCTGTCTTCCCTCTAACGTTCCCCTAGGTAGTCGAGAAATGGCTGCCACCGCCTGGTGAACCCTTGAGCCGATCCTCTCAGGGCAAACTTTATCTGCTCCAGTTTAATGAACCCCGCCATATCATTTACCCAGGCCTCCAGTCCGGGGGGTTTCGCCTCCTTCCACATGAGTAGGATCCTGCGCCGGGCTACTAGGGACGCAAAGGCCACAACGTCGGCCTCTTTCGCCTCCTGCACTCCCGGCTCTTCCGCAACTCCAAATAGAGCTAGCCCCCAGCCTGGTTTGACCTGGGCCTTCACCACCCGCGAAATCACTCCCGTCACTCACTTCCAATACCCTTCCAGTGCCGGGCATGCCCAAAACATATGTGTGTGGTTTGCCGGGCTCCCGCCACACCTCCCACATTTGGACTCCACTCCAAAGAACCTGCTCAATCTTGCTCCCGTTATGTGTGCTCTATGTAGCACCTTAAATTGAATCAGGCTAAGCCTGGCGCATGAGGAAGAGGAATTTACCCTGCTTAGGGCATCAGCCCACATACCCTCCTCTATCTCCTCCCCTAGTTCTTCTTCCCACTTTCCTTTTAGTTCGCCCACCGACTCCTCCCCGTCTTCCCTCATCTCTCGGTAAATCTCTGACACCTTGCCCTCTCCGACCCACACCCCTGAAAGCACCCTGTCCTGTAACCCCTGTGTCGGGAGCAACGGAAATTCCCTCACCTGTTGTCTAGTAAACGCCCTCACCTGCATATATCTCAAGAAATTTCCCCGGGGCAACTTATACTTTTCCTCCAATGCTCCCAAGCTCGCAAAAGTCCCATCTATAAATAAATCTCCCACCCTCCTAATTCCCAACTGGTACCAGCTCTGAAATCCTCCATCCATTCTTCCTGGGGCGAACCTATGGTTGTTCCTGATTGGGGACCCCACCAGGGCTCCCCGCACCCCTCTCTGTCGCCTCCACTGTCCCCAGATATTCAATGTTGCCGCCACCACCGGGTTCGTGGTAAACCTTTTAGGTGAGATCGGTAGCGGCGCCGTCACCAGCGCCTCTAAACTCGTCCCTTTACAGGACTTTCTCTCCAGTCTTTTCCACGCCGCTCCCTCACCCTCCATCACCCATTTACGTATCATTGCCACATTGGCGGCCCAATAATAATCGCCCAAGTTCGGTCGTGCCAATCCTCCTCTGTCCCTACTACGCTGAAGGAACCCCCTCCTTACTCTCGGAACTTTCCCTGCCCACACGAAGCTCGTGATGCTCCTGTCTATTTTATTAAAAAAGGTCTTGGTGATTAGTATAGGGAGACATTGAAATACAAATAAGAACCTCGGGAGGACCATCATCTTAATTGCTTGCACCCTGCCCGCCAGCGATAGAGGCTGCATGTCCCACCTCTTGAAGTCCTCCTCCATTTGTTCTACCAGCCGTGTCAGATTAAGTCTGTGCAAGGTTCCCCAGCTCCTAGCGATCTGAATCCCCAGGTATCGGAAGTTTCTTTCCACTTTCCTTAGGGGCAAGCCTTCTATCTCTCTACTCTGGTCCCCTGGATGTATCACAAATAATTCACTCTTCCCCATGATTAGCCTATACCCCGAGAAATCCCCGAACCCCCTCAAAATTCGCATAACCTCTATCATCCCCCCTGCTGGGTCCGACACGTATAACAATAGGTCATCCACGTATAACGAGACTCGGTGTTCTTCTCCCCCTCTAATCACCCCTCTCCATTTCCTGGAGTGTCTCAACGCCATGGCCAGAGGTTCAATTGCCAACGCGAACAACAGTGGAGACAGCGGGCATCCCTGTCTTGTTCCCCTATATAGTCGGAAATACTCCGATCTATGTCGACCTGTAACTACGCTTGCCGTTGGAGCCCCATAAAGAAGTCTAACCCAGCTAATAAACCCGTTCCCAAACCTCCTTAACACTTCCCATAAATACTCCCACTCCACCCTATCAAATGCCTTCTCTGCGTCCATTGCCGCCACTATCTCTGCCTCCCCCTCCACTGGGGGCATCATTATCACCCCTAATAGTCGTCGCACGTTAACATTCAGTTGTCTCCCTTTTACGAACCCTGTCTGGTCTTCGTGCACCACCCCCGGGACACAGTCCTCTATCCTCGATGCCAGTACCTTTGCCAGCAATTTGGTGTCCACATTCAATAGTGAAATAGGTCTATAGGACCCGCACTGCAACGAATCTTTGTCCCTCTTCAAAATTAGCGATATCGTCGCCTCCGACATTGTCGGGGGTAGAGTCCCCCCTTTCCTGGCCTCATTGAACGTCCTCACCATCAACGGGGCCAACAAGTCCACATATTTTCTGTAATACTCCACCGGGAACCCGTCTGGTCCTGGGGCCTTCCCTGCTTGCATGCTTCCCAGTCCCTTAATAACCTCGTCCACCCCAATCGGTGCCCCCAGGCCTACCACCCCCCCGCTCCTCCACTTTCGGGAACCTCAATTGGTCCAGGAACTGCCGCATCCCCTACTCTCCCTCTGGGGGTTGAGACCTATACAGTTCCTCATAGAAGGTCTTGAACACCTCATTTATCTTTCCTGCCCTTCGCACCGTGTCTCCCCTTTCGTCTCTAATTCCTCCTATCTCCCTCGCTGCTGCCCTCTTTCGCAATTGATGAGTCAACAGGCAACTAGCCTTTTCCCCATATTCATACCTCCTCCCCTGTGCCTTCCTCCACAGTACCTCCGCCTTTCTGGTGGTCAGAAGGTCAAATTCCGTCTGGAGTCGTCTCCTCTCCCTGTACAATTCCTCCTCCGGGGTCTCTGCAAATTCCCTATCCACCCTTAAAATCTCCCCCATTAATCTTTCCCTTTCCTTGGCCTCTGTTTTCCTTTTGTGGGCCCCAATGGAGATCAGCTCTCCTCTGACCACCGCTTTTAGTGCTTCCCATACCACTCCCACAGGGACCTCGCCGTCGTCATTGACCTCCAGGTATCTCTCAATACACCCCCGCATTCTTGCACACACTCCCTCATCCGCCATCAGTCCCACATCTAATCGCCAGAGTGTTCTCTGCTCCCTTTCCTCTCCTAATTCCAGGTCCACCCAATGTGGGGCATGATCCGAAACCGCTATGGCTGAGTACTCAGCTCCTTCCACCCTAGAGATCAACGACCTTCCCAAAACAAAAAAATCTATCCGGGAGTACACTTTATGGACATGGGAGAAGAAGGAAAACTCCCTAGCCCTAGGTCTAAGAAATCGCCATGGATCCACTCCCCCCATTTGGTCCATAAACCCCTTAAGTACCTTGGCCGCTGCCGGCCTTCTTCCGGTCCTTGAGCTGGATCTATCTAGCCCCGGGTCCAGCACCGTATTAAAGTCCCCTCCTAAAATCAAGTTTCCTACCTCCAGGTCCGGTATACGCCCCAGCATCCGTCTCATAAATCCCATTGTACTTTTTCTAACCATCCAAAATAAAAAATGAAAAATATTATGAATTCAAGGAGAGCAATGTTCCTTTCAAGCAGAGAAGCTATTTTGTGGGAGTTAAGATTTATTTTTCTGTAAAAGCAATGGATCGGTAAGGGATCCAATGTACATTAGTTTAAAATAAGTACAGAGAGTAGGCTGCATGGAGGGGATATAAATGCAAACTTACACCTCATCAGGCAGTTAGCAGACTTGAGTCAAATGAACAGCTCCTTCGGAACATTGAACCTATTAACTCTGAGGCTACTGTGAAGTGATTCTTATGTGTATTATGCTCCCATACCAGTAGATGCCAATGTTCTTAGAAGATAGAAAAAATGTATTTCTTGTAAGGCAGACACATGCATAATGTAAATATTATCACTATTCCCAGTACATTAGCAGCCCAGTTCAGAGATATTGGGGGTATTTTTGACTGAGTGATAGTGTATACTAGTGTAATATTGAATCAGCTACCTATTGTGCATCTCCTGCTTATACATCCCCTCTCATTTTAATTTCCACTAATATGCAGCTCCCTTGAAAATGGGTTTTAGTATTGACCTTTCTCACTCATTTCATAAATATTCCAAACCTTGTGCCAAATCACACCAGTGTACACACACATCTATATTTCCTACTTGGCCGTCTTTGCTAACTATTCCAGAATATTCTTCACTATTCCAAGCTGTTAAATTATATTTAACAAACCTATGCTCTTAGCTACTTTAGGTGGTCAATCACAAACTGCCCCACAGTATACTGAATGGCCCCATTGATCAGTTCTAAAACATATGTTTCCTTGAAGCAGCACCCCCCCCCCCCCCCCCCCCCCCGAATCGTAGCATCTTCAGTACAGAGGCCACCCGGCCCATCGAGTCTGCACCGGCCTTTGGAAAGAGCACCGCACCCAAGCCCACACCTCCACCGTAACCCAGCAACCCCGCCCAACATTTTTGGACACTTAAGGGCAATTTAGCATAGCCAATCCACCTAACCTGCGCATCTTTGGACTGTGGGGGGAAGCCAGAGCACCCTGAGGAAACCCACGCAGACACAAGAAGAAAGACACTAGGAGAACATGAGGACTCCGCACAGACAGTGATCCAAGCCAGGAATCGAACCTGAGACCTGGAGCTGCGAAGAACAGTGCTAACTACTGTGCTACCATGCCGCCTAATAGCAAAATTCAATCAAATATATCTTCACTGAAGAAGTAGGCTTACTGAACCTAAGCAATATCTCCGCCTTGCTCTGAGTTATTCAAATCAGCCATCATGGAGTACATATCATCCTGTGGAAACAGATGATACAAATTTCCAACCTTCCCATTCTGCAACATTGGAAGAATCTAATAAATAATTCATTATAATCTAAAACATCTAATTATTTGTCACAACACTATTCAGTCTCTATGTTGTTGTACAGGCCCAAGTGAAGCTGGGTCCTGTAGCCACCTGGGTTGGCCAACTCCCGACGTAAAATGGAGAACGGCAAAGGCTGCAGGGAAATTCAGCCAATAGAGGCAGAAACTTGCAGGTGCACGTTACCGTGTATTAAACTCTGCAAAAGCCCAGACAGCATCATACAAGCAGCCATCTGCATAATAGTGTAGCAGCCATCTACATACTAATGAGCGATCCCCAGGTACAATCGAAATATTTGGGATAAACAAAGCCAAGCCAGACTCCTCGGCGCCAACTGGAGCCAATACAAAAGCGGTTAACGGACACCTCAAGACCGCCCAAGATCAGGGAACCGCTCCAGTATTGGAGAAATCGAATCAAGCGATTGGAATGAAGTCCAATCACTTGGAACCAGGTACAGGGTCCGCCCCGAAAGGCGGGAAGCCCCTGGGGACTATAAACGTAAGCCCCCAAGTTCGAATCGTTCTTCTTGACCGGGTCACTCAGCAATGCGAACCAACCCTTGACAGTGACCGGTTCAGCTGCCGCCGATATCCAGTAAGTCTGAAGTCAGCGCTCGCTACGAGATAGGCACTCCTAGCTACCAATCCTTACCAACTTCGAATCCCGCAGACTCAGAACCCGAACGAAAGGCCATTTGTTCCCCTGACCTGGTGGGCCAGTCCGAAGCTAAGTATAGGCCTGTTAGTTGTAGAAGTAGCTTAGACATAGAATTTATGCATGAGTAGTGATTACTGTGTATAATAAATGTGCTTTGATTTGAATCTTACTAATTGGTGTATTGAGTTATTGATCATTACTTGAACTTGAAACTCGTGGCAGTATCATAAAGATACCTGGCGACTCGAGAGCAAAGGTTCTAGAACAGAGCCAATTGAACCAACCAAAAGTTAGCAACATATTACTGGTGACTCTGATGGGATCCGATCTAGAAGTGGCTTAACCACTCTGGGAGGATCCAAAAATTTGAATTAGAGATCCAATTGGGAACAGAAAACCACAAGTGTTCAAGCAGTTCTGATCAATCCTCATAATTCGGAAGTGTGTTAAATGCATGCGTAACTAACAGGACTATACTTAGCTTCGGACTGGCCCACCAGGTCAGGGGAACAAATGGCCTTTTGCTCGGGTTCTGAGTCTGCGGGATTCGAAGTTGGTACGGATTGGTAGCTAGGAGCGCCTATCTCGTAGCGAGCGTTGACTTAAGACTTACTGGATATCGGCGGCAGCTGCACCGGTCACTGTCAAGGGTTGGTTCGCGCTGCTGAGTCAAGAAGAACGATTCGAACTTGGGGGCTTAAGTTTATAGTCCCCAGGGGCTTCCCGCCTTTCGGGGCGGACCCTGTACCTGGTTCCAAGTGATTGGACTTCGTTCCAATCACTTGATTCGATTTCTCCAATACTGGAGCGGTTCCCTGATCGATGGGCGGTCTTGAGGTGTCCATTAACCCCTTTTGTGTTGGCGCCGAGGGGTCTGGCTTGGCTTTGTTTATCCCAAATGTTTCGATTGTACCTGGGGATCGCTCATTAGTACGTAGATGGCTGCTACATTATTATGCAGATGGCTGCTTGTACCGATGTTGTCTGGGCTTTTGCAGAGTTTAATACACAGTAACTTGCACCTGCTAGTTTCTGCCTCTGTTGCCTGAATTTCCCTGCAGCCTTTGCTGTTCTCCATTTTACGTCAGGAGTTGGCCAACCCAGGTGGCTACGGTCCGGAGATTAGGGGAATAATTGGGACCAGACCAAGTCATGATTCAGTCCCCTATTTAGAAACCATACGTGTATCCTTATTTTTATACTTCAGTGTTATGAATTGTAACTGTAACAGTTGTTTGGAACAAAATAATTCTCCTCAAGCTGAACAATGTACCCCAGTGGTAGCAGGGATAATTAGATTGTGACAGTAGTATTCTTTCATTTTCATGGATCACAGTTTTTATGACCCACCTATCATCAATGATCTCACGCCTTCAAAAGCAACTTGCCTTTATACAAGCTTGATTTGGAGTAATGGTGGATGAACAGGGGAGTGTAATGCACTTAGATTGTGGGTCATTTCAACATTGCTCTTCCAGAACTTCATCTAATTCTAAAAAAATGGCTTTCACAGTCTGACCTGGAAACCAGGTTCTTAAAAGCTAAAATACATTACTGCAGATGCTGGAATCGGAAGCAAGAACAGAGGTTGCTGGAAAAACTCAGCAGGTCTGGCAGCATCTGTAAGGAGAGAAAGCAGAGTTAATGTTTTGAGTCATTTTAGCTATTAAGAGATGGAGAATGTGTTTGACATCAAAGTGTAGCTGGGGGAGTGGATTGCATTGGGGCAATATATGTATGGGAAATTTTTAAGGGGTTTAAGATGGAGGAAAAAGGTCACAATCTAAAGCTGCCAAACTCAACATTGAGTCCTGAGGCCTGCAAAATTGCCAACTGGAAGATGAGATGCTGCTCCTCCAGCTTGCGTTGGGCTTCACTGGAATATTGCAGTAGGCCAAGGACGGACAGTTGGCACGAATGCAAGATGTTGAGTCAAAATGGCGAGGAAAAGGAAGGTTAGGGTTATGCTTGCGGACTGGGCAACGGTGTTCCACAAAGTCTCCACCCAGTCTGTGGTTAGTCTTCCCAGTTTAGAGGAGACTCCATTGAGAGCAGTGAATACAAAAAACTAAATTGAAGGAGGTGCATGTGAAACACTGTTCAACTGCAAAGCGTGTTTGGGGCCTTGCATGGTGAGGAGGGAGGGGGTGAAGGAGCAGGTGTTGGGCCCTCATCGATTGCAAAGGAAGGTGCCATGAGAAGTCGAGCGTGATAGAGGAGGAACCTCGGTGTCACGGAAGGAGTAGTCCCTGCGGAACGCAGAAGGGGGTGAGGGGAAGATGTGTTTCATGGTGGCATTGTGCTGGAGTTGGCAGAAATGACAAGCGGATGATCTTTGAATGTTGTGTCTGCGGGGCGGAAAAGTGAGGACAAGGGGGACCCTGTCATGGTTCTGGGAGAGAGGGGAAGGGTGAGGGCAGAGTTACGGGCAATGGACCGAAGCTCGTTGAGTTCCCTGTCAACCAGGGGAGGTGGGGGGAGGGGTGTTGGGTTAATTGCAGTTACTGTGTAGGTAAATTTTGCAAAGTTTTGATCAAGTAGACTAGCCTATTTTAGATAGTAACATTTGATGTGATTAAAGTTGTTGGAAGTACTAACATCTCTTTCCTGTCTGGGTCATGCAGATTAGTAGAACACATTGGGGTTACCTCCAAATTTCAGAAACATTGTGTTTTGCAGTGATATCTAGTTTCTCACTGCAATAAGAAATAATGCAAAAAAGTTTAGTTGGGACTGAAGTCTATAAGTTCCCTTTATGAGCATAATTTGTTTATACATTATTCATAACAGCATCACCCGAGCCTGATGAAGATCCAAGGGTCACAAGGGCCAAGTACTTCATCAGAGATGAGTTCCTGGTGAGTATCCCTGCAGCTATATTTCTGAATTCTGGGTTTATTTCTCATTTAAATTCATGTATGGAATGCAGATGTCACTGGCGCAGCCAACATTTATTGCCATCCCTAATTGCAGCAAGAATTTATATAGTAGCTTTAATAAAATGTCCCAGACACTTAATGGGAGCATTATAAAATAAAATTAGATACCAGGCCACATACGGTGATATTAGGTCAGGTGACCAAAAGCCTTGTCAAAGACATAGGAAGAAACAGAGGATAGAGAATTGAAGAGGTTTGGGGAGGGAATTCCAGAGCTTAAGGCCTAGATAACTGAAGGTCCAGGCATGAATGACAGAACATTTAAAATCGGGGATGATCAAAAGGCCAGAAGTCGATGAATGCCTTCTTGAACTGCTGCAGTCCTTATGGTGCAGTTATATCACAGTGCTAATGCAGTGAGAGTTCCAGAATCGTAATTCAGTGACAGTGAAGGAAGACCAATATATTTCCAAGTCAAGATGATGTGTGACATGGGAGGGGATCGTAGTGTTGTCTCTGCATCTGCTGCCCTTATTCTGCTTTCTGGAGGTTGTGGGGGGTTTGTTAAATAATGGGTTAAGAGACATTCCAATTAGTTGTCTCATTTATGTTAAGTATCCAATAATTGACACATATGTAAAGAAGCTTCAGGTGGCCTTTGTGTCAGGTGATGTGATAGAGTTTTGTGCAGAGTCTGTTAAAGTGAAATAAAGGTGTTTGTGGAAAAGGAGCAGAACCTTTGACTCTTTATACAACAGCAGCTAAATGTCTAACAAATAGTAGCAGAGGATGGTTGCTGTGCAAATGTGAAGGGTTGAAAGATACAACTTTTCCTGATCAAACCAAGGAGTGAGTGAGAAGAGAAAAAAAATGATATATGGCTGAACCTAGGATAAAGCTAGCCGGATATGACTACTCCCCTTATTTCTGAAAGGGGATCGTACGACCAATGGAGAAGTGCAGTAGTTATGTGGACTAAGTTAACTGCCTTGGGAAAGAGAAAACAAGGTATGGCATTGGCTCTTTCTCTACCTTATGACAGTAAAATCCGAAGCAACGTGTTTTCTGAAGGCCTGGAGACTCTTATTACGTTATATGGATAAGATTTATAAAAAGGATGACTTGTTAAGTGCGTATGGTTGGATTTTGATAGGTCCAGGAAATAGAGGATATCTCCATGGAAGACTATATAATGGAATTTGGCAGCCTATATAAAAGGCTGCAGAAACATAATCTGGAATTTCCACAGTCTGTGTTGGCCTTTAAATTACTTGACTGTGCTAGAGTGAGCAACATGGATAGGCTCCTGGTTTTGACAGGAGTTCAGTTTGTGAATAAGGATACCTTATTCGATCAGATGACAGCTTTAAAAAAGTTTCTGGAGAAACATTCGATTCCGTTGGCTCTGATGACCCAAATAGGTTAGTCTGCAATAAAGCAGAATATGGAAGATACACTACTAACAGGATGGCAAAATCGCATGGCTACAAACAGGTTCCAATGTTGCCAATCGGCACCGGAGTAATGTCGCCAATTAATAATGATACTTTTTAGAGTCGCCAGGTATCAAATGATACCACCACAAGGGTTTACCGGATATTGATCAAAGACCAAACAACCAGTTAGTTAGTTCAAGTTCAATGATAGTTTATTTACACACAAGAATTACTTCGACGTGCAACATAAAACACTACAACAACCTGTACTTCACTTCAGTCACCCGGCTTTATGCAGAGGAACAAGGCCTTTGTTCGGATCTTGCATGGCTGGGTCTGGAGAAGTGACTTCGTTTCTGCTGGGCTCATCCGTCTGGTAGCGATCGTTGGTCTTGAACTTGCTTCTGGTCGTGCTGCTGCAATTGGTTTTAGGCGTAAGCCAGGGCCAAAAGAGACTGAACAGTACAAGATACCTGTGTCTCTTTTTCAACTTCGGGGGTTTCGCGCTCTTTTGGGCGGTCCTTAGCTTTGGACCCAATAATTCGGCAGGCATCGATTACTACCTTCGATTTTAGCCAATAAAGGAGTGGGTGCCTTGATGGCTGGGTGTGTCCTGAGTGGTCATTGACCTTGGCTGTTTGGGCTTCCTGGGTGAAAGGAGTGGCGCCGATGAGTCCGTATCTGTATCTGATACCTGAGTACAAGTCTTCTGTTCAGGAGAAATGGGCCATTAGAATGCAAATTGGCTGGGGGTTTCGATCGTGTCTGGTTATCTAGTGGCAAATATACACTTAAGCTCTGAGTTCGTCTGGATCCTGCCTTGGCCATATTTCCTGTGATTCTTTGCAAGTGGCCATATTTCCCTTTGTAGTGGCCATCCCAGATGGCTACACCAAGACTATAGGAGGAGATCGGGACCCGGAAATTAGAAGACAGAAATCCAGTTAGAACCTACAATAGGAAGTTGAACCCCAGAAATGCCCGGGGTATGATAAATCGATGTTTTTGGTGTGACTCACAATACCATTATGCTTTCAACTGTCCAACACGTTATAATAGTGTTTGAAGCGACACATGACATGGAAGAGTCAGAAGAGGAAAAAGATAGTGACCAGAAAGAAGGCATTGTCCTATTAACAAGCAGTTTTACACCGGTAATGAGGGTTATGGTTGCAGAATCCTTCAATTGTGCTGTATTGGACAGTGGCTGCACATCTACTGTGTGTGTGAAATTGACTGGCTAAAATGTTATCTGGACACCCTGAATGCTGAAAATCATAACCAGGTTAAGGAATTTAAAAGTTCCACAAGTTTCAGGTTTGGGGATGATAATACTCTGAAGTCGCTGAAAAGAGTGGTGATCCCTTGCAATATTGCCGTAGTGAACCATTTCATTAGCACAGATGTTATCAAGTGAGATACCTTTGCTTCTGAGCAGACCGTCGATGAAGAAAGCACACATGAAACTGGATATGGAACAGGATACGGCAACAGTTTTTGGAAAGACGGTGGATTTACAATTTACACAGTCGGGACACTATTGTATTCCATTACTGACAAATAATATTTCAAATACAGTTGTTAAGGATGTGTTAATGGCAGTTGAAAATGGGACTTTAGCTGATAAGCTTGTTGTATTAAAACTGCATAGGCAATTTGCGCATCCGTCTCCTCGGAGGCTGAAAAATTTATTAAAGGATGCAGGGGTAAGGGATGAAGACTATACTAAACTGATAGAACAGGTTAGTGATCACTGTGAAGTTTGTAGGAAGTACAGAAGGACACCAGCACGACCGATCGTAACCCTACCTTTGGCCAGAGATTTTAACGACACTGTGGTCACGGACCTTAAGATCTGGGATAAAGCCAATAATATGTTTATTTCGCATTTTGTAAATTTAGCAACCAGATTTACAAAGTAAAGATAAGAGAGTAATTCTGGATCAAATCGTGGAAAAATGGATAGGGACAGGAATGGGCCCACCGGCAAAATTCCTTACGTACAATGGGGGAGAATTTGCTAATGATGAGTTTAGGGATATGTGTGAAAACGTGAGTATCACAGTTATGAGTACGGCTGCGGAAATCCCATTTAATAATTGGGTGTGAAAGAAACCATGCGGTAATAGATGACATGCTCCGGAAAATTTTGGCAGATAGACCAAACTGCAAGCTAAATTCAGCTTTAGCATGGGCGGTACATGCAAATAATTCATTGCAGATGGTTGGGGGCTATAGTCCTTATCAATTAGTGTTTGGTAGAAATCCTAAAATTCCGTTCATTTTAGATGACCAGCCTCCAGCTTGGGAAGGGACTACAATTAGCTCTGGCTTTGCTGAGCATTTAAACGCATTACATAGCAGTAGAAAAGCTTTTTTGGAAGCAGAAGTCTCTGAAAGAATTTGAAGAGCTTTAAGACATAATGTATGGCCATCAAGTACCGGTTTTCAGCAAGGAGACATAGTATACTATAAGAGAGACAATTGTAATGAATGGAAAGGCCCAGGGAAGATCATAGGCATCGATGGCAAAACAATTATTTTGCAACATGGTAATCAAACTGTTGGGGTACATTCATCAAGGATAATGGGTACAAATTAGTCATCTGGTACGCAGGTGTTACATAACTATGAGGACCAGTTAACTGATATAGACATGGTTTCTGTAGAGAAACACAACACTTCTGATGAATTAGAACAGGCCATTTTTCCGAAAGGACAACTGCCAAAAGTTGGTACAAAAGTGACATACTTGCCTGAAGGGTCTAGTCAATGGAAGGATGCAACTGTTATTAGTAGAGCAGGGAAGGCCACTGGAAAGTATAAATATTGGTTGAATGTATAGCATTCAGGGGAGGGAGTCAAGACAATGGATTGGGAACACGAAGTTCAAAAATGGAGGGCACAGAAATGCAGTTCAGATAGTACATCAGATAGTGAACAGGTCCGCAGGAAAACATCAAGAACTATTGAAAGGACATCCCACAGCAGAAGGGAAAGATCAAGCAGTAACATTTGAGTAACATGAGTAACACTACGAATACTAATAGGAGTAGAAGCCCACACGCACGTGAGATTTTGGTCACTTCGAATAAATTAGATGAAAACGTTATCAAAGATGCCAAACAGCAAGAACTGCATAGTTGGAGTGAATTTGGGGTATACACGGAAGTACCGGATAGGGGACAAAGAGCTTTATCCCAAAGATGGATTTGCACGGAAAGGTTCTTCCGGATGGAACTTAAAAGGCAAAGGATAGGCTTGTGGCAAGGGGATTTGAAGAAAACTTAGAAGATCAGGATTTGAGGGTAGATTCACCGATGGCAGGAATGATTATTTTAAAGATCTTCTTGGCTCTATTAGCCACAAAGGCATGGGAATGCAAATCTATAGATATAAAAGCTGCCTTTTTGCAGGGGCATCAGCTCCAGAGAGACATTTTTCTCCGTCCTCCTAAAGAAGCAGCTAACACAGAAGGGTTACTCTGGAAGTTGAACAAATGTGCATATGGATTAAATGCTGCATCTAGAATCTGGTATTTTTCGGTAAGGTCAGTTTTGTTACAGTTAGGCTGTTGCCAGTTGAAAGCAGATCCGGCAATGTTTTACTGGCACTATAAAGGAAATCTTTCTGGCATCTTTATGATGCATGTCGATGATTTTTTGTGGGGTGGGACGAGTGATTTCGAAGCTCTTGTAATCTCTGGTTCGAGGAAAGAATTCAGGGTTGGAAGTCAGGCTTCCAGTGCATTTAAATATATTGGACTGAAAATAGGACAGACTAAGTTCGGGGCAACTTTACGCCAGCAATCTTATCTGGAAAGCATCAGCCCAATAGCAATTAGTCGTGGCCGGGTTTCACAAAACGATGCAATGGTTTCAAAGATGGAAAAAGAGCAACTGCGAAGTTTAATTGGGCAACTGAATCGGTTAGGTAGACAGACTAGACCGGATGTGAGTTTTGATGTCTTAGAGTTGAGTACAAAAATGAATGATCCCAAAGTGGAAGACATAATAAGAGCAAATAAAGCGTTGGTCAAACTAAAAATGCAGGAGTGTGTTTTGAGGTTCCCAGTTTTAGGTGACCGTAGGCACTTGAAACTCATAGTTTATAGTGATGCGTCCTATGCAAATTTATGTGATGGGATTTCAAGAGCAGGAGGTTTTATAATTTTCCTTTTGGGGAACAATGGTAAATGTTGCCCTCTTGTGTGGGAAACAAAGAAAATAAGGAGAGTGGTCAAAAGCATAGAACATTACAGTGCAGTACAGGCCCTTCGGCCCTCGATGTTGCGCCGACCTGTGAAACCACTCTAAAGCCCATCTACACTATTCCCTTATCGTCCATATGTCTATCCAATGACCATTTGAATGCCCTTCGTGTTGGCGAGTCCACTACTGTTGCAGACAGGGCATTCCACGCCCTTACTACTCTCTTGAGTAAAGAACCTACCTCTGACATCTGTCTTGTATCTATCTCCCCTCAATTTAAAGCTATGTCCCCTCGTGCTAGACATCACCATCCGAGGGAAAAGGCTCTCACTGTCCACCCTATCCAATCCTCTGATCATCTTGTATGCCTCAATTAAGTCACCTCTTTACCTTCTTCTCTCTAACGAAAACAGCCTCAAGTCCCTCAGCCTTTCCTCAGAAGATCTTCCCTCCATACCAGGCAACATTCTGGTAAATCTCCTCTGCATCCTTTCCAATGCTTCCACATCCTTCCTATAATGCGGCGACCAGAATTGCATGCAATACTCCAAATGCGGCTGCACCAGAGTTTTGTACAGCTGCAACATGACCTCATGGCTCCGAATCTCAATCCCTCTACCAATAAAAGCTAACACCATACGCCTTCTTAACAACCCTCTCAACCTGGGTGGCAACTTTCAGGGATCTATGTACATGGACACCGAGATCTCTCTGCTCATCCACACTGCCAAGAATCTTACCATTAGCCCAGTACTCTGTCTTCCTGTTATTCCTTCCAAAATGAATCACGTCACACTTTTCTGCATTAAACTCCATTTGCCACCTCTCAGCCCAGCGCTGCAGCTTATCTATGTCCCTCTGTAACTTGTAACATCCTTCCGCACTGTCCACGACTCCACTGACTTTAGTGTCATCTGCAAATTTACTCACCCATCCTTCTACGTCCTCCTCCAGGTCATTTATAAAAATGACAAATAGCAGTGGCCCCAAAACAGATCCTTGTGGTACGCCACTAGTAACTGGACTCCAGTCTTAACATTTCCCATCAACCACCACCCTTCGTCTTCCAGCTAGCCAATTTCTGATCGAAACTGCTAAATCACCCCAAATCCCATACCTCCGTATTTTCTTCAGTAGCCTACCGTGGGGAACCTTATCAAACGCTTTACTGAAATCCATATACACCACATCAACTGCTTTACCCTCATCCATCTGTTTGGTCACCTTCTCAAAGAACTCAATAAGGTTTGTGAGGCATGATCTACCCTTCTCAAAACCGTGTTGACTATCTCTAATCAAATTATTCCTTTAGAATAATCCTATTTCTTATAAACTTTTCCAAGATTTTGCCCACAACAGAAGTAAGGCTCACTGGTCTATAGTTACCTGGGTTGTCTCTACTCCCCTTCTTGAACAAGGGGACAACATTTGCTATCCTCCAATCTTCTGGCACTATTCCTGTGACAAAGATGACTTAAAGATCAAAGCCAAAGGCTCAGCAATCTCCTCCCTAGTTTCCCAGAGAATCCTAGGATAAATCCCATCCGGCCCAGGGGACTTATCTATTTTCACGCTTTCCAGAATTGCTAACACCTCCTCCTTATGAACCTCAGCCCTTCTAGTCCAGTAGCCTGAATCTCAGTATTCTCCTCGACAACATTGTCTTTTTCTTGTGTAAATACTGACGAAAAATATTCATTTAGCACCTCTCCTATCTCCTCGGACTTCAAGCACAATTTCCCACTACTGTCCTTGACTGGCCCTACTCTTACCCTAGTCATTCGTTTATTCCTGACATATCTATAGAAAGCTTTAGGGTTATCCTTGATCCTACCTGCCAAAGACTTCTCATGTCCCCTCCTGGCTCTTCTTAGCCCTCTCTCTAGGTCCTTCCTAGCTAACTTGTAACTCTTGAGCGCCCTAACTGAACCTTCATGTCTCATCTTTACATAAGCCCCCTTCTTCCTCTTGACAAGTGTTTTGACTGCTTTCGTAAACCACGGTTCCCTTGCTCGACCACTTCCTCCCTGCCTGACAGGTACATACTTATCAAGGACACGCAGTAGCTGTTCCTTGATCAAGCTCCACATTTCCATTGTGCCCATCCCCTGCAGTTTTCCTCTCCATCCGATGCATCCTAAGTCTTGCCTCATCGCATCATAATTGCCTTTCCCCCAGATATAACTCTTGCCCTGCGGTATATACCTATCCCTTACCATCACTAAAGTAAACGTAATCGAATTGTGGTCACTATCACCAAAGTGCTCACCTACCTCCAAATCTAACACCCGTCCTGGTTCATTACCCAGTACCAAATCCAATATGGCCTCACCTCTCGTTGGCCTATCTACATACTGTGTCAGGAAACCCTCCTGCACACATTGGACAAAAACTGACCCATCTAAAGTACTCGAACTATCGCGTTTCCAGTCAATATTTGGAAAGTTAAAGTCCCCCATTACAACTACCCTGTTGCTTTCGCTCCTATCCAGAATCATCTTTGCAATCCTTTCCTCTACATCTCTGGAACTTTTCGGAGGCCTATAGAAAACCCCTAACAGGGTGACCTCTCCTTTCCTGTTTCTAACCTCAGCCCATACTACCTCAGTAGACGAGTCCTTATCAAATGTCCTTTCTGCCACCGTAATACTGTCCTTGACTAACAATGCCACCCCTCCCCCTCTTTTACCACCTTCCCTGAGCTTAATGAAATATCTAAACCCCGGCACCTGCAACAACCATTCCTGTCCCTGCTCTATCCATGTCTCCAAAATGGCCACAACATCGAAGTCCCAGGTACCAATCCATACCGCAAGTTCACCCACCTCATACCGGATACTCCTGGCATTGAAGAAGACACACTTTAAACCACCTTCCTGCCTGCCGGTACACTCCTGCAACTTTCAAACCTTACTCGTGACCTCACTACTCTCAAACCCCTGCATACTGGAGCTACAATTCAGGTTCCCAAACCCCTGCTGAACTAGTTTAAACCCTCCCGAAGAGCATTTGAAAATTTCCCCCCCCCCCAGGATATTGGTACCCCTCTGGTGCAGGTGTAGACCATCCCGTTTGTAGAGGTCCCTCCGACCCCAGAATGAGCCCCAATTATCCAGAAATCTGAAACCCTCCCTCCTGCACCATCCCTGTAGTCATGTGTTCAACTCCTCTCCCTATTCCTCGTCTCGCTATCACGTGGCACAGGTAACAACCCAGAGATAATAACTCTGTTTGTCTTGGATCTAAGTTTCCACCCTAACTCCCTGAATTCCTGCCTTACATCCCTATTCCTTTTCCTACCTATGTCGTTGGTACCGATGTGGACCACGACTTGGGGCTGCTCCCCCTCCCCCCTTAAGGATCCCGAAAACACGATCCGAGACATCACACACCCTGGCACCTGGGAGGCAACACACCAACCACGTGTCTCTCTCGTTCCCACAGAATCTCCTATCTATCCCCCTAATTATGGAGTCTCCAATGACTAATGCTCTACTCCTCTCCCCCCTTCCCTTCTGAGCAACAGGGACAGACTCTGTGCCAGAGACCTGTACCCCATGGCTTACCCCTGGTAAGTCGTTCCCCCCCCCCCCCCCCAACAGTATCCAAGACGGTATACTTGTTACTAAGGGGAACAACCACAAGGGATCCCTGATCTGACTGCTTCCACCCAGCACTTCTCACCATCACCCATCTATCTTTATTCTTCGGAGTAACTACATCCCTGAAGCTTCTATCTATGACCACCTCTGCCTCCCGAATGATCCGAAGTTCATCCAGCTCCAGTTCCCTAACGTGGTTTCTGAGGAGCTGGAGATGGGTGCACTTCCCACAGATGAAATCAGCAGGGACACTGACGGCGTCCCTCACTTCAAACATTCTGCAGGAGGAACATTGTACTACCTTCCCTGCCATCCTCTCTAGATAAAAAAAGAAAGAAAGAGTTTCCCTGTTATTCACTCCCCTTCTCAGCAAGCACTCACTCAGCAACCTCTGCGCCCCGCATGATAGCACCTGAGGGAAAATAAAAGAAAAACAACTTACCAGTCATCAGCCAATCCCTTACCTGCAGGCTGTGACATCACGGTTCAACTTCTTTCTACTTCTACCTGCCCTCGAGCCTTCCTCTTGATCTTTACAGCGGTTGGTTTTTTTCGGTTAGGGGGGGGGGGGGGGGGGTAGGGAGGGAAACACTGAAGAAGTGTTTCGGGTTTATGTGTCACTTGACAACAGCTCCTCCACAAACCACAAAGTTAGGGTGAGCACAACGGATATATTCAAATTTCCCCCACAACAGCCAATCAGCAGCTACGCTCTACTGCCCACTGCTGGATGCGTGTCTTCACTTGAACAGCTAGGGTCTCTTGCTCAGGTACACCTTCAAGTTAGGGTATGCACATTTCCCCCGCAACAGCCAATCAGCAGCTCCACTCTACTGCCCTCTGCTGAATGCTTGGCTTCACTTGAACAGGTCGGGTCTACTGCTCAGGTACACCTTCAAGTTAGGGTGAGCACAACGGACGTATGCAAATTTCCCCTGCAACAGCCAATCAGCAGCTCCGCTCTACTGCCGTCTGCTGCGACGTTAAGCCTTGTAGAGGTGGTGGATATGGCCGTTTATATATCTCCGATATATATATCTTTTATATATCTCAGATATTGACAAATTTTGGGATAAGGGGATTTGGGCAATATACCTATTGAATGTGACATTGACAATAAATCCCTGTGGGAAAATGTGCACTCTACAAAAAGTGTCAATGAAAAAAGGTTAAGGATAGACATCGCAAGTTTGAAACAGATGTGGGACAGAGTGGAGATAGCAAAAATTAAATGGGTCTATAGTAGTCATCAATTGTCAGACTGTTTTACAAAAAGAGGGGCTAGTTCACAGAAACCGTTGGATATTGTTAATGAAGGGCGTCTCTTTCTGACAAGGGGGGAAATTGTGTGTGTGTTTTTGAGTTTCTTGTAATTTTGTTTTCAACTGATTATTTTTTTCTCCAAGGAAGGGGAGACTGTTAAATAATGGATTAAGAGACATTTCAATTAGTTGTCTCATTTATATTAAGTATCCAATAATTCACACTGATATGTAAAGAGGCTTCAGGTGGCCTTTGTGTCAGGTGATGTGATAGAGTTTTGTGCAGAGTCTGTTAACGTGAAATAAAGATGTTTGTGGAAAAGGAGCAGAACCTTTGACTCTTTATACAACAGCAGCTAAACGTCTAACAGGTTTGGAGGATGCTGGCAATGGTACGTTTCAGCAGGTATCTTATAAGTGGTACACACTGCGTGCTAGTAGTGGAGAGGATGAATGTTCAGGGTGGTGCATGGGGTGTCAGTCAAATGTATGGAGGGGGAGGGATGTTTCACAACAGCGGGGGCGGTGGCCCGCCATTGGCCGGCGGAGGGAGGGGTTTTCTGGTCCCTCTGCTGGGTTTTTCCATCGATGGTGGGACCAGAAGATCCGGCTACCGAGAATGGCTGGAAAATCCACCCCCCATCCCCAGATTGTGTCCTCATCATTAAAGGCTTTAATGAGTTCCTCGCACAAACATTGAAGAATGGACAATGAGAGACAGCTTGATGAGCTAGGCATCTTCATCCACAAATTTGTTCAGGTGACATCTTGCATGAGTATGCAAAGATACTTAATCGGATACAAAAAGTGAACCTGAAACAATATTTTAAAGGGTAGAGCAACAAATCATTTTGGGTTGCGGTGGGGGGGGGAAGAGTAGGAGGAGGAATTTCTAATTGGAGTAGATTGCAAGGCCATAGAGGGTTTTATGGGTGAGGACGTGTTTTGAACTGAATGCATCAAGACAGTGATCACTGAGAAAAGGGTGATGGATGAACAAATTATTTTGTGAGAGATAGGACATTTGCAGTATTGTGTAAGTTGGAGTCAGTGGAAGATGGGAAAACAACGAAAGCATCAGATCTGGAAGTCACGAAGGCATGGATAAAGAAATAATTGATGGACAGGTTGATGGAGAAACAGGCAATTATTTAGAGGTGGAAGTAAATGCCCTTGGTAATTACCTGCACAAGTCATGTTTAAAACATGGAAGAAACTATCCTCTCAAAATAACAATTTTGCTCATTTTTTAATTTGCACAATGAACAGATCGTCATCAAGTTGAGAGATAAAACTCTGGAAATCCATCTGTTGAAATATTTGGCACCTTACCCATAACCATTCTGAGAGAGGGGTCCATCGTTAGCCCTTATTGATTGATATTTAACCTTTCTACACATCTCAAATAAATTCTTCGGTCCACACAAGTCCTGGATTGTTTGTTCGCCAGCAGCTGACACAGACGATTGTAGCTCAACATTCTGTTGCAGTTTTGTGATCTCTTTCAATTTATTAGCATTATAGTGCAAACCATAAAAGAGTTCCAATAATCTAATTTTAGTTGCCCTTTGTGGTTGAAGACAAACTAGAAAATTCATATTTTATGAAAAACTTTCTTCTGAGCAATTGTGAGGCACTGCTGAAGCATTTCAGGAAAACTCCGAAAGTTTCCTTAAAATGGTAGCTCCTACTACATGTGATCAGTCAGCAGACTGCTCGTTAAGAGAACTTTCAGACGATCCTATGTTCAGAACACCAGGCAGGAATAACCAGGAAAGCCCAGCATTGGATATTTCCTATCTGCTGAGTGTTTTAATATATGCAATCCTTAATTTTCATTGCAAGTGGATGAACAGGAAAATAGGCAAAGAAATCAATAGGCAATGGATTATGCGTGGAGAGCTTCCGACAAATATTGAAGCACTTCTGAATACTCCACTTTTGCCTCCTTTTTTAAAAAAAAACACCAAAAGAGAAACCGTCCTAAGATTTCAGAAAACACACAACAGTAAATTTTAAAAAACAATTTTTAATAAATTTAGAGTATCCAATTATTCTTTTCCCAATTAAGGGACAATTTAGCATGGCCAATCCACCTACCTTACACATCTTTAGATTGTGGGGGTGAGACCCACGCAGACACGGGGAGAATGTGCAAACTTCACACGGACAGTGACCCAGGGCTGGGATTCGAACCCGGGTCCTCAGCGCTGTACGGCAGCAGTGCTAATCACTGCGCCACCCTGCTGCCCTAACAGTGAAATAAAATAATAAATGTTATTGTCCATATATTGCTCGTACCTTATTACTGACCTGGAACAAATAAAATGTTGAGACCCTGAAAATTCACTATTGAAGCCCAGTTTAAAAGGGAATGGCTTAAAAGGACTAGTGAGGAGCTCAATAATAAGTATTTATAAGGAGGATACAGTATGGTAACGTTCTTACCAACAGCACAAACATACCTACCAGGAAAATCAAATAATGGTAATTTTATACCAGTGGAATGGTGTTGTAGCCAATTGTCTTGCAAAAATATCTTATTGCAACTTACTTGCGCTGTCTTAAACTTGTTTGCGAAGAAGGATCGTTATTTTCTTCCTTTGTCTTGCAGAGAATCAGCACAGCCAGCGGCGATGGAAGGCACTACTGCTATCCTCATTTCACATGCGCAGTGGATACCGAGAATATCCGCAGGGTGTTCAATGACTGTAGGGACATTATTCAACGTATGCACCTTCGTCAGTATGAGTTATTGTGATGGAGAGCACTTGTCTTTGTGTCTTGGACTCTTTATTCCTCATTTAACTTGCCCACACAGGGTGGAAGAGAACTGGTGCAGTCTCTCTCCGAATGCACCCCTCCACTTTTTCCCCACTGGACAACAGCAGAACTTCTTGCTTGCCTCTGTCCCCTGGACAGTGCGAGATGGCATCACCTAAATGGCCATTTCCATGTGGGTTTCCCTACTACTTTAACAAAACCGAGAAACAAAGCAAAACACCCTGAACAAGGAGTACTTGAAGGATTTAAAAAAGACTAAAACAAAACAAAAACCTGCACACAATTGGGAAAACCTGTTCCAGGGTAATCAACGCTGTTGTGGGTTCATAATATCGATCTTGTATCCATTCACAGCAACAGAAAAATGCGAAGGTGCCAAGTCCATGCTGAAGACTAGACCTCCTCTGATGTTATCCAGGCCTGACAGGGTGTGGAATGGAGATGCTGAATTCCTGCAGATCTGAACAGTGCAAAAAATAGAGAGAAATCTGATAAAGCCCCACTGCTTTTTAGAGGGGAGTTTTCAAAACAAAAAATAAAGTCTGGCAGTCCTTGGACCTAGAGCGTGATGAACTGCTTTTGGCCTGTGATTGTAGAAAGAATTAACCACACACACTGTTTTAGTTCTCCACAGATGAACCTTTCAGCTTTGTTTATTAACTGGACTTTGGTCCAACTATTTTTGTTTCCTGTCTCTTCTGGCTTCACCTCTTCCCTTCCCCTTCATTCCTCTTCTCTACCCTCCATTTTTGTTTATTTTACTTCTGGATTATTATTCGTGTACAGACTGTAAAATGTATTATTTTGTACAACTTCATTGAAAATAACTTGTAGAAGATCTTTGTGCCTTGATTATGGCTGTACCTGTAAAATGAGCTAAGATGTAAGTATGTTTGATTGCACTGTACAGCTTTGTCAGCCCTATCTGCAGCACTAGCTCAAGGTAGGGAATTTATCTGTAGTTTAGTTTTTTTTTCTGGTTTATAAAGAAGGAAAAATGCTGTTTAGTATATAAAAAAAGTACAAAATTGTGCAAATTAACCACTTAAGAAGTGAGGTCTTTTAACAAGTGACCAGACATTGCAGCATCATTTGTTTTGTTTTTTTCATTTTAGCTTTTAACTCATTTCAGTCTATCCAAATGCAAACATGGCTTGTTTCTACATAAACCAAATTTTGCTACAAATTATAAATGTCT
The DNA here is from genome assembly GCF_047496885.1 of Scyliorhinus torazame. Taxonomy (NCBI): domain Eukaryota; kingdom Metazoa; phylum Chordata; class Chondrichthyes; order Carcharhiniformes; family Scyliorhinidae; genus Scyliorhinus; species Scyliorhinus torazame. The sequence goes on from NC_092714.1 coordinate 179,079,765, forward strand.
TTGGTCATTCATAGTCCTTTAAAAAAAAAACAAATTTAATGTAGGCATTGTATGAATATCAGTATGATCGGATGATCATCAGTAGATCTGGCTCCTCTGGTACAACCAACAGCAGGTGTACTATGTTGGTATAATTAATACAAAGCAAGGTGCAACCCCTTGTATTTGGCCTCTGAATTCCAGTTGCAAATGACATTTTTATTTCTCTTTTAATAAAGAGATATCTTAGAAAATTTTGTTTATATTTTAACTATACAGTAGCATCAAGTGAAGATGTGTGGATCTTTTTCTTAAACTTGAATAATTTATGCAAATTATATGCTCAGAACAAGTTGTGGTACAGTACAAAAAGCAAAAATCACTGTAGCAATAAGAAAGCATGTAATTTTAGTAACTACACTGCTTTATATTTTATACCTAGGTGTTTTATGTCTCTGTGAGTATGTTACTTTTTCATGTCTTAAGATTACCTGTACAATTTGTACAAAATCTAAAATTACAGTTGTAATAACAGATCTAGTACAGTGTTAGCCTATATTACTCACCTCCCCTCCCAACCTGTCTTCTCTCCTCTTTACACCCCCACTCCCCCAGTTTATTTCAGCACGCGATTAGTACTATGCATCTGTTACCCGTCACAGAAGCTATCATAAAAGCACTATTGTGATTCTGCTTCAGTGAAGATATGGATATGTCTGATAAAAGAATGTTAGGTAGATGGTAACCACTGGAAAAAAAGAGCAGGTGATTTAACATTTGGGGAGAAGTAGCTACACAATCTAGAAGTTCTAAGTTTGCAAATTTTCTGATCAATACATTCCTAATCAAGTCACAGCCTTGGCATCCCAAAATGCTTTCCAGCCAGTAAATACTTTTGAAATGTAGTTACTATTGTAATGTAGGAAACACTGTGACCTATTGCACACAGCAAGATCCCACAGAGAAATGTTAATTTTTATATTTCTCTTTCATACTAACTGAGGTATAAATATTGGCTACAACACTGTGGAGAACTCCCCTGTTCCTGTTGGAGATCCATGGGATCTTTTACACCTACCCAAGAGGCTTGAAGAGCCTCCGCTTTGTCTCAACAGAAAGCACTTTCAACAGTTTAGCACACCTTCGGCACTCTATTTGAGAGTTGATTTTGTACTCCAGCTTCTCGTGGTCTTGCACTCAGAGATGCAAGAATGCTGCCACTGACGAATTTATCAAATTAAATGGCATGACCACTGAAAACATATATTTGCAAAAGCCATACAGGACCAAGATATCCACCAAGTACCTATGTATCCTGTGCATAGAATGGGCACAGAGAGTGATCATATATTTTCTTAAGAATTTTTCCCTTTGCTTCTAACCATCAGTACATACCATGGACTTATCTACAAATCATTATACCAAAGGATGCAACAGCATTTGAAGTTGTATTGGAGTTGAGTCTTGACAAACCAAATGCTATTTCTTTTTCCTATTGCAGGTTAACTATGATATACTATCCCCACTAAATGTCCTGTTGAAGCAAATGTTCTCTTGTTTTCTTCTCATTCTCCTACTGCAGGAATGAGCAGTAGCATGGTATGGTTCCACAGACCTTATCACAAAAGAAGGTTGCCCATCTGATCTGTTATGTAAGTAGCAGAGCCAAACACAATGATGCCCTTGTCTCATGTTCCCACAGAAGCACTTTATTGTAAATGTTTACTGCAGGGGAATCCAGTTATTTTTGAATGAGCTAATTTCCCTCCCTAACTGCCAGCCAGGCGTACTCCAGTTAATTGTAACAAGTTAGCTGTTGCCTGTTGAGACCAACTAACTTGGCACTAACCAAGAATGATACCTTGTATCTTTTAGTCTGCATGGTTCACCATTTGGATAGTATGATCACTTGAAACCAAAAGGCAGCCAAAGTGATCTCCCCCAAGTGTTTTAAGTCAGCAGAATTTTCTTCGGATACATGTGAGCTGTAATTTAAAGAAAAATTGAAGTTTATGGATCTCTGCTAGAAGACTTGGTAAAATAAGACTTTTTATGTTCAAGGCACATACATCAGTAAGCCAGTGATGTGTGGTGGAATGCTGGTCTCTAATGAGAGATTCAGAACAGAAAGAAGGGGAATGATCTTTTGGGTATGGCTAGTTCTATACTTGTCTCATTCTGTAGGTTCTGTGTGTAGAATCTCGCTGTAGTTTGATCATGAATCATTTCAGAACAAGGTTAGTTTGGCCAGTTCCAATATCATCCATAGATGATTGGGGAAGGTTCAAACCAGAGGCCTCCAGAACTTCCACTACTCTGTAAAAGAGCTTAATAGGCTTCCTTGATAACTCATTAAATACATTTGTCATGTGCTTACGGTGTTAGTTTTATCCCTCGTCTGTGATGCTTCCAGACCAAGGCAAGAAATAAATACATTTCTCAGTTCAGAGCGGGAATGGGAAGAATAAACTAAGGTTCTCATTTTTGATAAATATGAGATAATGTATTTTGATAGGAAGCATATACTTATTACTTGGAAGGTTCAAGTTGAAATGGGGTAGAGGAGCAAAGGAATCTCCGATGTCAAATACATCAGTCACAAAACGTTGTGCCACAGGTTGGCAAGGCCACTTTTTAAAAAAGCAAACCAGCACTAGACTTTATTTCTAGAGGGATAGAATTGAAAAATTAGGGAAGTTATGCTATGTTAGACTACACTTCATTTCTGCTCAATATAGTATTGAAAGAATAGGGAGGCAGTGGAGAGGATGCAGGAAAGGTTTATGAAGATGATACCATAAAGGTATGGGTATCCGTATACGCAAAGAATTGACAGGCTAGGTCTCTTCCCATGAGAAAAGGCTGACAGGTGATCTTAATAGAGCGCTTCAAAATTATGATTGGCATTGATCGAGTGAGTACAGAGAGAATGTTTCTTCTTGTGGGAAAAAACATAATAAGAAGTCCAAATGTAAGATTGTCATCAAGAAATACAATAGGGAATTTGGAAGAAACCGAATTCATTCTTGGCCAAAACGTGGTGAGAACGTGGAACACTACCGCAGGGAGAGGTTGAAGCATTTAGTATAGATGCATTTAAAGGGAAACAAGATAAGCATATGAGGGAGAAGGGAATTGATGTTTATGATGGTAGATTTAGATGGGGAAAAATGGGAGGAGGCTTGATTGGACACCGGCATGGGATGGTTGGACAGAATGGCTGGTTTCTTATGTAATGATCACGACCCTATGGTTCATGTGCGGAAAATATACTTGTCTTAATGGCTAGGTATTCCTTTAGACATTGCATGTAAAACAAATTCACTGGAGAGTTAGCATCATCCATTGAAATGCAACCAAGCATAATTCATTGTCTTTTAAAAGAGGTTAGAGGAGAGAATTGAGTGGTAAATAAAATTGAAGTCCCATACATTGAATGGTTCGTCTGAAGTAAATGGTGGTGTTTGTTAGATAATCTAGCATCCTTATCAATATCTAGATGTCAAGTTCTCCATAGCCTGAGGGATGTAGTGGTGGTGGTAGGAGTGACAGTGCCGCCTCACCAAAATCTACTTCCGTAGATCAGGGATAGCGACCCATTGTTGGACTTGAGTTTTCTAGGTTGAAACCTGGTATATCCAGTGTCATCAAGGTCAGTGTCTGATTTTGCCTTGAAGAAGAAACTTTGATGCTGGAATATGCCAAATAAATGCTTAATGTGATTTTGGCTATTTTGCCAAATGCTGGGAGAGAGCTCTCTGGGATAATTCAAACAGAACTAACTAACCTATACTTCAGCCCATTTAAGAGTGCCAGTTACTCAAGAAAAGCGTTGTTGTCATAATTTTGCAATCTTCTGTCTCCAAGCTCATCATTTAGGAGACTGCAAGAAGGTAATTATCTCTAAACCACTCCTGTCTCCCTGGTAATTTCTGTTTGGGTACAGTTTCTGTCATGCTGGTTGGTAACATTTACTAAATTACAGACAATATTTATCCTGTGGACACAGTACTGAAGTCACCAATGGTCTTCTGTACAGGTATGTGGAGTCAGCCAGCAATCCTGACGCAAATTCTGGTTAAACTTATGAATTGGTTTGTGATGGGCATGTTTGTTTTGCCATTGTACTTCTTGTTCCTCATAGTCGCAAAGTAGAGAAACAGAAAATACAACATCTCCGTGAAGGTCTAGAATGGGCAGGCAACTGGCACGTTAGATTATTTTGAGTGGCACATGAGTTGATTGTCTAGGCCGAACAGCCAGAGCCACAGATCTGACAAACTGGCTTTAAAAAATCTGAACGGAGAGTCCCAGTCTTCTTAAAGCCAGTTTATCAAGTGTCAAGTTCACTTGGCTGCTGCTTTCGACCTTCAGGCGGCAGCATGGCTATGATTTCCTGTTTAACACTTGCCAGAAGGTCACTGTCCGTGTGGAGTTTGCACATTCTCCCCGTGTATTTTTTCAATAACCCCTGCCAGAAAGCCAAAGCTGCCTGAAAGTTAGCAGCAACACGGCAACTGTTGGGCGAGAGCTCTTGGTTTAAAAATGGTCAGTTAAATCCCTGAAATTTTGAACCTTGGGATGCTGTGTGGGGAGGTTGGAGGGAAAGTTATGGGGAGGGTTGGAGGGTAGTGATATGTTAGAATATCAATGTATGAGGGACCTTATTAACATTAAATGAATTACTGGCATGCAAAACCTTAGTGAATAAATAAAAACTTGGCACACCACTTAAAGGTTGCCGACCCCGATCTAAAACTTTAAATATATATTCCTTATGTCACTTGCAAAAGGTATCTGCATACCTGTATTTGTATACTGCTTTAGTATGCCGATGGCTCCAGAGTGCTTCATTTTTTAATTTATTCATTCACTGGATGTCAGCATTGCTGGCTAGGCTAACATTTGTTGTCCATCCCTAATTGTCCTTGAGCAGGTGGTGGTGAGCTGCCTTCTTGAACTGCTGCAGCCTATGTATTTTGTAGGAACACCCACAATGCTGTTGAAGAGAGTTCCAGGATTTTGGCACAGCAACAGGAGGTGACATAGTTCCAAGTCAGGATGGTGAGTGGCTTGGAAGGGAACTGCCAGGTGGTGATTTTCGGAGCATCTTCTGCACTTGTCCTAGGCATTAGAGGTCTTGGGTTTGGAAGATGAGTACTTCATGCAACAATTTGACCTATGAAATGCAGCGATTTCTGAAGGAAAAAGAGATATCGCTTTGTGTATTTCAAAAACAAGGAACAAGTATTAAACAGACTTTTACTAATCTAATTCACCAAAACTCCCATCTCACCAAATTGCAAATATGATTGGATTTTTCTAGACTCCCTTATTCAAATATAGCCTTTCAGAATTTCAACTCTGGGAAACTAAGAGCAAGTTACCAATCTACAAATACTTGCCTTGAACATCAAGCAGCATATGGCACAGAGATCTTTAGCACGGTAGCATAGTGGTTAGCACAATTGCTTCACAGCTCCAGGGTCCCAACTCCGATTCCCGGCTTGGGTCACTGCCTGTGTGGAGTCTGCACGTTCTCCCCATGTGTGCGTGGGTTTCCTCCGGGTGTTCCGGTTTCCTCCCACAGTACAAAGATGTGCAGGTTAGGTAGATTGGCCATGCTAAATTGCCCTTAGTGTTGGGTGGGGTTACTGGGTTATGGGGATAGGGTGGAGGTGTGTGCTTGGGTACGGTGCTCTTTCCAAGAGGCGGTGCAGACTCGATGGGCCGAATGGCCTGCACTGTAAATTCTAAAATAAGGGGGGGAAGAAAGACTGCAAGGATAATAGGTGAAACTGGGAAATGTACTGAGAAATTTGATCCAGGACAGCTTGACAGAAACACCAACATATTCCTAACACTATCACCACCACTTCAAAGTGATTTTTTAGATGAACTTATACTCACTGGGGAAATTATCAATGATCATTCTGGAGCAAAGCCTTAATCCTAGATAAGATGAAATTGGCACCAACAGCTTTGGAAACTCTCACTAATGGGTTGATCACTGACTAGGGTACGGTAAATGCATAAAGCTTTTTGGGAATGGTAAAGATGATGACTCCAAAGAAACCTACATCCAGGCAGTTTACATTAGATTTGTCTTCTCAAAAGAAAGACCTAAATTTACTAAACACTTTCACAACCTCTGCACATTCCAAAATGCTCTGTAACCAATTGAACTGTATTTACAGTTGTAGGAAACACAGTAATATAATAATGATTAAGTGAACCTTTTCTGGTGTTGGCTAAAGGTTAAAATTGGTGTGAGTTTCCTCCTATGAAATAATGCAATAGGATCTTCTGGATTCACGTGAGGGCAGATGGAGCCTCGGTTTAATGTTTCATCTAAAAGATGGAACCTTATGATGATTAAGATAGTTAAGATAAGCTGGGTGTTCTGGGGTTGTTTAGTCCAAGAAAGTGTAAACTTCAAGTCGAGGCAATTAGGGTCTTTAAATAATGGAATTGTTGCACAGAGACAATGTGGCTCAGCTATTTAGAGTTTCGAAGGACTAGGGATACAGATTATATAACAGAGAGCTAGGTTAGACATCAGGAGCTAATGCTAGTAGAGTTAGATCTTTGGATCCAGTTGTCAGTATGTACAGATTAGTAACACATTTTGCAATTAATTTGCATGGTGTGGGCATCGCTGGCAGTGTCAGTATTATTTGCTCACCCTTAATTGTTCTTGAGAAAGTGACCTGGCTTGAACCACTTACAATCTGTCTGAATGTACACCCAAAACTTCTGTTTGTGAGGGAGTTCCATGATTTTGGCTTAGCAACAATGATACAATAATTCCAAGTTCGAAATCATAGAATCCTTACAGTCCATTTGGCCCAAGGCGGCTGCACCAACCCTCTGAAAGAGCACCCTACCTAGCCCCATGCTCCCATCCTATCCCCATAACCCCACCTAACCTTTTGGACACCAAGGGGCAGGTTTAGCATGGCTAGTCTACCCAACCACATCTTTGGACTGTGGGAGGAAACTGGAACACCGGAGAAAACCCACGCAGATACGGGGAGAATGCAAACTCCACACAGTCACCCAACGTCGGAATCGTAGGATGGCGTGTGACTTGCAGGTGATGGTGTTCTGTGATTCTGTTGCTCTTTCCCTTTTACACATGGTAGAGTTTGCAGGATTGGAGATGCTGCTGAAGGAGTCTTGATGAGTTGCTGCAGTGCATCTGCAGATGGCACATACTTAAGCCTTGGTGTCTGGTGGTGGTCCCACTCCAGTGGCTGCTTTGACCTGGATTGTGTTGTTGGAGCAGCAGTCATCCATGAAAGTGGAGATTATTCCATTTGATTCCTGACTTGTGACTACTGGGTGGTAAAGGTGTTGGAATATCAAGAGTTGAGTCACTCGCTACAAAATACCCAGTTTCTAACCTTGTAGCCAGTGTGTGTGGCTAGTCAAGTTAAATTTTTGACACTTTCCCCCAACCACCCTGGATGTTGATAGGGAATTTAGTGATGCAATGCCATTTAATGTCAAGGTGAGATGGTTAGATTATTTCCTGTTGGAGATGATCATTACCAAGCACATGTGACACAATAATTGCCATTTAGCAGCCCAAGCTTGAATGTTGTCCAGGTCTTGCTTTGTGCAGTTAAAGGCTACTTAATTATGATTTGTGAATGGTCCTGGTCCACATCCACTGTACCATCATTGTGAACATCCCAATTATTAAAGGATGGTCATTGATAAAGCAGCTGAACATTATTACGCCCAGGACACTACCCTGAGGAACTCCAACCATGTCCTGGAGCTGAGATTATTGGACTGCAACAACTTATTCTATCTGTCAATGAAGCCTCATGAGGGGGTCTCAACACCTAATGAATTAGGTGATGACAGGGCACCGGGGGTCTACCCCAGTTGTCCATCTCCGGTAGTGTGGTTTTCACATAACTTGTTGCCACATAAGGTAACGGCGAGATCCTGGTTCAGTCTGGGCTACCCATAACAAATCGGTACATATCACGAGAATTGATTATTTCCTGATGGGTTGATGGGGCAGGTCTTGACATGTTCTGGCAGTCTGGGTTGTATATCTGACTTTTTGACTAAATCCGAATTCCCATCCTGCCTGAGGTTTGATTGCAGTTTGATTCAAAGTGCCCAATTCTTTAATTTAAAATCTCAATTTAATTGGGCTTAAAACTAGGCCATGTCCGGTCACCACAAACTATAACCATTTTCCTTGTGGAATGTTTTACCCCAATTCTCATGTACTTCAGTTTTGTTAGGTTTTCTTAATGCAAAGTGCAACAGAAAAGCAACTCACCAAGGCTCCTTTGACATTTGATCAAATGTAATCTTGATGTCAAGGGTGGTCAATTACGTCACCTCTAGAATTCGTCTGTTTTATCTTTTGACCCAAGGCTCTAATGAGTTATGGAGTTAAGTGCCCCTGGCAGAAGGCAAACTAAGCATTGGTCAGCAAGTTATTGGGGAATAGGTGCTGCTTGACAGCACTGTCAACTCCTTCCATCACTTTGCATTTGATTGAGAGTAGACTGGTTGGGGTAGTAATTGGCCAGATTGGATATGTTGTGCTTTTTATGGACAGGATGTACAAGAGCAATTTCCATTCTGATGGTGATGCCAGTGTTCTGGCTGTACTGGAGCAGCTTGGCTAGGGGTGCAGCTTGTTCTGGAGCACAAGTCTTCCGTTCTGCAGCCACGCTGATGCCGGGTCCTATGGTCTATGCTATTTCCAGTTCCTCAACAATTTTTGATTCTGTGTGGAGTGAATCAAATTGGCTGAAGATGAGCCTATGATGGTCAGGGCCTTAAAATGAGTACAAGATGGACCATCCACTCTAACACTTCTGGCTGAAGATAGTTGCAAATGCTTCGGCCTTGTGTTTTGCATTTACATGCTGTACCCCGCATCATTGAAGATGGAATATTTCTGGTGATACCTCCTCTTGTTGATTATTTAATTGCCCACCACTGGATGTGTCAAGTTCTTCATAGCTTTGATCTGTTGCATTGCTTGTGGGATCTATTAGCTACTTCGCTGTCTAGCAGGCATGTAGTCCTCCATTGTAGCTTCACCAGGTTGACCGACTACTGCTGGTGCTGCTCCTAATATATTCCTTTACGATCCTCATTGAACCAATATTGGCTTTACACCTTATTGAATCAGTGTTGGTCTCTTAGCTTGGTGGTAATGGTGGGATGATGGATATGCTGGACCACAAGGTTACAAATATACAATTAGGAACTGAAGAAGGCCATTCAGTCCTTCGAACCTGCTCCAGTATTCAATAAAAGTTCTGATGGCCACATCACCTCATGGATGTCTATTTCTGAACTGCTAGGCATGTTCTAAATCTCTCCCTGGTAATGCCACATAACACATTGTGGGAAGGTATATCCTCAGTTCAAAAGTGACATTTATTCGCCACCAGTACTGTGTGGTGGTCACTCCTACCAGAATGGTCATGGGCAAATACATCTGCAACAGCTATATTGATGAGGACAAGGTCAAATAGGTTTTTCCCTTGCTGGTTCTGCTACCACATGCGGCAGACTCAATCTGGCAGATAAGCCTTTCAAGAATCTGTCAGCTCAGTCAGTGATGATGTTACCAAGACATTCTTAGTGATAAGCAATGAAGACCTTTTCCAGAGTACATTCGTCCAAGTGGTGTTTCACATGAGAGAGTACTGATTCATCAGCTGAAGGAGGGTGGGAGGTGATTATCGGCAAGAGGATGCCTTGTCCATGTATGGTCTAATGTGAGGTTCAGCGTCAATGTTCTATTTACCTTTTCCAGTGTCCCTCCTGTATACCACTGCCACCATGTCTGGTGGTGATGGGGTAGTTTGGTACTGGTTGAAAGTTATGATTCTGTCTAGACTATTGCTTGACTAACCCATTGGTCAGCCCTTCCAATATTGGTACAGGTCTCCAGGTGCTAGTGAGGAGGACTTCACAGATTTGATTGGGCTGAGTGATTCTCTAGTTCTATTGTATCTTTTTTGTAGAGATTTGATGCAACTGGACTGTTTGCAGTGTCAAAGGAGAGTCGAGAGTCAAGTCAACCACATTGCAGCTCGTACTGGAGAGCATGTGTGCAGCATGTCAGCCAGGATGTTGCTGGGCCTGTGCTCTGCTATAGCCAACAGTTTTGCTATCACATGGAGTGAATCAAATTGGATGAAGACTGAGAGTCTATGATGGTTGGGACCTTAAGAGGATGCTGAAATGGATCATCCGCTTAACACTTTTGACAGATGATAGTTGTAAATGCTGCATCTTTGTCTTTTCCATTCCCGAGCTGTACCAGCATTTATTTACTTTTGTTCATGGGATGTCGGCGTCACTCACCAGGCCACCATTTATTGCTTATCTCTAATTGCCCTTGAGAAGATGGTAGTGAGCTGCAGCAGACCATGTGATGTAGATACACCCACAATGCTGTTAGGAAGTGAGTTCCAGAATTTTGCCCCAGGAACAGTGAATGAATGGTAATGATAGCTCCAAGTCTGGATGGTGCATTGCTTGAAGGGGAACTTGCAAATGGTCATTATTCTTTATTTATGGCTGGATTGCAGAGCTTTGATCTGACCTGATCCATTGGTTATAGAAGCTCCGCTTCTGCTGATTAGCATGCCTGTGAGAAGGGGTGAACTGTCTCCCTTCTATTACACCTCTTCGGTTGGCGACAACAAAGGTTTCAGGTTTCTTTTCATGAGGATACGCCTTTTCCAAATGTATTTAACTTTTTAATCTGTGAGCAATAAGGAGCTAATCAAACAAGGTTTTCTTGCGTCAAAGAGAGCAAATCTATCAACCATTAATTCCAAAGAAAAATAATAAAAATGTGACATAAAGCATTTGACCATCATTCAAGCCTACAGGCACATAGGAATCAGAAATAAGGGGAGTTAAAAAAGGTAAGATAATATATGGTTAATAAAATAGTCCTTTGATTGTTGTGAAGGACTAAGATTTCAACCTGTATAGTTTTTAACTAAAATATATAAAGACATGTTCTAATGCTATCTCGTTTTTAAAAACATTTTTTAAATGAGACAAAATCCTAATATGGCAGGATCAATGTCTGCCTGCGACTCTCTAACAAAAGAAGGTACCTGGCAGTATCCGGAAAACATGTGCCTCATTATCTCTGAAGATTGCGGTTTACATTGACCAAATTCAAAGAGAGCCACCTGCATTTCAAGACCCAGGCTGGCCAACCAGAACCTGCCCACCTGCTAAGACAAGGAACCCCGCAACCTTCCTTTCAATTCTTTATGAAGTCTTACAACACCAGGTTAAAGTCCAACAGGTTTGTTTCGATATCACTAGCTTTCGGAGCGTTGCTCCTTCCTCAGGTGAGGAAGGAGCAGCGCTCCGAAAGCTAGTGACATCGAAACAAATCTGTTGGACTTTAACCTGGTGTTGTAAGACTTCGTACTGTGCTCACCCCAGTCCAATGCCGGCATCTCCACATCATCAATTCTTTATGGTTGAGGTATTCAACAATCTCTGGAATCCAGATGTGGAATTAAGCACCCCTTGTAAAGCCAGAGTGGAGAGGTGGAAATCATAGACCTCCAGCCTGTGGGGCCGGTCATATTGCCTTGTGGAACTGCAAAGTCAGTCTGCCATTTTACCATCTAACTAGCAGCATCACAACCAAGAGGCTCTGGCTCAGGTTGGCTACCTGGCCCCATCTACACGGCTGGAGATTCTGTACCATCACTTACAAGATCCAATCATCTCTACATATCTATCTCATTGTGTGAAGTCAACACCACTGGAAAAGATCCACCATTGATTTTCAGCTCACAGACCTCCTTGAATGGATACCTCACTGGACTTTGATTCTGAACTCTGGAACCCACGTGAAATAGTATTTCTTTGTGGTCTCTGCACAGTAAATCTTTCTTTTCCCTTTCCCTCTTTAACTGTATGAATGCAAAGGGGGAAACTGTACAACCCTCCTCCTGCATTTTGAGTGTGTAAGTAAACTGACCCTTTGAGTTCATCCTATCTTGTGTTCACTGTGGGGTTATTTAGCACAGGGCTAAATCGCTGGCTTTGAAAGCAGACCAAGGCAGCCAGCAGCACGGTTCAATTCCCATACCAGCCTCCCCGAACAGGCGCCGTAATGTGGTGACTAGGGGCTTTTCACAGTAACTTCATTTGAAGCCTACTTGTGACAATAAGCAATTTTCATTAGAAATTGGATCACACCAAAACAGAGTTTGGGAAATACACCACATAAATAAAAGATGAAATCCTTTCTGTTTATGGGCGGGTGAGGAGTCGAGAGCTAGCTAACCTGTTCTTCTCCCCCCGCCCCACAGTCTGTAAAATTATCTTTGATGCTGCAGCTGATTTAGATTCGCTAGTTTCTTTGATGTGGTCAGATGTAGAAGATGTCGCAATTGTTATGAGATTTTTTTATTTTAAATCTTTATTGTCACAAGTAGGCTGACATTTACACTGCAATGAAGTTACTGTGAAAAGCCCCTAGTCACCACATTCCGGCGCCTGTTTGGGTACACAGAGGGAGAATTCAGAATGTCCAAATTACCTAACAGCATGTCTTTCGGGACATGTGGGAGGAAACCGGAGCACCGGTGCAAGACACAGGGAGAGCATGTAGACTGTACACAGACAGTGACCCAAGCAGGGAATCGAACTTGGGACCCTGGCGCTGTGAAGCCACAGTGCTAACCACTGTAAGATCTTGGTTCGTTGATAGGTTTCGAGTAGAGTTGGCTTCTCAAACCGGAGAGAACTCTTATTCCAAAAGAGAGAAAGCAGCTCTGCTGTTTTCCTCTGCTAAGACTTTCTTGGCCCTGCCTGTGTCACTTGCAATCTCTTTCTGGGCAGCCTTGCTTTGAAATACTTCACCCATTGTGTTGTTCCCAAGGGGTTTTGGGTGGGGTTGTCTGTGGTAGCCATTGTTTTAATATCCATTACTTTCCATTTTTAATGCCTCTTCAGGCAGTTATGATGGGTGTCAGGATTATCGGAAATTTCTCTCTCTTCACATTCCTCTGAGGGCGATTTGTTTGTTTCTCACCCTCACATTGGAATGTGGCCTCGTATTTTAAGCAGCTTGCTCTGTCTCCGTTCAAATTGCAAAACTTCCAGCCAGTCGAAAGTTGAAAAATCATATTTTCAAAAATCATGACTAGTTTCACCAGGTTGGCATCTGAGTGTCTACAATCTCAAACAGCTCAGACCTGGTAGAGATAGCAGATTTCCCTTCTCTAAAGCGCATTAGTAAACCAGATTGAATTCAGGTCAGTAATTACTGTCTTTTGGAGCACTGCTCCTTCCTCAGGTGAATGAAGAGGAAGGAGCAGTGCTCCGAAAGCTAGTGATTCGAAATAAACCTGTTGGACTTTAACCTGGTGTTGTAAGACTTCTTCAGTCCAACGCCGGCATCTCCACATCTAAGTACTCCATGACAGCTCATGGCTGACCTTTCAATGTTCTCAGTTTGCAGACCTTTGGTTCCCTGCTTTTTAAGGGTCCGTCAACTTTAGGATGGGAGTCTGTATTTTGTTTTAACTTGATGTGAATCTCTGTTCATCCACAGAGTTCTGTCAGAATATAACTGTTAGGATACTGGAACAGACCTCACCTTTTGCCAGGATATCAGATGAGAACCCCCCCAAATAACGTTTCAACTTGTAAAACTGAGGAAAAGATACTGCACCCCAGGAGTGATGACTCTGACCAATAGGTGTCTTTTATGTTGAAACAAACTTTAATTTAAACACAGAATTAACCACGATGAAATCGTTTTACAATTAACTGTTAAGCAGTTCTTAAATAAAAGGAAAATTTTTACTTCCTATCAACACCTGCCACTAATTTCAATTCAGCAACTCAATACAGTTCAAATGCCACTTATAAATAAAGTTAACAAAACAGGTTACTTGCTTATCTGTGCAGAACTTTGGAGAGTGAGACTCTTTGGTGTTACACAAGGAAGATATTAGGAACTTGGGTCCAGAAGTGGGATCGCAGATGTAGCAGGCAATTTAGGGGTTAATAGACTGAGGTATAAACTGTTAGCACAGAGTCAGAGGGATAGACCCACACCTGGCCTAAGTTACATTGTCCCATTCAGACTTCAGCTTGTCAGTGGGAATACACAGGATGCCCCTGTTCAGCAAAGGTGATCTACTAGAGGTCCATTATCCTTTGGGACACTCCTGTTTGACCAGCCATTAGCCCATTACAGAGTCTGATGGCCTCTTTTGTCCATAAATGGTAAATTAGTTGCACATCAATAGCATAGCTCTGTTCTTTCATTTAAATGGGAATGGGAAACCAAACAGCCAAGATAAATCTGATGGGTTCATGTCTGGACACCTCGGGGGCGATTCTCCGAGCCCCGCGCCGGGCTGGAGAATCGGCGCAACCGTGCCCCGACGACGGCGCGCGATTCTCCGCGGTGCGGAGAATCGCCGCCATTTGTGGCGCCGGCCGCATGCCGCTGGAATCGGCGGGGCCGCCGATTCTCCGGCCCGAATGGGCCGAGCGGCCGCGCCGATACGACAGAGTCCCGCCGGCGCCGTTCACCCCTGGTCTCCGCCGGTGGGAACTCTGCGAGAACGGTTGGGGGGGGGGAGGGGGGCTCCTTCACCGGGGAGGGGGGCTCCTTCACCGGGGGGGGGCCTCCGATGGGGTCTGGCCTGCGATCGGGGCTCACCGATGGGCGGGCAGGCCTCTTTCCTCCCCTGGGCCTACTTCCCGGCGCGACCGGCCCCTGAACACCGACTCCATGTTGAGTCGGGGCTGGCGCGCTAAAGAAGTTCCCCGCGCATGCGCACGTTGGCGCAGTGCCCATTTGGTGCCGCGAAAGGAGGCTGGAACGGCATGAACTGCTCCAGCGCCATGCAGGCCCCCTGTGGGGGCCAGAATAGGTCGTACCCGGGCACGGTTCACGCCGTCGTGAAACGCGACGGCGCAAACACTTGGGCTCCATATTGGAGAATCGCGCCCCTCAGGAGGGAACCATTGCTTGAGGGGCTGGGTGGAGCTCAGAAAGAGAGAAAGAACCTGTTTTGAACAGGTAAGGAAAAGGATTTGAAAGGCCACAGAGAGTGGTCATGGAAAGATGTTCAGAGACAGACTTTTTAAAAATCTGAAAGATCTTCAGTATCAGAAGAAAAATTGCTTTGTAAATGTAAGTATCACCTTTGCTTCTCTGTCCAAGTGGAATGCAAGCTGCCTGTTCCTTTAACGTGTTGTTTAATGGAAACTTGTGATTGAGGGTTAAGCGGGACTTCTGGTGGCGGCATGTCGGTGGAAGTCGCATGTCGGGTAGCTCCTGCTCGAGGCTCGATTATTTTTTGGAACTTAACTTCCCAATCCCAGGGAAAATTTTGAAACAAACAGGTGCAGGAAGATATAAGGAAGAAGGGGATGTCTGAAACTCAGAAGAAGGTTGTTGGGAAGAAGGGAGCAAGCGAATGTTCGCCATTGAGCGAAAAGGTCAGCCCAGCAGCAGGAAAGATGGCGGAGGCTAGGTCGCTGGGTGGGGCCCGGCCTTTCATGGCAGGAAAGATGATGAGGTGATGGCCGTGGAAATTGAAAAACAGTTTACTAAACACATGGAGGTGATGAGGAAGGAAATGATGGCAGCAATGAAGGTATTGGTGGAGGAGGCGATTGCCCTGGTGAAGGCGGCGGTGTCGAAGATATCGGCCGAGGTGCGGGAGCAGGGTGAGAAACTGAAGGGGGTGGAGTAGGGTTTGTTGTAACACATTGATCAACTCACCTCAATGGGTGAGGAGCTGCGGAGGTGGTGGAGGCCAACAAAGATCCGAGAGCAAAGGTAGAGGACCTGGCAAATAGATCTAGGCGACAGAACCTAAAAATTGTGGGTCTGCCCGAAGGGGTGGAGGACCCGAGGCCGACTGAGTACTTTACCAAGACTTTGGCGGAGCTGCTGGGGGTGGAGGAAGATCCCTCCTGGTATGAACTGGATCGGGCTCATCGATCGCTGAGGCCTAAACCAAAGGCAAATGAGCCGCCAAGGGCGGAAATAATTGAGTTTCTTCGGCATCATGTGAAGAAGAAGGTCCCGAGTTGGGTGAAGCAGAAGCAGGAGGTGCATGTGGGCTGGAGTTGGTATATGCATATACCAGGACTTAACATAGAGTTAGCAAGGGGGCGGGTGGCTTCGGCCGAGTGAAGACAGCACTGTATAACAGTGGTGTGCAGTTTGGCGTGGTGTAGCTAAAGAAGTTGAGGGTGACCTACAATTCCAAAGACTTTTACTTCGAGACAGTGGAGGTGCCAGAGGCTTTTGTGAAGGCAGAAGGACTGGTGCAGAAATGGGACTTGGACTTGGTGGGGGATGTTGTTATTTGTGATTTATGGGCGTGAAGTTGCCTGTTTGGGAAGGGTAGGAGTTGGGATATTTTGCGATGGTGGCTTTCTGGGGTTTGTGTGTTTGCACTGGGTTTGTTTATTTGAAGGGAACTTCTTTGATTTTGGGACTGGGCATGGGGGAGGGTATTGGGAGGAGAATGGGGGCCTGGGCAGGAATCTCCATACTAGCAAGCTTAAGATTTTTTTTTTTGAAGAAACTACATGTAATCTGTTATTGTTAGGGTTGAAGTTTATAAGTTTAAATATTGTTTTTCTTTTGTTTTAATAAAGATTGTTTAGAAAATAATCACACTCTATTTCTTACCTTATCACTCCAGGAACAAATCGCTTTAAAACGTTGTGGCTATGGTCCAATATCTTAGCCATTGTTGAGAGCTGACTAGGCATCCGTAACATCAGGAACAACGCGAAAATCCTTCTGTCTTGTCAGATTCTCTGCTCAACCAGGGGCAGCACGGTGGCGCAATGAGTTAGCCCTGTTGCCTCACGGCGCCGAAGTCCCAGGTTCAATCCGGCTCTGGGTCACTGTCTGTGCGGAGTTTGCACATTCTCCCCGTGTTTGCGTGGGTTTCGCCCCCACAACCCAAAGATGTGCAAGGTAGATGGATTGAACACACTAAATTGCACCTTAATTGGGAAAAAAAATGAATTGGGTACACTAAATTTATTTTTAAAAAGATTCTCTGCTCAACCTAAAGCATTTGGCAAAACTGTAAACTGCAGACAGATCTGCATCCTCCCATTAATTACACCATCTCTATCCCACTAAGATGTCTAATCACCTGCTTAGCCAGGACTAAATATAATCCCTCATAAATTATCCACTCTTCAGGAAATCTCCAGCATTCAAAACAATATCCCATTAGCCATCTCTCTGTAAATAGGTAAATGGTTAAAATTAATCGATACAACTCCTTAATTACAGCTTTAAAAGGCACACATTACTGCCACAAATATAAAATACAATATATAAGAATTTCTTACATTCATCACTTTAAGCTTGAGCGACCAGCTATGATTCATGCTATGGGATACATAATCACATTCCAACTAATTTCAGTGATTTGGCAGTTATTCCACCTTATGGAATGAAGTGATAAAAATCTGGATGCTGCTAAAGATGGAAGGTTGGGATAATCAGCCTGCATTTATTCACCCGGTGAAGGAAATCCAAGAAGAGATAGGGTTGCCAATGTTTCAGGATTGGCCATGTCTCCATGAATTAAATATTGGCATGGACAGAGCTGCGAACAATGCAGGAAAAATTGTAGGAGAGTTTAAAAAGAAACACCTACCTTAATTTTCTGAAGGAAGTGCCTGGAAAATGTACAGCTACCATTTTGTGATTCTGGATACAGAGTTGTCCTCATCCTGTCCATCTCCCAGTCTGAAGAGACACTGATCAGTGCAAATCAGCCCCTCAGAAAACCTTATTTTACTACCTAGCCAGCCACATGAGCTACATTAATCTGTCTCTCTTTGGCAGCAGAGGTGAAAAAACTGTTAGTATTTGTTTTGTGGTTGTAAACCTGCAGTTTTATTAATATTAGACTGAAAACACGTCTGTAATGTCAGGGTTCCACCAACAGATGGAGGGAAAGAGCTATGAACACTAAGTTAATTTCCTGAACTCTGGGGCTGGATTCTCCGTTATTGGGACCTTGTCCCCACACCGTCATAAGCACTGTGGCCTTTCATGTCAGAAAAACTGGCGTGAAAGGACCACATATTCCTAGCCCTACAGGGGGCTAACAGGGACCCAGCATAAAACCAGCAGCTTTTGCTGCAGATACGGGCCCCCGCACGTCTGTGTCGGAGGCCGCGCACGGCGACGGCCACCAGCGGCTGTACCGTGTTCCATGGTGGATTCAGACTGTGGTGATATGCATCACTGTAAATATACAAGGGGTTAATGTAGATACACTAGGACTGAGTAAACACTAGAGGGAGCACCAGAGACATCATGACATGCAGACATACAGCGAATGAACACAGAGAATAGGACATGACCACTGGGCAGTCAAGACCCTCAGAGGTGACACTACCACAAGGGGGCAACCCATATAAAAGGACAGGACACATGCTCTTTCTCTTTTCCACAGGCGACACTCAGAGTGACAGGGGCAGATCAGAAGCATCACACCCACCACATGGCTTAGAGCAGACTGGTTAGTTAGATTGAGTTGCTATAGTAAGATTAGCAGGAGAGTCGAACTCAAGAAGGAGAATTGTTAACTGTTCAATAAATGTGTTAAACCTATCTCCAAGTCTTAACCTTCCTTTGTCAGAGTATACATAAAGGAAGCAGTTTATGCTACATGAAGAAGCATAACACAACATGATACGAGTAGTGCCCTGTTGAATCTATATAGTTCAACTCAACAGATCCGTGACTACCAGCAACAGCACCCAGGCAAGATGTTCGAGATTCCGGTTCCTCAGCGGCTCAGGTGCCACGGCAATCTCAGTGCCAACTGGCGTGCATTCAAACAGAGATTTGAGATCTATCTGGTAGCATCCGACCTAGATGGCGTGGCGGATGCAGAGAAAATAAAGCTTCTCCTCACCATTGCGGGTGCAAGTGCAGCAGAAATCTTCAAGACGTTCAAGTACCCTAAAGGGCAAGACAAGAGAGACTTCCAGTCAGTCCTGGACAAGTTTGAAACATTCTGTGAGGAAAACACTAGAGAACGATAAAAGAGGCGCCAATACTCACCACGAAGCGAAGGTAGGCCTGCAAATGCAGAAAACGGCAGTTTTGATTGGCAGCCATCTTGAGAAAGGAGCCACACATGCGCAGTTCCCCAGGAGATGAGAACCGGCAAAATAGTGTTTTGCGCATGCGCGAGAAGCCGCGCAGGCGTAGTTGCGCAAAGTACGCACAGAAAATGAAGATCCGTTTGTTGCGCAAAGAGCACAAAGTAAAGGAACACCGATCTGCGCAAGCGTAATCATTCCTACGCCTTACGTCACAAGCGTCATGACGTCAGAGGCCCCGGACCACGGCCACTTAAAGGGGAAATGCCCGAAAATAATAAAAAAGTGTTTTAAAGCCGTAAAACACAATTCTTTCACCTGGAACGACAACACAATGCCAGAACTTCGACCAGGAACTGAAAGTAACCTCCGCAGAACCCTGCAACAAGCAATTAGCACCGCCCAAAGAAATGATTTGGTCCTTGAAGACTATGACTCAGACGATGATTTCACCATTGGAGGTGGCGACCTCAGCACCAAAACCGAACTGCAACGAGATGTGTTGTACAGTGAAGAATCCGACACAGACATGGACGAGTTCTTCGGATTTGAGGATCCTCAGCCCAGCACAGACAACATCCTAACCCAGAAGTGCAGGATTCTGCTGTGGCCTGACGACAAGCGTCAGAGAGAGGTCCAAGCCCACAGAGAGCGGCCTGATGCTACGCACCATGAACAGTGCTGCACGCACCACGAAGAGCCCCGACTCCGCACAGAAAGCGACGACAGACTCCACAGCGAGACCACTGCACGCCTCCACACAGAAAGACTCCACAGCGAGACCACTGCACGTCTCCACAGAGACCGACTCCACAGCGAGATCACTGCATGACTCCACACAGGAAACGATGCCAGACTCCACAGAGAGAGCAGTACAAGCCTCCACAGCGAGCTCGTTGACAGACTCCACGATGGAAGCAACGCAAGACCCCAGAGCGCAGTCCTTGCACGAACAAGACCATGAAGGTCTAGCAACCTTAACTGAGCAACCAGCAGCAGACGATGCAAGTCTGCCACGCTCAAGTGCACAGCAAGATGGCTATGACAGTCTACCACGCTCACGTGAACAACAAAAAGACTGACAGTCTACCCAGATTATTTGAGCCTCCAGAAGAAGACTCTGACAGTTTACCCATCTCATCTAACCGACAAGAAGACACTGAAGGTCTACCACTGTATGTGCGACAAGTGACAAAGGCTTCAAAATTCCCATACAAGATGTGCAACATGACAGTGGGACTGACTGTTCTCCGCTAGTATGTACAAAAGCACTCAACAGTCAAAGTGAGGTTACTAGTGACTCCAGTGACACCACGTTAATTCAAACCTCATCCACTCGAGCCTCTCCACAAGAACATGCATTCCTGAACGTTTTGACTCCGGACGGGGAGCATCAAGACACCTCAGATGATTCAAGTGACACCCCCTCTCCCCCTCTCCCCCCCTCCCCCTCTCCCCCTCTTCCCCCCCCTCCCTCCCCCTCCCTCTCCCCCCTCTCTCCCCCTCTCCCTCCCCCTCTTCCCCCCCTCCCCTCTTCCCCCCCCCCCCCCCCCATCCCCTCCTTAACCTTGTTTGGCCAGCGAGTTTTAAGTGCGTCTCCTGTAGCAAGGCCATGTCCGCCTTCAACCCCTATAAATGAGAGAACACGCGGCCCCTCTTGACCGGCCCGTTCAGGCCCCTCACATTCCACCTGATCAGCCTGGACGGGGAGTTCCCCCCCCCCCCCCCCCCCATTATGCTTCCGTAAGTCAGCTGACCCATGCTGTGAGCCAGCCACTTGAGAGTTCCGAATACATTATCTGGACTGACCCTCCAAAGATATACTGACCTTTGATGTCTTTCGGATAACATTGGAGAGGCCGGGGAAGTTCTCTCTTGTCTTGTGACCATTATTTCCCCCTCAACCAACATCACTTTTTTAAAAATGATCTAGTTATTATCATTGCTGTTTGTGAATCTTGTGCACAGATTAACGGCTATGTTTTCTGCATTACAATAGGGACTGCACTTTGAAACTGCTTCATTGTCTGTAAAGTGCTTTGGTCTTGCAGCTATGAAGGAGCTGGATCATTTTTTTCAATGTAGAAGAACTCTCGGGTTTTAGATTCTAGTGCAGTACTTCTGGTCACAATGTATTCAAATGGAAAGATTTTGGTTGAAGTTTTACCAAGTTAAAAATGATGGGTTCAGTGTGTTTGGCTCAGTTGTCGGGGCGGAGCACCAGAAAGGGGTTGTGCTACCCCTGCTGGTTGGTTGTGTTCAATTGTTAGCTGTGGTCAGTCAGGCCCAGTGGGAAGGTTCAATGACTGGTCACGTTATTTTAATTCATGCTTGGGATGTGAGTGTCACTGGCTGGGCCAGCAATTCTTGCCCATTCCTAATTGTGCCCTTCAAGGCTCAACTACATTGCTGTGGGTGTATAGCCATATTAGGCTGTCATGATATGCAGACAGGCAGATAATATACAGACAGGCAGCTAATGAACACAGAGAACAGGACATGACCAATGAGTAGGCAGGACACTGAGGGGTGGTATATCACTATAAAAGGCACGAGGCACTCACACTCCACCTCTTTCCACTGATGAACATCTACAGAGTGAGTCAGTCAGGGTGTATGTACAGTATCACACCTCCAGCACGTGGCTAAGAGCTAGTCTGGTTCAGTCAGACAGAGTAACCACACTTAGGTTAGCAGAGAGTCAAAACTCATAGAGAGCTGTGCTAACTGTGCTACTGGTTCAATAAATCAGATTGAACTAACTAAGGTCTGGAGTATCTTTTGGTTAAAGCTGCATCCAGTTGCAGCCTGTGTTATCCCAGAGTACAGAACACAACATGCTACCAGGAGACTGCTTAATCTAGGTGGCTTATCTCAGTCCGTTCCATGACGAC
This sequence comes from Scyliorhinus torazame, assembly GCF_047496885.1. NCBI lineage: Eukaryota > Metazoa > Chordata > Chondrichthyes > Carcharhiniformes > Scyliorhinidae > Scyliorhinus > Scyliorhinus torazame. Next base: position 179,101,799 of record NC_092714.1, read on the forward strand.
CAGCGAATGTATCCACGCACCATGGAGAAGATTCAGGCTCCTCACCAGCTCAGGACTTCCGGCAATCTCAGTGCCAACTGGCGGACATTCAAGCAAAAGTTTCTGCTGTACATCGAAGCTTCAGACCTAATAGGTGCGCCTGATGCAAGGAAGATCGCGCTTCACCTCTCAACATCGGGTGATCAAGCCATCGAATTCTTCAACTCTTTTCACTTCACCGAAGGCCAGGGCAAGGCAAAGTTTCAGACCATCCTGGACAAGTTGGACAGTCACTGTGAAGTGGACACCAATGAAATCTTCGAGCGCTACATGTTCCAACAGGGTCTACAAGGTAAAGATGAATCTTTCAACTCCTTCTTAACTAACCTCCGCCTGCTAGCGCTGTCCTGCAACTTTGATGATATTGCTGACTCCATGATCAGAGACCAAATCATTTTTGGAATTCACTCTGATCCTCTGAGAGAGCAGCTACTGAAAATCAAGCATATGACTGTTATACCGTCTGCACTGTGACGGTGAGAACGAGCGAACATTAGGCTTTAATATCCATGAACTCGCCTACCAGAGTCGGCTGTACAAATGAGTGCCACCCACATGTGGTCGGACTATATATGGCCCCGGTGAGGGCGGAGCCCACCGGGGTTCCAGTACAGTACCTGGAAGTAGCCCATCTCATCACTTCCAGGTCATGGGTCACATGATTATACAGACAGTACAGACAGCTCATGCATTTGGTGAAATACATTCACCACATTCACCCCGTGTTAAAAAAAAATCAAGTCCAGCGGGAGTGACATGGGGTCATTAGAGATTCAGTCTATCTGGAGGCCAGATCGTTCTTTTACACCTCCTCAGCTCTGGCGATGCGGCGGGCACGGTCGTTGCCGATGGTGACTCTGGGGGCGTCGTGTCTGGAGCTTAAGCCTCAGTCCAGCGTGTTCGAGACGGTTGGGGGGGTGGGGTAGGCAAGGGGGTGGCGGGTGGCGACAGTGCCGGTGCAGGCCAAGACAGGAGACCCAGGGGGGCGTAAGGGGTGCAGGGGGTGGCTGTAGGCAACGGGGAGGGGGGTGCGTTGGCAGGGGAACCAGCTGGTGCCAGATCTCGTAGGGAGACCGTATCGCGCCGTCCGTCCTGGTGCGCGATGTAGGCGTACTGGCGGTTAGCGTGCAGCAGCTGGACCCTCTCACCCAGGGGGTCGGTCTTATGGCTCCTCATGTGCCTCCGGAGAAGGACGGGTCCCGGAGTTGTCAGCCAGGATTGAAGCGAGACCCCGGAGATGGACTTCCTAGGGAAGAGAAACAAGCGGTCGTGAATGGTCTCGTTCGTGGCTGTGCAGAGGAGTGATCTAATGGAGTGGAGGGCGTCGGGGAGGACCTCTTGCCAGCAGGGGGTCGGGAGACTTCTAGACCGGAGGGCCAGAAGGACAGCCTTCCATACCGTCGTGTTCTCCCTTGCCACTTGCCCGTTTCCCTGCGGGTTATAGCTCATAGTCCTGCTCGAGGCGGTGCTTTTGCTGAGCAGGTACTGACACAGCTCATCGCTCATGAACGATGTGCCCCGGTCACTGTGGACGTAGGCAGGGAAACCGAACAGTGTGAAGATGCTGTGCAGTGCCTTTATTACAGTGGCCGAGGTCATGTCGGGGCAGGGGACAGCGAAGGGGAAGCGGTGAGGAAGTATATATTATGGTTGGTGGAGGAGAGGGGCCCTTTGAAGTCAATGCTTAGGCGCTCAAAGGGCCAGGAGGCCTTTACCAGGCAGGCCTTGTCTAGCCGGTAGAAGTGCGGTTTGCACTCTGCGCAGATCTGGCAGTCCCTGGTCATTGCCTTGACCTCCTCGGTGGAGTAGGGCAGATTGCGGGCCTTAATAAAGTGGTTAAGCCGGGTGACCCCCGGGTGACAGAGGTCATTGTGGATAGCCCGAAGTCGGTCAGCTTGCGCGCTGGCGCATGTGCCGTGGGACAGGGCATCGGGGGGCTCGTTGAGCTTCCCAGGACGATACTTGATATCGTAATTGTAGGTGGAGAGTTCGATCCTCCACCTCAAGATTTTGTCATTTTTAATTTTGCCCCGTTGTGCGTTGTCGAACATGAAGGCGACCGACCGCTGGTCGGTGACTAGGGTGAACCTCCTACCGGCTAGGTAGTGCCTCCAGTGCCGCAGGGTTTCCACTATGGCTTGTGCTTCCTTCTCAATTGAGGAATGTCGGATTTCGGAAGCGTGGAGGGTTCTGGAGAAGAAAGCTACTGGCCTGCCCGCCTGGTTGAGTTTGGCGGCCAGTACGACATCTGATGCATCGCTTTCTATTTGAAAGGGGACGGACTCGCCCACCGCGTGCCTAGCGGCCTTGGTGATGTCGGCCTTGATGCGGCTGAAGGCTGAGCGGGCCTCAGCCGTCAGGGGAAAAGTGGTGGTTTGAATAAGTGGGCGGACTTTATCCGCATAGTTGGGGACCCACTGGGCGTAGTAGTAAAACAGCCCCAGGCATTGTTTGAGGGCCTTGAGGCTATGGGGAGGTGGGATTTCATTGAGGGGGCGCATACGGTTGGGGTCGGGCCCAAGGACTCCGTTCTCCACGACGTAGCCGAGGATGGCTAATCGTGTAGTGCAGAAAACGCACTTCTCTTTGTTGTACGTGAGGTTGAGCGATTGGGCGGCCTGGAGGAACCTCTGAATGTTGGCATCATGGTCCTGCTGATCATGGCCGCAGATGGTGACATTGTCCAAGTACGGGTATGTAGCCCGCAAATCGTACTGGTCCACCATTCGGTCCATTGTTCTCTGAAAGACCGAGATTCCATTCGTGATGCTGAAAGGGACCCTGAGGAAGTGGAAGAGTCGGCCGGCTGCTTCAAAAGCCGTGTAGTGGCAAACTTCCGGGCAGATTGGGAGCTGGTGGTAGGCAGACTTCAGATTGACCGTTGAGAACACACGGTACTGTGCGATCTCGTTGACCATCTCCGCAATGCGGGGGAGGGGGTACGCATCCAGTTGCATGAATCGGTTAATAGTCTGGCTGTAGTCTACTATAGTCTAGACCGGGTTCTTTTCCCCGGTCCGGATGACCACCACTTGCGCTCTCCAGGGGCTGTTGCTGGCCTCGATAATCCCTTCACTCAACAGTCGCTGGACCTCCGACTTGATAAAAGCCATATCTTGGGAACTGTACCACCTGCTCCTGGTGGCGATGGGCTTGCAGTCGTGAGTGAAGTTCGCAAAGAGCGAAGGGGGCAGACCTTGAGGGTCGCGAGCATGCATACCGTGAGGGGGGGGGGGTGGAAGGGTCCGCCGGACTGTACGGTCAGGCTTCGGTGACTGCATTGGAAGTCTAATCTAAGCAGTAGGGGGGGGCGCAGAGGTGAGGGAGGATGTACAGCTTAAAACAAGCGTTATCTGCGCCCTGCATCGCAAGGTTAGCAATACAGTACCACCGGATCTGGACCGAATGGGATCCGGAGGCAAGGGAGATTGTTTGGGATGCGGGGTAGATGTGGAGGGAGCAGCGCCTTACCTTGTCAGGGTGAACAAAGCTCTCCGTGCTCCCGGAGTCGAGAAGGCAGGGGGTCTCGTGGCCGTTGACCCGGATGACCATCATTGAGTATTTCAAGTGCTTCAGCTGCGACTGGTCGAGGGTGACTGCGCCCAGCTGCGGGTAGCCAGCATGGTCGGCTGTGTCGGGGGTCACAAACTGGAGGCCCCCATGAGTCGCACGTGTCGGGCTGGTCAAAGATGGCAACCAAGATGGCCGTCCCCATTGGCCGCACGTGTCGGTCGGTGTTGGAGCCGACGGGCAAGATGGCGGCCTCCACGAGTCGCACGAGGCTGATGACGCCTCTGAAGGAGGCAGGCACGCAGCCACGTTGCGGAACCTGTGGGCCTGAGAGTCCACGGGTCGGGTCTGGTGAGTGTTTGATTTCTGGGCTTTAGGTCGGCCCAGACAAACTCTGGTGAAGTGTCCCTATTTCCCACAGTCGCTGCATGTCGCTGTGCGGGCTGGGCAACGCTGCCGGGGGTGTTAACCCTGACCACAGAAGTAGCACTGCGGTTCCCCGAGCTGGACTGGCAGCCACGCGGCACAGCCCGCGACGTAGTCTGGTCCGACGGGGGTCGCGACGGTGGCGTCCACAAGGGGTTCGCCGGGTCCGCGGGGAACGCACTGAGATTCTGATAGGCCACCTCTAATGAGGTAGCTAGCTTTACCGTGTCCCGCAGGTCAGTGGTCCCGTTTTCCAGCAAGCGCTGCCTGATGTAGTTCGATCGGACCCCAGCCACATAGGTGTCCCGGATCTGTAGGTTCACGTGTTCCTCCGCCATCACATCCCGGTAGCTGTAGTTCCTCGCGAGTAGGGTCAGTTTTTCCAGGTACTCATCTAGCGATTCCCCAGCACATTGACGGCGAGTCGTGAGGAGATGTCGGGCATACACCTTGTTTACAGGCTTCATAAAATGCCCCTTGAGGGTTGCGATCGCCGCGTCGTACGTGGCCGCTTTCTCAATCATCACGGAGATTTGATGGCTCATCCGAGCGTGGAGGAGTCGCCGCTTGAGGGTTTCAGTGGGAGGCATTGTGGAGGAGTCGAGGTAGGCCTCAAAGCAGCGAAGCCAATGGTCGAAGATCTCCTTGGCTTCCAACGCGCGCGCGTCGAGATCGAGCTTATCTGGCTTTAGAGCGCCTTCCATGATGCTGTCTATGGATATTAAATTGTTATACCGTCAATTCACTGTGAGACCATGAGAACGAGTGAACTTTAGGCTTTAATATCAATGAACTCGCCTGCCAGAGTCGGCTGTATAAACGAGTGCCACCCACAGGTGGCTGTACTATATATGCCCCAGTGAGGGCGGAGCCAGAGGCGGAGCCCACCGGGGTTCCAGTACAGTACCTGGAAGTAGCCCGTATCATCACTTCCAAGTCATGGGTCACATCATTATACAGACAGTACAGACAGCTCATGCATTAGGTGAAATACATTCGCCACAGAGGGTGAAACCCACGCAGACACGGGAAGAAAGTGCAAACTCCACACGGACAGTGACCCAGGGCCGGGATTGAACCTGGGACCTCAGCGCCATGAGGCAGCAGTGCTAGCCACTGTGCCACTGTGCTGCCCCAGGTGCAAGTTTTAACACACGAGCACAAAAGAGAAAGCAACTGTTCCTGCTTCTTGCAGACTCTCAGACTCAGAGAGGCAGTCACAAAGGAAAGATATGGGGGAGAATACCCATGGCAGATGCTGCTTTGCCAGGCAGAAGAAAAAGACTGCTTTTGAGTGAATCACCAAACAGAACGCCGGTGAGGACGGAACACATGTCTGAGGAAGCAAGAATTAATTGAAGAGTTAAAGACCAAGGAATCACCAGAGGGTACTGCAACAGGCTGAACGATTGAGTGAAGGGGGCTTCATTTGAAACAACACTGGGAAGATTCACTCCAGTGAAACACTGGAAAGAGATCCAGTTTGAGTTGGGAGGAACTTTGGACTCTAATCACAAGACTTCAGTTCTCTGGCGAGTGTGGTATGGTGTTGTATAATGTACAAATGTAGCGTGGGGTTCTTAGTTGTGCTAAGAAATTAATTGGGAAAATCTTTTCGTAGTTTACTTCGTCACTGCTTTTAGTTTGTTGCAGTAAAAGGCTTAAAACATGAACTCTTGAATGATTCCTTGATTCAGTCGCTGGGAAATTCGAATCTGTATCTTTAAAAGTTATTGGTCTCTACTGGAATTGTAACACACGCAGGGAACTGCCCTGTACATTGTCCCATTGCACACTCCCCAGGAAAGATACAACAGGGGTCAGATGCAGAGAAAAGCAGCACACTATCCATTACAATAGTCAAAGTGAGATTTTAAAAACTGCTGCTTTTTGGGCCATTATATTCCCATCTTGAAATGGTTATTTCAAGAACTGTCTCAATCAGGTACAATAATTATTTCATACACAATCTTAATTATTCCCATTTTTATTAATAAAAAGGCAGAATTTTTTGGTGTGAATTATTAGTACTTTCCAGTTAAAGGTATGATTCTTTTCCAGTTCAGTTTGTCCTCCACCATTTTCGGTGCAGGCAGCTCCCTGGAATAACACAAGCACTGTAACTGCATGAGGGGAGAGTGCATCCCCTGCAGTTGTGACATCACCAACCTGAATGTATAATTTCCGGTCGCTCTCAGTTTCTGTAACCTCTGACAAAGTTTGTGTAAAGACTGAGTGAGGGCAGAATTGTATTCATTTGATTTTTTATTGAGCAACTTCATTTATTAGAGTCTTGTACTGTGGGGCATCTAGTGCCCTTGGATTTGCAGCCTAACAGGAGTCACGAGTTTTCATGAGAGGAAAAAACAGAGCCTCGAACATTTGACCTGTTGAATTAGTGACTCTTTCCTGCCGTCCACTGGTTGAATGCTAGCATTACAGGAAAATAGATTTATTTACATGACATTATCAGAAATATACATTTACATGTATGTTGTATTCATGTGGTGTTTGTGGGAGGAATCCTTTGAAGCTTCCCAGTACCTGGGTAAGGACTTTTACAACCCATTTCTATCTCTCCAAAAGAAACCTGATAATCTCCCCATTATCACTTGCAACTGGAGAGGACATGTCATCCTGGCTTACCCACTGCGTGTTTCAATCCACTTCTCAGGACAACAACAAACCCCCAGGAGGAATCACCTGAAGTGAATTCAGAACCTGGTATAAGAAAGAAAACTGAAAATTAGGGGAATTTTTCGTAGAAACATAGAGCACAGATGGAGATTTAAGAGACATCCAATTAATCCCACTCCCTTCATTCGCCGAAGCCCACTAATTTTTTTTAAAGATTTGTGTCTAATTCCTCTTTGAAGGTTACCATTGAATCTGTTTTCACTACCCATTCAGTCAGCGCATTGCAATCATGGCAACACGCTGCAATTTTACAAAAAACAACTCATGATCTCTAGTGTTTTGCCAATTACCTTAAGTTTGTCGACTCTGGTTGCTAGTGGAAGCGGTTTCTCGTGTACTGTAATTCCCTCATTAATTTTAATCACATTTATTCAATCCCCCTTTAACCTTTCCACTCAAGGAACAATCACAGCTTCTCCCGTCTTCACGTAACTGAGATCCTTCTCAGAACTTCCAGCATTCTGGTAAATAAGAAAGGGGCGGCACAGTGGCACAGACAGTGACTAGCACTGCTGCCTCACAGTGCCAGGGACCCGGGTTAGCACTGCTGCCTCACAGTGCCAGGGACCCGGGTTAGCACTGCTGTCTCACAGTGCCAGGGACCCGGGTTAGCACTGCTGCCTCACAGTGCCAGGGAGCCGGGTTAGCACTGCTGCCTCACAATGCCAGGGACCCGGGTTAGCACTGCTGCCTCGCAGTGCCAGGGACCCGGGTTAGCACTGCTGCCTCACAGCACCAGGGACCCGGGTTAGCACTGCTGTCTCACAGTGCCAGGGACCCGGGTTAGCACTGCTGCCTCACAGTGCCAGGGACCCGGGTTAGCACTGCTGCCTCACAGTGCCAGGGACCCGGGTTAGCACTGCTGCCTCACAGCGCCAGGGACCCGGGTTAGCACTGCTGCCTCACAGTGCCAGGGACCCGGGTTAGCACTGCTGTCTCACAGCGCCAGGGACCCGGGTTAGCACTACTGCCTCACAGTGCCAGGGACCCGGGTTAGCACTGCTGCCTCACAGTGCCAGGGACCCGGGTTAGCACTGCTGCCTCACAGTGCCAGGGACCCGGGTTAGCACTGCTGCCTCACAGTGCCAGGGACCCGGGTTAGCACTGCTGCCTCACAGTGCCAGGGAGCCGGGTTAGCACTGCTGCCTCACAATGCCAGGGACCCGGGTTAGCACTGCTGCCTCACAGTGCCAGGGACCCGGGTTAGCACTGCTGCCTCACAGTGCCAGGGATCCGGGTTAGCACTGCTGCCTCACAGTGCCAGGGACACGGGTTAGCACTGCTGCCTCACAGTGCCAGGGACCCGGGTTAGCACAGCTGCCTCACAGTGCCAGGGAGGCGGGTTAGCACTGCTGCCTCACAGTGCCAGGGACCTGGGTTAGCACTGCTGCCTCACAGCACCAGGGACCCGGGTTAGCACTGCTGCCTCACTGTGCCAGGGACCCGGGTTAGCACTGCTGTCTCACAGCACCAGGGACCCGGGTTAGCACTGCTGCCTCACAGTGCCGGGGACCCGGGTTAGCACCGCTGCCTCACAGCACCAGGGACCTGGGTTAGCACTGCTGCCTCACAGTGCCAGGGCCCGGGTTAGCACTGCTGCCTCACAGTGCCAGGGACCCGGGTTAGCACTGCTGTCTCACAGTGCCAGGGACCCGGGTTAGCACTGCTGCCTCACATTGCCAGGGACCCGGGTTAGCACTGCTGCCTCAGTGCCAGGGACCCGGGTTAGCACTGCTGCCTCACAGTGCCAGGGACCTGGGTTAGCACTGCTGTCTCACAGTGCCAGGGACCCGGGTTAGCACTGCTGCCTCACAGTGCCAGGGACCCGGGTTAGCACTGCTGCCTCACAATGCCAGGGGCCCGGGTTAGCACTGCTGTCTCACAGTGCCAGGGACCGGGGTTAGCACTGCTGTCTCACAGTGCCAGGGACCCAGGTTAGCACTGCTGCCTCACAGTACCAGGGCCCGGGTTAGCACTGCTGTCTCACAGTGCCAGGGACCCGGGTTAGCACTGCTGCCTCACAGTGCCAGGGACCCGGGTTAGCACTGCTGCCTCACAGTGCCGGCGCCCGGGTTAGCACTGCTGCCTCACAGTGCCAGGGGCCCGGGTTAGCACTGCTGCCTCACAGTACCAGGGCCCGGGTTAGCACTGCTGCCTCACAGTGCCAGGGACCCGGGTTAGCACTGCTGTCTCACAGTGCCAGGGACCCGGGTTAGCACTGCTGCCTCACAGTGCCAGGGACCCGGGTTAGCACTGCTGCCTCACAGTGCCAGGGCCCGGGTTAGCACTGTTGCCTCACAGTGCCAGGGACCCGGGTTAGCACTGCTGCCTCACAGTGCCAGGGACCGGGTTTGATTCCGACCTTGTGTAACTGTCTGTGCAGAGTTTGCACCTTCTCTCCGTGTCTGAGGATTTCCTTCGGGTGCTCCGGTTTCCTCCCACATTCCAAAGATGTGTAGGTTAGGTGAATTGGCCATGCTAAATTCCCTCTAGGTGGGCTTACAGGGATAGGGCAGGGGATTGGGCCTAGCATGATGGTACCGATGGGCCGAATGGCTTCCTTCCGCACTCTAGGAATTCTGTGATTCTAAATCTGTCGGCAAGTTAAATAAAAAAGATGCCATCCCTCCCCAGACAAGAAAGTGTCTGTAGAATCTTTCATGTCTCCTAAAGCAGTTGAAAACCAATGCGGTGTTTTTTTTTTGACCTGTCAACGTTATAACACAGGAAAAACAGCAGCCAATATGCAGAATGCAAGCTCCCATAATCATCAATATGACCGTGAATAATCTATTTCAATCATGTGTAAGAATAAATATCAGCCAGCACACCAGGGAGATCCCACGCTCCCCTTTTAGATGTGTTGGGATCCTCAAGGGTAGAACCCTCAAGAGTATTGACAGTCAGATAGATCTAGGTGTACAGGTCCACAGGTCACTGAAAGGGGCAACACAGGTGGAGAAGGTAGTCAAGAAGGCATACGGCATGCTTGCCTTCATTGGCCTGGGCATTGAGTATAAAAATTGGCAAGTCATGTTGCAGCTGTATAGAACCTTAGTTAGGCCACACTTGGAGTAGAGTGTTCAATTCTGCTCACCACACTACCAGAAGGATGTGGAGGCTTTAGAGAGGGTGCAGAAGAGATTTACCAGAATGTTGCCTGGTATGGAGGGCATTAGCTATGAGGAGAGGTTGAATAAACTCGGTTTGTTCTCACTGGAACGACGGAGATTGAGGGGCGACCTGAAAGAGGTCTACAAAATTATGAGGGGCATAGACAGAGTGGATAGTCAGAGACTTTTTCCCAGGGTAAAGGGGTCAATTACTAAGGGGCATAGGTTTAAGGTGCGAGGAGCAAGGTTTAGAGGTGATGTACGAGGCAAGTTATTTACACAGAGGGTAGTGGGTGCCTGGAACTTGCCACCGAAGGAGGTGGTGGAAGCAGAGACGATAGTGATGTTTAAGGGGCATCTTGACAAATACTGCTCAGAGTAGTAAGGGCGTGGAATGCCCTGTCTGCAACAGTAGTTGCAGACAGGGGGTTTAAACTAATGCAGCAGGGGCATGGGAACCTGGATTGTAGTTTTAGGGTAAGGGAGAATGAGAGTATAGAGGTCCGGAGCACAGATTTGACGTCGCAGGAGGGGGCCAGTGTGCAGGTAGGTGGTTTGAAGTGTGTCTACTTCAATGCCAGGAGTATACGAAATAAGGTAGGGGAACTGGCAGCATGGGTTGGTACCTGGGACTTCGATGTTGTGGCCATTTCGGAGACATGGATAGAGCAGGGACAGGAATGGATGTTGCAGGTTCCGGGGTTTAGGTGTTTTAGTAAGCTCAGAGAAAGAGGCAAAAGAGGGGGAGGTGTGGCGCTGCTAGTCAAGAGCAGTATTACGGTGGCGGAGAGGATGCTAGATGGAGTTCAGGGAGCTAGGCAGAAAGTTAAAAGACAGGACCTCTAGGGTTGTAATCCCGGGATTACTCCCTGTGCCACGTGCCAGTGAGGCTAGAAATAGGAAGATAGAGCAGCTAAACACGTGGCTAAACAGCTGGTGTAGGAGGAAGGGTTTCCGTTATCTGGACCACTGGGAGCTCTTCCGGGGCAGGTGTGACCTATATAATAAGAAGGACGGGTTGCATCTAAACCGGAGAGGCATAAATATCCTGGCCGCGAGGTTTGCTAGTGTCACACGGGAAGGTTTAAACTAGTATGGCAGGGGGGTGGGCACGGGAGCAATAGGTCAGAAGGTGAGAGCATTGAGGGAGAACTAGGGAATAGGGACAGTGGGGCTCTGAGGCAGAGCAGACAGGGAGAAGTTGCTGATCACAGCGGGTCTGATGGCCTGAAGTGCATATGTTTTAATGCAAGAAGTATTACGGGCAAGGCAGATGAACTTAGAGCTTGGATTAGTACTTGGAACTATGATGTTATTGCCATTACAGAGACCTGGTTGAGGGAAGGGCAGGATTGGCAGCTAAACGTTCCAGGATTTAGATGTTTCAGGCGGGATAGAGGGGGATGTAAAAGGGGTGGCGGAGTTGCGCTACTGTTTAGGGAGAATATCACAGCTGTACTGCGGGAGGACACCTCAGAGGGCAGTGAGGCTATATGGGTAGAGATCAGGAATAAGAAGGGTGCAGTCACAATGTTGGGGGTTTACTACAGGCCTCCCAACAGCCAGCGGGAGATAGAGGAGCAGATAGGTAGACAGATTTTGGAAAAGAGTAAACACAACAGGGTTGTGGTGATGGGAGACTTCAACTTCCCCAATATTGACTGGGACTCACTTAGTGCCAGGGGCTTAGATGGGGCGGAGTTTGTAAGGAGCATCCAGGAGGGCTTCTTAAAACAATATGTGGACAGTCCAACTAGGGAAGGGGCGGTACTGGACCTGGTATTGGGGAATGAGCCCGGCCAGGTGGTAGATGTTTCAGTCGGGGAGCATTTCGGGAACAGTGACCACAATTCAGTAAGTTTTAAAGTTCTGGTGGACAAGGATAAGAGTGGTCCTAGGATGAATGTGCTAAATTGGGGGAAGGCTAATTATAACAATATTAGGCGGGAACTGAAGAACATAGATTGGGGGCGGATGTTTGAGGGCAAATCAACATCTGACATGTGGGAGGCTTTCAAGTGTCAGTTGAAAGGAATTCAGGACCGGCATGTTCCTGTGAGGAAGAAGGATAAATACGGCAATTTTCGGGAACCTTGGATAACGAGAGATATTTTGTTTCAGTAGGCCTCGTCAAAAAGAAAAAGGAGGCATTTGTCAGGGCTAAAAGGCTGGGAACAGACGAAGCCTGTGTGGAATATAAGGAAAGTAGGAAGGAACTTAAGCAAGGAGTCAGGAGGGCTAGAAGGGGTCACGAAAAGTCATTGGCAAATAGGGTTCAGGAAAATCCCAAGGCTTTTTACACGTACATAAAAAGCAAGAGGGTAGCCAGGGAAAGTGTTGGCCCACTGAAGGATAGGCAAGGGAATCTATGTGTGGAGCCAGAGGAAATGGGCGAGGTACTAAATTAATACTTTGCATCAGTATTCACCAAAGAGAAGAAATTGGTAGATGTTGAGTCTGGAGAAGGGTGTGTAGATAGCCTGGGTCACATTGAGATCCAAAAAGATGAGGTGTTGGGTGTCTTAAAAAATATTAAGGTAGATAAGTCCCCTAGGGCCTGATGGGATCTACCCCAGAATACTGAAGGAGGCTGGAGAGGAAATTGTTGAGGCCTTGACAGAAATCTTTGGATCCTCACTGTCTTCAGGTGATGTCCCGGAGGACTGGAGAATAGCCAATCTTGTTCCTCTGTTTAAGAAGGGTAGCAAGGATAATCCAGGGAACTACAGGCCGGTGAGCCTTACTTCAGTGGTAGGGAAATTACTGGAGAGAATTCTTCGAGACAGGATCTACTCCCATTTGGAAGCAAATGGACGTATTAGTGAGAGGCAGCATGGTTTTGTGAAGGGGAGGGCGTGTCTCACTAACTTGATAGAGTTTTTTGAGGAGGTCACTAAGATGATTGATGCAGGTAGGGCAGTGGATGTTGTCTATATGGACTTCAGTAAGGCCTTTGACCAGGTCCCTCATGGTAGACTAGTACAAAAGGTGAAGTCACACGGGATCAGGGGTGAACTGGCAAGGTGGATACAGAACTGGCTAGGTCATAGAAGGCAGAGAGTAGCAATGGAAGGATGCTTTTCTAATTGGAGGGCTGTGACCAGTGGTGTTCCACAGGGATCAGTGCTGGGACCTTTGCTGTTTGTAGTATATATAAATGATTTGGAGGAAAATGTAACTGGTCTGATTAGTAAGTTTGCAGACGACACAAAGGTTGGTGGAATTGCGGATAGCGATGAGGACTGTCAGAGGATACAGCAAGATTTAGATTGTTTGGAGACTTGGGGGCGGAGAGATGGCAGATGGAGTTTAATCCGGACAAATGTGAGGTAATGCATTTTGGAAGGTCTAATGCAGGTAGGGAATATACAGTGAATGGTAGAACCCTCAAGAGTATTGAAAGTCAAAGAGATCTAGGAGTACAGGTCCACAGGTCACTGAAAGGAGCAACGCAGATGGAGAAGGTAGTCAAGAAGGCATACGGCATGCTTGCCTTCATTGGCCGGGGCATTGAGTATAAGAATTGGCAAGTCATGTTGCAGCTGTATAGAACCTTAGTTAGGCCACACTTGGAGTATAGTGTTCAATTCTGGTCGCCACACTGCCAGAAGGATGTGGAGGCTTTAGAGAGGGTGCAGAAGAGATTTACCAGTATGTTGCCTGGTATGGAGGGCATTAGCTATGAGGAGCGGTTGAATAAACTCGGTTTGTTCTCACTGGAACGACGGAGGTTGAGGGGCGACCTGATAGAGGTCTACAAAATTATGAGGGGCATAGACAGAGTGGATAGTCAGAGGCTTTTCCCCGGGGTAGAGGGGTCAATTACTAGGGGGCATAGGTTTAAGGTGAGAGGGCAAGGTTTAGAGTAGATGTACGCGGCAAGTTTTTTACGCAGAGGTGCCTGGAACTCGCTACCAGAGGAGGTGGTGGAAGCAGGGACGTTAGTGACATTTAAGGGGCATCTTGACAAATACATGAATAGGATGGGAATAGAGGGATACGGTCCCAGGAAGTGTAGAAGATTGTAGTTTAGTCGGGCAGCATGGTCGGCACGGGCTTGGAGGGCCGAAGGGCCTGTTCCTGTGCTGTACATTTCTTTGTTCTTTGAGGATGTAACCAGCAAGGTGGATAATGGGGAACCTGTGGATGTGGTATATCTAGACTTCCAGAAGGCATTTGATAAGGTGCCGCACAAAAGACTGATCCAGAAGGTGAGATCGCAGGGTATTGGGGGTAGAGTACTCGATTGGATTGAGGATTGGCTGACTGACAGGAAGCAGAGGGTCAGCATAAATGGGTCCTTCTCTGGCTGGCGAACTGTAACCAGTGGGGTACCACAGGGGTCAGCCCTCGGACCTCAACTGTTTACAATTTATATAAATGATCCGCAAGCAGGGACAGAGTGTAATATAGCAAAATTTGCAGATGATACTAAAATAGGTGGGAAAGCAGGCAATGAAGAGGAGATGAAGGTTTTACAGATGGATATAGATAGGCTTGGAGATTGGGCCAAAATTTGGCAAATTATTACCTAAATGGAAAGCAGATTTAAGATTCGTCTGGGCAGAGGAATCTGGTACAGCATGTAATTAAAAAGGCAAATGGAATGTTAGCGTTGTCATGTGAGTGTCCCTTTAAGAAGGATTTTTGTCTTATCACATGGCTTCAATTATTTCATTTGGTGGGTAGAGCTGGGCAGTGGCTGTGTGAGCTGTTTTTGGTTTTGCTTTCATTTTGACTGCTGTGGACTACAGGCAAGGAGAAAGAAGTGTTTTGGCCTGTCTCTTGCTATTTTCATTTTTAAAACTGTTTCAGGAGTAAACAGGTTGTGGATACCTGCTTTGGTAAATTATAAGATATATTCAAGGCGAGTCAATCTCATTCAAGTGAGAATGCAGAGTGCTGGGCCACACCCTTGAAAAAAGGGGCTTTTGGTTTGTGGGATTTTGTTTTTGAATTGGAACAGTTAAGGGGAATTCATTACGTGTTATACATAGATTACTGTAGCTCTGTGGGGTCTTTATGTTTGTAATTGATAAAAATTCTTGTTTCTATATATATAAGTTCTTAGAATAAAGTTTGTTTTGATTAAAGTGTCTGGGAAGACTGATGAATCACACCTGAAGGGAAGGCTCTTTCTTGTGTTCATCATAGCCAAATTCAACATAAAGGTTGTAGGTCAGGTGGACTTCATAATATACTTTGGTGTTTCTAAACCCTGGCCCATAACAGCGTTTATTGCAAAAGGACTGGAGGATTAAAGTAGAGGAATGTTGTTGCAATTGTATAGGGTGTTGGTGAGACTACATCTGGAGTATTGTGTCCAATTTTGGTCTCCTTATTTGAGGAAGGATGTGGTGGCATTGGAGGCAGTTCAGAGGAGGTTCACCAGATTGATTCCGGGATGAAGGGGTTGATGTATGAGGAGAGATAAACAGTTTGGGCTTATACTCTCTGGAGTTTAGAAGGATGAGATGGGATCTGATCGAGGTATATAAAATACTAAAAGGGATTGGTAGAGTAAATGTAGACCAAATGTTCCCCCATGTGGGGGAATCTGGAATGAGAGGTTACGGATATAGGTTGAGAGGCGGTAGATTTAGAACTGGGATGAGGAGGAACTACCTCTCGCAGAGGGTGGTGAATGTGTGGAACTCACTGCCTCATAGTGAGGTGGAATCTGAGTCATTAAATGGCTTCAGGAAAGAGATAGACATATTTTTGATTTTAAAAACGGGTTAAAGGGATATGGGCAACAGGTGGCAGGTGGATTTGCGACCAGGGACAGATCAGCCATGATCTGATTGAATGGCGGAGTAGGCTCAAAGGGGTGACTTCTGCTCTTAATTCCCATGTTCCTATGAGAGGTGAGGTGGGAAGGAGCTGGTATTCTTACATACCAGGATCTCACAGCGGAGCTGCCGAGAAGGCAGGCGATCTTTTATCAGGCGAAGGCCTCGTTGTGCAAAAACAACATGAGGTTTGATGAAGCTGAGGGTTACACATAACTCTAAGGACTTCTACTTTGAGATGGCATAGGCTTTCGTGAAAGCTGAAGGGCTGGGACTGAAATGAGTTTGGACTTAGGTTGTGTTATTCATTTTTCTTTTTTTCTTTTTTTTCTCGTGTTTGGAAAGGGATGGTTGGGGCTGTATGGTGATTGGATGGGATCCGTTTCTTTTGGGTTTGAGGGGTAACTGTGTTGGGAGTTTGGAAGGTTTGGGTGTGGGGGGCCTTTGTGTTGGTTTTCGCTATATCGGGGAGGGGGCTCTGGCAGGGGCCATCTCGCTAGCATACGTAAGTTGGCGAGTGAATGTGAATGAGGTGGGAGGAGGGGCCCCAGGCATTGGAATCTGTATGGACAGGCTTTAATGGGCCTGAAAGGTGTGATTGGTGGGGGGATGGGGACGGTACTGAGTGAAGTGGTTTCGAGAGGAAGTGGCTGGAGGATTCTTGGAAGGGGGAGGGATAGGTGGCTGGGAGTAGGGCTGGGTCCCGTCTGTTGGGCGGGGCTAGGAGTAGTGGCTATGACTGAATGGAGGGGTGAGGGGGACCGAATTTGGATATGCACCAGTTAATATGGGGGGGGGGGGGGGGGCACTTGAATATAACGCTGAATCTGGATAGGTCCAAGCCGCATTTGCTGGCCCCCTGGGGGGGGGTTGTTATGTGGGAGATCGGAGGAGCGGATTTCTGCACCTACCAGATAGGGAGTACTCATTATTTTCATGTACACAATATGTATTCAAGGATTTACTTTTTTGTCGTGGGGAAGGCGATATTGGTCGGGGTGAGGCAGGCAGAATATTCGCCGATTGTTATTTTGGACCATGCGCCACACTGGATGTGGTCTTGGAGAAGGGGCTGGCACAGAGGCCTGTGTGGTGGTTGGATGTGGGGTTGTAGGCAGACCCAAATTTTTGTATCAAAATGAGAAAGGTGCTTGAGGATTATGTGGGTTTTAATAGGGATGGGGAGGTTTCGCTGTCTGCAGTGGGGGAAACGTTGAAAGAAGTAGTGAGGGGCGAGGTCATGTCGTTTAAGGATCAGGTGCTCAGAGAAGCAAAAGGGTGGCAGCGGTTGGTACAGGAAAGTTTGGAGGTGGATGAAAGATATGCAGAGGATCCAACCCCAGATCCTGTGAGGAGGAAGGAATTCAGGTGAGGTTTGACCTTCTGTCCATGGGAAAGGCTGTTTGGCAGGTGAGGCAGGCGGGGGGGAGGGGGGGGGGGGCATGTACTCGTGTGGGGAGAAGGCCCACTGCTTATTGGCGGGGCAGCTCCACCGACGGGCAAGAGCGATTGTTCAGATCTGGGATGGGACAGTGGAGCTGATGGTGGCACTGGAACAGATGAACAAGCATTTGTGGAGTTCTACAAGAATTTGTAGAAGTTGGTGCTTCGAGAGGATGAATCGGACATGAGGGAGTTTCTGGGGCGGTTGAAGCATCCCAACGTAGGGGAGGAGGACAGGAGAGGAAAAGTTGGAGGAGCCTGAGTGGGGGGAGGAGGTGCGGGTGGCGATAGGAAAGATGCAGATGGGTAAGGCACCAGGGCCGGATGGTTTCCCTGTGGAGATTTATAAAACGTTTTTGGATAAGCTGGTACTGCTGTGGGTTGACCTATTTCCAGAAGGCAGTTTGCGAGTTTGGAGGAGTTGGGGGAGAAGTTTGAGATCCCACGGGGGGAGGTTTTCAGGTTTATGCAGGTGTGGGACTTTGTGAAAAAGGTATTATCGATGTTTCCGGTGACACTTCCCTCCTTGTTGTTGGAGGGGGTGCTGTCAGTGATGGGGGTGGAGGAGTAATCTGGTCGATATATGGGAGGATTTTGGAGGAGGATATGGCGTCTCGGGGGGGCGGGGGGGCTGTTAAGATCAAGTGGGAGGAGGAGCTGGGGTTGTCGCTGGAGGAGGGGTTGTGAGGGTGAATGCCTCAACCTCGTGAGCAAGGCTGGGGTTGATATAGCTAAAGGTAGTGCATAGGGCGCATCTGACAAAGTTGAGGATGAGCCGGTTGTATAAGGGGGTGGAGGGTATTTGTGAGCGGTGTGGGAGGGGCCCAACCATCACGTACATATGTTCTGGTCCTGTCCGAAGTTGGAGAAATTTTGGGGGCTTTTGTTCAGCACCAATACGACGATCTTGCACATGGATTTAGAGCCCAGTCCCCTGCGGGCCATATTCAGGGTGTTGGACTTGCCGGAGTTGCAGTCAGGAGCGGGGCCAGATGTTTTAGTCCAGGGTTTTTCAAATTCAGGGTCGCGACCCGGGGGTGGGTCACAGGCGGGTGTCAGGAGGGTCATGGAGCAATCACTTGTGGCATTTCCGATTGCGGGTAGAAGATCCCGATAGCCGCGATCTGATTTGAAGAATGCCGGCCGTGGGCAGTCCTCGATTGTTTGAGGGGGCGGGGTTGCGCGAGGCTGGGCTGTGTGCTGGTTCCTGCGCACGTGCGGGGGATGGGGAAAGAGGCTGAAGGGCATCCATGTGGGTGCTCGATGCTAACAGTAGAGGCCCCAGCTTGGAGCTCCGCTCTGGTGCTCATTCTCTGCTGCTCGACCTGTCCCCAGCCACTGATCGGCAGAATGCGTCCTGTGGATCAGTGGTCAAGCTGTTCACCGGCCGCTGCAGCGTCCACTTGCACTCTCACAATGTGAAGTGCTGGTCGGGAAGTGGTCAGCAGTCTGTGACTGGGGTGGATGCAACTACTGGACAGTGAGAGGGAAGCCAGACCAGGTTTGTCGGCCAGGAATACCGATCAAAAGAGGTCAGTCAATATTGCTGGCACATGTCAATACTGAACGAAACCTACAGTCAGCATTTTGTGTCACCACTCTCTGGAAACCAGGAAGTAAGTGCTTCTGGTGAAAATGGAGAAGGAGATGACTTGGATGTTTGATATTGCAATGCAGTGGAACCAATGAGAAATATTCTGATATTGTATGTGTTTCACAAGTTACTTCATCGCGTCTAAAGTCATTGTTTGTAAAGTAAAAACAAGATTTTACTTTTTTCTTTACTTGTTTAAATTTCTAAAGCAATGGGAATATATTTAAAACAAAGTTTGTGTGTATATGTAAGGATGCGCATGTTCAACTGAAATTGCTTTAATTTTCAGTAGTAAAAAGTCAAACTTGGAAAAATCAGGTTTTGGAAATAAAGTTTCAAAGTAAAGAAAAGATTGCCAGCCGCCATCGGCCATTAAATATCAACAATGGAGTCTTTCCACCAGAGGCTGTCATAAGCTTTCTTTTTCTGTTTTATCTTGCCCTGTATGTCTCTGGGCTCTATGTTTGACAGCGCCACTTTTTTTTCTTTGTAGGACCTGTCTCCACATGCCCACTTCACACTGATTTGACACCGATTTCCCTCCTAGGAGCTGTATCCTGTCGACATTCGCGAGTTCATCTCTCAGCTTTGTAAAATGTTGTCTTTCCCCAATTTAGAACTTTTACTCCAGTTCTATCTTTGTCCTTTTCCATAATGATGCTAAATCTAACTACTGTGGTCACTATCCCCAAAATGGTCCCTCACTGCTACTTCATCCACTTGCCCAGTTTCATTTTCTAGGAATAAATCTAGAATTCCACTACAGGTAATTCGCTGTTTATCAAGCTAGACTAATTTACTTGAAGGTTGTCAGACCTCGACTCTTAAGGCGTGATTAAACGGCCACGCTGCGCTGCGGCGAGCTGCTTTTCTGGCGCAACGTGGCCAATATCGAACCTGGGACCCTGGCGCTGTGAAGCCACAGTGCTATCCACTTGTGCTACCGTGCTGCCCCTACATTTTAGCAAATCTGCATATTAAAGCGAGGCAGCGAGTTGTGCAGATTCCTGAGTTACCCTAGGTGTGGGATCAATCTCCCACTCCTCGGAGACTTTGGGGGAATGCCGTTCAATACCGCTCTCCACAAACGGGGACCAGTCAGAATGGCACTCGTGAGGTCTCCTAAGGGATCGGAGGTGCACACCCTCTGGGCAGGGTAGTACCCTGGCACTGCTGGCGCCACCCAGGCACTGCCAGGCTGACACTGTCAAGATGCCCAAGAGGCACTGCCATGGTGCAAGGTTGGCACTGCCAATGTGCCAAGCTGGCATTTTTTGTGTTGGGGGGGTGCGGGCAGAGGCGGGGACCCTCTCCTAGTGCATTGGGGTTTGGGGGTGGGGAGGTCGGGTCGGGAGCCTTGGAGATTGGGACCCGATTTAAAAATGGCAACTTGACCTCTTGATGCACCGAGGCATTCTGGCGAGTGTACAAAACGGAGCTATGTGCGGCCATGGCCGCGTGTTTCCTGCTGAGGCCCCTGATTTAACACGGGTGGCATTTTATAGCCATATGTTTCTCGCCGCTGCTAGCGTCGGGAAACTCGCGGCTAAATGCGCTCGCTATGGGACTTTGTTCCCCTTTAGTTAAATTGGGCCCTTGTTCATTTTTAGTTGTATCGTGCCCTTATTCTATATTGAAACATTAAAAAAATTTACCAGAACTTACCACGTGAACCGAATTCACTACTCACTCGGTTTCCATCTCACTTAGGTATTGTCTCCTGAGGTTAATGTCTCATTTAAAAGACGGTAAATCAGACAGAGCAGCATTCCTCAGCATTGCACTGGTATGTCAGGTGCCTGAACCCCTGGAGAGGGCTCCAACCCATAACAATCTGTCTCTGGCAAAGATGCCACCCACTGGGCCATAGCTGACAATTTACAAGATATCTAGTCACCTTTAAGTTATGCACTGTGGGATTTCCTTTGTCCAATTGATTCTGATTCTCTCCGTCCATGGAACAGTAGCCTACTCAGGGTGTTGAGCACAGGGTCACACTCCCATTCTTTCACAATAGATTGGGCAATTCAGCATTTAATTTCTTGCACAATTATCAGATCCTCAGCCCTGTAACTTAAATTCTCCAGGGGGGGAACTTGAGTCAATTGTTGCTATAAAAAGTACACCAGTCAAAACAAACAGCACAAAGAGGAAATTCATGTATCACGTGTAGATTCTGAAATGACTCTTGCTACATTCCTGTTCTTGGTTTCCAAACTGCTGTGGGTAACAGCCCACCACTATGTACACTCCTGCAGCTTACTCAGCCCTGAACAGAAACCACAGTTGAGAATCAAGGGTGGATTAGGAATTCTTAAACACATAACCTGTCCTGTTTCAACAGGCTCCACTTTATGTGCGAGACATAACAAGCGAAAACAGCGCGGGAGCAGAGAGAGCTGGGACAGCAAAAACAGCGCTGGAGGAGAGAGCCGGGAGATTTAAAAAGCACGGGAGGAGAGAGCCGGGACAGCGAAAACAGCGCGGGAGCAGAGAGAGCCGGGACAGCGAAAACAGCGCCGGAGGAGAGAGCCGGGAGATTTAAAAAGCACGGGAGGAGAGAGCCGGGACAGCGAAAACAGCGCAGGAGCAGAGAGAGCCGGGACAGCAAAAACAGCGCCGGAGGAGAGAGCCGGGAGATTGAAAAAGCGCGGGAGGATAGAGCCGAGACAGCGAAAACAGCACGGGAGCAGAGAGAGCCGGGACAGCGAAAACAGCGCCGGAGGAGAGTGCCAGGAGATTGAAAAAGCGCGGGAGGAGAGAGCCGGGACAGCGAAAACAGCGCTGGAGCAGAGAGAGCCGGGACAGCGATAACAGCGCCGGAGGAGAGAGCCGGGAGATTTAAAAAACGCGGGAGGAGAGAGCCGGGACAACGAAAACAGCGCAGGAGCAGAGAGAGCCGGGACAGCGAAAACAGCGCGAAAGGAGAGAGAGCCCCCGGGACAGTGAAAACAGCGCCGGAAGAGAGAGCCGGGAGCTGTAAAAAGCGCGGAGGAGAGAGCCGGGACAGCGAAAACAGCGCTGGAGGAGAGAGCCGGGAGATTTAAAAAACGCGGGAGGAGAGAGCCGGGACAACGAAAACAGCGCAGGAGCAGAGAGAGCCGGGACAGCGAAAACAGCGCGAAAGGAGAGAGAGCCCCCGGGACAGTGAAAACAGCGCCGGAAGAGAGAGCCGGGAGCTGTAAAAAGCGCGGAGGAGAGAGCCGGGACAGCGAAAACAGCGCTGGAGGAGAGAGCCGGGAGATTTAAAAAGCGCGGGAGGAGAGAGCCGGGACAGCGAAAACAGTGCGGGAGCAGAGAGAGCCGGGACAGCGAAAACAGCGCCGGAGGAGAGAGCCAGGAGATTTAAAAAGCGCGGGAGGATAGAGCCGGGACAGCGAAAACAGCGCGGGAGCAGAGAGAGCCGGGACAGCGAAAACAGCGCCGGAGGAGAGAGCCGGGAGATTGAAAAAGTACGGGAGGAGAGAGCCGGGACAGCGAAAACAGCGCGGGAGCAGAGAGAGCCGGGACAGCGATAACAGCGCCGGAGGAGAGAGCCGGGACAGCGAAAACAGCGCAGGAGCAGAGAGAGCCGGGACAGCGAAAACAGCGCGAGAGGAGAGAGAGCCCCCGGAACAGTGAAAACAGCGCCGGAAGAGAGAGCCGGGAGCTGTAAAAAGCGCGGGAGGAGAGAGCCGGGACAGCGAAAACAGCGCTGGAGGAGAGAGCCGGGAGATTTAAAAAGCGCGGGAGGAGAGAGCCGGGACAGCAAAAACAGTGCGGGAGCAGAGAGAGCCGGGACAGCGAAAACAGCGCCGGAGGATAGAGCCGGGAGATTGAAAAAGCGCGGGAGGAGAGAGCCGGGACAGCGAAAACAGCGCGGGAGCAGAGAGAGACGGGAGATTTTAAAAGCGCGGGAGGAGAGAGCCGGGACAGGAAAACAGCGCGGGAGCAGAGAGAGCCGGGACAGCGAAAACAGCGCCGGAGGAGAGAGCCTGGAGATTTAAAAAGCGCGGGAGGAGAGAGCCGGGACAGCGAAAACAGCGCGGGAGCAGAGAGAGACGGGAGATTTAAAAAGCGCGGGAGGCGAGAGCCGGGACAGCGAAAACAGCGTGGGAGCAGAGAGAGCCGGGACAGCGAAAACAGCGCGGGAGCAGAGAGAGCCGGGACAGCGATAACAGCGCCGGAGGAGAGAGCCGGGAGATTTTAAAAACGCGGGAGGAGAGAGCCGGGACAGCGAAAACAGCGCAGGAGCAGAGAGAGCCGGGACAGCGAAAACAGCGCGAGAGGAGAGAGAGCCCCCGGGACAGTGAAAACAGCGCCGGAAGAGAGAGCCGGGAGCTGTAAAAAGCGTGGGAGGAGAGAGCCGGGACAGCGAAAACAGCGCGGGAGCAGAGAGAGACGGGAGATTTTAAAAGCGCGGGAGGAGAGAGCCGGGACAGGAAAACAGCGCGGGAGCAGTGAGAGCCGGGACAGCGAAAACAGCGCCGGAGGAGAGAGCCGGGAGATTTAAAAAGCGCGGGAGGAGAGAGCCAGAACAGCGAAAACAGCGCGGGAGCAGAGAGAGCCAGGACAGCGAAAACAGCGCCGGAGGAGAGAGCCGGGAGATTTAAAAAGCGCGGGAGGAGAGGGCCGGGACAGCGAAAACAGCGCGGGAGCAGGGAGAGCCGGGACAGCGAAAACAGCGCCGGAGGAGAGAGCCTGGAGATTTAAAAAGCGCGGGAGGCGAGAGCCGGGACAGCGAAAACAGCGTGGGAGTAGAGAGAGCCGGGACAGCGAAAACAGCGCCGGAGGAGGGAGCCGGGAGATTTAAAAAGCGCGGGAGGATAGAGCCGGGACAGCGAAAACAGCGCGGGAGCAGAGAGAGCCAGGACAGCGAAAACAGCGCCGGAGGAGAGAGCCGGGAGATTTAAAAAGCGCGGGAGGAGAGAGCCGGGACAGCGAAAACAGCGCGGGAGCAGAGAGAGCCGGGACAGCGAAAACAGCGCCGGAGGAGAGAGCCGGGAGATTTAAAAAGCGCGGGAGGAGAGAGCCAGGACAGCGAAAACAGCGCGGGAGCAGAGAGAGCCAGGACAGCGAAAACAGCGCCGGAGGAGAGAGCCGGGAGATTTAAAAAGCGCGGGAGGAGAGAGCCGGGACAGCGAAAACAGCGCGGGAGCAGAGAGAGCCGGGACAGCGAAAACAGCGCCGGAGGAGAGAGCCGGGAGATTTAAAAAGCGCGGGAGGAGAGAGCCAGGACAGCGAAAACAGCGCGGGAGCAGAGAGAGCCAGGACAGCGAAAACAGCGCCGGAGGAGAGAGCCGGGAGATTTAAAAAGCGCGGGAGGAGAGAGCCGGGACAGCGAAAACAGTGCGGGAGCAGAGAGAGCCGGGACAGCGAAAACAGCGCCGGAGGAGAGAGCCAGGAGATTTAAAAAGCGCGGGAGGATAGAGCCGGGACAGCGAAAACAGCGCGGGAGCAGAGAGAGCCGGGACAGCGAAAACAGCGCCGGAGGAGAGAGCCGGGAGATTGAAAAAGTACGGGAGGAGAGAGCCGGGACAGCGAAAACAGCGCGGGAGCAGAGAGAGCCGGGACAGCGATAACAGCGCCTGGAAGATGAGAAGGGAGATTTAATAATAGGAGACGGGGAAATGGCTGAGGAGCTGAACAGGTTTTTTGGGTCAGTCTTCACAGTGGAGGACACAAATAACATACCAGTGACTGATGGAAATAAGGATATGATAGGTGAGGACCTTGAGATGATTGTAATCACTAAGGAGGCAGTATTGGGCAAGCTAATGGGGCTAAAGGTAGACAAGTCTCCTGGCCCTGATGGGATGCACCCCAGAGTGTTAAAAGAGATGGCTAGGGAAATTGTAAATGCACTAGTGATAATTTATCAAAATTCACGAGACTCTGGGGTGGTCCCAGAGGATTGGAAAGTAGCAAACGTGACATCACTGTTTAAAAAAGGAGGTCGGCAGAAAGCGGGTAATTATAGGCCGGTAAGCTTAACTTCGGTTGTAGGGAAAATGGTGGAATCTATCATTAAGGAGGAAATAGCGGGGCACCTGGAGGGAAATTGTCCCATTGGGCAGACGCAGCATGGGTTCACAAAGGGTAGGTCGTGTCTGACTAATTTGGTAGAATTTTTTGAGGACGTTACCAGTGCAGTAGATAACGGGGAGTCATTGGATGTGGTATATCTGGATTTCCAGAAAGCTTTTGACAAGGTGCCACACAAAAGGTTGCTGCATAAACTAAAGATGCATGGCATTGAGGGTAAAGTGGTAGCATGGGTAGAGGATTGGTTAACTAACAGAAAGCAGAGAGTGGAGATAAATGGGTGTTTCTCTGGTTGGCAACCTGTAACTAGTGGGGTCCCTCAAGGATCAGTGTTGGGCCCGCAGTTGTTCACAATTTACATAGACGATTTGGAGTTGGGGACCAAGTGCAATGTGTCAAAGTTTGCAGACGACACTAAGATGAGTGGTAAAGCAAAAAGGGCAGAGGATACCGGAAGTCTGCAGAAGGATTTGGATAGGTTAGGTGAATGGGCTAGGGTCTGGCAGATGGAATTCAATGTTGCCAAGTGTGAGGCTATCCATTTTGGGAGGAACAACAGCAGAATGGATTATTATTTAAACGGTAAGATGTTAAAACATGCTGCTGTGCAGAGGGACCTGGGTGTGCTGGTGCACGAGTCGCAAAAAGTTGGTGTGCAGGTGCAACAGGTGATTAAGAAGGCTAATCGAGTTTTGTCTTTCATTGCTAGAGGGATGGAGTTCAAGACTAGTGAGGTTATGCTGCAATTGTATAGGGTGTTGGTGAGGCCGCATCTGGAGTATTGTGTTCAGTTTTGGTCTCCTTACCTGAGAAGGGACATATTGGCACTAGAGGGAGTGCAGAGGAGATTCACTAGGTTGATCCCAGAGTTGAGGGGATTAGATTATGACGAGAGGCTGAGTAGACTGGGACTGTACTCATTGGAGTTTAGAAGGATGCGGGGGGGATCTTATTGAGACATATAAAATTATGAAGGGAATAGATAGGATAGATGCGGGCAGGTTGTTTCCACTGGTCGGGGAAAGCAGAACTAGGGGGCATAGCCTCAAAATAAGGGGAGGTAGATTTAGGACGGAGTGTAGGAGGAACTTCTTCACCCAAAGGGTTGTGAATCTCTGGAATTCCTTGCCCAGTGAAGCAGTTGAGGCTCCTTCTTTAAACATTTTTAAGAAAAAGATAGATGCCTTTCTAAAGAATAAAGGGATTCGGGGATATGGTGTCCGGGCCGGAGAGTGGAGCTGAGTCCACAAAGATCAGCCATGATCTCATTAAATGGCGGAGCAGGCTCGAGGGGCCAGATGGCCTACTCCTGTTCC
Source organism: Scyliorhinus torazame (assembly GCF_047496885.1). Classification (NCBI taxonomy): domain Eukaryota; kingdom Metazoa; phylum Chordata; class Chondrichthyes; order Carcharhiniformes; family Scyliorhinidae; genus Scyliorhinus; species Scyliorhinus torazame. The sequence continues at coordinate 179,127,753 of NC_092714.1, forward strand.
TAGTTCTTATGTTCTTATGTATGGAGTGTACCGGGTCTGTTGGTGTGTCTTGCAGCACAGCTTCGATTGCAGTTCCTTGTGACTGAGTAAAGTACGTTTGCTCGTTATCATCAGTCATTCTGTCTGACATGCCCACCTCACCCAGCTACCAAAAGAAACACTCCGGAGTAACCAGGAAAAAGCCATTCAGCCCGTTAAACCTCATCCCCCATTCACTTGATTGAAACATACAAAATCCTGAGGGGTTCTGACAGGGTGGATGTGGAGAGGATGTTTCCTCTTGTGGGAGAATCTAAAACTCGGGGTCACTGGGTGCCATTCTCTGGCCTTGTTTCGCTTGAGCAAGAGCGCAACGAGGCAGGTGGATAGCAGGAGAGGCCGAAAACGAGAACCGCGCCGGGCACCAAACAGTTTACGATGCAACCCGCCCGCTCCCGTAGGCAAAATCAGCATTCCGCTGGAGGATGACGAGAAGCCAATAATCACCATTTAAGCCTTATTCCCATACAATTAACGGGAGCCACCCCACATACCACGGCCTCCCGTGAGCCCACGGTCGGCCCAGCAATGGCCATGCTGGCGCCGATTGATACTCCTTTTTAAAAATGTGAACCTGGCAGAAGGGCTTCTTCGGGGAGCTGAGGAGGTGAGTAGCCATCTTTGCTCACAGGCAAAGAGCCCGGAGGCGCTGGGCTTACCGCCCCAGTGTTCGGATGGGGGTGAGGAGGCAACCGGAAGGAACCACCCCCGGCTGGAATGGTCTGTCATGGTTGGGGGGGGGGGGGGGGGGAGGGGGAGAGAGCTGGGGGTGCAATGCCAACCCCTGGATCGCGTGTACTGTGGTAGTCACCACTGTTGTATTATATTGTATATACTGCACTGCATACGAGGGTATTACTGTACGGCCCCTGTACTACAGGTACAGGGGTAGATCCCTGCCTGCTGGCTCCACCCAGTAGGCGGAGTATAAATGTGTGTGCTCACCGAACTGCAGCCATTTGGACAGCAGCTGTAGGAGGCCACACATCTCTGAGTAATAAAGCCTCGATTACTCTCTACTCTTGTCTCGTCATAATTGATAGTGCATCACCCATAACCCCCACCGACCACCCATAACCCCCACAGTCAGCTGAGGCCTCTGGCCGTGCGGCTGAAGGCTATTGCTGAATTGGCAATGTGGTAAGTGAGCACTTCACACATCCCAAATGGATTCCCTTGGGTGTGCGAGCCAAGTAGTATGTGGGAGGCATTGTCTAACATCCCAATTGGACCGTGGTGCCTGAACACTGCAGGAGGCAACACCACACACACACAGCAGCCAATATTCGGGGATAGGACACAGCCCCGGGACATGTACACAGCCGGACGATGGGTGAGGGCCCTGGAGAGGGAACCAGTGTCCGATCCAGGTAACGTTATGTGCGGGTGTCAGGGGTACATGGTCTGGAGTCTGGTGAGCGGGGGGCCTCCCACTGCTGCCGGGTGAGTGTGGACAGGGTGTTCTGGGGAGGGGGAGGGGGGGGAGATCAATGGGGGAATGAAGGGTCCCGGGGTGGATGCCATCGCTGTTTGTCAGTCTAACATAGAACATACAGTGCAGAAGGAGGCCATTCGGCCCATCGAGTCTGCACCGACCCACTTAAGCCCTCACTTCCACCCTATCCCCCTAACCCAATAACCCCTCCTAACCTTTTTGGACACTAAGAGCAATTTATCATGGCCAATCCACCTAACGTGCATGTCTTTGGACTGTGGGAGGAAATGGGAGCACCCGGAGAAAACCCACGCAGGCACGGGCAGTAACCTGAGGCTGGGCTTGAACCCAGGTCCTCAGCACCGTGAGGCAGCAGTGCTAACCACTGCACCACCATGCCACCCTGTCGCAGCCACACTTAGAAATCTTTCTGGAGAATCGTGCCCACTGTTTAAAAATAAGGGGTTGCCCATTTAGAACTGAGCTGAGGCAAATGAGGGTCGAGAGGAATTCTCTTCCTCAAAATGTGGTGGAAGCAGTCTTTGAATATTTGTAAGGCAGAGCTAGACAGATTCTTGGTAAACAAGGGAGCGTTAGATTAACAAGGGAGCGTGAGGTTATCAGGGGTATGTGGAATGCAGATTTGAGGTTTGATGCGACCATCAATTCACTCAAAGACACGTGGAGAAGTAAACCGTGGTTTTAATCAGCTTATAACTGAGCCTGCCTGTGACCGGTACAACACTGAAGGCGGCTCCGCAGGTCAGCAGCTCTTATACTTCCTGTAAAGGGGGTGGAGCCATGGGCGGAGCCCGTACATGCCCCAACATATCCCCTGTGGGTGAAGCCACACAATGTCCCATAGGTGGAGCCCACAGGGTTCATAACATAACACAGTGCACTGGTGAATTATCAGTAATTATACATTCACCACAAGGTTACTAGCAGATCAGCCATGATCTTATTGAATGGTGGAGCAGACTCGAGGGGATGAATGGCCTTCTGCTGCTCCTTGTTTGTATTAGATAATGGCTGATCTGTTTCTTAACTCCGTTTCCATATTCCCTCACTACTTCTGCCCAACACAAATCTATCAAACTGAGCTTTCAAATAACCAATGGATCCCCCCCCACCGCCCCCCCCAAACAGGTCTTTGGAGGGAGAGAGTTCCAGCAAATAAGTGACTCCAAACACCCCACCCACAAATCAAATTATTTAATATAAATAAGGAAACATTAAATAAAGGGTAAAAGCAGAATCTGCAGCAGTAACCCCAGCAGGACGGTCTCTTTTGTACTCTCGCTGGCTTATCCTGTAACAGCACCCACATCTCAGTAAGAAAACACAATAACATTTTGGAGGTTGTTCTAATCCAGCAGCTGCAGCAGTAATTAAAACCCTTTATTAAAGCCACACTGCTTACACCTTTAAATATTGCTATGGTTACTACAAGCACTTCTACCCATTGTAACATTACTTTGGACAACTCTCCATTGAATGAAAGCTGCGCTGGCACATTGGGCTGCCACATAAGACCAGACAGAACGTACCCTGAGGTGGGAGGGTGGGAGACACTTTGCTTGCTCAAGTTTACCACCCAATTTCAGATAGGCGTTTAAATGCTGTTTTCCTTGCGTAACTTGTGTTGCCAGCAATTCACAAACCACACGCCCAATCCAGCCACTCAGCAATTATTTATTTAAATTCTGATTTGAGCATTAAGATTATTATACATCCTTTACCTCAAACTTCCTGCTTCGATTTGTGAAGCAGGTGAGCTGAAAACACACAAAATAAATGGGCAAGGGTCTCGGGATCGCTTAAATTATTTTGTTTTGTTCAGAAAACACCGGAGGAGACTCTCTCAAGGAATGAGGAAACTGGCTTCTGCAGGAGGTATCACACTAATTCATCTCTGGCACTGGCAACTGGTTTATTCCGGTACTAACCTTCAGCCCTCCCTCTCTCCTCTCGATTTTGTTTTTTCTCTAAACTATCTTATTCCCCTCAAACATCATCTTTATCCCATCTGATGGAATTAAGACATTGCCTCCGACTCTAATTCATTCATTCTTTCCCAGGAGGGATGGCACAGTGGTTAACACTGCTGCCTCAGCGCGCCAGAGACCTGGGTTGGATTCTGGACTTGAGTCACTGTCTGTGTGGAGTTTGCCCATTCTCCCCGTGACTGTGTGGAGTTTGCACATTCTCCCCGTGTCTGTGTGGGTTTCCTCTGGGTGCTCTGGTTTCCTCCCACAGTCCAGAGATGCATAGGTTAGGTGGGGTTATGGGGATAGGGCAGGGAAGTGGGCCTAGGTAGAGTGCTCTTTCAGAGGGTCAACAGGTTGAATGATCTCCTTCTGTACTGTAGGAATTCTATGGTTCTATATGAGTTCAAGATTATTGTTCTCTTTTCTCTCAGTCCTTCACAAACCATTAAAACCCACCCTCGATGTCACCTAATTGCTGTATCTCCATTAAACCTCCTGTTTCTTTGCAACACTGGTGATTAATGCATTTTAGCTTTGGTTCTTCACCTATGTTTCTCAATGTAAAATACAAGAAACGGGGCTGGTTTAGTGAGTCAAGACTGAAGCAGCCACAGGCAATAAGAGTGTCTCATTCACCAGTAACAACAACGCGCATTTGCTTTAGGAAGGACCATCCCTAGAGCTCCGCAAAGGCATAAGAGAAGCAAACACTGAGCCAAAGAAGGAGTGATTGGGAAGCTTGTTCAAATAGGTAGGTTTTAAGAAAGGTCTTAATTATATCGTACAGGTACGTTTAGCTTTAGTACAAGTACAGTTAGCTCAGTTGGATGGACGGCTGGTTTGTGATGCGGAGAGATGACAATAGCGTTGGTTCAATTCCCGTCCCGGTTGTGATTATTCCTGAAGGCCCTATCTTCTCAATGGTGACCCTCAGGTTAAGTCACCACCAGTCAGCTCTCTCTCAAAGGGGAGAACAACAGATGGTCCTCTGGGACTATGGTGGCGGTCATTCCATTTTCAAATGGGGATTTGGGGGTGGAGAGTCTTGGGAAGAGTGGGACCTCAGTGGCTCAAGGCATGACTGCCAATTGTAAGGCAAAGGGAGTGGGTCTGTACATGAGGTAAGTATTACAGGAACATGGGAGAGGAGTCTGCTGGCATATGTTGTGGGTCTTTAAGTAGTTACTGAAACTAGGGAGGGAGGAATCTGTGGAGAGATTTCAAACGGGCAATTAAAATCATAACTTTGAAGCATTGGGGAATGGATGCCAATGTAAGTCAGTGAGGTCAGGAGTGATTGGAAAGGCTGAAATCTATAATACATGGAGGATAATAGACCAGCCAAGAGATTGGTGGAATAAATGAATATAGAGGTGAGAAAGTCAGTAATGAACAAGGGTTTTAGTGATCACTAATTGTGGACAGATGTTACAGAGGTGGACAGAAGTGTAAGAAGTTTAGCAGGGGACATGCATGCAGAGAAAGTGAACCAAGCGGTCGGATGACTGAAAGTGAAACTTAACATGTTTCTGTTACTTCCGTATCAATTGTGTCTTGTTCAGGAAAACCCTGACAGTATCTGTGCAGCACACATTGGCAGGGAGTCCAGGTGGCGATGAAGATGGTTTGGATTTTGGCAGTCGGTTTCCTATTCTTTTCATACACCTCGTGTACAAACCCAGGATTGAAAGTGAGAGTGACACAGAAAGCCTTGGAGTACGGTGAGTGTGGATAAATATGCCGATTAATTTATCTCTGTGGACTTTTCTAAGATGTGGGGCTGCCAGCGTTGGACTGGGGTGAGCACAGTAAGAAGTCTTACAACACCAGGTTAAAGTCCAACAGGTTTGTTTCAAACACTAGCTTTCGGAGCACTGCTCCTTCCTCAGGTGAATGAAGAGGTATGTTCCAGAAACATATTTATAGACTTTAACCTGGTGTTAAAAGACTTCTTACTGGACTTTTCTAAGGGTTGGAAGACTGTGGCTTTTATTGCTACTTTTATATTGGGTATAAAAATGGAACTTATTTTGATGTCTGTGAATTTCTTTTTTTTAAATTAGGTTGCAGATAATATTTCCTTAATGTTGACACTTCTTGGATCTCCTCCAAATCTGAAGGAATCCTAATCAGCTGCCTTTCACTTTTAGTTATGCTTCCAAATCCATCAGCCTCTCCTATTGCCACTGGGCTAAATCCAAATGTGCCAAGCTTGATCCTGAACTTTAGTTTCTTGCCACATCCATTGCAACTCTAGGATGACTTTTCACCTTCGCAGCATCGCCGACCTCTGTCCCTACTTTGCTCTCAATTCTGGGCTGCAGAGTAAAGGGTTAACTTTAATGATTGTTAACCTGAGCGTAAGGAGCTATGTCACAGTGCTGTCACTCGCTGTGATAAAATGAGTCTGAAGCAGCTTGTAGAGGAGCTGTGGCTATGTACTGATGACCTGTAACCTTGCAAATAGTTTGTGATTGCAAATAAAGGTATTTTGACAATGAAAGACCATTGCCTCCAGCAGGATCTCTACCAGAGTAAGAAACCATTGTGTCCCAAGACAACCCCACAATAACAGACTGACAGACTCTAATCCATTCAGGGGCAGCACGGTAGCACAAGTGGATAGCACTGTGGCTTCACAGCGCCAGGGTCCCAGGTTCGATTCCCCGCTGGGTCACTGTCTGTGCGGAGTCTGCACGTTCTCCCTGTGTCTGCGTGGGTTTCCTCCGGGTGCTCCGGTTTCCTCCCACAGTCCAAAGACGTGCAGGTTAGGTGGATTGGCCATGATAAATTGCCCCTAGTGTCCAAAATTGCCCTTAGTGTTGGGTGGGGTTACTGGGTTATGGGGATAGGGTTGACCTTGGGTAGGATGCTCTTTCCAAGAGCCGGTACAGACTCGATGGGCCGAATGGCCTCCTTCTGCACTGTAAATTCTATGATAATTCTATGAAATTAACAATGCAATGAACTTACTGTGAAAAGCCCTTAGTCACCACACTCCGGCGCGTGTTCGGGTACATGGAGTGAGAATTCAGAATGTCCAAATTACCTGACAAGCACATCTTTCGGGACTTGGAGGAAACTGGAGCACCCGGAGGAAAACCACGCAGACACGGGGAGTACGTGCAGACTCCGCACAGACAGCGACCCAAGCCGGGAATCGAACCTGGGACCTTGGTGCTGTGAAGGAACAGTACTGACCACTGTCGCCCTATCAGGTTCCCCCTCAGCCTTCTCTGCTCCAAGGAAAACAGCCGCAGCCGATCCAGTCTCTCTTGATAGCTGAAATGCTCCAGCCAAGGCAACATCCTGGCGAATCTCCTCTGCATCCTTTCCAGTACAATCACTTCCTTCCTTCTCCATGAATTGCAACAGTCAGAAAATGACCTCTATGTCCATTGTCCCCACACAGCCTAGCATTTCTGTCATTCTATTCACTGGGCCCCTCACGGTGCTCCCTGCACCCCTCTGTATCACTGACCCCCAGTTCCCTCTGCTGTTTCTTGTAGCCCACTGGGTTTAATGGCTCCCTGTACACCTCTGTATCCCTCTTATCAATTGCCTTTGAATGCTTGCAAGACTTTCCAGCAGTCCACATTGGTGACCAACTCAAACAATGAACAAAGAACAGTATAGCACAGGAACAGGCCTTCAGCCCTCCAAGCCTGCGCCGACTATGCTGCTCATCCAACCTAAAACCTTTTACACTTCTGGGGTCCATATCCCTCTATTCCACCCTATTCATGTATTTGTCAAGAGGCTCCTTAAAGGTCACTATCGTCCCTGCTTCCACAACCATCTCCAGCAGCGAGTTTCAGGCACCCACTACCCTCTGTGTAAATAAAACCTCTCTCGCACATCTCCTCTAACCTTTCCCCCTCACACCTTAAACCAATGTCCCCTAGTAATTGACTCTTCCACTCTGGGAAAAAGCTTCTGATTATCCACTCTGTCCATACCACTCATAGTTTAGTAGACCTATAGCTCTTATTCTCTTCACTCCTCTGACTTCTTAGTCCATGTTGTTCCTTTTTCTCAGTTGGTGGTCACATTTGCAGCTGTTATGTCCCTGCCTTAGCCTCCGGAACTTCCTCCTTAAATTACTCTGCCTTATCTCCTACTTTGCTGTTTTTAAAAACCTTCACTACAATTAACTGTTTCTGAAATGTCACTCTGTCCTGCAGAATGCCATATACATGCAAGTCGTTGTGATGGTACTGGGATGGAATCCATAATTTCGAAGCTTGTATTTTTTGTGGCAGATCCCACAGTTACTAGACTCCTCAACAACTCTCCCTTGGATTGATTGGTTCCCTGTAAGAACACTATTCACGATGCCCTATGCTGCTCTTGTTTGGCCTTGTTTCGCACTGTAATCAATTACTATTTGTTGATGCACCGTCAATGTACTCTGTCGATTATTCTTTTGTCTACTACGTACGTACTGTGTACGTTCCCTTGGCCGAAGAAAAATACTTTTCACTGCACTTCGGTACATGTGACAATAAATATCAATCAATCAAGAGGGAAAACAAAAAGGAAAACTGATTCTCCCAGTTTCTGAGAAAACTAAGGTTGCAACTGAGATTGAAAATTTAAACTTCTAGGGAAACTGAGACTATTTAAATCCATCTGAAAGGACACAGATCCATCAGAGTTCAGATGATTCCAGTGGTGCAGTACAGGTAGGCTGAAGAATTCAGAGGCTAAATTAGGAGCTAAAAATAGGCAAACATACAGTTTCTGCAACAGTTTGAGTAACTTGATGATAACACCGGTGGATCTACACCATCCAGACTGTCTTAAGCAGAGTTAAAGTGTGCTGCAGATGTGTGCCATTTTTGGTGAAGACTATGCCCGTGTAACTTGGATTGGTTTTGTGCTGCTGTCAACTGGAGATCAGACTACAACCTAGAAGAGGAGTTGAAATTTATTGTGAGGAAGACAGGGATTTGAAAGACTTTGTGACTGACACTGAGTGAACTTCCAAGACATAAGATCTGTCTTAGTTGTATCTGCCATTTAATGTATAAGTTATAGTTATAATTGACCACAATTTTCCAGTTAGTTCAAATTTAACTTGTATTGATTCTGGGTAGCATTTAATGTTTGCTGTAGTCTGTTTTTGTATCGTAAAAATTATTTTGTTTTTAGCTTTGTTCTTTCAGTAAAAAAAATAGGATTTAGATTTTTTAAGTTACATGCTCATCTGAGATCATAATCATGTTTCTGGATTGTATGAATGTGAAGTAGCGTACGCCAGTGGTACTACTGTATAATTGCCTTTACTGGTGTGTAATAGTCTCACCAACATGCACCAATGTGCATTTACAGGGATCAAAATAGAATATTGTACATTGATCTGATGTAACAAATACTTATCATATCATAGAATTTACAGTGCAGAAGGAGGCCATTCGGCCCATCGAGTCTGCACCAACCCTTGGAAAGATCATCCTACTTAAGCTCACACATCCACCCTGTCCATGTAACGCAGTAACCCCACCTAACGTTTTTGGACACTAAGGGCAATTTAGCATGGCTAATCCACCTAACCTGCACATCTTTGGACTGTGGGAGGAAACCGGAGCGCTCGGAGGAAACCCACAAAGACATGGAGAGAATGTGCAGACTCTGTACAGACAGTGACCCAAGCCGGGAATCGAACCTGGGACCCTGGCGTTGTCAAACAACAGTGCTAACCACTGTGCTACCGTGTCGCCCCACTTGTATGCACTAATCTATATTGGCATTTACCAGTCAGTCCAGTGCTGTCCAATTGAAATTGCTGACTAGTCATCTGAATGGCTACTGTAACGTTATTTTATCCACCAGGACTCATTTTACACCAATACAAGTCAAACAGTTCTGATGAAGCATCTTCGACATGAAACATTAACTGTTTCTCTCCACTGATGCTGACTGACTTGCTGAGTATCTGAGTATTTCCAGTATTTTCTGATTGTATTATAGGTAAACATACATGTGTACATTTACTGGAACATCCAGCACAATTCAGTGACCAAGGGAGCATCGCTGACAATGATTGAGAAAAAACACTCAGGCACTCTGCTTTTCATCTTCCCATTTAACCAAAAAACGTTCAAAACAGTTAAAGTTGACATGTACACAGCACAAAAATGAGTATTGAGACCGCTGTCCAACATGCAGTGACTCATTGTTTATTTACTTTCAAAAAAAATTTAGAGTACCCAATTCATTTTTTCCAATTAAGCAATTTATTGTGGCCAATCCACCTACTCTGCCCATCTTTTGGGATGTGGGGGCGAAACCCACGCCAACACGGGGCTAATATGCAAACTCCACACATACAGTAACCCAGAACCGGGATCGAACCTGAGACCTCGGCATAGTGAGGCAGCAGTGCCAACCACTATGCCACCGTGCTGCCCTCATTGTTTATTTACTAATCAGAAATGTCACATCTGGATTCCCAATTAGCCATGTATAACTAATGTAACTGGGTGCACCAGTCTTGTCCATGTTTACTTGAAAGCGATGGTCGTCAAAGCATATCTTCACACTTTTTCCTCCTGCAAGGCGTTAACATAATACGTGGCAAGGCCAACAGCCTTATGTGATAAGGTTGTTTGGTGTCTCACTAAGAGGTCTGGAGGCTTGTGTGGTTCAACATAAATGGTTTATTGTTAATACACAGTTATATACATATCTCCAAGGTATAGCCCTGACAAGGTACTACCTTCATGCCTTCTTCTCTCAGACTTGCTCTACACCACTCTGTTTCCTGTCAACTGTCATGTGTCTCTCTGCTTCATACTAGGCACGATACTGTACTCCAGTTCTGGTTTAACACCTGTTATGCTGAACACCCTGAGACTACATCTTACTGGACGCAGACTGGAGTTTCCAGTGGAGTAAACGGTGTGGGGTGTGTAATCAGAACAAAGAACAAAAAAAGTACAGCCCAGGACCAGGCCCTTTGGCCCTCCAAGCCTGCACTGACCAAATGTGTAGCAGTCCCCAGTAATAACCACTTATGGAGGAGAGTGTTGGTGTGTAGCCAAAAGCATGGGTTTTACTTGTCCAATGAGTACTGGAAAGTTCTGGTATTCTCTAACATCTGGTTTGTAACAGGTCGGCAGGTTGGGATACAGGCATTGCAACAGAAACTGCGGCAGATTCAGATTCCAGACGTCAGTGGCAAGACACATGTGCCTGTGGTTGGCCATGTCCATTACCAAATCTCTGGGTGAGTAACTGGAGTGTTCGCCAGGAAAATGAATGCAATTTGTTTCAAATTGACTTCCTCCATTTTGAATGGCCTTGAAGTTGAGTCCCATCCTTTGCAGTTATTTTTCGGTGCCAAGTGGCCTATCAAGCCCCGAATATGGTGGGCAGGAAGCAGGAAGTGCTCGTACATTTCCAGCAAAACTCTACCAACCACAATATTGGATAAGAACAAAGAAATGGTGTAATTTCCCCCACTATAACTCACATTTGACCCACTGCTCCTGCAAAAAAGGGGAAAAGAGAATGTTTTAATTCTAATAACTGTAAACAGATAAGAAATAGAAAAGACTTATATAGTTTATTATGCTGAAGAGTACAAACATACAAAAGCAAGTCTGTTTCTCAGGGGCTCCGTCGGTACTCTTACGAGGCCAAAAAGGTCCCATGGCCGAAATTGTTTGGGAAACCCTGGTTTAGATGGTGCTGTGGAGACAGTCATAGGAAATTCACCAGGAACTACAGGATTAAGCTTGGGTTTCTGATGCCTGAAACCGGTTATTCTTGTCAGACTGAGATTTTGGGAGATTTTCTCCAGACAATTGGCCCAGTTACTTTATTATCATAATAGAAAAAGCCTCCAGCTCCACATTCACTGGAGACCAAAGATCAGCTTTTGTCTCATTATCCAGGGTGTCAGCCGTTCTCAACTGTGACACAAAATGTTGAACGTTCAATTCCTAGTTCTGAGACATGAACACAGAATGCAGGCAGACACTCCAGTGCTGAGGGAGGGCTGCACTGTCTTTCGGATGAGACCTTAAATGGAGGCACCATCTGCTCTCTCGGGTGGATGTTAAAGCTCCTATGGCACTAGAAACAGCTTACCTGGGAATTATCAGGTTGCTTTTTATTTAATCTTGCTGTGCACTAATTTGCTGCTTTTTAAAAAATATTTTGCAACAGTGACTGCACTTCCAAAGTATTTCACTGGCTGTAAAGTACTTTGGAACATCCTGAGATCATGAATAGGTGCTATATAAATGCAAATTCTTTAATTAGAGATAGGAACACACTGAAATTTTAATAGGACAATGCTGCCACTAAGGCAGGATAACCCTATTAATCAAAAGGTATTTCACCCATCCCTGCTTTTAGTCTACTTTTCCTCTACACAAGAGAGAAGGAAAATAGAGAACTACCACTAGTTAACCTGATGTCAGTCATTGGGGAAATGCTGGAATCTATTATTAAGGAAACCTTAAGAATGCACTTGAAAATCATAGTGTTGTCGTCCAAAGTCAACATGGTTCTACACAAGGGAAGTCACGTTTGACAAATCTATTAGAGTTTTTTGAGGATGCAACTATCAGGGTAGATGAAGTGGAACTGGTAGATGTACTAGGATTTCCAAAAGGCATTCAATAAGTTACCACGCAAAAGGTTAATATGTAAGGTTCATGGAGTTGGGGTAAAATTTTAGCATGGCTAGAGAATTAGCTAACAGGCAGGAAACAAAGAGTAGGAATAAATGGGACATTGTGAGGTTACCAAGCTGTGATGAGTGGAGTGCCAATGGGAATGTAATCTGTGAGGAGGGCACAGAGGCTGCAAAGAAATATAGACAGTTCAAGTGAGCAGAATGCAATGCGAGGAAGTGTGAGGTTATCCAGTTTGGTCATAAAATAGTAAAACAGTCTGTGTCTTAAAAGACATGAAACTTGTAAATGTTCATGTACAGAGGGACTTGGGTGCACTTGTGCAATGAGCAAAAAGTTAGCATGAACGTATAGCAAACAATTAGGAAGAGAAACGGTCTGTTGGTCTTTATTGCAAGGGGATTAGAGTATATTAATAAGGAAGTCTTGTTACAATTATACAAGGCCTTGGTGAGACCACGTCTTGAAGTTTTGGTCTCCATATTTAAGAAAAGATAAACTTGCACTGAAGATTGTAGAATGAATGTTCACTAGATTTGTTCCTGCGATGAGAGGGTTTGTCCTATGATGGTAGGCTGAGGAATTTGGGCCTAAACTCTTCAGAGTTTAACAGAATAGGGGATGGTCTGCTTGAAACATATAAGTTTCTGAAGGTGCTTGATATGGTAGACAAGAGAGCCGGTTTCCCTGGCTGGGAAAGTTAGAGAACGCGGGTCTCAGGTTAAGGAGCTGAGATGAGGAAAGATTTTAGCCACCCACAGGATTGTGAATCTTTGGAATTCTCTACCCCAGAGAGTTGTGGATGTTCCACCATTGAATATATTTAAGGCTGATATAACTGGAGGTTTGGGGAGTGGATGTCAAAGTGAAGTTGAGGCAGAACTATGCCATGATCGTATCGAATGGTGGAGCAGGCTCGTTTAGCCATATGGTGTATTCCTGCTCCTATTTCTTATGCCTGTATGTTCACCCACTTAGATTTGTAACTAACAGTGGAATACAAATACAATAAGGTGTGCAAGTAGATTTATGTGATGCCTGCATTAGGGAAAATACTGTTGATATTCTGCCTAACATTAAGGATCCTGCCATGGAGGAGTTTGAAGCTAATATTTCTGGGAATAAGATGTTCTAACCCGTGTAAATCAGTTTACATGCTGCCAGTCCACAGCTCGGTGAGAAAGTAATAATAACTTGTTGTGTAAAATGTTCTTTACAGGATGCACATTAGCGCTTTTAGTCTGCCTACGTCTGCGGTAGGATTCTATGCTGGGACTGGCATTAAACTCTCCATTGACAATGCCTATATACACATAACTGGACACTGGAGAGTAAAGTATCTTTTTATGTAAGTATTTAATTTTTTGTTTTTCTATGAATTTCCTTCTGTTCCCTCCTGAAAGGACTGAAATGTTCCACTGTGCTGTCAATCCCCTTGTACCTCAATCAAAACCCCCGGCATGGTTGGGTCTACAATCTGAATGTTGAGTAGGAGTGGTAACCTTGGTGATTTTACCCCTTCCAGGGCACACAACCCACTTTATAACTATTGCTTTACTCTCTCCATTTCACCCAGTGCTAGCCAGGGATTGGATTTTTGGCTTTCTAACTGTGTTCGGTTCAGCCCAGGACCACATTGGAGGGTGCATTTGGAAAGTGTGGACTGGATCTTGGCTTTTTCCGAAAGTGTGAAAACGGTGACAGTGAGCTTGCAGCCTGTTCTGGGTTCCTCCCAGTTTATGTTTTCATTGAAGTCAGCAAAATTCATAAAAGACATGAAATGAAATGAAATGAAAATCGCTTATTGTCACAAGTAGGCTTCAATGAAGTTACTGTGAAAAGCCCCTAGTCGCCACATTCCAGCGCCTGTTCAGGGAGGCTGGTAAGGGAATTGAACCATGCTGCTGGCCTGCCTTGCTCGGCTTTAAAAGCCAGCTATTTAGCCCAGTGTGCTAAACCAGCCCCATCAAAAAGCCTGAACAATCCAATGACTAATTTTATACTATCACACAGAAGGGAGCAGTTCAGTGCTTTTAGAGCATTGCTGTGGGCCAGGAGGAGCAGAACTGCTTTCCACCAGACCCCGGAGCTCCACCCCCATTCAACACTGTCCCCACTGCCCCAGAGATCGGAGGTCTCCAGCTTCCAGGAGAACTGCAGGCCCCTTATCAGCCGTTGTGGCCTGCTCTAGACTCCCACCCACCTGACTGAATCTCAAGCCCCTCATTCAGGTTGACTGCCGGGTGGGAAGCTTGTCAAAGAGAAAAGTGCCACACAGACTTCTAAGTTTCCTTTCTGAAACCCTGCCAAAGCATCCTGTCCCTCTTTATATCAAAGCCTCTATTCCAGAGAGTGAATGGTCGGTCCATGGAATAGGCTCCCTAGGAAAATGGTGATTCATGGAAATGCTAATTACATAGGTTACTTTTGGAAAAATAACACTTTGGGATTGTAATTAAGAGTAATCTGAGATTTGACGTGGGGTAAGTGTAACGTGCTGGAGAGGAACGGGGAGCTTTGAGCCTCTTGTTCCCAAAGCTCTCCCCCATTCCTTGTCCCGTTCCCATTATTTTCCACTGAGGCCCTGTTTAAATCTGGCCCTTGATTTCTCTGCCTATCATTTTTCTTATTCCCCTTTCTGTCTTTTGTTCTTATCCTTGTTTCCCCCTCCTCTGACTCCTTGCATAGGTTCCCATCCCCCTGCCATTTTAGTTTAAACCCTCCCCAACCAGTCTAGCAAATACTCCTCCACGGACATCAGTCCCGGTCTTGCCTAGGTGTAACCCATCAAGTTTGTACTGGTCCCACCTCTCCCAGAACCGGTCCCAATTTCCCAGGAATCTCTTCAGCCACGCAATCATCCAATATATCCTGTTATTTCTCCTCTGACTAGCACTTGGCTTTCATTAACAGGGGGATTGAGTTTAGGAGCCGCGAGGTTTTGCTGCAGCTTTATAAAACTCCAGTTAGACCACACTTGGAATATTGTGCCAGTTCTGGTCGCCTCATTATAGGAAGGATGTGGATGCTTTGGAGAGGGTACAGAGGAGATTTAGCAGGACGCTGCCTGGACTGGCGGGCATGTCTTATGAAGAAAGGTTGAGGAAGCTAGGGCTTTTCTCACTGGAGCGAAGAAGGCAGAGAGATGACTTGATAGAGGTGTTCAAGGTGATGAGAGGCATGGATAGAGTGGATAGCCAGAGACATTTCCCCAGGGTGGAAATGGCTGTCACGAGGGGACATAATTTTAATGTGATTGAGGAAGGTATAGGGGAGATGTCAGAGGTAGGTAGAGAGTGGTGGGTATGTGGAATGCATTGCCAGCAGAGGTGGTGGATTCAGAGTCATTAGGGACATTTAAGTGACTCTTGGACAGGCACATGGACAGCAGTAAATTGAAGGGGTGTAGGTCAGGTTGGTCTTAGATTAGGATAAATGGTCGGCACAACATCGTGGGCTGAAGGGGCTGTACTGTGCTGTACTGTTCTATGTTGGACTGGAGGTAATTGTGAAATCACTTTGTGGTCCTACATCCTAGCTCCCTATATTCTAATTTTAGGACCGCATCCTTTTTTTCACCTATGTCGTTTGTACCAATGTGTACCACGATCCCTAGCTGGTCATCCTCCACCTCCAGAATGTCCTGCAACCGCTCTGAGACATCCTTGACCCTAGCACCAGGGAGGCAACATACCATCCTGGAGTCTTATGGCCACAGTAACACCTATCTATTCCCCTTACAATTTAATCCCCTATAACTAATGCATTTCCACACTTATTACTTCTTTCCCATGCAGCAGAGCCAACTGTGTTGCAAGAATTTGGTTGCTGCTGCTTTCCCCTGAGAGGCCATTCCCCCCAACAGTATCCAAAGTGTATCTGTTTTGCAGGGGAATGGTCACAAGAGATTCCTGCATGGTTCTGCCTGGTGGTTACACATTCCCTTCTTGTTTGTGGAGGCTGTGTTATGACTACTTCTCTATACGGGCTATCCACGATACTCTCCACCTCGCGGATGCTCCACAGTGTCTCCAGCTACTGCACCAGCTCTGAAACCCAGGCTTCCAGGAGATGCTGCTGGAGATACTTCTTACACATATGCTGGCCCCGGGCACTGAAAATGTTCCCAGCTTCCCCCATACAGCAGGAGGAGCACACCATGATTATGAGCCGTGATCTGTCCCTTTAAATTAAACCTTTCGGAAGATACATAAAATCAAATAATATCAATCACTCTAGTGGCCTTTTTCCCTAGTCTTTATTACTACAGCATATAATCTTTACATACAACAAACCACAAAATAAAGATCTTACAAACTATAAGCGATAGAAATAGTAAATACTTACCCGACTGTACTCACCCCAATCAAGTGCTTCCACTTTCTCCCACTTTTGAATCCTGTCATCACCTCGGGTGCTCCAAACTCCAAGCTAGCACTCAGATGTCTCACTGCATTCTCACGCTGTTTTCAAACTCCTCTCGCACTCTCCTCTAGGTGTTGCTAACTGTCTGTCCTGGAGTTCCGGTATCGTCACCTTGCACTCTGCCACGTGCTGTTGACTATCCTATTTTTTTTATTTTTTAAATTTAAAAAAAAAAAAAAATTCTTTTAACCTTTAAAAAATAAATTTAGAGTACCCAATTCATTTTTTTTCCAATTAAGAGGCAATTTAGCGTGGCCAATCCACGTACCCTGCACATTTTTGGGTTGTGGGGGCGAAACCCACACAAACACAGGGAGAATTTGCAAACTCCACACGGACAGTGACCTAGATCCAGGATCGAACCTGGGACCTGCTGTTGACTATCCTGGTGTCTCACACTGTCCAATAGGTGCTGCTGACTGCCTGTCCTGGTGTCCTCCTCTTGCACTCTTTTCTAGGCGTTGCTCAATTTGTCTTCTAATGTATCCTCGCTTCACCTAATGTCTTGTGACTGCTCCTATGCGTTTGTCTCTACAGATCAGACAGTGGCTCATTTGATCTCTCCGTGAGTGGCCTGTCAATATCAGAGGTGATAGGAATGACCCGGGATGATACTGGCCGACCTGCAGTGCACAGTGCTGGCTGCACAGCCAATGTTGGCAGCTTAGACATCACGTTTCATGGAGGAGCCAGGTAATGGTGCAATACTTTAGGAAACAAATGCATTTAGCTACTCCTGTATAGATTTCTCCTCTCTCTCTTTCCCCTGCTCTCCTGGCTCCCCTCTTCTCCCCAGAGCCTTTTTCTACCTTGCTCGATTGCCAATTTGAGCCTATATGGTGATTGGTGTACTCTTATTTGTCAGCAGAGGATATCAGAACCAATTCTGATATGGTCTTTCCTCCCATAACAGATTATCTGGTCAATTATCCCATTGTTGTTTGTGGGATCTTGCTGTGTGTTAAATGGCTACCACTTAAAACAGAAACTGCATTTCAAAAAGTAATTCACTGGCTGTGAATCACTTTGGAACATCCTGAGGATGTGACAGGTGCTAGATTAATGTAATTTTGTTCTTTCTGTTCTATTTTTTAAATTTTGTTTTTTTTCTTTTTCTTCTTTTTATATTTAGAGTACCCAATTATTTTTTTCCAATTAAGGGATAATTTAACATGGCCAATCCACCTACCCTGCACATCTTTTCAGGTTGTGGGGGTGAGATCCACGCAGACACGTGGAGAATGTGCAAACTCAACACAGGCAGTGACCCGGGCCAGGATCGAACCAGGGTCCTCGGCGGCGTGAGGCAGCAGTGCTAACCACTGCGCCAACGTGTCGCCCTAAAATGTTGTGTTTTTATAGTCATGTAACATTCCTGTACCCCCCCCCCCCCCCCCCCCCCCCCGCCCCCAATGTCATTGTTGGAAGAAGAGCAGAAGAGTTTCTCCAGTGCCCTCATCAATTTATATGCCTCAACCAACATTACTTTTAAAGAAAAAGATGCAGGTGGCCAACGCACCGCGTGGATCTTTGTGGGAGCTTACTGGCCGCTCTGTTTCCTACATTACAACAGAGACTACACTCCAGGACTACTTAATTGATTGTCCTGAGGTCATGAAAGACCCTTTAAAAATGCAGGTTCTTGCTGTGTTCTTCCGCTAACCTGGGCATGAGAGGTTCTTTCAATACTGATCATGCTCTCCATTCTATACAGTAAAGGAACTGCCTCTTGTGATCCCTTATTGATGTGTCTGAATTTTGTTGGGTTTAACCGTAATGTTGCATCCCACTGTGATTTATTTAGACTTAATGATGAAATCAGGTGACTTGTTCACACGAAGCGAAGCTAATAATTTGGTGAATTTTATTTCACTTACCCGTGAGATTGGCAGCATATTTGAGAATTACTTTGAATCCCACTTGATGTTTACGAGCCTGCTGTATGCACAGTATAAAGATTTTTATACTTTAACCTAATATAACTTTTTTACATTTACAGCTGGCTGTACAATCTGTTCTCTAGTTCCTTGGAGGATCCCATTCGCTCGTCTCTTAACCGAGAGGTACATATCCAATTGCACGTTGAATAATTCAGCTGCCGGTTTCTACAGAGATAGAGAACTTACACTACAAGCCATGGGTTGGTTTAATTATCTGCTTACGTTCTAATTGCCATTTTCTTAATTTTTTCTTACAGATTTGTCCAAAAGTGTCCGATGCAGTCAATGGGCTAGAACGACATCTGAAGACCATTAAGAGTAGGTTCCTCTATTGTTCACAAACACACTCTCCCCCACAATCTTCCAAAGTCCACGCAGGAGATATGCTGTTCTCTGGTACTGTGTCCAAGTGGATAGGTCTTCACTTCAGCCAGTCAGAGTTGGCCTATAAACTATAGATGTTAATAGCTGAGCCCAATCCTAACTCTGCTTACCAGCAGGAATCACTGGATAGTTATCAGGAACAGGAACTCTGGCTGATATGTCCCATCTCCACCTCCTAGATTGTTAATAATTCCTGAGCTGAGTTCCGCTAACAGGGAATTTTGGAACGCTTTGGTCTCTATGACTTAGTTCTGGATTGAATGGTGGGTCTATTAGTGGAAGATTGGCTTTTGGTAAGAAAATCCAATTTGGATGATGGTCTCTTATTCCTCTCCACATGGAAAGAATTCCCTCTTTTTCTTTCCCTACAGTGGAAGAAAGGCAATTAGAAACAATACATAACAGGGTGGATTGTCCTTTTCGGAGACTATGTTCTCCCATTTTATTTATTATTTTTTAAAGACATTTTATTCCAAACATACATAACATCAACAAAACACAGCACATCAAAACATAGTCAGCAGTTTGTATAGTTTTTCCCCCCTTTTACATCTTCCCCCCCCGCAACGAACAGCTCCTCAAATAAAGCCATGAATGCCCTCCACCGCACCTAGAAACCCTCTTCTGACCCCCTCAACGCGAACTTATTCTTCCCCAGCCTGAGAAAGTCGTACAAGTCCCCCAGCCACCCCCAACGGGTTATCTGACTTCCAATTCAACAGGATCCTTTGCTGGGCGATCAAGCCATTACATCGACCCCCTTTCCCACCGGCAGCTTCAGCTCCTCCGAAACCCCAAAGGTCTGACCTCAGCCCTCACTATCCTGAATAAAGTCCCAAACACACCCTTCCAAAAGCTCTTCAGCTTCTCGTAACCCTAGAACATGTGAGCATGATTCGGCGGCATCCAACCACACCTCTCACACCCATCGCTCACTCCCTGGAAGAAACTACTCATCATTGCCCAAATCCTTTGCACCACCTTGAACTGAATCAAGCTCATCCTCTTGTAGGTGGAGGTTGGATTGGATTGGATTGGATTGGTTTTGTTTATTGTCACATGTACCGAGGTACAGTGAAAAGTATTTTTCTGCGAGCAGCTCAAACAGATTGTTAAGTACATGAGAAGAAAAGGGAATAAAAGAAAATACATAATAGGGCAACACAACATATACAATGTCACTACATAAGCACTGGCATCGGATGAAGCATACAGGGTATAGTGTTAATGAGGTCAGTCCATAAGAGGGTCATTTAGGAGTCTGGTGACAGCTGGGAAGAAGCTGTTTTTGAGTCTGTTCCTGCGTGTTCTCAGACTTCTGTATCTCCTGTCCGATGGAAGAAGTTGGAAGAGTGAGTAAGCCGGGTGGGAGGGATCTTTGATTATGCTGCCCGCTTTCTCCAGGCAGTGGGAGGTGTAGATGGAGTCAATGGATGGGAGGCAGGTTTGTGTGATGGACTGGGCGGTGTTCACAACTCTCTGAAGTTTCTTGCGGTCCTGGGCTGAGCAGTTGCCATACCAGGCTGTGACGCAGCCTGATAGGATGCTTTCTATGGTGCATCTGTAAAAGTTGGTACGGGTTAATGTGGACATACCGAATTTCCTTAGTTTCCTGAGGAAGTATAGACGTTGTTGTGCTTTCTTGGTGGTAGCGTCGACGTGGGTGGACCAGGTCAGATTTTTGGAGATGTGCACTGTGGTAGCCATCTCCTAATCAAGCCTGATCTCCTGCAGCTGAGCCCTCACGCAGCCAATGCCACGTCTACGTTCGACCACTGGCTAGCCTGCTTCGAAGGCTACCTCAGAGCAGCCACTGAAGAACCCTCGGACTCACAGAAGCTCCAAGTCCTCTACTCGCGGGTGAGCCCTGAAAGTTTCCCCCTCATCCGGGATGTGCCCACCTACTCAGAAAGGGACATTACGTTAAACCGGAAACCGGTGAACCAAGTGTACGCCAGGCACCTCCTGGCCACGAGACGGCAACTCCCCGGGGAGACTCTGGATGATTTCTTGCGGGCCCTACAGATTCTCGGTAGGAACTGTGACTGCCAGGCAGTTTCGGCAGTCCAACACACCGAACTTTTAATCAGAGACGCTTATGTCACGGGCATGCAGTCTACGTACATTCGCCAGCGACTATTGGAAGGGGGTACGCTCGATCTTGCGGAGACTAGGCAGCTTGCAAATTCACTAGAAGTGGCGTCCCATAACCTGGAGTCCTACACCCCCGACCGCGCGGCACCCTCGTGGGCATCGTGGGCCCCACCAGCTGCCGACTCCAGCTCACCGCAAGCCTGCGTCGCGCAGCAGCCAGCCAACTCTGGGGGGCCCAAGTGTTATTTTTGTGGACAAAACAAACACCCCAGGCAGCGCTGCCCGGCGCGGGGCACGACCTGCAACGGGTGTGGGAAGAAAGGACACTTTGTTTCTGTTCGCCAGGCCCGGTTGGTCGCTGCTGTTTCCAGGCCCGGCATTTCTACATCCCCCACGTGCGACCCAGGGGCGCCACCAACTTCTCCTCCGCAAGCCACGTGTGGCCTGCGGGCGCCGCCATCTTCCCCACTACAAGCCATGTGCGACCCGTGGGTGCCGCCATCTTTGATGCCGCCCGCCATGTGTGCCCCGTGGGTGCCGCCATCTTTGGCGCCATTTTGGACCGCGCCCCAGGACCCCGGCTCGTCTGGCCGTTCATCGCCTACTGCTACCTCCGCCACCGCTGATCAGCCCGGGATCTCCCAACATGTTCCGCAGCTCGCCTCCATCACCCTGGATCAGTCTCGGCCTCGCGACCGCTACGACAATGGTGAAGATCAATGAGCATGAGACGAGCTGCCCCTTTGACTCCGGGAGCACAGAGAGTTTCATCCACCCCACTACGGTAAGGCGCTGCTCCCTCCCGGTACACCCCGTCACCCAGAAAATCTCCCTGGCCTCCGGATCCCATTCTGTTGAAATCCGGGGGTACTGTATCGCGACCCTCACCGTCCAGGGCGTAGAGTTCAGCAACTTCAGGCTCTACGTCCACCCCCACCTCTGCGCTGCCCTGTTGCTTGGCCTGGATTTTCAATGCCATCTCCAAAGCCTTACTTTGAAATTCGGCGGACCCCTGCCCCCCTCACCATCTGCGGCCTCACGACCCTTAAGGTTGATCCACCTTCTCTGTTTGCGAACCTCACCCCGGATTGCAAACCCGTCGCCACCAGGATCAGACGGTACAGTGCCCAGGTCAGGACCTTCATCAGGTCGGAGGTCCAACGGTTTCTGCGGGAGGGGATCATTGAGGACAGCAACAGTCCCTGGAGAGCTCAAGTAGTGGTGGTGAAGACTGGGCAGAAGCACAGGATGGACATTGACTACAGTCAGACCATCAACCAGTATACGCAGCTCGACGCGTACCCCCTCCCACGGATATCTGACATGGTCAATCAGATTGCACAGTATCGAGTCTTCTCTACAGTTGACTTGAAGTCCGCCTACTACCAGCTCCCCATCCGCCCGGAGGACGGCCAATACACTGCGTTCGAAGCAGATGGCCGCCTCTATCCCTTCCTCAGAGTTCCCTTCAGCGTCACCAATGGGGTCTCAGTCTTCCAGCGTGAGATGGACCGAATGGTTAACCAGTACGGGCTATGGGCCACCTTCCTGTACCTAGATAATGTCACCATCTACGGCCACGATCAGCAGGACCTCGCGCAAACCTCCAAAGATTCCTCCATACCGCCAAACTCCTTAACCTCACCTACAATAAGGAGAAATGCGTATTCCGCACCAACCGCTTAGCCATCCTTGGCTGCGTAGTGGAAAATGGAGTCCTAGGGCCCGACCCCGACCGCATGCGCCTCCTCCTGGAACTCCCTCTCCCCCACTGCCCAAGGCCCTGAAACGATGCCTGGGGTTTTACTCGTATTACGCCCAGTGGGCCCCTAATTATACGGACAAGGCCCGTCCACTCATCAAGTCCACAGTTTTCCCCCTGACGGCTGAGGCCCGCCAGGCCTTCAACCACATCAAGGCGGACATCGGCAAGACCATGTTGCATGCGGTCGATGAGTCCCTCCACTTTCAGGTGGAGAGCGATGCATCCGACGTAGCTCTGGCCACCACTCTCAACCAGCGGGCAGACCCGTGGCCTCCTTTTCCCGCACCCTCCATGCCTCCGAAATTCGGCACTCCTCTGTCAAAAAGGAGGCCCAAGCCGTTGTGGAAGCTGTGCGACATTGGAGGCATTACCTGGCCGGCAGGAGATTCATTCTTGTCACTGACCAACGGTCGGTTGCCTTCATGTTTAATAACACACAACAGGGCAAGATCAAAAATGACAAGATCTTGAGGTGGAGGATCAAGCTCTCCACCTATAATTATGAGATCTTGTATCACCAGTGGAAGCTCAACGAGCCCACTGATGCCCTATCCTGCGGTACATGTGCCAGCGCACAAGTGGACCGACTCCGGGCTCTCCACTATGACCTCTGCCACCCGGGGGTCACCCGGTTCGTCCATTTTGTCAAGACCTGCAACCTGCCCTACTCCATTGAGGAGGTCAGGACTGTCACCAGAGACTGCCAAGTCTGCGCAGAGTGCAAACCGGACTTCTACCGGCCAGATCGAGCGCACCTGGTGAAGGCCTCCCGCCCCTTTGAACGCCTCAGCATGGACTTCAAAGGGCCCCGCCCCTCCACCGACCGCAGCGTGTACTTCCTCAACATAATTGCCGAGTACTCCCGGTTCCCTTTCACCATCCCATGCCCCGACATGACTTCTGCCATGGTCTTCAAAGCCCTGCACAGCATCTTCACTCTGTTCGGTTTCCCCAACTACATCCACAGCGATCGGGGATCCTCGTTTATGAGCGATGAGCTGCGTCAGTTCCTGCTCAGCAAGGGCATCGCCTCGAGCAGGACGACCAGCTACAATCCCTGGGGAACCGGGCAGGAGGAGAGTGAGAACGGGACAGGCTGGAAGGCTGTCCTGCTGGCCCTGCGGTCTAAAAATCTCCCGGTTTCCCGCTGGCAGGAGGTCCTCCCCGACGCGCTGCACTCCATCCGGTCGCCCCTCTGCACCGCGACTAATGAGACCCCACACGAACGCGTCTTTGCCTTCCTCAGGAAGTCCACCTCCGGGGTCTCGCTCCCAACATGGCTGACAGTTCCTGGACCCGTCCTCCTCCGGAAGCATATGCAGAGCCATAAATCGGATCCCTTGGTCGGGAAAGTCCACCTCCTGCATGCAAACCCGCAGTACGCCTACGTGGCACACCCCGACGGGCACCAAGACACAGTCTCCCTCCGGGACCTGGCACCTGCTGGGTCCCCACCCACGAACCCCAACCTCACACCCCCCCCTCCACCCACTCTCCCACCAGCGAACCTCACCGCAGCACCCACCCCAGCGGGATCCGTCCTCCCACTGGATTCACTCAAGGGTGACGAAGACGAGGTCGCAGGTGACCACGTCGGCGCCCAATTCACCACCAGGACTGAGGCGATTGCGACGGAGGATCAAAGCCCCCGAAGACTTAATTTGTAATGTTTTCGTCACCCCCGCTGGACTTTTTTTTAACAGGAGGTGAATGTGGTAGACACCACTAGTGGTATATTGTATGTATTACGGTACTGCCCATATAGTACAGGTACAATGGTAAATCCCAGCCTGCTGGCTCCGCCCAGCAGGCGGCGTATAAAAGTGTCTGCTCTCCTGCGCTGATTCCATTCTGGTTCCAGCTGCAGGAGGCACAACATCTTCTGCAATAAAGCCTTGATTGTCCTACCATTCTCGTCTTGTGGTAATTGACGGCACATCATGCTCCCCTAGAAATTTGAAGCTGCTAACCATCTTCACCTCAGCCCCGTTGATGCTGACAGGGGTGTGGACAGTACTTTGCCTCCTGAAGTCAATGACCAGCTCTTTAGTTTTGCTGGCATTGAGGGAGAGATTGTTGTCGCTGCACCACTCCACTAGGTTCTCTCTTTTCCTCCTGTATTCTGATTCGTCGTTGTTCGAGATCCGACCCACTATGGTCGTATCGTCAGCAAACTTGTAGATGGAGTTGGAACCAAATTTTGCCACGCAGTCGTGTGTGTACAGGGAGTAGAGTAGGGGGCTAAGTACGCAGCTTTGCGGGGCCCCGGTGTTGAGGACTATTGTGGAGGAGGTGTTGTTGTTCATTCTTACAGATTGCGGTCTGTTGGTCAGAAACCGAGGATCCAGTTGCAGATTGGGGAGCCAAGTCCTAGTTTTTGGTGCTTTGATATGAGCTTGGCTGGGATTATGGTGTTGAAGGCGGAGCTCAATAAATAGGAGTCTGATGTAGGAGTCCTTGTAGTCGAGATGCTCTAGGGATGAGTGTAGGGCCAGGGAAATGGCGTCTGCTGTGGACCAGTTGCGATGGTATGCGAATTGCAGTGGATCAAGGCATTCTGGGAGTATGGAGGTGATACACTTCATGATCAACCTCTCGAAGCAGCATGGTAGCATTGTGGATAGCACAATTGCTTCACAGCTCCAGGATCCCAGGTTCGATTACGGCTTGGGTCACTGTCTGTGCGGAGTCTGCACATCCTCCCCGTGTGTGCGTGGGTTTCCTCCGGGTGCTCCGGCTTCCTCTCACAGTCCAAAGATGTGCAGGTTAGGTGGATTGGTCATGATAAATTGCCCTTAGTGTTCAAAATTGCCCTTGGTGTTGGATGGGGTTACTGGGTTATGGGGATAGGGTGGAGGTGTTGACCTTGGGTAGGGTGCTCTTTCCAAGAGCTGGTGCAGACTCGATGGGCCGAATGGCCTCCTTCTGCACTGTAAATTCTATGATAATTACAACTGAAGTCAGGGCCACCGGATGGTAGTCATTGAGGCACGTTGCCTGGTTCTTCTTTGGCACCGGTATGATAGTGGTCTTCTTGAACTAGGTGGGGACCTCGGAGTAGAGTAGGGACAGGTTAAAGATGTCCGCGAACACCTCTGCCAGCT
Organism: Scyliorhinus torazame; assembly: GCF_047496885.1. NCBI lineage: Eukaryota > Metazoa > Chordata > Chondrichthyes > Carcharhiniformes > Scyliorhinidae > Scyliorhinus > Scyliorhinus torazame. The sequence goes on from NC_092714.1 coordinate 179,153,578, forward strand.
GGTCCACGCAGGCTCTGAGTGCACGACCATGGATCCCGTCTGGGCCCGTCGCCTTCCAAGGGTTCACTTTCAGGAAGGCCGATCTGACTTCGGAAGCTGTGATAGTGGGTATGGGTGAGTTATGGGCTGCTGGGGCACTCGACAGCGGATTGTTGGTTACCTGCTCGAACCGAGCATAGAATGCATTGAGTTCATTGGGGAGGGGTGTGCTGTTGCCGGAGATACTGCTCGGCTTCGCTTTGTAGCCCGTTATGTTGTTTAGTCCTTGCCACAACCGCCGAGAGTTTGTCTGTGACTCTAGCTTGGTTTGATATTCTTTCTTGGCATCTCGGATGGCTTTGCAGAGGTCGTACCTGGATTTCTTGTACAGGTCAGGGTCGTCTGACTTGAACGCCTCAGACCTGTCCTTCAGTAGGGGTTCAGTCTCGCAATTGAGCCATGGTTTCCGGTTGGGGAACGTACGTACTGCTTTCTTTGGCATGCAGTCGTCCACACATTTGCTGATGAAGTCTGTGACTGTGGTGGCATGCTCATTTAAGTTGGTCGCTGAGTTTTTAAATATGGACCAGTCCACTGTCTCTAAGCAGTCACGCAGGAGCTCTTCTTTTTCCTCGGACCAGCACTGCACGACCTTCTTAGCTGGATTCTCCCGCTTGAGTTTCTGCTTGTACGCCGGAAGAAGGAGCACCATATTATGGTCTGATTTCCCAAAGTGCGGTCGGGGGATGGAACGGTAGGCGCCCTTGATTTTTGAGTAGCAGTGGTCGACAGTGTTGTCGCCCCTGATGGGACAGGAGATGTGCTGGTGGAATTTTGGCAGTACACTCTGGAGGTTGGCCTTGTTGAAGTCTCCAGCCACGATGACCAAGGCCTCCGGGTGTTCTGTTTCGTAGTTGTTTATAACTGTGTACAGTTCGTCCAGCGCCTTCCTCACTTCTGCCTGGGGTTGAGTTCACTCGCCGCGCCGCCTCACACTAGAGTCCCCATCATATTTCCCTCCCCAACTCCTCCTCCCACTTGTGCTCTATCCTCACCACCTGTGCATTGCGCTGCTCCCCCAACAACTCGTACCAATCCTACCCTCCCCCAAATCGTCAGGAAGCAGCTCCAACATGCATTCCGGTAACTGGGGGAACGTCTGCCACTCCTTTCGCGTGAGGTCTCGCACCTGCATGTACCTGATCTCACTACCTCCCGGCAGCTCAAAACTCTCCTACATCTCTTCCATCCCCACAAACATCCCCACGAGAATATATCCCTAACCTGCTCCAGCCCCGCCTTCCTTCACTTCCCATACATCCCACCCACTAACCCCATTTCTGTCTCTGCGTCTGTAACAGAGCCCTCGTCAACCTTGGTACCTTCCCTGCCCATATGAACTCCGAAATCAGTGGCTCCACCCTCCGGAAGAAGGCCTTATGGAGAAAGATTGGGAGGATCTGAAAGGCAAACGTGAATCTTGGCAGCACATTCATCGTTACCACCTGCACCCTTCCTGCTAATGTCAAGTGCAAAGCACCCCACCTCTTAAGATCCCCCTTAACCTCCTCCACTAACGCTGTCAAGTTCCACCTGTGCATCGCGGTCCACTCATGTGTCACCTGAATCCCCAAATACCTAAACCTCTCTCTTGCCACCTTAAACAGTAGTACCCCCAAATTGGCCCCTGCCCCGTGGCATTCACCAGGATTTCCTCGCTTTCCCCCACATTCAGCATGCACCCGGAGAAGTCCCCAAATCTCTCCAACAGGCCCATAATTCTGCCCATACTCTCCAGCGGGTCCGACACAAACAACAACAGGTGGTCTGCGTAGAACACCCGATGCTCCTGCCCCTCCTCACAATTCCTCGTCACTTTGCCGACCCCCAAAGGGCCATCGCCAAGGGCTCAATCGTCAGCGCAAATAACAACGGCGACAGCGGGCACCCATGCCTCGTTCTCCTATGCAGCCCAAAATACCCTGAACTCGTCTCGTTTATACGTACACTTGCCACCGGGGACGTATACAAAAGACACACCCACGCCACACATTTTGGGCCAAACCCAACCCTACCTATAGTTTCAAACAGGTAACTCCACTCTACCCAGTCAAAGGGGTTCTCTGCATCCATGGATACAATAACGTCCGGTGCCCGCCTCCTGATGGAGTCACAACTACATTCAGAAGCCTCCTAATGTTGCTGGAGAGCTTCCTACCCTTCACATAACCCGTTTGGTCCTCGGAGACCATCTCTGGAACACATCCCTCCAACCTACATGCCAACACCTTTGCCAGTACTTTCACATCCGTGTTCAACAAAGAGGTAGCCACTCCAGTGGGTCCTTCCCCTTATTCGGGATTGGTGAAATTGATACCTGAGACAGCATTGCTGGCACTCAACCATCTCCACCTCCTCACTAAACATCCCCAACAGGTGGGAGGCCAATTCTGTCGCAAGCTGCTTATAAACCTCTGCCGAAAAACCGTCTGGCACCAGGGGCTTCCCCGACTGCATTCCCTGACACGTTCCATCACCTTTCTCAGCCCAAACGGCTCCTCCAATGCCTATCTCGTCCTCTCCCCCAGTTCTGCCCCGGCTCGGCCTGATACAACTTCTCATAGTACCCCCAAAACACCTCATTTAACTTCTCCGGCTCCAACACCAACTCCCCCTTTTCTGCCCTTACCTCCAAAATATCCCTAGATGCTGCCTGATGCCACAATTGGTGGGCCAACATGTGACTCGCCTTCTCTCCATACTCATACCCATTTCATGATCCCCTGGGACCGCAAAGCGGGAAGCAATTCTGTACCTCTTGCCATACATAAGAACTAGGAGCAGGAGTAGGCCATCTGGCCATTCGAGCCTGCTCCGCCATTCAATGAGATCAGACTGATCTTTTGTGGGCTCAGCTTTACTTTCCCGTCCGAACATCATAACCCTTAATCCCTTTATTCTTCAAAAAACTATCTATCTTTATCTTAAAAACATTTAATGAAGGAGCCTCAACTGCTTCACTGGGCAAGGAATTCCATAGATTCACAACCCTTTGGGTGAAGAAGTTCCTCCAAACTCAGTCCTAAATCTACTTCCTCTTATTTTGAGGCTATGTCCCCTAGTTCTGCTTTCACCTGCCAGTGAAAACAACCTGCCTGCATCTATCCTATCTATTCCCTTCATAATTTTATATGTTTCTATAAATCTCCCCGCATCCTTCTAAATTCCAACGAGTACAGTCCCAGTCTACTCAACCTCTCCTTGTAATCCAACCCCCTCAACTCTGGGATTAACCTAGTGAATCTCCTCTGCACACCCTCCAGTGCCAGTACGTCCTTTCTCAGGTAAGGAGACCAAAACTGAACACTATACTCCAGGTGTGGCCTCACTAACACATTATACAGTTGCAGCATAACCTCTCCAGTCTTAAACTCCATCCCTCTAGCAATGAAGGATAAAACTCCATTTGCCTCCTTAATCACCTGTTGCACCTGTAACCAACTTTTTGTGACTCATGCACGAGGACACCCAGATCCCTCTGCACAGCAGCGTGTTTTAATATTTTATCATTTAAATAATGATCCCTTTTGCTGTTATTCCTACCAAAATGGATAACCTCACATTTGTCAACATTGTATTCCATCTGCCAGACCCTAGCCCATTCACTTAAACGATCCAAATCCCTCTGCAGACTTCCAGTATCCTCTTCACTTTTTGCTTTCCCACTCATCTTAGTTTGTCTGCAAACTTGGACACATTGCACTTGGTCTCCAATTCCAAACCATCTATGTAAATTGTGAACAATTGTGGGCCCAACACTGATCCCTGAGGGACACCACTAGCTACTGATTGCCAAACAGAGAAACACCCATTAATCCCAACTCTTTGCTTTCTATTAATTAACCAATCCTCTATCCATGCTACTACTTTCCCCTTAATGCCATGCATCTTTATCTTCTGCAGCAACCTTTTGTGTGGCACCTTGTCAAAAGCTTTCTGGAAATCCAGATATACCACATCGATTGGCTCCCCGTTATCTACCGCACTGGTAATGTCCTCAGACAATTCCACTAAATTAGTTAGGCACGACCTGCCCTTTATGAACCCATGCTGCGTCTGTCTAATGGGATAATTTCCATCCAGATGCCTCGCTATTTCTTCCTTGATAATAGATTCGAGCATCTTTCCTACGACCGAAGTTAAACTAACTGGCCTATAATTACCCACTTTCTGCCTACCTCCTTTTTTAAACATTGGTGTCACGTTTGCTAATTTCCAATCCGCCGGGACCACTCCAGAGTCCAGTGAATATGCATGCTATTTATGCATGACGAGGAATATGAGGTGACCCGCTAACAGGCCACCATTTGGACCAGGTGGAATGATAGTGAAGTCCCGTGCCCAGCCGCATTCCCCCCCCCCCCCCCCCCCCCCCCCACCTTAAAGCAGCCTCCCAGTCCCGAATTGCCTGGGTGCCTCCCCACATGCCCCAAGTACGGGGGGGGTGACCTGAGATGCCTCACCCAGGGACCTTTTTCATAGACAGACACCCCTGGGTCCCATGTAATAGGGAGACCCACCAGCGACCCCTGTAATAGGGAGATCCCTGGGACCCCTTTAATAGGGAGACCCCCCCCAGGGACCCCTGTAATAGGGAGATCCCCAGGGAACTCTGTATAATAGGGAGACCTCCAGGAACCCATGATATAAGGAGACCCCCAGGGACCCCTGTGTCATAATATCCACTCATGTATACAATGAGATGCAGACAGGCAGTGATTGACACATAGGATGACCAGTAAGCATACAACACAGCACAGCCAATCACCAGACAGGACACTACCACTATAAAGCCAGAGGGCACTAGGTTTCCCGTTCTCTCGGGACCCAGCCACTGAGACAGTCAGAGTCCACAAGCTAGCAAGCACAAACAGCATGCGGTAGCTAGTAAGTCTGGTCAGGCTACTACAAGGTCACTAGTCAGATCAGTATAGTGTCGACCCACAGCTGAATATGTACAGCAGTTCATCTAGTTGAATAAAACAGTGTTGGATCTTCTCCTGTGTTAGACGTCTGTTTCTAACTTCCCTGCATCGAGTGCAGTCCATTATGCCTGCAGTGGAGGGGGAAGCGGAGATAGTGGCGGCGATGGACGCGGAGAAGGCCTTTGATAGAGTGGAGTGGGGGTACCTTTGGGAAGTGTTGAGGAGGTTTGGTTTCGGGGAGGGGTTCATTAGTTGGGTTAGGCTACTTTACGAAGCTCCGGTGGCGAGTGTGGCCACAAACCGGAGGAGGGCGGAATACTTTTGGCTGTACCGGGAGATGAGGCAGGGGTGCCCCCTAGCCCCCTTGCTATTTGCAACCGATCACCAATCACATTCCGCTTAGACACTGGTGCCTCCGCCAATCTCATTGCATGGTCAGCCTTCCACACCTTGAAGGTCAAACCACCGATTCAGCCATCCCACTGCCAGTTGGTCGATTACAACGGTAATGTTATCCCGGCCATGGGATCTTGCCAGCTCGAGGTTGCACACAATTTATACACAGCCACACTGTCTTTTGAGATAGTTGGATCATCGAGGACTCCCTGCTAAGCGGACAGGCGTGCAAGGTTCTCCACCTCATTCAGTGGGTACACACTCTGTCTCCAGAAGGCACGTCCGATTTCCCGGATGCAGACTTTAGGGCGCAGCTCCACTCGCTCCTCGCCCACAACCAGGAGGCTTTCTTTTTTAAAAAAATATATTTATTAAAGTTTTTTAACAAAACAAAACAATTTTTTCCCCTTACAAACAATAACCCCCCCCCCCCCCCGTAACAAAATAACACAAAATCGCCCTGAGCAAGATATATACATGGTAAGATGATATATTTACAGAGCTTTATACACTGGCTCTCGCCCGTTCGTGCCAGTTTCCCCCACCCTCCATGTTATCCCCCGCTCGTCCGTCCCCTCAAACAATCAGCTACTGCTGACCGACCTTCCTCTAACGCTCCGCGAGGTAGTCTAGGAACGGTTGCCACCGCCTGTAGAACCCCTGCGTAGACCCCCTTAAGGCAAACTTAATCCTTTCCAACTTTACGAACCCAGCCATGTCGTTTGTCCAGGCCTCCACGCTAGGGGGCTTCGCCTCCTTCCACATTAGCAAGATCCTTCGCCGGGCTACCAGGGACGCAAAGGCCAGAATGCCGGCCTCTTTCGCCTCCTGCACTCCCAGCTTGTCCACTACTCCAAATATTGCTAGCCCCCAGCATGGCTTGACCCGGACTTTCACCACCCGAGATATTGCTCCCGCCACTCCTCTCCAGAACCCCTCCAGTGCCGGGCATGACCAAAACATATGTTCGCCGGACTCCCTGAACACCTTCCACATCTGTCCTCTACCCCAAAGAACCTACTCAAACCAGGAGGTTTTCGAGGGCATGGGCACACTACCCTACAGTTACAGAATACGGCTCAAACCGGACGCCACCCCAGTCATTCACGCACCTCGTAGAGTGCCAGCACCACTCAAGGACCGCCTCAAGCAGCAACTGCAGGATCTGCAGGACCAAGGAGTGCTTTCCCGGGTCACGGAGCCTACGCCATGGGTCAGCTCCATGGTGTGCGTAAAAAAGCCCTCTGGCGAGCTCCGGATCTGCATCGACCTGAAAGACCTGAACAATAACACTACCCCATACCCAAACGGGAAGAAATCACGAGCAAAATGGCCCGGGCTAAAATTTTTACCAAGCTTGATGCCTCAAAGGGTTTTTGGCAGATTCAGCTGGATCAGTCCAGCAGGAAGCTGTGCACTTTCAACACTGCCTTTGGCAGATACTACTACAATAGGATGCCGTTTGGCATCATCTCGGCATCCGAGGTGTTTCATCGAATCATGGAACAGATGATTGAGGGCATCGAATGGGTGCGCGTCTATGTTGACGACATCATCATCTGGTCCACCACACCACAGGAGCACATCAGTCGTCTCCAGCGTGTCTTTGCACGGATACGAGATCACGGCCTGCGCCTCAACCGAGCCAAGTGTTCTTTTGGCCTAACTGAGCTAAAGTTTCTGGGGGACCACATATCCCGGTCAGGGATGCGTCCGGATGCCGATAAAGTGGCAGCTATTACTGCCTTTCCGCAGCCGGCAGACAAGAAGGCAGTGCTGCGCTTTCTCGGGATGGTCAACTTCCTGGGGAAGTTTATTCCCAACCTTGCGTCGCACACAACGGCTCTTCGCCACCTGGTAAAGAAGACTACGGAGTTCCAGTGGCTGCCCGCACACCAGAAGGAATGGGAGGAGCTCAAGATCAAGCTCACCACCGTCCCGGTATTGCCGTTCTTCAACACTACTCGAGATACAAAGATCTCGACTGATGCCAGCCAGTCCGACATTGGGGCGGTACTCCTGCAATGGGACGACACTGCATCATGGGCCCCGGTCGCCTATGCCTCGCGGGCCATGACCCCCACAGAACAGCGCTATGCGCAGATTGAAAGGGAGTGCCTGGGTTTGTTAACAGGCATCGATAAATTCCACGACTATGTGTATGGTCTTCCGCAGTTCACCGTGGAGACCGACCATCGCCCGCTGGTCGGCATTATACAAAAGGACCTCAACGAGATGACCCCCTCGCCTCCAGCGCATTCTGCGCAAGCTCCGGAGGTACGACTTCCAACTTGTCTACACCCCGGGAAAGGACCTCATCATCGCGGATGCCCTGTCCAGAGCAGTGAGCACACCGCCCGAATCGGGGGGGTTCGTTTGTCAGGTCGACGCACAAGTAGCCTTCACCTCGGTCAATCTGCCGGCTACTGATGCAAGTCTGGCCCACATTCGCCGTGAGACTGCGGCTGAGCCCCTTCTACAACGTGTGATGCGCCACATGACGGAAGGGTGTTTCAAGGGGCAGTGCCCACAATTCTACAATGTCCGAGATGACTTGGCCGTCATTGATGGTGTCCTCCTAAAGTTGGACCAGATTGTGATCCCACACAGCATGCACCGGCTTGTCCTCGAACAATTGCACGAAGACCATCTTGGCGTTGAAAAGTGCAGGCGGAGGGCCTGAGAAGTTGTGTACTGGCCGGGCATCAGCGACGACATCGCCAACATGGTGCTCAACTGCCCCACCTGCCAAAGGTGTCAGCTGGCGCAACCCCCTGAGACACTTCAGCCCCATGAGTTGGTAACGTCCCCGTGGGCAAAGGTGGGTGTGGACCTTTTTCATGCGCTCGGCAGGGACTACGTCATTATAATTGACTATTTTTCCAATTATCCGGAGGTCATACGCCTGCACGGCTTGACATCATCAGCTGTCATCAGAGCATGTAAAGAAACCTTCGCTCACCATGGCATTCCGCTTACCGTCATGTCGGACAATGGGCCTGTTTTGCAAGCCAAAAATGGTCTTCTTTTGCCGCTTCATATGGCTTCACACACGTGACGTCCAGCCCTCTGCATCCCCAGTCAAATGGCAAGGCGGAAAAGGGCGTCCATATCGTGAAGCGGTTCCTCTGCAAGGCTGCTGATGCCGGATCTGACTTCTGTTTAGCCCTGCTGGCCTATCGCTCGGCCCCACTGGCCATAGGCCTCTCACCAGCCCAGCTGTTGATGGGTCGCACCCTCAGGACCACTGTGCCATCCATTCATGTTCCTAAACCCGATCATGCTCCAGTACTGCAAAGGATGCAACAGCAGTGTGCTCAGCAGAAGGTGGCACATGACACTCGGGCAACTGATCTTCCTGCCCTGGCGCCTGGAGACAAAGTCCGCTTATACCTACCGGAGGGTGGCTGCTCGGCAACTGCCGAGGTTCTCCGCCGCGAGGCTCCCCGCTCGTTCCTGGTTCGCATGCCTGATGGCTCCATTCGCCGGCGTAATCGGCGGGCCCTTCGGCTGCTTCCGCGCTCGCTACGTGATCATGCACCAGTGCCACGCCCTCTTGTTGTCCCTGATGTCGACTTCATGGAGCTTCCTGCCACTCTGCCTATTCCTCTATCGCCCGTGGCCAGGCCCATTCCTCAGCCGGTGGATCCTGACCCACCCGAAGGCTGTCAACCCGAATTCTTCGCCCACCTACTAGACTGGACTTATGAGCCTGTTTGCACATTGGACTCACTGAATTGTTGTGCAACAATGTTAACGTGTTTCTCTTTTTGTCGTTCCAGGAGTTCTCTTTCGATATTTGATGATTGCACTTGTTTTGTCTGTGGTACAACATCGTTGTTCTGTTTCACCTGACACCTTCCTCTGTATATAGTTTAGCCTCATGTACATGTTGTAAATATTGCACACACATACTCAGCCGCACTCCGTACACACCAATGTTTATTACCATATAGGCACATATCTTTGTGAAAAGGGGGGATGTCATGATATCCATATTAACATATCATGGTGTAATCACACACACACACTGATGGACAGGTAGACAAATGAATCAACACACATACAACATCACAGCCAATCACCAGTGAGAGCACACGCAATATAAAACAGGGAACACCTCAGTTCACGCTTTTTCTACTAGGAGATAGCTCAGAGCACAGAGCTCACAGCGTGCCACTCAGGCATACACCATGTGCTGAGTGCCTGATAGTGCTAGGGCTGGGTCCACAGGTTAACTGGTGAAGTACGAACCACAGCCAGAAGTTAACAGTTGTTATTGTACAGAATAATAAAACAGAGTTGTACCATCTACAACCGTGTTGGTTCGTTTGTGTATCGGAACACCCAACACGACAAACCCCACACGGGCAGTGACCCGGGGCTGCGATTGAACCCGGGTTCTCGGCGCCGTGAGGCAGCAGGGCTAAACACCGCACCACCCGTGCCGCCCTCGATGTCAGTTTTGTTTCTCTTCATCATTGACCTGAAGGAACGTCCGGCCAAACACGAAGTGGAAGACATTATGGCCAAGGCTAATAGTTTCCTCACTTAAAATCAACACAGGCACATTGGAGCAGGAGCCAAGTGTAATCCTCCACTGTTACCCTGAGATCTGATAGATCAATACAAATCAAAAATCACAGTTGGGATCGGGTTGCTGTTACTTTAGGCAATTCCTTTACCTGCTAGGATGGTAGCAGAACTGCTGTGTAGTTTAGAAGTTCATAACTTTTAGAAAACAAGTTAGTCGAAAACTCCCACTTTCTTTAGGTGGAGTTTTTGGGTTTTTTCATTGTTGGCTGGGCCAGCATGTTTTGCCCATCCATGAGGGCAGTTAACAGTCGACCACTTGGCCATGAGTCTAGAGTCACATGTAGGCCAGACCAGGTAAGGACAAAAGATTCCCTTCCCTAAAGGGCATCAGTGAATCAGATGATTTTTTTAAATGACAATTAACAATGGTTTCATGGTCATCATTAGACTTATAATTCAAATTTCACCACCACAGTGGTGGGAATCGAACCCAGGACCCGGAACATTACCCTGCGTCTTCTGGTTTAGTTGTCCAGTGACAACACCGTTCTGCCGCTGCCTCTCCAGAGAATGAGAAAATGTGACCAATACATGGGCAATAATTGTCTAATTTTCAGTGGAACCCAGTCTGATATTCAATATTCTTTTCTCTCTATGTTCTCCAGTCTCCTCCCATGTTGACAAGTATGCTGAGATTGAATATTCCCTGGTTAATCCAATTGCTATCACAAACACATTCATGGACCTGGATTTTAAGGTATCCACTGATTACTGATGAGTGTATGTGTGCACTTCTGTGTGTGTGACAGTATGTGTGTTTGTGACCGTGTGATCATAGGCCATTTTAAAGGCTATTTTTATGAGTTGGTAGCATTTTGGGGGACTATGTTGTATGTTTTTGGATTTTTTCCTCCATTTCCCTGCGTTTTGTGGGTTGGTTTGTAGAGTGAGTAACCAGTGACCTACCCAGTAATATCAACTGTAATAATCTGAGTGAAGTGTGATTTGGATCCTAACCAATAAGGCCCTGTCCCTTCAGCGGTTTCCTATCCATCCGTTCCTGTTATCACTAACGTTTGCTGCATTTTCTGCCACTGACTCCGAGTTCTCAGAAGATAATTTGTACACTAGGGACTTGGAAAAAGGCTGAGTAGATATGTCTAAAGAATCAAATTCGCTAGCTCTACAAACATCCCTTCCCAATGGCCTGGTGCCTCTGAGAACAATGAAGAGTATGCATTGTGTATCTAAAGTTTGATGTATGAAATCATTTTTTGCAGGGTGAATTTTACGCTGCAGCACAGCATAAGGAGCCTCCCTTCAGCCCACCTCCAGTTAGCCTCTCCAAACAAGCTGATCACATGATGTACTTGGGATTGTCAGATTTCTTTGCAAATTCAGCAGGATTTGCCTATTATGGAGCTGGTGCCTTACACGTGAACATCACTGATGATATGGTACGTACAGACTTCCTTCAGTCATGGCTAGAGTAGTCCCTGAAGTAGAGGACACTAATATTATTTCAAATTCGACTTCCCTGCTGACTGGATGGGTTTTTCCAAATGGAATATTGCTGGACATTGGACGGTTACATGTTTGGAGGAACATCTGTTCTGTGCTGCTGAACAACTGGAATAGGAGATGAACCTGGGGCAGCCATTCCTCTGGATTTGGACTGGATGGTCCCATTGGAGTGCGGGTGGTTAGAATTTCAAAACTTTGTGAGCCAGATGCCGTAATCTATTGAATGAAACCTTTATAAATTGTTTGATAACATAATCGCACCAAATCCTGTGACAGTTTTGGTTAATTGACTCTTTGTTTTCTCCAGCTTCCAAAACATTCTCCTATCAGATTAAACACATCAAGTTTTGGTCATTTTCTTCCGCAGGTAAGCCCTCCTTGAGGTTTGCATAATTTGTTACCTGATAATAAAGGCCCCCCCTTACCAATTCCCTCCACCCTGGGCATCATCTCTGAATGACAAAACTCTTGTTTTCACTCTGAAGGGGAAGAAGATGATTAATTATTTGTGCTTGCCTCCAGGTGGAGAAGCTTTATCCCAACATGCTGATGCTAATGAACCTCCATGCCAACCAACAGCCTATTCTGAAGGCTACACCAAACAACATCACCGTCCAAGCGTGGGGTGCTATCGATACATTTGCAATCCTCCCGAATTCATCACTTGCGCCACTTTTTGTCCTGGATATTGTGAGTGCAGTTGTGAAATCTTGTTTGGCTGCGATGCATCTTAATATGTTTACAATTGCCATGAGAAATGTTATTATATCCTCTTATCTGTTAACAGCATGCTAGCGTGTCTATGAAGATGGCTATCTCTCAGATGAAACTGGCTGGATCAATGAAACTCACCAGGTAAGAAAGAAAAATTTTCATTTATATATCGCCTATCATGGGGTCAGTCACATATGTAATGTAGGAAAATGTGGAAGTAATTTTCATACAGCAAGGTCTACAAATGGCAAAGAGAAAATTACGCGATAATTTCTTCTAGTGATGTTGGTCGAAGGATAAATATTGACCAGGACACCAAACTGCTCTTCAAATAGTACCGATGGATCCTTTATGTCCCCTTCAAGAGTGTAAGGGGCCCCAGTTTGACATCTCCAAGTGATCTTACTTGTGGCAGTGCAACTAGTGTGGCACCGTAGCACAGTGGTTAGCACTGTTACTTCATAGCGCAGGAACCCAGGTTCGATTCCCAGCTTGGGTTACTGTCTGTGCGGAGTCAGCATGTTCTCCCTGTGTCTGTGTGGGTTTCTTCCTGTGTGAGCAAACGTAGTCAAGAAGGGAGTCAGTGGGCCTGTACCTCTATTTTTCAATTCAAATCAAATGGATTCAGTCCTGGAACTGTCTAAAATAAATAACCATTTAAAACTGTAGCATCCTATGTCAATATTATTTTGGATCCCTCCTCTCTTGCCTTTTCCACCATGCCTGTAACCAGATGTTAAGAACTCATCTCAGGCCTTGTTTAAGTCATGTCTGCTAAGGCAACTACATCAAAATCCCAGTTAGCAAATTGCACCTACACCTCACCAACCTTATGATTTACAGACATCGATTTAGTATCTCCCTTGTCACTTTTACTATTTTGCCAATCTGGTTTCCCAAGAACCGGTCCAGTGTCCAAAGATTCTGAAACCTCCTTCCTGCATGGTTCCTATTTCTGTATTTGCGTGGTGCTGGGAGCAATCCAAATCTCACTCTCTTTGAGGTCCAGTTTGTATTCTTTTCCTGGCTCCTGAAAATCTGCCTGTAGGCCCTCAATGCTTTTTCTACCTATGTCATTTGTTTTCTTTCCCCGAACAGAATGTTCTGCACCCACTCAGAAATGTCCTTTCACCGAGCACCAGGGAGGTAACACACCATTTAGCAATCATGTTTGTGGTTACACTAACTATCAAAACCCCTGTGACTATTACATTTCCAATCTGCAATCAAATCTTCCCCAGTAAATTGAGAGTACCCAATTATTTTATTCCAATTAAGGGGCAATTTAGCGTGGTCATTCCACCTAACCTGCACATCTTTGGGTTGTGGGGGTCCATGCAGACAAAGAGGAGAATGTGCAAGCCCCACACGGACAGTGACTCGGGGCTGGGATCGTACCCTGTCCTCGCCGCTGTGTGGCAGTAGTGCTAACCACTGTGCCACCATGTCACACTCCAGGGGTTTGATTCTACCTGTATTTCCTCAGGGAGCCATCACTCTCCCCTGTCTTCAAAGCTGTCAATTGGGTGACGAGAGCCATTACCAGTGCCTTCCTCTTAGCCTACCTGGTGTCTACCCACTCTCTCAGCCTGCATCTTCTGTGGCAGAAGGGTGACCACTTCCTGGAACTCCCAGATACAGTGCAGTGACCCAGCCCCTCCGCAAACACCAATACCTAGAAGTTAGGATTAACCACTGTCGTGGTTTATTTCTTGGATTCTTTCCTGCTGGGCGCAGCACAGACTGGCTTCAAGTTACTTATTCGCTATTTCTGTAGGTTACAAACAATGTACATCCTAGACTGACTGATATACACCTGAGAACAAGGCAGAAATATAAAATGTTCAGGAAATCTTTGATATGCATGGCTAACGTGCAGTGGACCTCAGATAAGACCTCATCAAACAGGCCATGAAGTGATCGAAATATCCATTCATAAATTCAAAATAAAGGCAGTCTGGTGACTGTTTCAGGTCATTATTGTTTTGGATATAGTCTTGAGATATAAGGGGGGGCAATTCTCCCAAATGGAGCCCAAGTGTTCGCGCCGTTGTGAACGTCATCGCGTTTCTCGACGGCGCGAACTGGGCCCAGCCCCGACTCAACATGGCGTCGGTGTTCAGGGGCCGGCTGCGCAGGGAAGTAGGCCCGGGGGGTGGGAAGAGGGCGGCCCACTGATCGGTGGGCCCCGAACGTGGGCCACACCCCATGGGAGGCCCCCCCCAGTGAAGGAGCCCCCCTCCCCCCACCCCACAGGCCGCCCCCCGACCGTCACGCAGAGTTCCCGCCGGCAGCGACCAGGGGTGAATGGCGCCGGCGGGACTCTGCTGTATCGGCGCGGCAGCTCGGCCCATCCGGGCCAAAGAATCAGCGGCCCCGCCGGTTCCAGCGGCCCGTGGCCGGCGCAAATGGCGCCGATTCTCCGCACCTCGGAAAATTGCGCGCCGGCGTCGGGGCGTCGTGGCGCGGTTGTGGCGATTCTCCGGCCCGGCGCGGGGCTTGGAGAATCGCCCCCATGGGCAGGATTCTCCCGCCGCGTCTGCCCAGCGACTGGAGAATCCCGCCTGAGGTCAGTGGACTTCTCCATTGTCCGCGTCTCACCCATGGCGTTCTTGCGACGGGTGAGGCAGAAGAATCCAGCCCAATGAGTCACTGTGTGCAAACAGGCTACTAATTGTTGACAAGCCACATTGCATTAGTGACAAAGGCCACTTTCACTTTAATTGCAACTTTGTTCTGGGATCTTGGTAAAGGAAGTTGGAGCAAATCATTGTTATGATTATATTAGATCAGGAGTTGGTCTAAGTGCTGTGGTACGAAGTTAACTATGAGGCGGTAGAAACAATTGTTTAAGAAGTAAGCAACTAGGGCAGCACGGTGGCACAGTGGTTAGCATTGCTGCCTCATGGCACCGAGGTCCCAAGTTCGATCCCGGCTCTGGGTCACTGTTGGTGTGGAGTTTGCACATTCCTTCTGTGTTTGCGTGGTTTTCCAACCCAAAGATGTGCAGGGTAGATGAATTGGCCACGCTAAATTGCTCCTTAATTGGAAAAAATGAATTGGGTACTCTTTAATTTAAAAAAAAATAGAAGTAAGCAACTATGGGTACAATTTAACGACCGTGGAACACCGGGCCCAGGGGATGTATGAGTCCAGAAGGCAATCTGGTTTGAAGCAAGAAGACGCTGCGGGACCTGGTGCACGACATTGATCCAAATAGACTAGCTAATGACATTGTTGAAAAAATGCTTTCTCAGATTGCTGATGCTTTTGTTGCTGGTGTGGTGAGTGCTGCATGTAACTGGCACGTCACCATGGGTTAAACACGCTGGAAGTCCAGGATGTTCAACAGCACCTTGAGCACCAGTGGAATATGTGGGTGCCAGGATTTGGTTCCGGTGAGATTGGGTGGTGTCAGAGGCCTGCACAGCTGTGGCTCCTGGACAGAGAATGGCACTGATACGTGCAACAAGTCACACATTGATGGGCAGATCATTTCTACAGCATGTTCTGGACATGATAACATATTCTCAGGCTTATTCTCCACCTCTGTTGAGGAACCTGCGAGGGCTTCTCCGCAATGTATGCCCTCCCCACTGCGCCCCCCCCCCCCGCACATTACCCTGTCAGGGTAATGGGCCTGTGTCGGCACTGTCAGCGGGTCAATATACAAGGCTGGAGAGTGATGATAACTCACCTATGCCAAAGTCTGACTCCTGGGGCAAAATTCTCCCCCAACGGCGCGATGTCCGCCGACTGGCGCCAAAAACGGTGCCAATCAGACGGGCATCGCGCCGGCCTAAAGGTGCGGAATGCTCCGCATCTTTGGGGGCTGAGCCCCAACATTGAGGGGCTAGGCCGGCGCCAGAGGGATTTCCGCCCCGCCAGCTGGCGGAAATGGCGTTTGTTGCCCCGCCAGCTGGCGGAAATGGCGTTTGGTGCCCCGCCAGCTGGCGCGGAAATGCCGCGCATGCGCAGTGGGTAGAGTCTCTTCCGCCTCCGCCATGGTGGAGGCCGTGGCGGAGGCGGAAGGGAAAGAATGCCCTCATGGCACAGGCCCGCCCGCGGATCGGTGGGCCCCGATCGCGGGCCAGGCCACCGTGGGGGCACCCCCCGGGGTCAGATCGCCCCGCGCCCCCCCCAGGACCCCGGAGTCCGCCCACGCCGCCTGGTCCCGCCGGTAAATACCAGCTTTGATTTACGCCGGCGGGACAGGCAATTTCTGGGCGGGACTTCAGCCCGATTCCCGCCCCCGCCCAATCTCCGGTACCGGAGACTTCGGCGGGGGCGGGGGCGGGATTCACGGCGGCCAACGGCCATTCTCCGACCCGGCGGGGGGTCGGAGAATGACGCCCCTGTTTTCTGCTGACAACGTGCTCACAGACATCCTCTGAACAGGGTCTGCCACGGGGCTGTTTGATCTTGGACCACTGTGCCTGGGGGTGGGGAGGGGGAGAGCAGGGGAGCAGATGGCTACAGGGGGTGGGGTGCAGGCCGGCTTGCTGTGAAAATCAACATGACCGAGGCTTCCCGGGGGAGATTCTCCGATCCTGGGGCTAAGTATTGACGCCGTCGCAAACTCCGGACCGTTTTACGACGGCGTCATCTGGTCCCTAGGAGCAGCGATCCTACGCTGCACAGAGGGCCAGCATGGCACTGGAGCACTTCACGCAGCTCCAGTTGCCGATAAGGACGCCAGCACGGGCGGCGCGGGTGCGCGCATGCACGCCACGGCCGGCGTGAGTTTGTGCATGCGTGTGGGTTGCCTTCTCCGCTCCGGATCCCGGGCGACATGGCAGAGCCCTACAGGGGCCTGGCGCGGAGGAACATAGGCCCCCCCTGGGATAAGCCCGCCCGCTGATCGGTAGGGCCCAACGTGGAGGGCCCCTGCGATTGGATCCCTCCTCCCCCACATCAGGATGAATGCCGCGGTCCCACCAGGGATGACCACGTGCGAACAGCACCGGCGGGACTCGACTGAACTCAAACAAAAGAACAAAGAACAAAGAAAAGTACAGCACAGGAACAAGCCCTTCGGCCGTCCAAGCCCGTGCCAACCATGCTGCCCGACTAAACTACAATCTTCTACACTTACTGGGTCCGTATCCCTCTATTCCCATCCTATTCATGTATTTGTCAAGATGCCCCTTAAATGTCACTATCGAACGTGCGGAGGCTCCTCAACGTGATTATGATGCCCTCGGCGGAGGGAGAAACGGAGATAATGGCAGCTATGGACGCGGAGAAGGCTTTCGACCGGGTGGAGTGGGAGTATCTTTGGGAAGTGTTGCGGAGGTTTGGGTTCAGGGAGGGGTTTATCGGCTGGGTCAGATTGTTACCTAGAGCCCCGGTGGCAAGCCTGGCTACGAACCGGCGGAGGTCGGAGTACTTTCGGCTGTACCGAGGCAGGGGTGCCCCCTGTCTCCCTTGCTGTTTGCACTGGCAATTGAGCCCTTGGCCATGGAACTAAGGGAGACAAGAAAATGGAGGGGACTGGTCCGTGGGGGAGAGGAACATCGGGTGTCGCTATGTGCGGAAGACCTGTTGCTGTATGTGGCAGACCCAGTGGATGAGATGGCGGTGGTCATGCGGATTCTAAGGGAGTTTGGGGACTTCTCGGGGTATAAGTTGAATGTAGGGAAAAGTGAGCTCTTTGTGGTGTATCCAGGGGACCAGAGAAGGGGGATAGACGACCTGCCGCTGAAAAGGGCGGAAAGGAGCTTTCGGTACTTTGGGATCCAGGTGGCTGGGAGTTGGGGGGCCCTGCACAAGCTTAATTTGACGCGGTTGGTGGAGCAGATGGAGGAGGATTTTAAAAGATGGGATGTGCTGCCACTCTCGCTAGCGGGCAGGGTACAGTCGGTTAAAATGGTGGTCCTCCCGAGGTTTCTCTTTGTGTTCCAGTGCCTTCCCATTATGATTCCCAAGGCCTTTTTCAAACGGGTAGGTAGGAGCATCATGGGTTTTGTGTGGGCGAATAAGACCTCCAGGGTAAAGAGGGTGTTTCTGGAGCGGGGTAGGGACAGGGTGGGGCTGGCTCTGCCGAATCTGTGCGGATACTATTGGGCAGCCAATGTGGCGATGATCCGTAAGTGGGTAATGGTGGGAGAGGGGGCGGCGTGGAAGAGGTTGGAGATGGCGTCCTGTGTGGGCACGAGCCTGAGGGCGCTGGTGATGGCACCGCTGCCGCTCTCGCCGACAAGGTACACCACGAGCCCGTTGGTGACGGCAACATTGAAGATCTGGGGGCAGTGGAGGTGACACAGGGGTGAGGTGGGTGCCTCGGTAGGGTCCCTGATTCGGGAGAATCATCTGTTCGCCCCGGGAAGGATGGATGGGGGATTTCGGAGCTGGCATCGGGCAGGGATTAGGAGAATAGGGGACCTGTTCATAGATGGGACATTTGCGAGCCTAGGGGCACTGGAGGAGAAGTTTGGGTTACCCCCGGGGAATGCTTTTAGGTATATGCAAGTGAGGGCGTTTGTGAGACGGCAGGTGAGGGAATTCCCGCTGCTCCCGGCACAGGGGACCCAGGACAGGGTGATTTAGGGTGTATGGGTTGGAGAGGGCAGGGTCTCGGTGATCTACCAGGAGCTAAAGGGCAAGTGGGAGGAGGAGCTTGGGGAGGAGATAAATGAGGGTCTGTGGGCTGATGCCCTGAGTAGGGTTAATTCTTCCTCCTCTTGCGCCAGGCTCAGCTTAGTACAATTCAAGGTTGTTCACAGAGCGCATATGACAGGGGCGAGATTGAGTAGGTTCTTTGGGGTGGAGGACAGGTGTGGGAGGTGCTCGGGGAGTCCGGCAAATCACGTCCACGTGTTCTGGTCGTGCCCGGCACTGGATGGGTTTTGGAGGGGTCTTGCGAGGACTATGTCCAAGGTGGTGAAAGTCCAGGTCAAGCCAAGTTGGGGGTTGGCATTATTTGGGGTATCGGACGAGCCAGGAGTGCAGGAGGCGAAAGAGGCCGGTATCCTGGCCTTTGCGTCCCTGGTAGCCGGGCGGAGGATCTTGTTATTATGGAAGGACGCGAAGCCCCCCAGTGTGGAAGCCTGGATAAATGATGTGGCAGAGTTCATTAAGCTGGAGAGGATAAAGTTTGCCTTACAAGGGTCTGTGCAGGGGTTCTTCAGGCGGTGGCAACCGTTCCTAGACTATCTCGCGGAGCGTTAGAAGGTGGTCAGCAGCAGCAGCAACCCTAGGGTGGGGGGGTGGGGGGGTGGGGGTGGGGGGGGGGGAGGGGGGTACTGTGGAGGGGGTGGGAATGGGGGTGGGTGGGGGGGGGGGGCTTCCTTACGAGTACCTTTAAATGTCATATGGGGGGGGCTATTGTACATGGGGAAACCCAATGTAAATGTTTTGTACAATGTACAATGTTTAATTGTTGTGTTTGCGTTTCTTTTAACTTCTGTTATCGGGGGAGGGTTTTTTGTCAAAACCTTTGTTGGAAAACTTGAATAAACATATATATTTTTTTTTTAATGTCACTATCGTTCCTGCTTCCACCACCTCCTCCAGTACCGAGTTCCAGGCAGCCACTACCCTCTGTGTAAAAAAACTTGCCTTGTACATCTACTCTAAGCCTTGCCCCTCGCACCTTAAACCTATGCCCCCTAGTAATTGACCCCTCTACCCTGGGGAAAAGCCTCTTACTATCCACTCTGTCTATGCCCCTCATAATTTTGTAGACCTCTATCAGGTCGCCCCTCAACCTCCATCGTTCCAGTGAGAACAAACCGTGTTTATTCAACCTCTCCTCATAGCTAATGCCCTCCATACCAGGCAACATCCTGGTAAATCTCTTCTGCACCCTCTCTAAAGCCTCCACATCCTTCTGGTAGTGTGGCGACCAGAATTGAACACTCTTCTCCAAGTGTGGCCTAACTAAGGTTCTATACAGCTGCAACATGACTTGCCAATTTTTATACTCAATGCCCCGGCCGATGGAGGCAAGCATGCCGTATGCCTTCTTGACTACCTTCTCCACCTGTGTTGCCCTTTTCCGTGACCTGTGGACCTGTACTCCTAGATCTCTCTGACTTTCAATATTCTTGAGGGTTCTACCATTCATTGTATAGAATGGTAGAACTCGCCGGGCATTCGGACCCCTACCGGCACCGCGTCGACTGCGCCGCAGGATTTGCGCCCCCACTCCCGGCGATTCTCCGACCTGGCACGGGGTCGGAGAATCCCGCCTGGCATGTGTCAGGCGTGACATGTTTTAATTGTGAACATTTGACATTTCTATTCCCCCTAACTACAGACAGTGCCCCATCAGATGGAGATCCTGCGAGAGAATGAACATGTGGGGCGGGATTCTCCGATATCGGCGCGCTGTCCGCCGACCGGCGCCAAAAACGGCGCGAAACAGTCCGGCATCGCATCGACCAAAGGTGCGGAAGTTTCCGCATCTTGAGCGGCCGAGCCCTC
This sequence comes from Scyliorhinus torazame, assembly GCF_047496885.1. Lineage (NCBI taxonomy): Eukaryota > Metazoa > Chordata > Chondrichthyes > Carcharhiniformes > Scyliorhinidae > Scyliorhinus > Scyliorhinus torazame. The sequence continues at coordinate 179,174,139 of NC_092714.1, forward strand.
ACCTTGAGGGGCTAGGCCCGAGCCGGACTGATTTCCGCCCCACCAGCTGGCGGGAAAGGCCTTTGGTGCCCTGCCAGCTGGCGCAAAACTGACTTTGCCGGGCGGCGCATGCGCGGGAGCGTCAGCGGCCATTCACGGAATCCCCGCGCATGCGCAGTGGAGGGGGTCTCTTCCGCCTCCGCCATGGTGGAGACCATGGCGAAGGCGGAAGGAAAAGAGTGCCCCACGGCACAGGCCCGCCCGCGGATCGGTCGGCCCCGATCGCGGGCCAGGCCTCCGTGGGGGCACCCCCCGGGGCCAGATCACCCCACGTCCCCCCCAGGACCCCGGATCCCACCCACGCCGCCATGTCCCACCGTCCCAAAGGTGGTTCAATCCACGCCGGCCGGCGTGGGTTGACAGCGGCGGGACTTCGGCCCATCGCGGGCCGGAGAATCGCCGGGGGGGCGCCGCCAACCGGCGCGGCGTGATTCCCGCCCCCGCTGAATATCCGGTGCCGGAGAATTCGGCAACCAGCGGGGGCGGGATTCACGCCAGCCCCCGGCGATTCTCCGACCCGGCGGGGGGTCCGAGAATCCCGCCCGTGGTTAGCGAGAGGGAAGGATCATTTTGCCTGACATGAACAACTCACTTGAGACAGATCATTTGTGTGAAGAGGCAGTGAAACCTCACCTCTGTGGCGGATACCAACTACTCTGTCGGTGACCTCTCTCTCCTCAGACAACACCGCGATTTCCATGGCCCGTTCCTCATAAGGGGAGAGGACACAGATCTCTGGTACTCCGCCCCTGCCCCCCTGTGTTGGCCATTTCCCACTTATTATGGGCTATTTTCTTCTGCGGGGACAAAGAGAGGGTTTTGTGGGCCGCACGCTTGATGGATCAGGGATGTGGCATGTGTGGGCACCGCAACTGGACATGAAGGGGTTGTGCTGGTGGGTGCCAGGAGTGGTGATGAACAAGCACAAAGATTGGATGTGGAGAGGGTGCGAGGTGTCGGCCAGTGATATGTAGGGGCGGGAGCGTAATTTGAGGAGTGACAGGCAGAACTGATGCCAGAAGAGAGATGGTAATTTACCCTTGTGATATACCATCAATTCACAGTGAGACCATATGAATAAGTGAACAAAGGCTTTATTACACAAAGAACTAGCCTGCCAGTGACTTCTGTACAAATGAGCGCCACCCACTGGGCGCAGGACTATATACCGTCCCGGGCGGCGGAGCCAGAGGTGGAGCCCACCGGGGTTCCAGCTCAATCCTTAATGGTTAAAAGTTACACAGGCACCACATGTCCTGGTGAATACATTTCACCACACCTTGCAGTTCGGTGGAGGTCGTTGGTCTTCCTGGTCACGTTGCCCGAAATGACTGCCGCTGCCTCCCAGGCGGTATTTACGGCCCTACCGCTGGCCCTCTGGCCTCCTTGGGGAACAGGATGCCCTGTTTCTCATCGGCGTCAGGAAGACTGGCCAGGTCGGCATGCCCAAAGTGAGGAGCAGGTCTGCGTGCTGCCAGGCTTGTGTGTTGACTGGGAGTGGGTGGTGAGGGAGATTTAAAAGCAGCTCCCCCTTATTAGCGATGACAAGCTGAGGTGTCTGCGTGGGTCTCACCCCCACAACCCAAAAATGTGCAGGTTAGGTGGATTGGCCATGCTAAATTGTCCCTTAATTGAAAGAAAATAATTGGGTACTCTAAATTTATTTTTAAAATTTTTTTTAAATAAGTTCCGGTTTTAAGGCACTTGAGTGACCACCTTTGGACCTTCTACAGGATTCAGGGCCCGGTTAATGGAAATCCTGCCCACACCCCGAGAGCAGCCTGTCAGAGTCTAGCATCTCTCTGTGGTAGTCACCATTGTTGTATTATATTGTATATACTGCACTGCATACCAGGGTATTACGATAAGGCCCCTGTACACAGGTACGGGGGTAGATCCCTGCCTGCTGGCTCCGCCCAGTAGGCAGAGTATAAATGTGTGTGCTCTCTGAACTGCAACCATTTTGGCGGCAGCTGTAGGAGACCACATATCTCTGTGTAATAAAGCCTCGATTACTCTCTACTCTCGTCTCGTCGTAATCGATAGTGCATCACTTTCCATTGCTCGTCAGCACCACCAGGATCATCAAAGGACCCCAGGCCAAAGATGAGTGAGGATGGGCAGGGTTGTGAGTGAGAGAGACGGGTAGTTTTCAGCGCCGGCCTCCCCTTCCCATTATTAGTCCCTCAGTCAGGAACTGAGTGTATGCCAATTGTCCCTTTAAAGGCTACACAGCAGATTAAGTTTCATCTGGCCTGGGATTCAGAGTGGGTAATCACTCCAGGGGGTGGAGTCCTCTCATGAAGGAGACATGTAGGGAGCTAGCTGCAGCCATGTGTTCATTAATGAAGTCTGTGAAAGTGCATCTTTACAGTGGGAGTAAAACCGACAGTGTTTGTGGGGTGGCTTTCAGGAGGTGCAGCCCCCATTTAATCTCTGAGCCACCACTAAATTGAGGCGTACTCGGGGATAATGAGTATTACTTGGCTCATTAATGAGCCTAATTAGTATCTTGCTGCTGACGGCCAGGAATCCTGCACCAGCCCCTCCCACCCTCCAATTTAAACAGGGAAAGCTTCGCTGTTGCTGGTAGACTAATACAGGACTCTCCCACAATTAAGTGGATCTGGCCGCTATGGCTTCCTCCGCATCAGGATGCATTAAATACAGCCTTAACAATGTAATTTATGCCTCCCTTATCCCAGTGGCAAAATAGGAAGTGGAGGGAACATTTAATTGGGTGGGAGGGTGCAGACCCTACCACCCTCTCACACCCTCCCACCCCTCCACCCGATTAAGGCCAGGGTGAGAAGGCTTACGGATGGCCTTCCCACCCAGACACTAATTGAGGCACTCAAGTAGACAATTAATGCTCACTTAAGAGCCTCATCCTACCATTGCTGGCATTCAACCACGAGTGAGGGCAGGGGTGGTGGGAGGATCACCATTTGAGCACTTGAAAAAGCATACTCTATTGTGTTTGCTCGCAGGCTTCCAGGGAACTTCCTCGTTCAAAGGCGATCAAGGGACGTGGCACTAGAAGGGTGTGGCTCCATGCTCTATTTCTTCTGACTCCCTCCCCACTAGACAGTGACCCCCTTCGTTGTAACCCCCATCCTATCCTTAGTCACCTGTGGCCAGGATACCCCTGCACTCCAGGGCCTCTGGTGTGTGCATTACTGGCAGCAGCCGACATTCCCACTGGGGTTCTCCGGTATTGGGGAGTTGCCAGCCTCTGATTGGCCAGCAGCTCCTCGAAGAGGGGACTTCCTGCTCTGGGGTTTGAAATTCTGGAGAGGGCCCAATGGTGGCCAGTTACATGCCTGATGGGCACTTAATTCTGGCGGATATTTCCCAATAGAGGAAAGGCGATTCTTCAGCCAGTGGATGAGAACCCTGTCATTAACATTAAATTGTGCCTGGTGAGAGCAAGGATGTGGACTGCAGTGCTTTGAATGAATTGAAGCATTTACTTCCCCTAGATAAACTTTAGTCCCTATAATGGTTTTCCTGATTGCTGCACATTCAGAGAGTCCTCTATGTTGAACATAGGTAAGGGGATTGTTATATTACTTACTGTAATATATGTTACTCATTTGCTTGCACCAAGATGTTCTTAAACTCGATGTTGGTTAACACTCATAGCCGTCCAATGAAAGCAAATAATTTATTGAGTAACTAAACAAAGAAACTTGTGAGTTTGTTTTCTCCAATACTTTTACTAGCTATTAAATAAACAAGATTGAATAAGAATAAACTATGATTAACTACACTTACACTCTGAGTTAACTCTCTACACCTCTGGTCACTAGTCACAATACACATGAAGAGGCGGGAAAGCAGATTGAGTCTGTCTTTATACACTTTGTTAGTGCTGCCATCTAGTGATCACTTTGCTGTTATAACTACACATTAACACCTTATGTATATACAGATATGCAGATCACTACAGGAATAATTAGGGAAGTAGAAAGAGCTTTAAACTAAATAGAGGTGGGGGATGGTTCTGGAGAGGGAATAGGTAGGCTTCCAAAGCATAAGGATATGGCAGTATTGCAAGGCAGTCATTTAGTGATGATACCCTGAGTGTGACAGAAAGGGACAGATTGTCCAAAATAAAAAAAAAATAGGATCAAAAGGGGAAAAAATGTTTTAAATAAAGCAAAATGTTTAATTTTTCATATTTTTACGGTTTGTGGGATTCGCTGGCTAGGCCAGCATTTATTCCCCATCCCTAATTACCGTTGAGAAGGTGGTGGCGCGCTTTGCTAAACCACTGCAGTCCATGTGGTGTAGGTACAGTCACTGTGCTACTAGGGAGGGAGTTCCAGGATCTTGACCTGGCTACAGTGAAGGAACAGCAGTGTATTTCCAAATCGGGACCATAAATGACTTGCAGGGGAACCTCCAGGTAATGTTCCTATGTATCTGCTGCCCTTGTCCTTCTAGATGCTAGTAGTAGTGGGTTGGCAGGTGCTGCCTCAGGAGCCTTGGTGAGTTCCTGCAGTGCGTCTTGTAAATTATACACACGGCTTCTACCGTTCGTCAATGGTGGAGGGTTTGAATGTTTGTGGAAGGGGGTGTCAATCAAGCAGGCTGCTTTGTCTTGGATGGTGTGCCGAGCTTCTTGTGTGCTGTTGTTGTTGTTGGAGCTGCACTCATCCAAGCAAGTGGGGTATTCTATCACACTCCTGACTTGTGTTTATGAGTGGTGGACAAGCTTTGGGGAGTCAGAAGATGAGTTACTCACCGCAGGATTCCTGGCCTCTGACCCACTCTTATAGCCACAGTATTAATATGGCTTGTCCAGTTCAGTTTCTGGTCAACGGTAACCCCCAGCATGTTGATATGGGGGATTCAGTGATGGTAATGCCATTGAATATCAAGGGACAATGGGTTTGATTCTCTCTCAATGGTGGTGGTCATTGTCTGGCAGTTGTGTGGCGCGAATGTAACTTGCCACTTGTTAGCCCAGGCCTGGATATTGTCCAGGTCCTGTTGCATTTGAAAATGGACTGCTTCAGTGTCTGAGGAGTCGCAAATGGTGCTGAACTTGTGCAATTATCAGTGAGATTCCCACTTCTGACCTTATGTTGAAAGAAAGGTCATTGATGAAGCAGCTGAAGATGGTTGGGCCTAGGACACTACCCTGAGGAACTCCTACAGTGATGTCCCAGAGCTGAGATGATTGACCTCCAACCACCACTACCATCTTCCTTTGTACCAGGTATGACTCCAACCAGCGGAGAGTTTCCCCCCTGATTCCCATTGACTCCAGTTTAGCTAGGGCTCCTTGATATCATACTCGATCAAATGCTGCCTTGATGTCAAGGACATTCACTTTCACCTCACCTCTGGCATTCGGTTCTTCTGTCCATGCTTGAACCAAGGCTATAATGAGGTCAAAAGTTAAGTGATCCTGGCAGAAACCACACTGAGCGTGGGTGAGCAGGTTATTGCTCAGTAAGTGCTGCTTGATAGCACTGTTGACAACCTTCCATCATGTTACTGATGATGGAGAGTAGACTGATAGGGTGTTAATTGGCTGGGTTGGATTTGTCTTACTTACTGTGTGCAGGACATACGTGGGCAGTTTTCCACATTGCTGGGTAGATTCCAGAGTTGTAGCTGTACTGGAACAGCTTGGCTAATGTTGCAGCGCAAGTCTTCAATACCATTGCCAGAATATTAACCTTTGCAGTATCCAATGCCTTCAGCCATTTCTTGATATCACGTGGAGTGAATCATATTTGCTGAAGACCGGCATCTGTGATACTGGGGACCTCTGGAGGAGGCCGAGATGGATCATCCACTTGGCACTTCTAATAACAATAATCGCTTATTGTCACAAGTAGGCTTCTATGAAGTTACTGTGAAAAGCCCCTAGTCGCCACATTCTGGCGCCACATTCTAATTGAAGATTATTGAGAATGCTTCAGCTTTTCTTTTGCACAGATGTGCTGAGCTCCTCCATCATTGAGGATGGGGCTATTTGTGGAGCCTCCTCTTCCAGTCAGTTGTTTAATTGTCCACCACCATTCACGGCTGGATGTGTCAGGAGTTCAGTGCTTAAATCTGATGCGTCGGTTGTGGGATCGCTGAGACACTTGCTGCTTAAATTATTTGGCTTGGGAGTAATCTTGTGTTGTAGCTTCACCAGGTCGACACGCATTTTTCGGAATGCCTGGTGCTGTTCCTATCATGCCCTCCAGCACACTTCATTGTACCAGGGTTGATGCTCTGGGTTGGTGGCAATGGTAGGGTGGGGGATATGTCGGCCTACGAGGTTGCAGATTGTGGTTGAACACAATTCTGCTGCTGTAGATAGCCCACAGAGCCTCAGGGATGCCCAGTCTTGAGTTGTTAGATTTGTTCTGAATCTATTCCATTTATTACGATTGTATGCCACACAACACGATTGAGGATATACTGAATGTGAAGAAGGGACTTAGTCTCCACAGGGACTGTGTAGTGGTCACTCCTACCTATGCTGTCATGGACAGGTGCATCTGCGGCAGGCAGGTTGGTGAGGATGAGGTCCAGTATGTTTTTGCCTCTTGTTTGGTTCCCTCCCCACCTGTCACAGACCCAATCTAGCAGTTATGTCCTTTAGGACTCAGCCAGCTCATTCAGTAGTGCTGCTACTGAGCCACTCTTGGTGATGGACGTAAAGTTCCTCCACCCCGTGTATATTCTGTGTCCTTGCCACCCTCAGTTCTGATTTATCAGCTGACAGTGACCAGCATATTGTAATCAGCCATGTTTGAACTGAAGCTATGAGACTTCTTGGGGTCCAGATTTGATGTTGAGGACTCCCAGGACAACTCGCTCCTGACTGTATATCACCATGCTGCCACCTCTGCTGGGTATGTCCTGCTGGTGGGACAGGACATACCCAGGAATGTTGATGCTGGCGTCTGGGACGTCATCTATAAGATACAATTACGTGAGTGTGACTATGTCAGGCTGTTGCTTGGCAGCTCTCTCAATTTTAGCATAAGGCCCCAGATGTTAGAAAGGAGGGCTTTGCAGGGCTGGGTTTTCCATTTGTCTGGGTCAATGTCGGTGGGCCATCGATTCCTTTCCCCTTGGACTTCGTAGTGGTTTTTGATACAGTGCTAGATAATTTTAGAGGGCATTAAGATGTAGGCCAGACCAGGTGAGGACTGCAGATTTCCTTCCCCAAAGGACATTTGTGAACCAGCTGGGTGTTTTATGACAATTGACAAAGGTTTCATGGTTATCATTGGGCTTTTAATTCCAGATATTTATTGGATTAAATTTCCACCATTGCTGTGGCAGGATTTGAACCCGGGTCTCTGGATCACCAGTCCAGTGACAATACCACTATGTCACCTTCTCCCCATAATTAATGGCTCGTTACTTAAAAATGCACGTAGTGGTCGGCACAAAATAAATGAATTAATGGCTCAAATTGAGGTTAATGGGTATGATCTTATAGCCATTGCACAGACCGGTTTCAAGGTGATCAAAGCTGGGAACTAAACATTCAGGAGTACGTGGTTTTTCGTATTGTCAGGCAGGAAGGAAAGGGTGGTGGGTACCTTTGTTAGTATGAGATGTATTAAGCATGATAGCAAGAAATGATCTTGGATCGGATGATGTAGAATCCAAATGGGTGAAGGTAAGAAATAAGAATGGGTGAAGGTAAGATAATGACAGCATTTTAAAAGAGGCTGCATATTAATCATGGTGGACTTCAATTTTCATGTGGATTGGGAATCTCAAATTGGCAGGTAGCCGTAAGAAAGAATTCATAACAGTGTATTTGGGACAGTTTCCTCGAACTGTATGTTGTGAATCGAACCACAGATTAGGCTGTCTTGGATCTGGTAATGTATAATGAAGCAGGTTTAATGAACAATCTGAGAAGGCAGGCAGGGGTTTGGGTCTTCCAAACCCGATGTATTATTACTGGGCGGCGAATGCTGAGAAGGTGCGGAGCTGGATCAGAGGGGATGACTCCCAATGGGTCAGAATGGAGGAGAGTTTGGGTAGGGGGTCGGGATTGCAGGCGCAACGACAGCGCCGCTCCCAATGGCCCCGGAGAGATACTCAGGGAGTCCGGTAGTAATAGCTTTGTTGAGAATTTGGAGGCAGTTTCGCCAGAACTTCGGGATCGGGGCAGGGTCAAGGGAAATGCCAATTCGGGGAACCATAGATTTGAGCCAGGGAAGTGGGACAGAAATTTTCGGAAATGGGAGGAGAAATGAATTAGGACACTAAAAGATTTGTTTCTTGGGGATCGGTTAGCGGGATTGAAGGAGCTGGGAGCGAAGTATGGGCTGGAGCAGGGGGGAAATATTCACATACATGCAGGTTTGAGACATTGCCAGAAAGGAGATACAGAGCTTCCCAGTAGAGCCAGCTTCCACATTGCTGGAGGAGGTGCTGACGACAGGGGGACTGAAGAAGGGGGTAGTATCAGCGGTTTACAGAGCTATTTTAGAGGAGGAGAAGGTGCTGCTGGAAGGGATCAAGGCAAAGTGGGAGGAAGAGTTGGGAGAGGGTATGGAGGAGGGGCTCTGGTGTGAGGTGCTTCGGAGGGTGAACGCCTCCATCTCGTGTGTGAGGTTGGGGCTGATACAGCTGAAGGTGATGTATAGAGCACACCTTACAAGAGCGAGGATGAACCGGCTCTTTGAGGGGGTAGAAGATGTGGGTGAGCGTTACGGGGGGAGGGGCCCGTGGGCCTGCAAACCAGGTTCGGATGTTTTGGTCCTGCCCAAAGCTTGAGGATTACTGGAAGGAGATTTTTATGGTAATCTCAAAAGTGGTGCACCTGAAACTGGACCCAGGCCCTCGGGAGGCCATATTCAGGGTGTCGGACCAGCCGAGGTTGGAAACGGGCACGGAGGCAGATGTTGTAGCTTTCGCCTCGTCGATCGCCCGAAGGTGGATCCTGTTGGGGTGGAGATCAACCTCTCCATCCAGTGCCCTGACATGGCGGGGGGACCTGCTGGAATTCTTGATGGTTGAAAAGGTCAAATTTGAACTGAGGGGAAGGATGGAGGTGTTCTACAATTCATGGACGTTATTCATTATGCACTTTCGAGAATTGGATTACATTGAATATGGAGGGGGGGGTTGGCTGGGAGGGTTGGGGGGAGAGGGACTGTATGTGTTAATGGTGACAATGGGTGGTTCCTGATTCCTTTTTGTCATTTGTTTGTGTTAACATGCGGGCTAATATTTGGGGTTTGGTGGGAGGATGGGATCGTTGTTATTGATATGGGGATTGACATTACATCCGTTACTGATTATTGTTTATTGTTGGGTGTAAATTTGGGAGAAAATGTGAAAAAGGAGAATAAAAATAATTTTAAAAAAGAACAATCTGAGTAAAAGATCCCCTCGCAAATATGGTAGAATTTAGCATTCAGTTTGAGAGTGAGATACCTAAGTCCAAAGCAACTGTGCTAAACTTAAATAAAACTAAATATAAAGGAATGACGGCAGAGTGGCTAGAGTGCACTGGGAAATGTGTTTAGCAGAAAAGACGGTTAACCAGCAATGGCAGACGTTTATGAAAATAGTTCATGACTCACAACAGTGATATATCCCAGTGAGGAAGAAGGATTCTAGGAAGGGGATAAATCAATTATGGTTCACCAAGGAAGTTAAGGATTGTATTAAACTGAAAGAAAACACATACAATGTGGCAAAGATTAGTGGTAATCCAGAGAATTGTGAAAGTTTTAAAAACCAACAAAAGATGACCAAAAAAATAATAGAGGGAGAAGATCAATTATGAGGGTAAATTTGCAAGTAGTCTGAAAATGGACAGTAAGAGCTTCTTTAAATATACTAAAAGGAAGAGAGAGGCCAATGTGAACGTAGGCCCCAAGAGAACGAGACTGGGGGAATCATAGAATCATGGAATTTACAGTGCAGAAGGAGGCCATGTGGCCCATTGAGTCTGCACCGGCCCTTGGAAAGAGCACCCTACTTATGCCCACGCCTCCACACTATCCCCGTAACCCAGTAACCCCACCTAACCTTTTGGACACTAAGGGTCAATTTAGCATGGCCAATCCACCTAACCTGCACATCTTTGGACTGTGGGAGAAAATCAGAGCACCTGGAGGAAACCCATGCAGACACAGGGAGAATGTGCAACTTTGCACAGACTGTTACCCAAGGCTGGAATTGAACCTGGGTCCCTGGAGCTGTGAGACAGCAGTGTTAACCACTGCCACAACCAGGAAATGGCAGAGGAGTTAAATAAATACTTTGTGTCAATGTTCACTGTAGAAGACACGAATAATAATAATAATCGCTTATTGTCACAAGTAGGCTTCAATGAAGTTACTGTGAAAAGCCTATTCCAAAAATAATAAATAATCAAGGGGTAAAAGGTAGGGGGAAGAGTGGAAATAAATGCAATAACTATCAATGGAGAAAAAGTACCAGGGAAACTAATGTGGCTAAAAGCCGATAGGTCCCCTGAATCTGATGAGTTACATCCTAGGATATTAAGGAAGTGAGCACAAAGATAGTGGATGTATCGGTAGAAATCTTCCCAAGAATCCTTAAATTTCGGAAAAGTCGCAGAGGATTGGAAAACTGTCAAGGTAAATATGTTTATTCAAAAAGGGAGGGAGACAAAAACCAGATAACTGTAGGCCTGCTAGCTTAATATTTGTCATTGGAAAAATATTACAGTCCATTATAAAGGATGTAATAACAGAACATTTAGAACTGCGTAATATAATCAAGCAGAGTCAGCATGGCTTCATGAGGGGAAATTATACCTGACCAATTTATTTGAATTCTTTGAGATGATAATGAACACGATAGATAAAGGGGAACTAGTGGATGTAATATATTTGGATTCCCAAAAGGCATTTGATAAGATACTGTACAAAAGGCTACTTAATAAAATAAGAGCCCACGGTGTTGGGGTTGGTATCATAGAATGTACAGTGCAGAAGGATGCCATTTGGCCCATCGAGTCTGCACCAGCCCTTGGAAAGAGCACCCCACCAGAGCTCACACGTCCACCCTATCCCCGTAACCCAGTAACCCCACCTAACCTTTTTGGACACTAAGGGCAATTTAGCATGGCCAATTCACCTAACCTGCACATCTTTGGACTGTGGGAGGAAACCGGAGCAGCCGGAACAAACCCACGCAGACACGAGAAGAACGTGCAGTCTCCACTCAGACAGTGACCCAAGCCGGGTATCGAACCTGGTACCCTGGAGCTGTGAAGCATCAATGCTAACTACTGTGGTGCCGTGCCATCCCTCCACCTAACCTGCACATCTTTGGACTGTGGGTGGAAACCGGAGCACCCGGAACAAACCCATGCAGACACGGGAAGAACATGCAGTCTCCACATAGACAGTGACCCAATCTGGGAATCGAACCTGAGAACCTGGAGCTGTGAAGCAACAGTGCTAACCACTGTGTTACCGTGCCATCCCTATATTAGTATATTAATATGGATAGACGATTGGCTAACTAATAGAAGATTGAGAGTAGAAATAAGAGGGGCATTTTCAGGATGGTAGCCTGTAACTAGGGCATCAGTGATTCGTGCTGGGGCCACAATTCTTTTCAATATATATATATTAATGACTTGGACAAGGGAAGTGAATCTACTATTATCAAGTTTGAGGACGACACATAGGCTGGAATTTCCCCCCAAAATGGCAAAGTGTCAGGTTCAGTCAGAAAACCGGCATGTTTCTCCCCAGAGAAATAGGCAGGCTTCCCAATGGGATCTTCCCATACTTGGCCATTTTTTTTGAAGGGGGGCATGTTTTGCGCCAGTATTGTGAGGGGTGGGGCCTAAACACGCCGGCAAGCCAGGCTTCACAGAGATCGAAGGGCACCCTGATCTCAAGATTAAGTTAAAGACACCCCTCCTCCCCCACCACAAATATCAGGACCTCCCCAATCAATGAATACTGGCATCAACCCTCCCCCCAAGGATCTCTGGCATCTGGACCCTTCCAATGGGTCCCCCTCTAGGCTCCACCCCTTGGCAATGCCAACTTGGCATTGCCAAGTCACAGTGCAAGGGTGACCCTGGCATTGTCCTGCCATGTACTCAACGACCCAGGGAGTACAATGGCCTCTGGGAACCCCCCCCCCACCGCCACACACACACACACACATACACACGGCAGGCTCCAGCTGAAGCTCTTGAGAGTTGCTGAGTGTGAAATTCAATGTGAACAATCTCTCTAGGTCCTATGAAGCAGGCAGTGGCTGGCTAAACTGCAGAGGCTCGTAAATCATTGAGGTGTGAAGTTGAATATAAATAAGCAAGTACAAATGGATGAAAGCAGGTTACAGCTACAATGAAACTGCAGAGCCCATTGAAACGTCAAGGCAAGTGAAATTGTATATAAACAAGCAAGTACAAAGGGATAAAAGAAGGCATACTGCAACATTGAAGCCAGAGTGCCTAGTCATTCCCTTGAAGGGAAGTAAAATGCTTCTCCAAGAGACAAGCTGCAGAATGGCTCTGTCCTGTGAGAGGATTTTTGGACAGACAAGCTGCAGCTATGCTTTACCCTGTTATGGGGTGTCAAACATGAAAGAAAGCAGGCTTCAAGCCTGAGCCTCCAGCTCCCTTGAATGACCCCTCAAGGCATCTGGCCAGAAGCTGCTGTGCCCTTAAGCTCCCTGGAGTTAAATGGAGAGGGGTAGTCACCCCCTTGTTCCCTCTCGGAGTCCATCGCATCTGGCCCACGCTTTGAAGGACCAGTAGCCCGGCTGGCGTCCCACTGGTGGTGGGAAGATTCCGTGAGGCCAGAACATCTGACTTCAATCTCCTCGCCCATCCAATTTGCGCCAGCGTGAAGGCCTCAGGATGGTCATAAATTGTTTTGCAGGATACCCGTTTTTGACCTGGCACTGAATTTCCCCCACATAGCGGGATTTGTACTGGGACAATGCAGACAGAAAATCACCCCAAAGAGTCTACAGAGAGATATATAGACAGGTTAAGTGAGTGGGCAAAAACTTGGTAGATAGAGTATAATGTAGGTAAATGTGAAGTAATACACTTTGGTAGAAGAATAAAGGCGCTAAATATTATATAAATGGAGAAAGGCTGCAGAAAACTGCAACACAGAGGGATTTGAGGGTCCTCATGCATAAATACCAAAATTCTGGCATGCAAATTCAGGTAATAGGGAAAGCAAAAGGAATTTTGGCCTTCATTTCAAAGGGAATCGAGTATAAAAATAGAGAAGTCTTGCTAAAACTAATAATCTTTATTAGTGTCACAAGTAGATTTACATTAACACTGCACTGAAGTTACTGTGAAAATCTCCTAGTCGCCATATTCCAGCATCTGTTCAGGTACACAGGGAGAATTCAGAATGTCCAATTCACCCAAAAAGGACATCTTGCTGGACTTGTGGGAGGAAAATCGGAGCACCCGGAGGAAACCCATGCAGACACGGGGAGAACATGCAGTCTCCGTACAGACAGTGACCAAAGCTGGGGATCTAACCCGGGTCCCTGCCGTTGTGAAGCAATAGTGCTAACCACTGTGTTACAGTGAAAACTATACAAGTCACTAGTTAGACCACACCTGGAATACTGTGAATAGTTTGAGTCCCCTTATCTAAGGAAAGATATACTGGCATTGGAGGCAGTCCAGGGAAGGTTCACTAGATTGATCCTGGGTATGGAGGGATTTTCTTATGAGGAGAGGTTGAGTAGGTTGGGCCTGTACTCATTGGATTTCTGAAGAATGAGAGGTGACCTTATTGAAACGTATAGGATTCTTAAGGGCTTGGCAGAGTAGATATGGAGAGATTGTTTCCCTTTGTGGAAGAGCCTAGGACCAGAAGGCATAATCTCAGAATAACGGGTCATCCATTTAAGACCACAATGAGAAGGAATTTCTTCTCCGAAGGTCGTGAATCTATATTGTTTACTGCAGAGGGCTAAGGAGGCTGAGTCGCTAGGTATGTTCGAGGCTGAGATAGACAGATTTTTAATCAGCAAAGGAACCATGGGTTATGGGGATAAGGTGAAAAAGTGGAGTTGACGATTATCATTTCAGATCAGTAATGATGTCATTGAACGACGGAGCCGTCACGATGGACCAATTGGCCACCTTCTACTCCTGTCTTATGGAAGGCAACTTCCATCTTGTCTCTATTTATTTTGAAAACTGTATAAAATGGACAGGAATTTCCCCATTGTTCTTCGAGACCAAGCCCTGTAAAATCCCCATATCAACTAGCTCAGCACAGGTTAAACGTGGTTTAATGGTTTTAATTATACCAATTTTCCCGATTGATATAGTACAGTCTCTCACTGCACAGTGTATATATTAATTGAGGGACTTTAGATGTTCAGTCAGTCTATGCTTACTGGCAATGTCCTCCATTATTTAGAATACTGTACTACCATTTTATGTTTCTTATGTTTCTCTTGAATAGTTTACATTTATCGCTTGGACATTCTGATATCGGCTGTTTTAAGGTTGGAACATTTTTTTGAAAGGACTTAAACTAATGTTATTTGTATATTGTGAAATGCACTGAGGCCAATTCTTGACACTGCTGGGGTCACAAACTCAGTCTTGCCACTGACTGCTCAATGTTAGTCACTCATCATGTTTGAACTGAACTGCTCGGTACAATACCTTGCAGCTCACAATTCCTACTCTCGTCATCGTTACCTGCAGCAACCCTGTCAGGTCCCAACTGAGTATCAAAGCACGTGAGAAGTACTCACTCAATCACTTCCTATCTCCATAATACGCAACCATTTATTGGCAAGGCCCTTGCTTTGTCTCCAATCCAAGAGGCACATGACTAGATATTGGAAAGAGTCTTGCTCTCCTTCACTGGTAGCATACTTGACAGTAGTTTCGGGCAAAAATTAATTCATCATAGATTCAATCCCAAACTAGCAGTAAAATTCAAATTATATGTCTCAATACTCACGATAAACCTGTGGCCCTAAATTCTAAAAAGATTAAATCACAGAATCCTATTCATGAAAACGGAATTTGACTTATTCGATGACTGCGAATAGAGAACCATGTCAATAGTCGCGCTCCATTCATGTGAAGATACACAAAGCGAAATGAGATGAAGAGGTTCATGGGTATTAGTTTAAATTCTTTAGTGACATTGGACTTCTAAGAGTATTTTTATTTTGAAACGTGTGTTGCTTGTATTTCCATAAATTATCCTGACTGAAGCCATCTAAAATAGCAACTCCATGAGACTTGCACCTTCCCACCCAATTCCATGTTGGCCCTCTGAACTCTACAGCCATGAAATTCACTATTCTGATGGCACAATTTTAAAAAGAGAAAACCGTTAATGCTACCTTTCTAATAATGTTTATATGTAATTTCTGTCCTTTCTTATTGCAGGTGGACATGCTACAAGAGCTATTGAAGTTTGCAGTAGAGATGGTTGTGTTACCGATGGTCAATGGTATGTCTATGATGGATGTATCAAAGTTAAAAATGGACTGTAGTAGTGCGCATATCATCACTTAGAATCCGATTTCTCCACAGCACAAAATCTAGAAAATTACACTTTGCACAGTGTTAATATCAGAGATCAAAAGTTTGCTGTTATAGATTTTGGTAACTTATTTTGGGGGTGAACATTCCAGGTGGGAAACCAAGGGGTCAGATGGAATGCCAGTTTTATGCCAGTCCAATCCAATATTACATTTTGCTGAATATAATGGGGACTAACATTGGTTGGAGGAGGGAAAGGATGTGTTGGGAGGGTGGGTATTGTTACCCAGCATTGCAACCGACCATGTCACTCTCCCAACATACTGATTGGGTTTAAATTTACCCCAATATGTTTCAGTTGTTAGGAAAATTACAGTAACAAAGAACTAGCATCAGTTTCCCATCTTAGTGGGTTTTCTTTAGGACATCTCAAAGTGCTTCACAACCAACAACTTTTGAAATACAGTCACTATCGTTGCATAGGTAAAGGCAGAAGTCAGTTTGCTCACAGCAAGGTTAGGAGCGACACGGTAACACAGTGGTTAGCACTGTTGCTTCGCAGCACCAGGGACTCGGGTTCGATTCCCAGCTTGGGTCACTGTCTGTGCAGAGTCTGCACGTTCTCCCTGTGTCTGCATGGGTTTCCTCCGGGTGCTCCAGTTTCCTCCCACAAGTCCCGAAAGACATGCTGATGGGTGAATTGGACATTCTGAATTCTCCCTCAGTGTACCCGAACAGGCGCCGGAGTGTGGTGACTACGGAAATTTTCACACTAACTTCATTGCAGTGTTAATGTAAGCCTACTTGTGACACTAATAAAGATTATTACTATTACAAATATCAATTGGGATGAATGATGAGTTGATGCTGAGGGAAGAACATTGATAAAGTCACCAGTCAAGTTGCCTGTGCTTCCTGAAATGCTGCCATTGAATCCCTTACATCCATCTGAATAAATTTGTATTGTCAATGCAACACCCCATCACTTTGCTCAGTTTTTGAACTGGGGCACAACCCCACAACTATTATGTCATCTGGTGCCCATAAGTTTAAAAAAACATCATACCCTCAAACTCGAAACTGGAGCTTCATAGTGTACTTCTTGCTGCTCTCCAGGTGACTGGTAGACTGATACATTAACACATGACTGCACTGCGATAGGGAATGTGACACCCCAGGATATTCACATAATAATTAGTTCCTGGTTCTTTACAAATAGTATAACAATTAAGGATAACTTTCTCATTTGAGTTAAGCTGACTGTTATGTTTCCTTTGTAACATAAGCGGCTTCCTTGTGTTGCATTTGTCAAGGAAGGTCGAGACGTGTAAATAACTTCAACTCATTTATTTACACTATGTACACTTTTATAACTTGAGTTCGACACTACTGCTAATCCTATTGTAGCTACTTAAATTGACTAATCAGCTGCTGTCTTCCACGTGGTAGGTGTGATAATGAATCAACCCTCTGCCTCTCCTCACTGACTGTCTCCACTGGCCGAAGGGGGCTGATCATCTGTGTGGTGTCCTTTATGTATGGGTTGGTGTAATGCCCCCCTGTGGTCGTGTCACCTCCTTGTGTATCGTGAATGTCCATTGGTCGCCTCCCATCTAACTTATCTATTGGTTGAGTGTGTGTGTGTGTGTGTGTGTGTGTGTGTGATGTTTCTGGTGCTCCCTCTAGTGTCTGTCTAGCTTACATGTATTTACAGTGATGCACATCACCACACTGACATGCCCATTTTTCCACCCAAAGCTTTCATTTTCACCCTTTACCCTTTGTTGCACAATAAATCAATACCAAGATGTAGTGTGTTTTGAATGAGTGCAGTGAATGTGAGAGGATGACATTTGTGTGAGACTGTGAACATTTAATTCTATGAATGATGTACAAAACTGTCATGTACTTCTTCTTTACAGCAAGACTAGCCAATGGATTTGCACTTCCAAGTGTGGATCACTTAAGCTTTGTCAGCCCACTCCTGAAGGTGAATCAGGTGAGTAACTGCAGAATACAAGATCCTCTTAGTGGTATTCATTATACTTGATATACCATGACTAGACAATCTAGTCAACCGGAGGAAACCATATGGAGACAATTATCCCTTAAAAGGTACAAATGAGATAGTCACGTGACTTTTCTTACTTGCCCCCATCTTGAGGTAGGTGCCTATGGCCAATGACAACAACATGGTGTGTGTGCAGTTTCTGCACGATTTTCAGCCAGATATTAGTGTAATCTGGGCAGAATCAAATGAAATAGTGCAAAAGGAGGCAGAATTATAAACATGAGTTCCATCCATAAACATTATATACTGGAGTATCTATGATCTTTTAAATTGGTTCAAAGTCAGTCCACCGAAAACAGTTTCCAACTGCAAAAACTGGCCTGGTGGTGATATGCGTATAGGCATATCTGTGTATAATTGTACATAGCTGTACCAATGTATATATTTGTACATAATAGCACCACTGTACATAGCCATTGACCAATATATATAAGGACAGTTATGACCTCCCGCCAGCAGATGGAACCAGACACCTACATAGATATATATATATATCGGGGGACGGGCAGGAGGCGGGCACTTGGTAGTAGGATGGGCAAGAGGACAGACATCTCCCTCCATGGTTTTACAGGAACGGAGACGGAATCGTTTGTACATAGAAATGCATGCTTACCATCAAGAATAAATACTTGTAGCAATCACATCTTCGTGTTCTATGTGTACCTTCATGATCAAGGAAACAACCAAACACAACAATCCCCAGTTTGGGAAGGTGAGCTTCCATTGATTATCCCAGTTCAGGTGCATTCATCTCATTGCGCCTATTCCTGAATGCGGAAGCCACGTAAATTCACTGTTAGTCATCTGTACCAGCAGTCACCATTGAAGCCTGACCCAGGCCTGTTCCCCCTGCTGCTACTGCACTACTTGAATTCAATTTAAAGTCCTCCACGAGGGGATTTACTAGAATGATGTCAGGGATAAGGAAATTCAATGTTATGCAGAGATTAGAGAAGTAGGGCTTGATCCCCTTAGAACAGAAATGGTTGAGGGAAGATTTAATAGAGGTGCTCAAAATTATATGGGGTCTCGATAAAATAGATAGAGGAATTGTTTCCACCAGCAGGTTGGTCAGTAACCAGAGGATGCAGATTTAAGATCATTGGCAAAAAGCCCGGGGAAGGGAATGAAGAAAAATGATTTGATATCACAAGTTGTTCAGATCTGGAATGCACTGCCTGAAAGTGGGGTGGGAGCAGATTTAACACACTTTCAGAGGGAATTGGATGAAATATTTGAAAAGGGTAAATGTACTGGGCCATAGGGAAAGAACAGCAGATGGGACTGATTGAATAGCTCGCTCAAAAGAAGCATGATGTACTCAATGGCAGTCTCCTGCATTGTATGATTTTATGATTCTATCCCTTCCATTTAGTGGCACTAAGGGAAAACAATAAGTAGTCAATGTGTCATGTCAACCTGTGGGACCAGGATTCTCGAATTAAACTTAGTCTTTCAAAGCATGCAATAGTGTTGTACTGAGAAAGAAGGTGGGGCCATTTGTAACATTGTACTATTGCTGTTTATTTTCAGGATGTTTTAGTGATTGCGACTGACATTAAATATGGTCCTTAACTAAGCTGTTGTTGCCGGCAAATATACAGTGATGGAAACGAGACCAGATACGCGACTGCTTTGATTGCCTGCCACAATCCTGAGAATTGCCAATGCTTATATGAGGATTACATTTTTCCACATTTTTTGTCAAAATATTGTTAACTCCGAACTTGACACTTTCTAATCAAACGAGACCCAATGAAAAAAACAGCAACAAGATATTGGAACTAGTTTCATCACTGTTGTTTTGTCATGAGAAATAAGGAACAGAGCTTCACTTTGTGGGGTAAGTGAACTGTTTCAGAACAGCATTTATTTCCCCTCCGGGAAGGGCACACGACATTAGATTTGCTGGGTATGGTTGTGGTATTGTGACTATCTCTCGTGTGGTTCCTTGTTATTTTTTGCTTCTCTTTTAAACCAAATACAGTATACCATAAGCATATATTTTGTGTGACCTACCTTATCAAACCCTTCACAATGTGAGAACACAAAATTTGAGAAACAAAATGAAAACCCTGCAGAACTGAATTTCCTTCATTCTCCCATGCCTTACTAATATTTCTCCTCAAAAATACAGTGAGTATGTCCATTGATCATTGTGACGTCCAGGGCTATGATCTTGTACATGGTATCATTGGAATGTAATGCTGAAGCTATTTTTTAATGCTGTTCTTCCTCCAGCCATGCTAAAATTCAAAATATAAATGTGTTGAGGAAAAGCATCAATAAAATCTTCCAGTACTTAACTTTATACCTACCTAATATGAGCATGAATTTCATTGCTTGCAAATAGATCACCCATGATTTTCATCTGGTGGTCGAATGTGCTATTTTATAATAAAAGATACGTTGCATTCAAAGTTTAATGGTGTTGTGGTTACTGTGTGCATTGTCTAAAGTATGTATTGCAGAAACACACTGAGGCACCTTTGACAGCCTACAAGGGCAGCAAGTGCATCACCTCTAAGTTCTCCTCCATCCTGAACTGGATGTATATCATGTTCCTGGATCTCACAACATTGTGGGAGTACTTTCACCTTTCAACCATTCATGGAGTGGCCCATCACCAGCTCCTCAGGGCATTTATTGATGGGCAATAAATGCTGGGTTTGTCAACAACGTCCATAATGTGAGAATTAATTTAAAAATGGAAAGAGGTACAAGACGTAATTTGTGACACAGCAAAGGCACACTGAATGGAAACTTTAAAAATGTGATTTTGAAAGTCAGCTGCTGTTTCCAATATAATAAATATTGGCAGCAATTGTGCTTCTGAGACTAATTAATGAAACATTATTCCCCCGCCAGTGTTACTTATATAAAATCAAATGTGTATCAATGGCCACCAAATATTCTAACATACTTAACCACTTCTAAACCTCTTGCGGCCTTCATTTTACTGAATGACAGAGTAGTTGCGGTGCAGAATGAGGCCATTTGGCCCATCACATCCGCACCATTTTTGACCTGCACCAGTCAATGTTTGTCAAAAATATATTTTTCAGGCCATGTTCAGTCTGGGGAAGGGCAATCACCTGTTATTTCAGCAGCAGATTGGGCCTTGGTCAATCGTAATGGTGACAAAAACATACAAACAATGAAGGACAGACAATAGACCATCTGCACTATCCAGCCTATCCCCCACAATTGTGGCCCCTTGTGAATCACAATATATACACTCCCTCCCCCGCCACTCCCCAACCTGCCTGAAACCATGTGCCCTACTGGGAGAGGTGAGAAACCAGATAAATACCACGCTAAATTGGATCAAAGAAGTTGGGAAATTCCTCTCCGATCCACATGGGGGATTGAAATTTATACAGGAGATTACCCTGGCCCTGCATTCCCTGCTTTATACTGGGAATTACTTTAGTGGTTCTCCTCTACGTCTATTCCGAAGCCTCGCTATAATCCAATCTGAGATCAAAAGTGGGCTCCGTATTCAATGTGAGGTATGACAAAAGTCTTGCCCAAAGTCTTGTGAAAATATGTAACATCTTTTCATTAATTGTCCTATGAATGTAACATTATTTTCTCTGGTCATCGCCTCACGGCATTGCTCGTATGCCTTAGAGATCTATGCTCTAAAACACAAAAATTTCGTTCTTGTGTCACTTTCTTTCATGTTTTTCCCTGAAGCATATATTGCACAATATTCCGCTTACGCAAATTAAACCTTTTTCCAGTCAAGAGCAATCTCCCAACACATTAAGATCCACCTGGAGCAGGCGAGCATTGTCTATGGTCCTAACATTCATACAATTCTTAATATCATCTCCATATTTGTAGATCGCACCCCATAAACCTGCTTCCAAATTATTAACATTAGTAAAGATCAATGATTGCAACACTAATCTCTGCAGGCACCACGTATGTGAACACTTAATTAACTGCAAATGCTCGCATTGTCTTGCACCTTTTAATTTGTCTATATTTATGTTTCTGGAACATACCTCTTCATTCACCTGAGGAAGGAGCAGCGCTCCGAAAGCTAGTGTTTGAAACAAACCTGTTGGACTTTAACCTGGTGTTGTAAGACTTCTTACTGTGCTCACCCCAGACCAACGCCGGCATCTCCATACCATGGCACCACTGACGACCGGTCGCCAGACAGATCCCTCTGTGACTACATCTTGCCTATGTAGTTCCAGCCGGTTTTCAGTCCACTTTAGTAATTTACCACAAATCCAGAAGCTTTAATCTTATAGAGAAACTTCTTTGAGCGCCTTAGCAAAAACTCTGTAGAAGTCTAAGTCGATAATGATCTGAATTTTTCGTCCATTGAGCATAGGCACTCGGCGGGATCGGAAATGGTCGCGAAAGTGGGGCTGCTCGTGGCTGGCCAATTAACGGGCAGTCAGCATGAAAGACTCACTGGGAAAATCTGACAACACCAGGTTAAAGTCCAACCGGTTTGTTTCGATATCACTAGCTTTCGGTGCGCTGCTCCTTCCTCAGGTGAATGAAGAGGTATGTTCCAGAAACATATATATAGACAAATTCAAAGATGCAAGACCATGCTTGGAATGCGAGCATTAGCAGGTGATTAAATCTTTACAGATCCAGAGATGGGGTAACCCCAGGTTAAAGAGGTGTGAATTGTGTCAAGCCAGGACATTTGGTAGGATTTCGCAGGCCAGATGGTGGGGGATGAATGTAATGCGACATGAATCCCAGGTCCCGGTTGAGGCCGCACCCGTGTGCGGAACTTGGCTATAAGCTTCTGCTCGGCGATTCTCCGTTGTCGCGCGTCCTGAAGGCCGCCTTGGAGAACGCTTACCCGGAGATCAGAGGCTGAATGCCCTTGTCTGCTGAAGTGTTCCCCGACTGGAAGGGAACATTCCTGCCTGGTGATTGTCGCGCGATGTCCGTTCATTCGTTGTCGCAGCGTCTGCATGGTCTCGCCAATGTACCACGCTTCGGGACATCCTTTCCTGCAGTGTATGAGGTAGACAACGTTGGCCCAGTGGCACGAGTATGTACCACGTACCTGGTGGGTGGTGTTCTCGCGTGTCATGGTGGCATCCATGTCGATGATCTGGCATGTCTTGCACATGAGTGCGGCCTCAACCGGGACCTGGGATTCATGTCGCATTACATTCATCCCCCACCATCTGGCCTGCGAAATCCTACCAACTGTCCTGGCTTGACACAATTTACACCTCTTTAACCTGGGGTTACCCCATCTCTGGATCTGTAAAGATTTTTTTTATTTTTCCAAAAAATATACTTTATTCATAAAATCTATCAGAAGCATTACAGAACATTTCGAATTGTCTTGACTGTACATTTCCATCAGAGTTACACATCCTCTTGACTTTCTTCCATTCAATTGTGATAACTTTACACACTATCGCTCTTTACGTTACAATTCCTTCTTAAACATTTACATTGTCATGTTTCTTTTATACATTGGAGTGTTAATGACCCAGACCGAGGGGGGTTTACACTGTTACCCGCCCCTCGGCGTACATTTGCTGGTAAGACCTTCCACAGTGGTCTTTCCCCATTGCGCCTTGGCGGCAGCTGCCCCAAGCTTGAGTGCGTCCCTCAGCACGTAGTCCTGGACCTTGGAATGTGCCAGTCTGCAACACTCGGTCGAGGACAGCTCTTTGGACTGGAAGATCAGCAAGTTTCGGCTAATGCTCGCATTCCAAGCATTGTCTGGCATCTTTGTATTTGTCTATATATATGTTTCTGGAACATACCTCTTCATTCACCTGAGGAAGGAGCAGCGCTCCGAAAGTTAGTGATATCGAAACAAACCGGTTGGACTTTAACCTGGTGTTGTAAGACTTTTTACTGTGCTCACCCCAGTCCAACGCCGGCATCTCCACATCATGGGAAAATCTGAGCTCTGCCGTGCAGGGCAGGAAGAGGATGTGGGCTGGTGTTTCTAGTGTGCTCCTTCAGGGGGACAGCCGATGCAGAGCTGTCTCAGGGAAGCTGCTGATGTGTAGAAAAATAAATTGCCACGGGAAAACGTTGCAGAGAATGTCTAGGTAGTACAATCGAACACCGACCTCAGTCCCCACACAGCTCCTTTATTTAATTTTATTTCAGCCCAGACGTTTCAACCCACCCTGCATCGAAGTTGCAGCAAAAATGTAAAGGCCGCCTTGCCATTCGGCCTGCCCGCCAACCCTAAAAGCAGACGGGTCAGATAAAATTGAGATCAGTTGACCCTTTAATGGTCTAAACCGGCAAGAGTACTTCCAGCTCACGCTCACCACCCGTAATATTGCGTGAGTGCACAATGATATCGGGATGTGCATCGACGTATTTTCGCACAATTTCACATGTTTCCGGGTCCGGCACCCACCCACCCGAACAACAGAGAACTCAGGCCAATTTCTATTGGGCCTCTCTCATCGGACTTCGCTCTTGATGATATTTAACTGCTATAATAGATTGTAACAAAACTAGGAATACTAACTTAGGTGATCACATTATTTTAAATAGAATTAAGAACATGAAACTAGAGTTGCTAGTTCAGATAATACGGGCGGCACGGTAGCACAGTGGTTAGCACTGTGGCTTCACAGCGCCAGGGTCCCAGGTTCAATTCAGGCCTTGGGTCACTGTCTGTGAGGAGTCTGCACGTTCTCTCCATGTCTGCGTGGGTTTCCTCTGGGTGGTGCAGTTTCCTCCCACAGTCCGAAGATGTGCAGTTTAGGTGGATTGACCTTAGTGTCCAAAAAGGTTAGGAGGGGTTATTGGGTTAGGGGGATAGGGTGGAAGTGAGGGCTTAAGTGGGTCGGTGCAGGGTCGGTGCAGACTCGATGGGCCGAAGGCCTCCTTCTGCACTGTATGTTCCATGTATATCCATCAAAGGTCCTTCAGTAGATGAAACACGTTGTGCAAACCACTACCCATATTTTTAATAACTAACCATTTCTGGTCACCAGTAGTGTCCTACAGTGTTGGCACAATTACTCTTCATTATATTTATTAATGATTCTCCATTTCTATAGCTTTCTCAAAAATTACGATTGGATTTGCAAACATAGGGCACAATCTATCAGCCGTGCCTCGTCCCCATTCGTGTGAGTGGGAACGCAGTGCGGCTGGTAGATGCTGGGCTATCCCTGTTCCGGGGTTCGCCACGCATTGTGGGATCTAACAGAATCTCGTGAGAGGTTGCGATCTGATTTCCCGCCCATTGTGTGTGGGATCAGTATTTACAAATATACATATTAGAGTAAGACAGCTAGTCGCACTTTAATATGTACTCACCTGATCTACCAAAGCCCTGGGATCTATTTCCTTCGCCTTGGAGACCTCAAGCCACAAATGGGGACCACACGTAAAAGCACTTGGAAGGTTCTCCAGGGGACTGTGGGCCCCCAGGTGGTTCTCTCTGGGCCAGGTGATGCCTTGGCACCTGGGTGCCAGTCTGGCACTGCCAAGATTCTCAGGTGACACTTTTTCTGCGCTGGGATGGGGCCCAGGGTTGCCCTGCCTGTGTGAGGTGGAGTGCGGGGAGCCCCGAGGACCCCGAGGATAGGTGAGATGGGGCTTTAGGATATCTAGGGTTGCTATTTAAAAATGGCCCCCCAATCTCCTCCTGCACTGAGGAGTTCAGGCGACAGGAGCTCCTCAGTGCAGGAAACAGGAATAAGTGCAGCCTTGGCGGTGCGTTCCCCGCTGAGACCCCGAATTGCAACAAAGCCCTGTTAGATGGCGTGTTTCTCGGTGCTGCAGGCCCATAACCTTTTTATAAACTCTCTTTGGGTAGTATGTCCTCTCTGTCCAAGCTATCATATATTGCATTCCTTATGAATCCTATAAGCATCTTCCCCATAACCAATGGGCCTATTGTTCCCTCTATCTGTCTTGTTACTGTTTTTATAAAGATGGGGACTACATTATCCTCTTTCCTCTACAGGACCATCTCTGGAAGTAGTTAGCTGTTAAAAATATGGATAGTGCCTCTCTCTTTCCTGTCAGCTAACTTATCCTCTCTCCATGTTAATATGTTAGCACTTACACCATGAGCTCTTATTTTGTGAAGTAACATTTGATGCGGTACCTTGTCAAACACCAAAAGGAAAATCTCAGCAGGTCTGGCAGCATCTGTAGGGAGAGAAAAGAGTTAATGTTTTGAGTCCAGATAACCCTTTGTCAAAGCTAAAAGACAGAGAAAGTGGGAAATATTTATACTGTGGAGTGAGAATGAAAGATGAATCATAGCCATAGAAACCCAGGGAAACGGGGTGCTAACAGACACAGAAACCACGGGGAAAGAGTGCTAAAGGCAGTCCCCAGAGAGAACAAAAGGTATGAAAGGCCAAACAGCAGATAAACTGACATCAGAGAGTACACTTTGACAGATGTAGATGTGGGGGGAGGGGAAGGGGGAAGCAAAGGGGAGAAAGGGGAAGGAAAGGTGGATAAGATGAGGGGGTGGGGTTAAATATATATAAAGAAAGCCGAGAGATGTTTAACATGGCGGAGGCTCCTTTCCATGAGCTCCGGCTTCTCTGAAACCCCAAATATCACCACAAAAGGGTCCAGGTCCACCTCCTCCTTAACTACCCTGGCTAAGACTGCGAACACTCCTGCCCAGAATTTTCCCAATTTTTCGCAATCCCAAAACATGTGCACGGGATTCGCTGGCCCCCGTCCACACCTCTCACACGCATTTGCTAACCCCTGAAAGAACCCATTCATTCTCCCTGGAGTCATATGCATCCTGTGCACCACCTTAAACTGTATCAGGCTCATCCTTGCACAGGAGGATAACCCTTCGCAGTGCCTCACTCCATGTCCCCTGTCATGATATTCAAACATGCAGCTAATGAACACATAGAATAGGACATGACCAATGAGCAGTTAGGACACTCGGGGTGGTATCTCACTATAAAAGGGATGAGGCACTCACACCCCGCCTCTTTCCACAGACCAACATCTACAGAGTGAGACAGGGTGTATCCTCAGCATCACACCCCAGCACGTGGCTTAGAGCAAGGCCGGTTCAGTTAGACTGAGTTACTACATTTAGATTAGCAGAGAGTCAAACTCATTGAGAACTGTGCTAATAGTTCAATGAAACACATTGAACTCACTTCAAAGTCTGGAGCATCTTTTACTCAAAACTGCATCAAGTGGCAGCTTGTGTTATTCCAAATTACATAACACAGCCCCCAATTGATCTCCCCTCCCAACTCCACTTCCCATTTCTCCTTGATCTTCACCACCTGCTCACCTCCCTGCTCCCAGCTACTTGTATATATCCCCAATTCTTCCCTTTTTCCAAACACTGATTACCTTTGATGGCTAAAGATAGAAAAATTGTTGACACTACAAAAAGGTTGCAAAACATTAAATTACACGGCTTCAAAATTGAAGGTTTTCAAAAGAATACTAGGCCATTATCAACCTCTTTTATACTGTACATTTGCATCATATTGGTTTAGAATCAGGATGCAGTGAAGCCCTACTATATAGATTATCAGGGGTGAAATTAAATAATAGTATAAGCTACGACAACATGTATGAGTTAGTAGAATGGGCAGGAAAAAGAAATTCTGCCACTAAACTGCAAGCACTACTCCTCAGCGAAAAACATTTTCTGGAGTAAAATCGCTAGTTGTTTGTGTTTGTGATATCCTATTTTACGCAAAATATTTTCAGATGGCTCTTATCGCTGCTCCATCTTAACCTTTGGTGGCTTGAGGAAATTCCTCTGTTTCTTTTCTTTCTTGCCTTTTTTATTGGCTTGGAAATTTCTCCAGCTGTCAACACGGCCATCTCATCTCTCCTCAAAATGTTTCTGCCACTCTTCATCACGTTTTGCTTTCTCCTCCTGCTCAATCTCTTCCTCCCTTTGTCGTTTCCTCTCATGCATGTCCTTGGCTTCACGCTCCTTCTTTTTAATTTCTAGTTTGGCAAACAGCTTCATTGTTTGTTTGTGCACCAACTGCTTGAACATTTCAGAGTCATCCTCTTCCACAATGCAAGCTAGCACGTTTTGTCTGCTCTGGCTCCAATAACATCTTGTGAGCTTTGTCAACAGCTTCAAAAGCCTTTTGTGCTCTTTCAGGATCATCTTGATTTTTGTCTTGATGCACCAAGATTGACAGCTGTCAGAACCGCTTTTTCATCTCTTCATCTGTTGCTTCAGATTCTATCTGCAATACTTCAAATGGATTTAGATTGATGTGGGTAGTTCCAGGTGGCGTCAGTCTTTCAATTTGCTGTTTTTGGGTCAGAACAGAAGTCCCTCTTTTCAATTTGCTTAACTCGGTGAGAAAGAGTTTAAAAGCCTCCTCTCTGCCGGAATCCACCCCGGGGGCCAGGCTGCGGGACGCCGCTCCACCCTGAGTCGCCATTTTGCTCCCCGCCCCCACAGCCCCTTATAGAACATACAGTGCAGAAGGAGGCCATTCGGCCCATCGAGTCTGCACCGACCCGCTTTCACTTCCACCTATCCCCATTACCCAATAACCCCTCCTAAACATTTTGGACACTAGGGGCAATTTATCATGGCCAATCCACCTAACCTGCACATCTTTGGACTGCGGGAGGAAGCCCATGCAGACATGGGGAGAACGTGCAGGCTCCGCACAGACCGTGACCCAGCGGGGAATCGAACCTGGGACCCTGGCACACTGAAGCCACAGTGCTATCCACTTGTGCTACCGTGCTGCCCCGTGTCAAAAATCTTATAAAAATCCAAGTACACCACATTTAGATTCACTTTATCCATGGTGCTTGTTACTTCCTAGCCAAATATTTCCCTTCACTAAATCAAGTTGACTCTGTCTAGTTGTATTATGATTTACAAAATGACCTAACCCTATTACCACCTCAAAAATGGATGCGACATTATGTGAAAGGTTCAGATTGCAAAGGGTAATGTCATATCATAATTAACCACTGGATGGAGCTAGAGGCAGAACTATATAAAGCACTGACTCACAGCTTCTGGCAGAGGGCTCGAGAAAGTGAAGAGGAGAGGTCTAGAGAGTGTAGAGTTCAGTTTACAGATAGAGTGTAGAGACTAGTGTTAGTAGAGTGTAGATTAGTAGATTATTGTTTATTATAGGAGTCATTGGTTGAGCTTTAATAAGTAGTATAAATAAAAGTTAGCTTTGTTAATGAACTTAGCTTCTGTGGTCTTTGTAAACACTACGACATCCATCCTGATAACAGAGTCACAAAGAACACTACAATGGATTCAAACATTTTCCCTCGGACAGACATCATGTTTTCTGCCTCCCTCCTTTCTTGGGCAGAGGTGTTACATTGGCAATTTTCCAATCCGCTGGGACATTTCCAGAATCTAAGGAATTTTGGAAGATCACCAAATGCATCCACTGTTTCTGCAACTATTCAGACCCTAGGATGAAAGCCAGGTCCAGGGGAATTGTCAACCATTAGTTCTAATAGTTTTCCCAGTATAGTTTCTCTATTGACTGTGATTGTTTTAAATTCCTCCCTCCTATTTACCTCTTGGTATTCTTTTGTGTCTTCTGCAGTGAAAGCAGAAGCAAAATATCTGTCCAATGCTTCTGCCATTTCCTTGTGCTTCCTAATTAATTCTTTGGCCTCATCCTCGTTCGAGGGGACTAACATTTACTATAGTTTCTCTTTTCTTTTTTAATACGTACAAAAACCCTTACGATCTGCTTTTGTAATTCTAACTAGCATACCCTCGTATTCTAATTCCTCCTTCCTTTTATTTTTAGCCATTCCCTGATGGTTTCGAAAATCTTCTGATCTCACAGCATTGTAGACATTTTCTTTCATTTTGATACTATATTTAACTTCCTCTACTGCTATTAGTCAATATATTAAAGCTTGCTGTTTAAACCACTTGAGCCAGAATCATGTGGAAGTCATTTTTGAAGGACTGTTATTGCATTGATATCATGTTTGTGTTGTAATTCACCGACTGACCACTAGGAATCTCACTAGTATATAAGTGAATGTTAAAGTCAGCTGACCCTTCAGACTGGTTGGAGAGTCAAAGAGAGAGGCTGCTTGTGCAGGATTTTACTGTTTTTTCATCTGTTCTCTTGTATATATTTTACCCACACAATGTTAATAAATCGTTTATAGCTTTCACTACAAGTGTTCTTGTAATAAATAAGGCCATCCAACAAGAACATTACAAAATACCAGGGTTGGAAGGTATTAAACACTAATACATCAGTCTGCCGCTGAGTTTTGAAGATTTTGCAGTCTGCAAGAATTTAACAACATGGAGTTGTTGAAGCCACCAAAGAGTCTCAGCTTTCATGGTAATGTGGACAGCACCTGGCAAGTGTTTAAACAACAATTTAATCTGTTTCCTAGTGCAGTAAATTTAGAAGATCAATCAGATTCATGTAAGGTAGCAATGCTCCTAACAGCGGCAGGGCCAGAAGGAATTGTTGTGTTTAATACGTTTAAATTTGCAAACGATCAAGATAGCAAAAATTTTAACCAAGTAATTCATAGATTTGATGCCTATTGCAGCCCCAGAAAGAATGAAATTTGTGAACGCTATGTGTTTAGATCACGGATGTCATGTCTGAGGTCCTGCAGGGGAGGGTGACTCCGAGTCCAGAGGTGGCGATATTCGGAATGTCGGAAGATCCGGGAGCCCAGGGAGGGAGAGAGGCCGACGTTTTGGCCTTTGCTTCCCTGGTGGCCCGGAGACAGATTCTGCTGGGATGGAGGGACTCGGAGTCCCCGAAGGGGGTATGGGTAACAGACATGGCGGGGTTTCTCAGGTTGGAGAAAATCAAATTTGCCTGAAGGGGTTCTTTGCAGGGGTTCGCTCAGAGGTGGCAGCCGTTCATCGACTTCTTTAAGTAAAATTAGTCTGTCAGCAAGTGGGGGGGAGATGGGGGGGTGGGGAAAGGGGGGAAGCATGGAAGTGATGAATAAGGGTAGGAAAACCAATGACTGGACGGCCGTGAGACAGAGTGTTTATATGGACCATGTTGGTTCGGGTCTATGTTTGGGGGTGATGGGTATGTTATTGTGGGTTTTTTGTCTTTGTTGGATTTTTCTGTTTAAATGTGTTAAAATTATAAATGCCTTAATAAAATATCTTCTAAAAAAAAGATCTGGACAAAGTATTTCTGCGTAAAAGATGTGGTCAAAGGCACAAATTAAGGCAATGTTTGGCAAGTTTTGTTCCAGATGCAAAGGAAAACACTTTGCTCAGGATTGTTACTCTAAGCTTAACCCCAGACCAGTCAGCACAGTGGAAGACACAGTCTCCACTGATGAAACATTATTGTTTGTGGAGTTATAATACAGAAGAATTATTTTTTGGAGACATCAAAAAATTATTCAGCACTTAAACAATTCATACTGATACTCCATTTAAAATAAATGAGGTTGATGAAGATAAATGGTGACTACCACTTGAAGTGAACGGTACGGTGGTCCAATTGAAGCTAGACACTGGTGCCAAAGCCAATTTAATCAGCATGACTGATTTTAAAAAATCTAAAAATTCAGCCAATTAAGAGAAATCATAAAATATCTCTGAGCGATTATAATGGTTCAAGCATTAAATGTTCTGGTGCTTGTGACCTGAGTGTGGTGGTGAAGAACACAGTTTATTCCGTCCCATTCTATATTGTATACGAGGGCTTGGATTCATTATTAGGTGATCAGTCCTGTGTAGAATTAGGTCCAGTGCAGTTGGTATATAGCATCCACAATGGATTGGATTAACATTCCAGTGATTCTGAGAACATTATCAGCAAATTCAGCGATGTGTTCACAGGTCTTGGTACACTACCATTCACCTACAAGATACAACTCATAGAGGATGCAAAACCTGTAATACAGGCACCCAGAAAAGTACCTGTACCTCTTCAGGATCACCTCAAAAAGCTCAATAGAATGACAAAATTAAAAGTAATTAGAAAAATAGAAGAACCTACTGACTGGGTAAACTCCATGGTTTGTGTAAAGAAAAATAATGGCGATATTCGCATATGCATGGATCCTAAAGATCTTAACAAGAATATCAAACGAGAAGTGGTGCACAATTCTTTACAAAACTTGACGCATCTCAGGGTTTCTGGCAACTAAAGCGAGAGGAACAATATACAAAATACTGCACTTACAATACGTCATTTGGATGCTACTGCTTTCTGAGAATGCCATTTGGCATAATTTCAGCACCAGCAATTTTTCACTGTGCCATGAAGCACATAATCAAAGGCATTGGTTATGTGGATGATATAACCATTTAGAGCTCAACCATAGAGAGCACAATACGAGGTTGCTTAAAGCTCTAACGAGCATCAGGAGAAATGGGCTGGAGCTCAACAAGCAAAAGTGCTAATTTGGAATAACTGAAGTCATATTCCTAGGTGACAACCTCTCATCGCATGGCATTGAACCTGACGGGCAAAATTCAAGCAATTCTCAACATGCCAAAACTACACGACAAGAAAGCCGTCTTAAGAGTGATGGGTATGATCAGTTTTATAGGGTAATTCATTCCAAACTTGTCAGCAAAAACAACACATCTACGTGATCTCCTGCACAAGACAATGGATTTCACTTTGACTGGGCAACATGAGCAAGAGTGGAAGAAGGTCAAGACTTCACTAACCACCACGCCAGTTCTCACATTTTTTGACCCATCTAAGCATATTAAATTATCAACAGACGTGTCCAAAATGGTCTGGGAGCCGTTCTTTTGCAACTCGAGCATGACGATTGGAAACCAGTCACATATGCATCACAATCCACGATGACAGCAGAGCAGAGGTATGCTCAAAACGAAAAAGAATGCCTGGGTTTAGTTTGTAGGCTTGGAGAAATTCCACAACTACATCTATGATTGACTGATTCATATTTGATTGATTGATATTTATTGTCACGTACCGAAGTACAGTGAAAAGTATTTTTCTGCAGCCAAGGGAACGTATACAGTACATACATAGTAGACAAAAGAATAATCGACAGAGTACATTGACAAATGGTACATCAACAAATAGTGATTGGTTACAGGGTGGAACAAGGCCAAACAAGAGCGGCGTAGGGTGTCGTGAATAGTGTTCTTACAGGGAACAGATCAGTCCAAGGGAGAGTCATTGAGGAGTCTAGTAGCTGTGGGGAAGAAGCTGTTCCTATGTCTGGATGTGCGGGTCTTCAGACTTCTGTACCTTCTGCCTGATGGAAGGGTCTGGAAGAAGGCAAAGCCTGGGTGTGAGGGGCCTTTCACAATGCTGTCTGCCTTCCTGAGGCAGCGGGAGGTGTAGATAGAATCAATGGGAGGATTGCAAGCTTGTGTGATGCATTGGGCTGAATTCACCACACTCTGCAGTTTCTTGCGATCTTGGGCTGAGAAGTTGCCATTCCAAGCTGTAATGCAGCTGAATAGGATGCTCTCTATGGCACATCTGTAGACGTTTGTGAGAGTCTATGCAGACATACCGAATTTCTTTAGCTTCCGTAGGAAATAGAGACGTTGTTGGGCTTTCTTGACTGTTGCACCAACAGGAATGGACCAGCACAGGCTGTTGGTGATGGTGACCCCCAGGAACTTAAAGCTATCGTTCATCTCCACTTTGGACCATTGGTGTAGACGGACGGACGGGGGGGTGGGTGGGGGGGGGGGGGGGGGGGGGTCGTACTATGCTTCCTGAAGTCGATAATCAGTTCCTTGGTCTTTCCAACATTTAGTGAGAGATTGTTTTTGGTACACCATGCAACCAAGTGCATGGTGTACCATGCAATCTCCCTTCTGTAGTCTGATTCATCGTTGTTTGAGATACGACCCACCACGGTCGTATCATCTGCAAACTTATAGATTGAATTGGAGTTGAATCTTGCTGCACAGTCGTGTGTATAGGGAGTACAGTAGAGAGCTGAGCACACATCCTTGTGGGGCCCCGGTGTTGCGGACTATTGTGGAGGAGGTACTGTTATCTATCCTGGCAGATTGCGGTCTGTTGGCGAGGAAGTCAAGAATCCAGCTGCACAGGGAGGGGTCAAGTCCAAGGTTTCAGAGTTTCATTATTAGTCTTGTCAGGATGATGGTGTTGAAGGTGGAGCTGTAGTCTATGAACAGCAGTCTGATGTAGGTGTCCTTGTTGTCCAACTTTCACAGTTGGGCTTCCAACTTTCACAGTTGAGACAGATTATCATCCTTTGGTTAACATCATCAAAACAAATCTCAACCAGATGTCTCCGCACATTCAGAGGTTGATGATGAAGTTACAATGCTCTGACTTCAATCTCGTCTACACACCAGGTGAAGGAATTTATAATTTATGGGATCTTAACCTGTCGAACTACACCAAGTTTGGGGGCAGCTTAGTTGATGAATCAAGTCCTGGTGCAATACGACAAGTTGTAAGATTTGTAATATTTGCCAAGTTGTTTGATTCCTTGTATTATTCGACTGTTAAAGTTGAAGGAATTTATATTATCTCTGCTATTCGGTTATCAGTAGCACTTTGCGAATACTGGAACTCAGCAGAAATTTGCAGTATAAACTTCTCAGGTGCCAAAAAGAATTGTTTTATTTGTAGTCGCTTGATTACAATTTGAAAGTCATTTAAAAGGCAATTCGTAGACAATTCGAAGCTTTCAGAGAATTACAGACATTATCTTTCTTTGCTTAGGCAGACAGCTCGAAAGTAACTTTTAAAAGGTCAAAGTCTGGCAATGAAACATGAAGAGAGAGAGAAAGCTAATCTTCAGCTAAACTCAAAGTCAAAAGTGGACTAACATCACTGACACAGACTAACAGACTGACAGAACCCCCAAAAGACATCTCTAAAATGGAGACTATAAAGGACAAAACTGACTAAACTAATAGAAAGACAACACAAAGACATCTCCTCAACACACACACCCCCAAAGACAATACTAAAATGGCGGGCGGAAACTTTTCAGTTATACACTTTCATATCTGTCTTAAGTCATCTAATCACACTCCAATAGAATCCTAATTGGCTTGGTTTAGACTCAAACACATTTGATTTGATGGCAAGCCGTCCATCTTCAATGTGCACCATCAGCTTTTCTGACCTAGCTGTTATCTGCATTGTGAACAATGGTGCCTTCATGTTGCTGTGTATTCAGTCCCTGTCCTTGACAATTAACACAAGCAGTGTCAAATTATCTTGCAACTGTGCTGTTTTAATGTCACACTGTCTTTGAAAATATGCATTTGCCAGAACAACGGACTTCAGTAAAAGTGAATTATGCTGTATAAATGGGTATTTAAAACTGGGGCTCAACATTTATGCTTAAACAGCTATCTTTTACCTATACTAGTTGTATTCGAAATACCTGGCTTCTACAGTCGGCCCTTTGGTAAATCGAAAAATTAAGTGAGATATATCAGAAAAGATTAAAATACATCATTAATGCGATAGGATAGGTAAAAGCGCAAAGAATCATTGCAGGTTTAAACAATAAAATGGAATTAACATTGCAACAGGCATTTCAAAATAATTATTATAATTAATAAATTAATCAAATTTGATCACATTGGTAATTAATAATAACTTCATGTAAAATTATTATACAATAAAAGTTGAACATATCTAGTAATAAATGGTAAAATGATTATCAAAATGGACATCCTCTGGATTATACACAAAAGCTTGTTGAAAGGGTTAATTTTCTTACAGAGACAAAAAGAGGCGTATAGCTTGGAATGTTGCCATTCGCATCTTTAAACTTTTTTTTTGTCACTCAAATGGACTGGAAGTAAAAGTTGGATTGCTGCCAAATTCCCGTTACCAAATTTCTTTGAACAACCTGTTCTTTTGGCTTTTAATCAAAGATTGTTGTTTTTTTTTAAACCAGCTTCCACATTGTTTGAAGTTTTAATTTCCAGGCTAATTCCAAACATTTATTTTAAAATATCAAATACAATAACTTATTAAATATATCACTGAACCAATCTTGTGCTGTATCTTGATTTTCTGTAGATGAATTTGTCGATTCTGTTAAAGGAAACACAGCTAACAAAATATGTTAATTTCTTTTAATTAATAAAGCAACGTTCAGAATAATGACAGTTTTCTTAAGTTGACAGTTCTTGGCAACTTTTTAGCGATACATTGAGGTTTCTTTAGCTGCTTTGATGGCAGCCGTTCTGTTCTGAGTAAGTTCACTTTTTCGTTTGGAAATTTTCTGTCCCAAGTAAACATCTTTCTGGGCAATTTGTGCTTTGTGAAAGCTAGCTTTGTGACTGTTAGTACTGAGGTGGTTCAAGACCATCCGTAAATCTTTGTCATGATCATCTTTATTGATGGAGGTTATCAGAACATCATCTTCATATTGGATAATGGTGGAAGGCCGAACAGGCAGTTGCCTGAGATGATTCTGTAAAGCCATCTGGTAAACAGTTGGGCTATTATGATACTGTTGTTGATTAACTGTAAAAGTAAACCATGGTTATAGTTGCTTAGCCAGTGTTGCTGACCAGAAGCCAAACTGGGTGTGTCTTGTTGGTACGTGTTACATGGTTGACCATGAGGTGGAAATGTATTGTAGTGAACATTGTCTACTTCATTATCATCTCTCAAATCCATCTGTTGTTTTTGATAGCATTTTGCCATCCAGTGTCCTACTCTACCACAGAAAAGACATTGTGGTATTTCCTTAGGTGATTTTAATGGAGCAAGGGTACATGTTTGCCCTGGCGCTGGTGGTGAAATTGTAGTTACTGCTGATATTCCTGCAGGTGCTGCAACAGCCGCCGCTGGAGCAGCAGGTAACATGGGCTGGATTTGAGCAAGAGGCTGCGTTTGAGCAGCTGCAGTGTTAAAAGTTGCCTGATTGTGCAAACCACGATCTATCTGAATGCATCGGTCAACTATGTCTCGGTATGTGCCAGCTGTGGCCCAAGCTGGTAAAACCAAATTCAAGGCAGCAGAAACTCCAGGTTTAACACCGGCTATAAAAGCCGTTTTTAATGGACTTAAAGTGCTTGCATCCCATGAGTCATTTTGCTGGTCGAGTGTCATCCCTGAATATTCCATCCAAGTACGTAAAAATCTTTCCTCAAAATCCTGAATATCTTCATCATTTTTTTGAAAGCAAGCTGTGATCTTAGACCAATTGGTCCTCGGGGGGCGAAATTTTAATAGCCAATTCTTGACTGCTAGCCAACCAGCTTCTAAATTTTGCAAATCGTCTCCAAGGGCAACTTCTACTTCATTTCTAAGGGTTGAACTTATACGAGTACCTAGCATGATAGTCAGAATTTGTACTCCATCAAATGGGTGGAGACTGTAAATGGCTTGTAATCTGTGAATTCCATCCCATGTGGTCATACCATCCTTTTTAGGGAGACCCTTGGACCATTCGTCAATTTTAGAAGGATCAATTTGTTCATGAACCCATTGGTGGTCAAATATGTTTCTAGTGATAATTTCACCATCTTCTTCTATTTTTTTGCTTCCAACTCTAACCCGTTTGCGTTTTAAAGGGGCTAGTCGAATTGCTTTAGTATTTTGTATTGCAGGAACACTATCTTCGTCTGATTCATCCGACAGAGAAAATGATTTATTTTTAACAATTGATCTCAGCTGTGCAATTGCCGATTGTGCCACTAGGTGGGGTGCTTGGGCTGCTTTCTGAGTTTGTTCAATCTTTTGTACAGAAAGCCTGTTAGTCAAAGAATTGCAGCGTTCAGTCACGTTGTTTATATCTCTTTCTAAAACACATCTTTCTTTCATTAACTTGCAATTTTCAAGATCAATTCGCTCAGTTTTTAATTGCAATTGTCGGTATTTTGACTCCACTTTAAAAACTTGATTTTGACATTCTGCGATTTGAACATTTAACTGCTGGAGTTCAGAAGTTTTATTTTGCAAATCTGTTCTAATTTCATCATAATGCTCAAGTTTGGATTTTGCATCTTGCAAATCTTCAAGAACTGCACTTAGTTGGTCTTTAGTGGACTGAAGCTGATGATCACTTTTATTTTTAACAATGATCTCTTGCTGACTGTGTATCTGTCCCGTAATTACCAGGGACCATTTTACACGTTCTGCACCGTGTAATCGTGTGCATTTTCCCCATGCTCTCTTGATATTATTGAAGGACCACTGTCCTCTGGGGATATCATACTTTGATTCAATTTTTTTTGAGGTTTCACATAGGTTAAAATGTCTACGAGTGAAAGATCTACAATCCCCCAACATATCTTCAACAGAAACATCTGGTATTCCAGTCCCCCCCTTGGATGTAGTGGGGAGTAATTTTCTGTCTGCTAAAGGCTCTGAATCTACACTTTGATTTGGATCAGCCATAACTTTTCTTGATCGCTGACTGCCGTTTTATTTTAGTTACTGCAGTGACTAATCTTCCAGTCACGTCTGATAGTCTGAACGACTGGCACTTGATTTATTTAACACAGTCTATAAAAAATGTTCTTTTCAAGGGTCGAAATACCGATTGATGCGGCTTTAAGACTTTTAATGGGTGAAAAATATATTTCTTACCCTAGTCTAGCCGTGGGTTCCGGCTGTCTTCCGGGCCTCCTCCGATTATCTCCGAAGCTTCCCGAAGGTTACGGACCTCCTCCGATTATCTTCGAAGCTTTCCGTCATCACCTGGGCCTCCGAAGGTCGTTCAGTACTCCCCCCTTCTGCCTGACTACGCCAAAATGTATGAATCTTTAATTTATGGGATCTTTACCTGTCGAACTACGCCAAGTTTGGGGGAAGTTTTGTTGATGAATCAAGTCCTGGTGCAATACGACAAGTTGTAAGATTTGTAATATTTGTAGACTTTGCCAAGTTGTTTGATTCCTTGTATTATTCGACTGTTAAAGTTGAAGGAATTTATATTATCTCTGCTATTCGGTTATCAGTAGCACTTTGCGAATACTGGAACTCAGCAGAAATTTGCAGTATAAACTTCTCAGGTGCCAAAAAGAATTGTTTTATTTGTAGTCACTTGATTACAATTTGAAAGTCATTTAAAAGGCAATTCGTAGACAATTCGAAGCTTTCAGAGAATTACAGACATTATCTTTCTTTGCTTAGGCAGACAGCTCGAAAGTAACTTTTAAAAGGTCAAAGTCTGGCAATGAAACATGAAGAGAGAGAGAAAGCTAATCTTCAGCTAAACTCAAAGTCAAAAGTGGACTAACATCACTGACACAGACTAACAGACTGACAGAACCCCCAAAAGACATCTCTAAAATGGAGACTATAAAGGACAAAACTGACTAAACGAATAGAAAGACAACACAAAGACATCTCCTCAACACACACACCCCCAAAGACAATACTAAAATGGCGGGCGGAAACTTTTCAGTTATACACTTTCATATCTGTCTTAAGTCATCTAATCACACTCCAATAGAATCCTAATTGGCTTGGTTTAGACTCAAACACATTTGATTTGATGGCAAGCCGTCCATCTTCAATGTGCACCATCAGCTTTTCTGACCTAGCTGTTATCTGCATTGTGAACAATGGTGCCTTCATGTTGCTGTGTATTCAGTCCCTGTCCTTGACAATTAACACAAGCAGTGTCAAATTATCTTGCAACTGTGCTGTTTTAATGTCACACTGTCTTTGAAAATATGCATTTGCCAGAACAACGGACTTCAGTAAAAGTGAATTATGCTGTATAAATGGGTATTTAAAACTGGGGCTCAACATTTATGCTTAAACAGCTATCTTTTACCTATACTAGTTGTATTCGAAATACCTGGCTTCTACACCAGGCAAATATTTGTTCTTAGCAAATCCATTATCAAGAGCGTCGATGCAAAATATTGGTGGTGAGATTACTGAGGATGTTGATCTGCATGTCAATCTTATTTCCACACTACGACCAGTATCAGATGTGAAACTACATGAGATCCAAGAAGAGACCAGGAAGGATCAAACTCTTCAAGAGGTGACGAGGAACATCAACTCACACTGGCCCAGAGGTCAATTTATGGTGTTCTACAATATAAGATCCAAACTCCGTATCAGTAATGGAGTGGTACTTCTTTTGAACACTGTAGTCATACCTCAATCTCTTCGCATGGACGTACTACAGAGGATACATGAAGGACATCTAGGGATTGAAAAATTGGGCTCTGTTTATTGGCCATGATATTGTAAGGATGGTCAGTTGTTGTGACACATGCCGGAGGCATCGTTGCAAGCAAGCAACAGAACGTATGCAAATATCTGATTTACCTACGGCATCATGGCAGAAAGTAGCTATTTATCTCTTTCACCTATGAAAGAAATATTATTTAATGATCATAGACTATTTTTCAAACTATCCTGAAATGGCTCTACTGTCAAGCATAACGGAAGCTGTGTAATACTGCATACCAAGTCAATTTTTGCTGGACACGGAATTCCACAATTCATCGTGAGTGACTGCGGTCCTTGTTTTAGCTGTAAACAGTGGCAACACTTCACAGTCATGTAGGATTTCAATCACGTCACGTTGAATTTATTGTACCCACAAGCCAATGGAAAAGTCAAAAAACGTGTACATATTATTAAGCAATTGTTGAAGAAAGCAATGGACAGCCAAACTGATCTAAAACCCGCATTATTTAGCTACAGAGCGTCACCATTGTCACATGGTAGATCGCCAGCAGAGTTACTCATGAATAGAAACTCGTGCCACACTTGCATACTTGGTAAAGCAGGAGGAGAATATAGTGGTACTGCAAGAAATGCAAAATATTAAAGAGAAACAAAAGCAGTTGTATGATAGTGTGTCTGGAACTTTACCACCTCTCGAGTAGTGATGACATTGTGAGAGTAAAGATTCAGGCAATTGGTTGAAAAAAGCTATTATACTTGAAGAAGTAGCACCTCGTTCCTACAATGTACAGACAGAGGATGGGTTGGTCTTAAGAAGAAATCGTCGGACACTCTTGAAAACCAGAGAAGACTTTCACAACATCGTGATGGTTGACAAATCTACATCAAAATCAACGCAAGCTGCAGTGACAGATAGTTCAGCAGCTCCTGAGCATTAGAATGTCGTGGAGAACATTGAATCTACAAATTCTGAGCAGCAAGAACAAACTTTGAGAAGATCAACCAGAGTCCGAAGAAAACCTGATCAACTCAATTTGTAGATTCAGACTATTTGTACATACTATGTTTGCTGTTCTTATGTGTGTGTGTATATATACATATATACTATATATAGTTGATAAACCAGTTAAAAAATTTATTAAAAATAATACTGTTAGACTCATAGCCTCATGATATCACATGTAAATATACTGATGATAATGTATTAATTTATTCTTTTAAAGGAAAGGGGATGTAGTGATATCACGGTTGTGTTTTAATTCACAGACTGACCACTCGGAATCTCACTAGTATATAAGTGTTGAATGTTAAAGTCAGCTGAGCCCTCAGACTGGCTGGAGGAAGTCAAAGAGAGAGGCTGCGATTTTACTGTTTTTTTCATCTGTTCTCTTGTATATATTTTACCCACACTTAATGTTAATAAATCATTTATAGCTTTAACTGCAAGTGTTCTTGTAATAAATAAGGCCATCCAACAAGAACATTACAGTTATGACAGCAACTCAGAATAAATCAATTTTCAGGATATTAAAATGGAAAGACTGGAGCTCCATCAGAGAAAGACCAATTACAATTGTCATATGAATGTAAACAACACCTCAGCTTTCACCTTAATGAGCCTATAAACAATCTGTAAAATTGACCAGATTGCCTGACATTGGGAGCTGTTTGTGGCAATATTAAATCTTAACCATATGTTCCCAAGCCCTTTTTCAAAATGGTTCCTTGCCAGAAAAGGGAATGTCTAGAGGCCCTGCTCTGGATGTCAGGGAATCTCAGAAACATTGTGCCGACATCAAATACAAACACGAATTGTGCTTCACCTGCACCCAAATATTTTGGATGTGATTTTCAGCAGGTTTTGCAGCATGTGCTCAAGTCCCCTGGTGCAGCTGTCTTGCCTCAGTACTCACTTGTCCAATAACAAGGTGACCAACTCTCCTGCATTTTAAGGGATTGTCCCTTATTTTGAGTGCTTGTCCCACGTCCGTTTTGTCACTTATTTACAAGAGACCTGTAGGAGTCTGAGCCTGGGATTCCCTCCTTGCCTCTGTTTAGTTTTTAATGGGCATACTGTGCCCATTAGTCACCAGAAGGAGTTATGATCAACAACCCCCCTCCCGTTCTTACAGTCCCCAATCGCTCCCATGGTCGCAATGTCCCTTATTTTCTTTCACAAGAGTTGATCATCCTACCCAATAAACACATTACATCAAATACTGGGAGAAAAGCTGTGCTGTTCAGGTCTATCATATGCTCAACATCACCCAGTTTTATTCATTTTTCATAGGAAAATAATGTCTAAGGATTCGTTTGCAACTGTGCTCAGAGGCGAGGCCACAATTCACAATCTTCCCACATCTGTTCCCATTGAGGGAGGCAACGCGCAATCTTTTGATTTTCATGATCTCTGTGTGCGTCCTCATCCCTGCTGCTATATGCATGCCGGCAAAACAGAGAACCGATCAGTATGCGAGATAAGCAAGTCTACACGCTCACATCCAGCTTTTAAAAGTACTATCCCTCTTACAGAGAAGCAGCAATTAATTTAAAGAAGCTGCTACTGACTGCCAGTATTGCAATTGAAGATGAGACAAATGGGCACCAAGAGAGGGCTCTGAGTTCACAGACGTAACCCCGAAGGCCTAATAAGGGGCAGAGCTGACTGGTGGTGGTTTAACCTGAGGATCACCACACCTCAGGTTCATGAATAACCTCAACCGGTACAGGAATTGAACCCAAGCTGGTGACCTCGTTCTGCGTCATGAACCAGCTTTCCAGCTGTCTGAGCTAAGCCAGCCCCTATCCATGTGTAAAAAGAGGCGTAGGAAAATAATTTTGTCAAGAGTCTGTCCTTGTGACTGGTTTTGAAAGTCTAATTGGGAACTGTTATATCTGATGGGTTCACTATTATTTGAGGAATAAACACCTTTTATGTTCTTGAAATCTGTGATAATTTCAGTATCTATCATTAAAGAAAACAGCTACCTATTTACCAAAAACAGAAAATGCTGGAAAATCTCAGCAGGTCTGACAGCATCTGTGGAGAGAGAGCGGA
This sequence comes from Scyliorhinus torazame, assembly GCF_047496885.1. NCBI lineage: Eukaryota > Metazoa > Chordata > Chondrichthyes > Carcharhiniformes > Scyliorhinidae > Scyliorhinus > Scyliorhinus torazame. The sequence continues at coordinate 179,216,846 of NC_092714.1, forward strand.
ACTAACATTTCAAACCTGGGTAACTCTTCATCAGGGCCTCCCAGCATCTGCAGCAATATGTTTCTATTCTATTTACCAATCTTGTTCCATGTCAAAGTCTTTGATGAGAATTCAAGTTTCATAGCAATATTATAACTGCTCCTTCCTTCGTTCTAGGTTTGAGTGCTGGTTTGCCCATTGGAGTTAGACTGTGTAGAAACTCTGGAGGGTGCAGACTGCTATCATCTTCATCAACCCTGATATACAGTAAAGTCTTGCCTTTCGCCGCACTGTGTACACCACATCGCCCACAGTGTGGGCAACGTTCGTTTATCTGTCTTTTCTTCTCCATTTCTCCTTTTTCCGCAGGGAGCCAACAGCAATAACGGAGCAGAGATTGGAATGTCTGCAACTGAAGTGTAGCCCAAACGAAGGAATTAACCTGGAATGTCCGAATCTCACATTACTGGCTATCTTCATTTTTAAATCTTCACGTATGTATTGCTCAGAGGCTCTCCTGTGTGTCGGATACATGATGTGGAGATGCCGGCATTGGACTGAGGTGAGCACAGTAAGAAGTCTTACAACACCAGGTTAAAGTCCAACAGGTTTGTTTCAAACACTAGCTTTCGGAGCAGTACTCCGAAAGCTAGTGTTTGAAACAAACCTGTTGGACTTTAACCTGGTGTTGTACGACTTCTTACTGTGTCGGATACAAGTACTGCAGTTTAGAGTCGGGTAACTGCTCCAAGTTTTTTTTTTGATATAGATTTAGAGTGCCCAATTCATTTTTTCCAATTAAGGGACAATTTAGCGTGGCCAATTCACCTACCCTGCACATCTTTGGTTTGTGGGGGTGAAACCCACGCAGACACAGGAAAATGTGCAAACTCCACACGGACAGTGACTAGAGCCGGGATCGAACCTGGGACCTTGGCACTGTGAGGCTGCAGTGCTAACCACTGAGACACCATGCTGCCCTCGGGTAACTGCCCAAATTATTGCTGCCCAAGTGGCTGGAACCTATCTGATTGAGCCCCATGGAAAAACATGTTCATGGTTCGCCACTTTGCTGTTTGCGAGGTTTCGCGAGACGTTACTGTATTCTTTCAATTTACCTGACATCTTTTCAAAAACGTTTTCATTCAAATCCAGTGAATCTTCAATTTTAGAAGAGAATAATTTAAGAACAAGTTGCGTCAAATAGCTGCCCCTGCCGTTTTGCCAAATTAATCAAATCCACCATCTCATCCCATCTTGCTCTTGCCAGCCCCTTTGCTCCCATCAATCCCAACCTATCCCTCATGGAAACAAATCTCTCCAGCCAGGGTAACTTTGTTGTCGGATTCCACTTACCATCTGTTGTTTCATTTTCTGCCAATCCTACAAAACTTCACCCCTGCCACCAATTGTTGGCAGCCACATGTGTCAGATGCTCCTGTCCTCTGCATGACCTATGTGCCTCCTAATCAACCCGCCATCAAACACACCCCTCACTCTCAAACTGACCAATCAATTCAGTCGGACATAAAGCGCACATTAGCTCATTAAGTTCTAGATGTGACCTAGATGTGATACAAAATGCTGCTCAGCAACTGTTATACAGTGCAGAAGAAAGACCAACCCCAATCTGCAATTCACATAAGATCATAAATTGATTAAGGCATTAGGGAGGTTAGCAGCAGATAATGGCTCAATGCTTCCCCATGGGGGCAGAAAACCTGCCCACTCTATAGAACACAGTTATATTCTGCCTCTAGAATACTACAACAAATACACTCTATTTCCTGAGGTCAAACATAATGACGGAGATTCTCTGGTCTTGTCCATGGTAATAATAATAATAATCTTTATTGTCACAAGTAGGTTTACATTGTCACTGCAATGAAGTTACGGTGAAAAGCCCCTAGTCGCCACATTCCGGCGCCTGTTCGGGTACACAGAGGGAGAATTCAGAATGTCCAAATTACCTAACAGCACGTCTTTCAGGACTTGTGGGAGGAAACTCACGCAGCCACAAGGAGAATGTGACGACTCCGCACAGACAGTGACCCAAGCCGGGAATCGAACCTGGAAACCTGGCGCTGTGAAGCAACATTGCTAACCGCTGTGCCACCGTGCTGCCCTGCTTCAGTTTTCTCCTGCAAAATTTACGTTGAACCCAGTAGTGGTGGCCACTCTGAGGATCTGGAGGCTGTTCCGGCAACATTTTAAGCTGGGCTCCATGTTGATGTTAGCCTCTATTTGCAGGAAGCATTTCTTTGTGTCGGCAGGCTTGGACTTGTTGTTTGGAGCATGGGGGAGAGAGGGGGTGCAGAGGTTTGGGAACATGTTTATCGAAGGGGGTTTGCTGGAATGGAGGAGTTATTGAATAAGTACCAGCTCCCGAAAACGAATGTATTTAGGTATTAGCAGGTTCGCGTTTTTTTGCGCAGAGGTTCCTTCATTTCCCCTGGCGCCATAGCCCTCGCTCATGGATAGAGTCCTGTCTCTGGCTGAGTTGGGTGAGGGGAGGATTTCAGATATTTATGGTCAGATCCTGTTGACAAAGCAAACTTCATTGGCAGAGGTGAAGAGAAAGTGGGAGGGGGAATTGGGCCCAGTTTTCGATGGGAGCGGGTTGCGTGTATGGAGTGCAGCCCTTCACAGAATTAACTCCACCTCCTCGTACTAGGCTCAGCGTGATCCAGTTCAACAGGGCACACTTGACATGGGCACAGATGAGTGGTTCCTTCTCAGGGCTGGAGGATAGGTACAAGCATTATTCTAGGGGGCCGGCGAATCATACACACGTCCTGGTCATGTCCTAAACTTGTAAGCTTCTGGGTCTCCTTCTTCAGCACCATGTTGGGGATTCTGGGTATTCAGCTGGAGCCTTGCCCGTTGCTGGCCATTTTTGGTGTTTCGGATTTGCCGGTGCTGCAGACAAGGGGTGAAAGTAGATGTCCTTGCCTTCGCCTCGTTGATAGTCCGGAGGTGAGTTCTGCTTGGTTGGAAGTCCCTGGTGCCGCCCAGTTCCTTGACCTAATGGAAATTTTGTGTCTTGAGAAGGTCAAGTACACCATCAGGAGGTCGGTAGAAGGGTTGTACTCGAGGTGACAGCTTTTCATTTCCTTTTTCAGGGAGTTCGTCACTTTCAATTGTTTAGGGGGAGGGGGGGGGTTGCTTTTTTTTTTGTTTGTTCTTGCTAGAGTTAGGGGGGTGGGCTAGAACCAAACCCGCGTTAGAACCATAGAATTCCTACAGTGTGGAAGGCCATTTAGCCCATCGAGCCTGATCCTCTGAAAGCTCATCCTAACTAGGTCCAGTCGCCTGCCCTAGCCCCGTAACCCCATCTAACGTGCACATCTTTGGACTATGGGAGGAAACTGGAGCACCTGAAGGAAACCCACGCAGACACGGGAGAAAGTGCAAACTCCACAGTCACCCAAGGCTGGAATTGAACCCGGGTCCCTGGTGCTGTGAGGCCCCAAGATAGGGGTGGGATTATTTTGAAATAGTATTTGTTGTATGTTTTTTTCTACCTTATAGTGAAAAATATCTCTTAATAAAAATGTTTTTTAAAAAAAATAAGTTTTTAAGTGAGTAATTAAGCAAGTAATCTTGGTACAAAACCCGCTTGTGCACTGATCTGGAGGGACTGCTTGAACTGAAGTCAACTAAGTGAACCACTGCCAGTGCTGGCGTGTCCTTTTGACTGGAACAGGAACTGTGTGTAGAGGTAAAGATGGTCTGAATCTTAAAACAGCCTGCGAAAAAGTGAAATAGTTCCAATCAATTTTGTCTAAGCTACATAGCAGTTAGGAGTGGCATAATGTCAGATGAGGTGCTCAGCTAGTGATACGGCAAGCATAATATCCAGGACGGGGTGGCATGGTGGCGGTGGTTAGCACTGCTGCCGCACGGCACTGAGGATACGGGTTCCGGGTCACTGTCTGTGTGGTGTTTCTCCCTGTGTCTGTGTGGGTCTCATCGCCACAACCCAAAGATATGCAGTCTAGGTGGATTGCCTGTGCTAAATTGACCCTTAATTGGAAAAAAAAGAATTGGGTACTCTAAATTTATTTTTTAAAAATAGTATCCAGGAATTGAATTACATAATAGTAGTTAGCACTGCTGCCTCACTGCATCGAGGTCCCAGGTTCAATCCCGCCCCTGGGTCACTGTCCGTGTGGAGTTTGCACATTTGCCCCATGTCTGTGTGGGTTTCGCCCCCACAACCCAAAGATGTGCAGGTTAGGCGGATTGGCCACGCTAAACTGCCCCTTAATTGGAAAAAACGATTTGGGCACTCTCAAATTTAAAAAAAAAAAATAATGCAGGGAGGCTTCGTGTTGTGTTAGTCTCACAGTAGATTACTGACTTCAACCACCAAATGGATGCATTCTACAACACATGGGGGATTTCATGAAGACACCGTAGAAAGGGTCATTATGCCATAGAGAGGAATAGCAAAGCAGAGGGAGGGGATTTACTGCCTGTAATAGGTGGCAGTAGTGGAGGAACTGGACCCCTTTCAAGCTGCGCTAGAAAAGACGGAGTGACGAATGGAGACACAGGAGGTGACAATCAGAGCGCTGGAGAAGGCCATGACTGACTAGAGCGACCGGATCGCCTCGCTGGAGACAGCGAATGCAAGGTTGCTGACGACACAAGGTACACCAAGGGGGAAGGTCAAAGACCAAGAGAACCTGTTGCACCACCAAAACCTCTGAATTGTGGGCCTACCGCAGGGTACCGAGGGCAGGAACCCAAAGGAGTATGTGACCGAGGTGCTGGGCAATCTGCTTGGAGGGGAAAGCATCCCCAAGTCCCCAGAAGTGGACAGAGCCCACAGGTCACTCTGGCCAAAGCCAGGGAGCAGCCACGGGCCACCACCATGAAACTGCACCAGTACCAAGACTGGGAAAAGATCCTAAACTGGACAAGGCACACACAGTCCTGTAAGTGGGAGGAACACTTGATCTGTGTATACCAGGACATTGGGGCAGACCGAGCCAAGCGCCAGGTGGAATTTACCACAGCCAAGGCAGCCCTTTACAAGAACAACGTGCGGTTTGGGATGCTGTATCCCGCCAAACTCTGGGTGACTTTCCGGGCCAGGGAGTACTACTTCACTGCACCAGCAGGAGCAGCCAAATTTATGCACAAGTATGGACTGGGAAAGCAACGGCACCAGCAGTGAACCAGAACTCTAGTCTCATCGGTCTATAAAGACCATTTGCGCGGGACAGATCTGCCTCGTCTTCAAGCTGAATATGAATCTCAGGAAGGAGGGGGTGAGAGTGATTGGACACAGAAAGGGATGAGGAAGGGGGAAGGTTGGGGGGGGGGGGAGGGGAGAGAAATGCAATGGGTCGGGGAAAGTAAAGATTGCTCCTATGGGGGGAGTGGGACCACACTAGCGGGTGAGCTAGCACAGGGAAGTAGGAGCGAGGGGGCCATAGCACAACTCCCAAAGGGGAGAGTGCCTGGCAACGGGGGGGGGGGGGCTTTAGATGGGGGGATAATAGGGGGGAAGATTGGGGGGAGGTGGAGAGAAGCTGGGGGTAAGGGTGCGTGGACAGGCCCAGGGAGAAAGTTGAGGGGGTAGGATGCTGGCTATGACAGATTGCACATGGTGACAATGGAATCAAGGGCACCACAAACATCCAATTTGGAGAGTCCCCAAAGGGAAACCCAGAAATGCAGGGCCACATCCACATGCCGTACAGAACGATGGTGACCATCTTAGGTGGCCCTGGACAAAAGGAAACCCCGGAGTACAGGGGCACAGCCGCATGGTGAGTACGGTGACCACAGCCATATTGGTTTCTCTTTATTTGGTTGATCCCGTGGTGGGTGGGGGCACACAGAAACCACACGTCAGAATAGTCACCTGGAATGTCAGGGTACTGGTGAAAAGGTCCAAAGTCTTTGCCCATCTGAAAATCAACATAATTTTCCTCCAGAAGACCCACCTGAGGGAGAAGGACCGACTGCGGGTAAGGAAAAGCTGGATGGAACAGACTTCCCAATCGTGCTACGGGACGAGGTCTAGAGGGGGTGGCCATACTTCTCAATAAGAGGACAGCATCTAGTGACAAGGAAAGTCACTGGCCAAGGGGGATGGTATATCTTGGTAAGTCGTGTCTTGAAAGGGGCACCAATGGCCTTGTAAGGATGTAGGCTCTTACTGGGACAACGCAGAATTCATGGAGAAAGCCATGGCGGAAATCTCCGAGATAAACTCACGCACCAATTCAGCATGGGGGGAGGGAGGGCCTACAGATCCCACGGACAGACAGATCAAACCCCAAGTCGGGGAAAAATTCAAATATGGCAAAGGAATTTAATGTTTTCATGGAACAAATGGACCTGTGGAGGTCTCTTTCTCCCAGGTGCACAGGGTATGTACCAGAATCAGCCTTTTTTGTAGTGGGGAAAGCGGTACTTCCGGGGGTAGTAGAAGCAGAGTCTCCAACCATGCTCTACACTGAGGATGTACGGTTGGAGACGGACCGGGCACAACGTCCCCCATGGAGGCTGCGAACGGATATCACAGGCCCTAGACGGATATGTCACCAACAACCACAACGGGGAAGTCCCACCCACCGCCTTCTGAGAGGCACTGAAGGCGGTGATCAGGGGGGAATTATTGCGTACAAGGCCCGCAAAGATAGGAGAAGGCGGCCAGGCTGGTCGATTCCATACTGGAGGTGGATCGGTGATACTCCACGGTCCCGACCGTGGAATTACTGGTGGAAAAGAAAAAGCTACAGATGGACTTTGACCTGCTCTCCATGGGCAAAGCAGTGCACCGGCTCAACCTGGGGGACCTTTCATGAACATGGAAACAAAGCCAGCTGCCTGCTGGTTCACCAGCTGAGAAAGCAGACTGCCACGAGGAAAACAGCTCAGGTTGAAGACAGGAGCGGCAGGCTGGTTGCTACGCCAGAAAGGATCAATGAAGACGTCACAACTTTCTACCGAGGACTGGACATCTCCGTGGCCCCAGAGGGGAACTCAAAGATGAAGCAGTTCCTTGATAGACTGGACATGCCAGTCGTGGGGCAAGTTAAGAGACGGGGCCTGGAAGCACCACAAGAACTGAGGGAAGACATGGAGAGTATCAACTCCATGCAGGTAGAGAAGGCACCTGGGCCAGATAGATTCCCAGCGGACTTTTACAAATACTTCAAGCCAGCATTGGCCCCGCTCTTGCAGGAGATATTCGCAGACTCAGTATAAGGGGCACTCTGCCTCAATATCGCTGATACCCAAAAAAGACAACAACCCGACTGTGTGCAGGTCTTAAAGGCCCATCTCACTACTCAACGTAGACGCAGAGATCCTGGCGAAGGCCTTGGTGAGCCCAAACCAAACTGTACATAGACACCTGTAAATACGTGCACTGCACATACTGGGGATTGTAAAAGATATTTGCGGCTAAAGGGGGGGGGGGGGGGTGTCACGGCCACAACGGGAGGGAAGACAATTACCTGTAAATATGTGTTGATTTCTGTTTTTCCTTTAACATTTTGGTGCAGTTTTGTCATGTGTAACTTATGAATTGTAAAATATAAGATGTGAAAATCCAATAAAAACATTTTTTTAAAATAATAGAAAGTGTGTTAGATACGGTGGCTGTCTGGGGTACCTTATTTTGCTTCTAAGAATTTCTGAATTGAATATACACTGGATTTCCAGTTTATATTCTCCATGTAGAAGGGGCTTGTTAGGTGTGAGAAATTAGGTCAAATCAAATTAATCTTAAATTCCATTAAACAAAGGCAACTTGTTTGATTCTTTGGTTATATCCTCAAAATCAAGAATAGATTTTTTTTACAGCTGTATAATTTGCTCTCCATGCATATCGGTCACAGTGGTTTTCTGTTATTTTCCTGACAATTAGGCAGGTATACACATTTCAACTAATGTCAGCGTTGCGACCCGGCATATTTAGTACATTGGTATCAACAGCTACAAGAGAAGTAAAATCATTTGGGGCAATATTTTTTAGTATTGTCCAATAAATCTTGCTCAAAACCCTTAATTTACCACTTCAAATGCTATGGAATAGACTGTAATCAAGCAGTATTTTCTTTCAGTGTTCTGTAGCTCAAAATATTCTCTCCAAGAACAACCCAAATTTGGAGAGTCCAAATCCAATAGTGAGCAGGTGGGTGTCCTTTCCCACAGTTCGACTGGTCATGCAGAAATTCCACAGCTCCTAGTGACAATATGGAAATGTATTTGATGGTTCACTGGTACCCTAATCCTTACACTTGGTCATAAGGTGAGTCTATTCTTAAAGCAAGAGGTGCAATTTATTTTTTTAAATTTAGAGTACCCAATTCTTTTTTCCCCAATTAAGGGGCAATTTAGGCAATTTAATGTGGCCAATCCACCTAGCCTGTACATCTTTTTGAGTTGTGGGGGTGAAACCCACGAATAGGTGTCAACCTAACTAGTTCCAATCATGGATTGGAATACATAGACATAAAGTTTCAAGCATAATACAGGCACGCCTTTGCACAGCAAATGTAAACCATGTGAAGCAGAACCTTGGGATCCTATTTAAATAGACACAATTAGTCATTACTAATATATAACATCTTCCTCTTCACTGTCCTCATTTGCCTGTCCATTACTGAGCAGCAGTTCCATATCGATATCTGTTGTACTCTTATTATGGAGCTTATCCATCCTTTTGACTTTGGAGGAGTCTGAGAAAGGAGAAAGACAACAATGGACAGGCCAAGTCAGTGAAACTCTGAACAATGAAACCTGGAGCAAGCCTCTACAATTAAGTTGTAACATGCATTCCATAGGTTAGCTTTTGGCCCATTGATATTACTTTGTATCCATAATAAGATTGTCACATATTTTAGTCACTTTAAGTCGCCCCACTTGACGTTGTTTCCTTTTAACATTGTTTCTTTGGGCGGGGGCCGGAGGCTGGTAGTGGGGTCAATTTAACTGAGTTGGCTGGACAGCTGGTTTGTGATGCGGAGGAGGTCAACAGCGCGGGTTCAATTCCCGTACAGGCTGAGGTTATTTATGAAGGTCCCGCCTTCTCAACCTTTCCCCTCGTCGCCTGAAGTGTGGTGATTCCCAGGTTAAATCACCACCAGTCAGCTCTCACCTTCAAAGGGGAAAGCAACCTATGGTCATCTGGGACTATGGCGACTTTACTTTTAGTTTTAGGGAACATTTTTCTGATTTGTGTCAGCATTTTCGTTTTCATGTCATTTGCACAGTGGTCTTGCCCCCTCCCGCTGCAATGCACTCTGGGCCAGATGCTGCTATGCTCTGGTGTTGGAGCTGACGCTGCCCTCACCGAAGGCCGAGTCTGTAGGGTGAGACAAGGCCTGAGATCCGGGAGCAGGAGCAATGGGGAGGCCCCTCTCAACTCTATCCAGCCTCCCCCTCCCAGCATGGTGACAGACTCACGTAGGTAGAGAGATAGGTAGAGGAGAGCCTGTTTGGGTGATTTAGTGATATCTCATTTCTATATGTACTGTATTCTTGTTCGGTTCAGTGATTTATTTTAGTTTGCAAGTTATTCCAGCTAGGAATGGACAATGCTACACATGTACGGTACATATTTCAACTTGCAAATTTTTCTGGACAAGAAATGCCTGAAGGAACCTTACTCTGTCCGGCTTGAACATTCATTCCTGACTTCCGATGGCGACCATGGAGTGAGCGCATGGGAGAGGTGGATCCGTGGAGATTTGGGAGGCCAAATAGTAAGGAGTTCTCATTCTATTCCCATGACACAAGGTGTATTCCCAGATAGACTTCTTTGTGTTGGACAAAACGCTGTTGGCTGAAGTGGTGGATGCTGAATATTCAGCAATTGTGGTGTCAGACCACACCCTGCACTGGGTAGATCTGCAAGTCAACAAGGGAAAGGCCTAACTGCTGCAATGGAGATTAGAGGTGGGGCTGTTAGCAGAGGAGGTGGTAAGTGGGTGAGGGAGGCCATTCAGGGATATATAAAGATTAATGTCACAGGCGAGGTTTCGGCGGGGGTGGTGTGGGAGGCACTGAAAGCAGTTATTAGGCAGGAACTCATCTCAATCCGGGCACATAAGGAGAAGACTGAGCGGGCAGAGTTGGACAGGCTGGTAGGCGAAGTTTTAAAGGTGGACAGGAGGTATGCGGAGTCTCCAGATGACGGGCTATTGAAGTAGCGTCAGAGACTGCAGCTGGAATTTGGGCTCCTGTCCACAGGTAAGGTGGAGGGACAGCTGAGGAGGGTGAAGGGGGCGGTCTGAGTATGGGGAAAAAGCCAGCAGGAGGTTGGTGCATCAGTTGGCGGCGAGATTGGGAAAGTGAAGGATACAGGGGGGAAGGTGCTATCCACTGCGCCACATGCTGCCCTTTTCATTAAAAAGTTTTACAATTTATTTTGTTTGTTCTCAGGATGTTGGCAACACCAGTAAGGCAGTATTTATTGTCCATCCCTAGTTGTGCTGAGGGCATCAAGTCAACCACTTTGTCCTTTGAATTAATAAGTGTGTTTGTGTGAGTGGAGTCACAAGTATCCAGACCAGCTTGGCACAGCTGGACCTGGACCCTGATCCAGCAGATTCAATGGTCCAATATTTCTGGTACTCACCCGCAAATTAGCTGGCTTATTCAATTGAATTATCAACTTAAACACGCATCATCTGGATTACTAATCTTGTACCACAAATAACTAAGTTACCATATCGATTCCTAATCCATAAACCAATAATAATGTAACCTTGCCATTTGACCTTTTCACGGAAATTCACAATCATCCTACTACAGTGAGATATAGATTGTACTTCAGAATAAATAGTTTTACCTTCAGAACAAACGACTTTAAGTACAACATGTAGAGAGATTCCAGAGAGACACATTGCAAATCCTAGCCAGTTTAATGTGCTCAATTGATCACCCATCACATGACTAGCAAGAACCAGTATGCACACTTCCTGTAAGAGAATAACAAAGCTCCTTTGGGATCCAATTCTACAAGCTTGCTTTCCTTCCAATGTACAGAAGGCACAGTCCATAAATATACTTGACCTTTGTGACATCACTTAACACCGGCTAAAATGGATTTTCTTGCTGGTTTCAATTGCACAGCAACTGAATAGGTGATTGTTCTAGTTCAACTTACAAATGGGACACAAGCTCACTGCCTTAATTCAGCACAATTTCCATATACAAATAGGATAGTTAAATCAACAGCCTGAGGAAAAGCAGTGATGATGGAATACCTGAACCCTGCATTCTTTTTTGCCTTATTGAAGTATTAGGCTTAATTTTCAGCAGATTAGAAGCCAAGAGCAAGGAGATCTATTGAGCTCAGTTGCACATTTGGGGCGGGATTCTCCACTGGTGGGAGTCTCCGTTACGCCGACAGCGTACCCATGCTCAGCGATTTCATGACAGCATGGGGTTGCCCACAGTGGAAAACCCCATTGGCTGGTTGGCGGGACAGAGAAAATTGGATGCAGAATCACGCCCCTGGTCTGTCCTTTTTTAAAATTCATTTTTACAGGATGTGGGCTTCGCTGGCTCGGCCAGCATTTATGCCCATCCCTAATTGCCCTTGAGAAGGTGATGGTGAGCTGCCTTCTTGAACCACCCACTGTGTTATTAGGGAGGAAGTTCCAGGATTCTGACCCAGTGAGAGTGAAGGATAGTGAGTGGCTTGATGGGAAATCTCCAGGCGGTGGTGTTCCCATGTATCTGCTGCCCTTGTCCTTCAAGATGGTAGTGGTCACGGGTTTGGAAGGTGCTGCTGAAGGAGCCTTGGTAAGTTCCTGCAGTGCATCCTGTAGATCACACACATGGCTGCGACTGTGCTTCGGTGATGGAGGGGGCGAATATTTGTGGAAAAGATGTCAATCATGCAGGCTGCTTTGTCCTGGATGGTGTTGAGCTTCTGGAGTTTGCAGTTGTTGTTTCCAGCGCCTGGGTGAGCCATCCGGTTTCTTTCCTTTTTATTGACTTTGTAGCAGTTTGATACAATGGAGAGCATTTAAGAGTCAGCCACATTGCCAGACTAGGTGAGGATGGCAGATTTCCTTTTTTTTAATAGAAAATATTTCATTGAAGCATTTGTAATTTTCAGTTTTAACAATTTAACATTTCTTAAACAACTGAGCGGGCCGACACACCCAACAAGATTAAAATAACATGCCCTCCAACCCCCTGCCGCATCTCCTGATTACTTGTATATTAACTTCCCTTGTCTTACACTACCATGTCTCCCATTTTCCTCCCTCCGCACCCCCCTTACTGCTGATGTTCAATTTTCCTTAATGAAGTCAATGAACAGCTGCCACCTCCGGGTGAACCACCTTGAACTGGATCAGGCTGAGCCTGGCACATGACGAAGATGAATTAACTCTCCTCAAGGCCTTTTCCCATATTCCGGCTTCCAACTCCTCTCCCAAATCTTCCTCCCACTTCCTCTTCACCTCCCCAATTGGGACCCCTTCCCACTCCATCAATTCCTTGTATATCTCCGAGACCCTCCCCTCCCCAATCCCTGTTTTTGACATCACCTTATCCTGTAGTCCCCTCAGGGGGAGGCGAGGAAAGCTTGGAACCTGCCTCCGGACAAAGTCGCGTACCTGCAGGTACTGAAATCCGTTGCCGCCCGGCAACTCAAACTCCTCCTCCAATGCCTCCAGGCTCAGGAAATCCTCCTCAATGAAGAGATCCCCAAATCTCTCAATCCCTGCCCGTTGCCACCTCCTAAAGCCCCCATTCAGCCCCCCCAGAACAAAACGGTGATTATCACAAATCAGTGATCACACTGACTCCAATCCCATGTGCTGTCTCCATTGCCCCCACACCCTCAGGGCTGCCACCACAACCGGGCTTGTGGAGTACCGAGCCGGCAAGAACAGCTGGAGTGCCGGTAATAAAGTCTGCAAGCTTGTGCCCTGACAAGATGCCGCCTCTACTCGCTCCCAAACCGACTCCTCCCCACTACGCACTTCCTGACATCGATATGTTGGCCGCCCAGTAATAGTTAAAACTCTGGAGGTCCAAGCCCCCCTCCCCACGTCCCCGTTCCAGGAGTGCCTTCTTCACCCTCGGGTTTTACCAGCACACAAAACCCGACATCACCGCATTAATTTTCCTAAAAAAGGCCTTTGTGGCAGAAATCGGGAGACATTGAAAAAAGAACCTCGGGAGGATCGTCATCTTTACCGCCTGGACCCTCCCTGCCAGCGTCAGCGGGAGCATGTCCAACCTGCGGAAATCCCTTTTCATCTCATCGACCTCTCTACCCAAATTTAACTTGTGAAGCTGCCCCCAATCCTTAACCACCTGAATCCCCAGATACCTGAAACTCCTCCCCACCACTTTAAAAGGTAACTCCCTCAATCCCCTTTCCTGCCCCGTGCCTGAATCACAAACACCTCGCTCTTTCCCACATTTAGCTTGTAGCCTGAAACCCACCCAAATTTTTCCAGTGCCTCCATAATTCCAGCCATCCCCCCCAACAGATCTGTGATACAAAGGAGTAAATCGTCCGCGTAGAGCGAGACCCTATGCTCCACCTCCCCTCTCACTAACCCCTGCCAGACATTCGATTACCTAAGGGCTCTATGGCCAGGGCAAACAGCAGTGGGGAGAGTGGACATTCCTGTCTTGTGCCCCTGCAAAGATTAAAATATTCTGACCGGACTCGTTTTTTTCTTACATTCGCCACCAGAGCCTGGTATACAACTGGACCCAATCCACAAATCTCTGCCCGAACCCAAACCTGCCTAGAATATCCCATAGGTACATAGAACATTACAGCGCAGTACAGGCCCTTCGGCCTTCGATGTTGCGCCGACCTGTGAAACCACTCTAAAGCCCATCGACACTATTCCCTTATCGTCCATATGTCTATCCAATGACCATTTGAATACCCTTAGTGTTGGCGAGTCCACTACTGTTGCAGGCAGGGCATTCCTGCCCTTACGACTCTCTGAGTAAAAACCTACCTCTGACATCTGTCCTATATCTATCTCCCCTCAATTTAAAGCTATGTCCCCTCGTGCTAGACATCACCATCTGAGGAAAAAGGCTCTCACTGTCCACCCTATCCAATCCTCTGATCATCTTGTATGCCTCAATTAAGTCACCTCTTAACCTTCTTCTCTCTAACGAGAACAGCCTCAAGTCCATCAGCCTTTCCTCAGAAGATCTTCCCTCCATACCAGGCAACATTCTGTAAATCTCCTCTGCACCCTTTCCAATGCTTCCACATCCTTCCTATAATGCAGTGACCAGAATTGCACGCAATACTCCAAATGCGGTCGCACCAGAGTTTTGTACAGCTGCAACATGACCTCATGGCTCCGAAACTCAATCCCTCTACCAATAAAAGCTAACACAGCATACGCCTTGTTAACAACCCTCTCAACCTGAGTGGCAACTTTCAGGGATCTATGTACATGGACACCGAGATCTCTCTGCTCATCCACACTGCCAAGAATCTTACCATTAGCCCAGTACTCTGTCTTCCTGTTATTCCTTCCAAAATGAATCACCTCACACTTTTCTGCATTAAACTCCATTTGCCACCTCTCAGCCCAGCGCTGCAGCTTATCTATGTCCTTCTGTAACTTGTAACGTCCTTCCACACTGTCCACAACTTCACCAACTTTAGTGTCATCTGCAAATTTACTCACCCATACTTCTACGCCCTCCTCCAGGTCATTTATAAAAATGACAAACAGCAGTGGCCCCAAACCAGATCCTTGTGGTACACCACTAGTAACTGGACTCTAGTCTGAACACTTCCCATCAACCACCACCCTTTGTCTTCTTCCAGCTAGCCAATTTCTGATCCAAACTGCTAAATCTCCCTGAATCCCATGCTTCCGTATTTTCTGCAGTAGCCTACCGTGGGGAACCTTATCAAACGCTTTACTGAAATCCATACACCACATCAACTGCTTTACCCTCATCCACCTGTTTGGTCACCTTCTCAAAGAACTCAATAAGGTTTGTGAGGCACAACCTACCCTTCACGAAACCGTGTTGACTATGTCTAATCAAATTATTCCTTTCCAGATGATTATACACCCTATCTCTGAGAAACCTTTCCAAGATTTTTCCCACAACAGAAGCAAGGCTCAGTGGTCTATAGTTACCGGGGTTGTCTCTACTCCCCTTCTTGAACAAGGGGACAACATTTGCTATCCTCCAGTCTTCTGGCACTATTCCTGTTGACAAAGATGACTTAAAGATCAAAGCCAAAGGCTCAGCAATCTCCTCCCTAGCTTCCCAGAAAATCCTAGGATAAATCCCATCCGGCCCAGGGGACTTATCTATTTTCACCCTTTCCAGAATTGTTAACACCTCCTTCTGAACCTCAAGCCCTTCTAGTCTAGTAGCCTGAATCTCAGTATTCTCCTCGACAACATTGTCTTTTTCCTGTGTGAATACTGACGGAAAATATTCATTTAGCACCTCTCTTATCTCCTCGGACTCCAAGCACAACTTCCCACTACTGTCTTTGACTGGCCCTACTCTTACCCTAGTCACTCTTTTATTCCTGACATATCTATAGAAAGCTTTAGGGTTATCTTTGATCCTGCCTGCCAAAGACTTCTCATGTCCCCTCCTGGCTCTTCTTAGCTCCTCTTTAGGTCCTTCCTAGCTAACTTGTAACTCTCGAGCGTCCTTACTGAACCTTCATGTCTCATCTTTACATAAGCCTCCTTCTTCCTCTTGACAAGTGTTTCGACTGCCTTAGTAAACCACGGTTCCCTTGCCCGACCACTTCCTCCCTGCCTGACAGGTACATACTTATCAAGGACACGCAGTAGCTGTTCCTTGAACAAGCTCCACATTTCCATTGTGCCCATCCCCTGCAGTTTTCTTCTCCATCTGATGCATCCTAAGTCTTGCCTCATTGCATCATAATTGCCTTCCCCCCAGATATAACTCTTGCCCTGCGGTATATACCTATCCCTTTCCATCACTAAAGTAAACTTAATCGAATTGTGATCACTATCACCAAAGTGCTCACCTACCTCCAAATCTAACACCTGTCCTGGTTCATTACCCAGTACCAAATCCAATACGGCCTCGCCTCTTGTTGGCCTAGCTACATACTGTGTCAGGAAACCCTCCTGCACACATTGGACAAAAACGGACCCATCTAAAGTACTCTAACTATAGCGTTTCCAGTCAATATTTGGAAAGTTAAAGTCCCCCATAACAACTATCCTGTTGCTTTCGCTCCTATCCAGAATCATCTTTGCAATCCTTTCCTCTACATCTCTGGAACTTTTCGGAGGCCTATAGAAAACCCCTAACAGGGTGACCTCTCCTTTCCTGTTTCTACCCTCAGCCCATACTACCTCAATCGACGAGTCCCCATCAAACGTCCTTTCTGCCACCGTAATACTGTCCTTGACTAACAATGCCACCCCTCCCCCTCTTTTACCACCTTCCCTGAGCTTACTGAAATATCTAAACCCTGGCACCTGCAACAACCATTCCTGTCCCTGCTCTATCCATGTCTCCGAAATGGCCACAACATCGAAGTCCCAGGTACCAACCCATGCCGCAAGTTCACCCACCTTATTCCAGATGCTCCTGGCATTGAAGAAGTCACACTTTAAACCACCTTCCTGCCTGCCGGTATACTCCTGCAACTTTAAAACCATACTCATGACCTCACTACTCTCAACCTCCTGTATACTGGAGCTACAATTCAGGTTCCCAAGCCCCTGCTGAACTAGTTTAAACCCTCCCGAAGAGCATTAGCAAATTTTCCCCCCAGGATATTGGTACCCCTCTGGTCCAGGTGTAGACCATCCCGATTGTAGAGGTCCCACCGACCCCAGAATGAGCCCCAATTATCCAGAAATCTGAAACCCTCCCTCCTGCACCATCCCTGTAGCCACACGTTCAACTCCTCTCCCTATTCCTCGTCTCGCTATCATGTGGCACGGGTAACAACCCAGAGATAATAACTCTGTTTGTCTTAGATCTAAGTTTCCACCCTAGCTCCCTGAATTCCTGCCTTACATCCCTATCCCTTTTCCTACCTATGTCGTTGGTACCTATGTGGACCACGACTTGGGGCTGCTCCCCCTCCCCCTTAAGGATCCCGAAAACACGATCAGAGACATCACGCACCCTGGCACCTGGGAGGCAACACACCAACCGTGCGTCTCTCACGTTCCCACAGAATCTCCTATCTATCCCCCTAACTATGGAGTCTCCAATGACTAATGCTCTACTCCTCTCCCCTTCCCTTCTGAGCAACAGGGACAGCCTCTGTGCCAGAGACCTGCACCCCATGGCTTACCCTTGGTAAGTCGTACCCCCCAACAGTATCCAAAGTGGTATACTTGTTACTAAGGGGAACGACCACAGGGGATCCCTGTACTGACTGCTTCCTCCCAGCCCCTCTCACCGTCACCCATCTATCTTTATTCTTCGGAGTAACTACATCCCTGAAGCTTCTATCTATGACCACCTCTGCCTCTTGAATGATCCGAAGTTCCTCCAGCTCCAGTTCCCTAACGCGGTTTCTGAGGAGCTGGAGATGGGTGCACTTCCCACAGATGAAATCAGCAGGGACACTGTCGGCGTCCCTCACCTCAAACATTCTGCAGGAGGAACATTGTACTACCTTCCCTGCCATTCCCTCTAGATAAAAAAAAAGAAAAAGAAAGAAAGAGCTTACCTGTTATTCACTCCCCTTCTCAGCAAGCACTCACTCAGCAACCTCTGTGCCCTGCACGATAACACCTGAGGGAAAATAAAAGAAAAACTACTTACCAGTCACCAGCCAATCCCTTACCTGCAGGCTGTAGCGCCATGGTTCAACTTCTTTCTACTTCTACCTGACCTCGAGCCTTCCTCTTGATCTTTACAGCGGTTGTTTTTTTTGGTTAGAGGAGGGGGTAGGGAGGGAAACACTGAAGAAGTGTTTCGGGTTTAAGTGTCACTTGACAACAGCACCTCCACAAACGACCTTCAAGTTAGGGTGACCACAACGGAGGTATGCAAATTTCCCTTGCAACAGCCAATCAGCAGCTCCGCTCTATTGCCCTCTGCTGGTACTTCCACTCCACCCGGACAAATGCCTTTTCTGCATCCATGGCTACTACCACCTCAACTTCACGCCCCTCCGCTGGCATCATTATAACATTTAAGAGCCGTCTAATGTTTGACGTCAGGTGCCTACCTTTCACAAATCCCCGATTACCTCCGGGACACAGTCCTCTATACATGTGGCCAAGATCTTTGCCAGCAGTTTAGCGTCTACGTTCAAAAGGGAGATCGGCCTGTATGATCCACAGCTCTCTGGGTCCTTAGGCCGCTTTAAAATGAGAGAGATCGATGCTTGTGATAACGTTGGGGGGAGCACTCCCAACTCCTTAGACTCATTAAAAGCCTTAACCAGGAGCAGCCCCAGTAATCCAGAAACCGTTTTGTAGAACTCCACCGGGCATCCATCAGTTCCCGGGCCTTACCCGATCGCATAGCCCCCAATCCATCTACCACCTCCCTCCCCGACCCCAATTCAGCTCCCCAGACCTTCCATCAGCTCCTCATCTACCTTCGGGAACTTTAGCTCCCCAGAAATCGCTTCATACCCTCCTCCCCTGCAGGGGGTTCCGATTTATAAAGCCGACTGTAGAATTCACAAAACGCATCATTTACCGCCCTGGGTCCACCATTACCTTCCCCTCATATCCTTTACCTTCTCAATTTCCTTTGCCACCTCCTGTTTCCTCAAGAAACACAAACACCACAGCCATTCCCTCGAGCTTCCCACTAACCATAATAAATCTACCCGCCGGGTCTGCCTCTATCTTTCCCACCTCGAATGCCACCTTTTTGTTAACCAGAATTGCCATCCCCTTTGTTTTAAAGTCCAACCATGAATGAAACACCTACCTGACCCATCCCTTCTTCAATCTAACTTGGTGTCCCAGCTTCAAGTGCGTCTCTTGCAACATGGCCACGTCCGCGTTCAGCTGCCTCAAGTGTGCGAACACACGGGCCCTTTTGACCGGCCCATTCAGCCCACATACATTCCACGTGACCAACCTGATCAGTGGCACTGTACCCCCTCCCCTGTCGATCAGCCATGACCTTTCCAAGGCCAGCCCTTGGCCCATGTCCCGCACCTCACCTGGCCCGCCCCCCGGCAGCTACCGTCATCCACTCTCCTCCTCCAACACATTGAAAGTCCCCTCCTCGTCAGCAGTCTACACCCCCCCTCCCATACATTGATCTTCAGCTCACCCTCCACTTTGCTTCCGTGAACTAGTCCTCCCAGCTAGCCTGGCAGCTCCCACCCCTGGTGCCTAGCATCCTACCACCTGCTGGTTACCCTCCCCAACTCTTAGTATAAGTTCCCAGAACAGTGGCAAAAAACAAAAAAGAACAGTCCCTCCCAAGGTCTGAACACAAAGGCCCACCCCTCCTCCCTTAACAAAATCTTATGTAGTCAAACATCTTTAAACAGAACCAAATGAAAAAGACCAGAAAAAAGAAAAAGAAGTATACATACAGCATCTCAAACATCTTTTCGAACATCGCAAATTAAATTAAAAGTCTACTGTTTTTACAAAGCAAAACATCACTCCTAGTTCAGTTCTCCGCATGGTCAAGGTTCAAGGTCCTTATTTTCCTTCATAAAGTCCGCCACATCTTCCGGCGAGCCAAAGTACAACTCTCAACCCTCATAGGCGGGCCAGGTAAAGCAGTTCAAACTTTATTTTCTTCTCATACAGGGCCGCCTTGACTTTATTAAAACTCGCCCTCCTCTTTGCGAGTTCTGCTCCCAAGTCCTGATACACCCGGATCTCAGCATCTTCCCACATGCACCGTTTCATTTGCCTGGCCCACCTCATGATGCGTTCCTTGCCTACCACCATCGCCCTTGGGGGCTCATGCTCCTAGGGCTTACGCATAAGCGCCCTGTGGGCCCGGTCCACCTCCAACGGCTTGCAGAACGATCCCTCCCCCATCAGCTTCTCCAACATCTTCCCCACATACACACCAGCACCCGCTCCTTCCTTCCCCTCTGGCATACCAACGGTCCGGAGAGTCTGCCTCTGAGAACGGTTCTCCAGATCCTCCATTTTCTCTAGCAGTCGTTTCTGTTGGTCCTGTAACATCCTGATCTCCGCTGCCATCACAGTGGACTGCTCCTCTCGTTCCGCAGCTAGTTCCTCCAGCTTTTGGATCGACTGCCCCTGGGTCGTCAGTCTCTCCTACACAGGTCGACCACAGCCCTGATCGAGTCCACCGCCCGGGCCAGGTCCTCCGCAAACTTCCTGCGATGTTGAGTGAACTTCCCGGTCAAGAAGGTCACCAACTGGTCCATCGACCACTGAGCTGGCGAGGTCAGACCCTGAGTCCCTGCCATTGCCTCCCTTGAACTCTGGTCCTCACTTCCAATCAACTTTTGATTCCTCCTTTTTCGCAGTTCCATAAACTGGGGGTCACCTCCTTCACTTCTCGCTTTTACAACTTCATTTTAAAAATCCCTGTAGAAATCCAGCTTAAAAGCCACAAAAAGACCACCAAGAGCGGGAGTTGCCAAATGTGCGACCTTTCACTCCATAGTCGCCACCGGTCCCCGCAGATTTCCTTTCTTAAAGGCATTAGTGAACCAGCTGGTCAACAATAGTTTCATGGACTTTTAATTCCCGATGTTTATTAGATCCAATTTCCACCATCTGCTGTGGTGGGATTCGAGGCCGGGTGGACAGAATATTACCCTGGGTTTCTGGATCGCCAGTCCAGTGACAATGCCACTCTGCCATCCCCTTCTGCAACAGATCCTTAGCAGGGACAAAGCTCAGCCTGTATGGAAGTGGACGATGGTGGAAGAGTTTGGGATATCCTTTTTGTATGTGGCGACCAAACAAAGAAAGTTTAATTTTTAAACAAAACCTTCAACCCTTTTTTATTGTTTTAAAAACTGATATTTTAAATGAAAGTTAAAGCAGGTTAACTTGATTTCTAGTTATCACAGTTCTGAAACGTACATCCTACAAGGATATGCAACACAGAAAAATAAAACTTAGCTGTCCCTTCATGAAATTTCAACAGAAATTAACTGCATCCTCATAGGATTCACTCCCTTCAGGCAAACCTTTCAAGCCTTCAAATATAAGAGCTTGAAAACGTAGAAGAGTCGAGTACTAAACCAGAACAATCTCTCAGGAAAGCAAAATGTTATTTATCAATTAAACTAAAGTAATGGAACACACCATGGCTGGCACGGTGACACAGTGATTAGCACTGCTGCCTCACAATGCCAGGGACCCGGGTTCGGGTCTGGCCTTGGGTGACTGCCTCTGTGGAGTTTGCACAATCTCCCCATGTCGGCGTGGGTTTCCTCTGGGTGCTCCGGTTTTCCCTCCAAAGTCCAATGATGAGCAGGTTAGGTGGATTGGCCATGACTAATGGGGATTGGGTGGTGGAGTGGCCTAGATAGAGTGCTCTTTTGGAGGGCCGGTGCAGACCGATGGGCCAAATGGTCCTCTTCTGCATTGTAGGTCTATCCAGTCGATTGCTGAACTGCACACTGGGAATATCTCAATTTCAATCCCTACATTCTGACTCTGCTGTGATATGCCCCATAGCTGAATAGTCTGTCAAAGCTTACCCATGTCAATTGACTACTGGAGCTTCAAAGTCTAGGCCCAGCAACACCACTCCAGCAAGTAGAAAATGCCTTTAGAAGGGACAGGTACAAAACTGTCAAAAGAGAAAGTCTAGAGCAGGCAGGTTCTTCTTGCCCTCTTTTGAAGACACATCATTTTGTAAAAGGTTTTAGGAACATCTGTAGCCAACTGGCACCTCATTTAAGTGGCCACATCTTAATAATAATAATTTTGTGGAAGCCTATCCAGCAAGTATAGTATAACATAGTTTTACCAGTTCAGAAGGTCATTCAGCCCAATAGGTCTTTGCTGGAGATGATGCTCCATACAAGCCACCTTCTCTCTCATTTAATCAAATTCTCATTTACAGTTCCATGCTTTTCTCCTTAAGTGTGTACATGTGTGTCATTTTGTGGGATGTGGGCATCTTTGGCTAGGTCAGAATTTATTGCCTTTCAGACAATGGTGGTGAGCTGCCTCTTGAACTGCTGCAGTCCCTGAGGTGTAGGTATACCCACTGTGCTGTTAGGGAGTTCCATGCTGTTGCCCCAGCGACAGTGAAGGAAGGGATATATATTTCCAAGTCAAGATGGTCTGTGACTTGGAGGGGAAGGTCCAGGTGGTTGTGTTCCCAGGTATCTGCTGCTCTTGTCCTTCTAGATGGTGGTGGTCGTGCATTTGGAAGGTGCTGTCTAAGGAACCTTGGCAAGTTCCTGCAGTGCATCTTGTAGATGGTACACATGACTTCCATTGTTCAATGGTGGGGTGGAGGGATTGAATGTTTGTGGAAGGAGTAGCAATCAAGTGGGCTGCTTTGTCTTGGATGGAGTCGAGCTTCTTGAGTGTTGTTGGAGCTGCACTCATCCAGGTAAATGGAGAGTATTCTATTACACTCCTGACTTGTGCCTTGTAGATGGTGGACAGGCTTTGGGGGGAGGGGGGGGGGGGGGGGTTAATGCCACTGAATATCATGGGGTGATGGTAAGACCCTCTCTGTAGGAGATGGTTATTGTGGTATTGAGAATGTAATTTGCCACTTGTCAGCCCAAGCCTGGATATTGTCCGGTCTTGCTGCATTTGGACACGGACTACTTCATTATCTGAGGAGGCGTGAATGGTGCCGAACATTGTGCAGTCATCTGCAAACATTGCCACTTCTGACCTTATGATGGATAGGAGGTCATTGATGAAGCAGCTGAAGATGGTTGGGCCTAGGACATTACCCTGAGGAACTCCTGCAGTGATGTCCCAGACAACCACAACCATCTTCCTTTGTGGCAGGTATGACTCCAACCAGCAGAGAGCAATGCCCCTGATTCCCAATGACACTAATTTTGCTAGGACTCCTTGATGCCATTCTCAGTCCAATGCTCCCCTGATGTCAAGGACACTCACCTCATCACTGGCATTCAGCGTTTTTGTCCATGTTAGAACCAAGGCTGTAATGAGGTCAGGAACTGAGTGAACCTGGCAGAACCCAACCTGAGCATCTGTGAGCAGGGTATTGCTGAGTAAGTGCCGCTTGATAGCACTGTTGATGACTCCTTCACTTTGCTGATAGACAGATACGGCGGTAATTGGCTGGGTTGGATTTGTCCTGTTTCTTGTGTACAGGACACACCAGGGCAACTTTCCACATTGCTTGGTAGATGCCAGTGTTGTAGCTGTACTGGAACAGCTTGGCTGGAGGTGTGGCAAGGTCTAGAGCACAAGTCTTCAGTACTATTGCCAAAATATTGTCAGAGCCCATAGGCTTTGCAGTACCCAGTGCCTTCAGCCGTTTCTTGATATCACGTGGAGTGAATCGTATTGGTGAAGACTGACATCTGTGATGCTGGGACTTCTGGAGGAGACCGAGATGGATCATCCACTCAGCACTTCTGGCTGCAGATTGTGGCGATTACCTCAGCCTTGTCTTTTGCACATACGTGCTGCGATTCTCCATCTTTGAGGAAGGAGATATTTGTGGAGCCTCCTCCTCCAGTGAGTTGTTCAATTGTCCACCACCATTCATGGCTGAATGTGGCAGGACTGCAGAGCTTAGGTCTGATGCGTTTGTTGTGGAATCGCTTAGCACTGTCTATTACTTGCTGCTTATTCTATTTAGCACACAAGTAATCCTGTGTTGTAGCTTCACCAGGTTGACACCTTATTTTTCGGTATCTCTGATGTTGCTCCTGGCATGCTCTCCTATAATAATCTTTATTAGTGTTACAAGTAGGCTTACATTAACAATGTAATGAGGTTACTATGTAAATCCCCTAGTCGCCCGACTACGGCGCCTGTACGGGTATACTGAGGGAGAATTCAGACTGTCCAATTCACTTAACAAGCCTCACAGCGCTGAGTTCCTGGGTTCGATCTGGCCCCGGGTCACTGTCCAATGTGGAGTTGCACATTCTCTCCGTGTCTACCTGGGTCTCACCCCCACAACACAAAAAAAGATGTACAGGGTAGGTGGATTGGCCCTGCTAAATTGGCCCTTAATTGGGAAAAAAAAGAATTGGGTACTTTAAATTTCTATTTTTAAAAAATGTACTGGGCTCCCACAGCCACTGTACATACAAATAATAAAAGTTTGGGGTATTTCTGTTTACACTGGGGAACAATGCAGGGGTGTCTGCTGTCCCTGATGCTTTTTGCACTGGCAATTGAGCCATTGGCAATGGTGTTTAAGGCTTCAATGGGGTGGAGAGGTATAGAGAGAGGAGGGATGGAGTATCGAGTGTCCCTGTTGGCAGATGACTTGCTGCTGTATGTCACGGATCCGGTGGATAGTGTGGATAGTATGAGGGGGATATTGAAGAGTTTGGCGCTTTTGCAGGGTATAAGCTTAATGTGGGAAAGAGCAAGGTGTTCCTTGTCAAAGCTCGGATGCAGGGGAGAGGTTTGGAGAAGTTGCCATTTCGGCTGGTCAAGCCGAGTTTCAATTCCTGGGAATAAGGGTGGCGCATAGTTGGACTCAGTTACATTAATTGAATTTGGCTAATTTGGTAAAGGGCAAGAAGGACTTCAAGAGGTGGGATATTCTTCTGCTTTCGTAGGCAGGGAGGGTCCAGACAGTGAAGATGACGGTTCTACCAAGTGTCTGTTTGTCGTTCAGAATCTGCCGATTTTTGTGCCTAAGTCTTTTTTTGGGAGGTTGAATAAGTTGATTTCGGATTTCATATGGGCGGGTAAGGTATCTCGGGTTAGGAGGGTTTTTCTGGAGAGGAACAGACGGAGGGGAGGGTTGGCTTTGCCAAATTTGTTGAATTATTACTGGGTGACGAACGTGGAGAAAGTTCAGAAGTGGGTCGTGGAGGACAGGTCGGCGTGGGGGCGAATGGAGGAGGCTTTGCATAGGGGGGTGGGTTTGAGAGTGCTGGTGCCTCTTCTGTTCTCGCTGGCTAAATACTTCTCGCGCCTGGTGGTGGTTGCATCGCTAATAGTATCGGTGCAGGCAACTTTTTTAAATTGAGGGCATGTCGCTGTCGACGCTGATTTGTGATCATCATTGATTTATTCCAGCAGGGTTGGACTCAATGTTCAAGGCGTGGGAATGCGAGGGGAAAGAGAGGTTCAGATATTTGTTCGTTGGCGGCAAGTTTACAGAGCTGGGAGAGTTGGTGGAGAAGTTTCAGTTGCTGAGGGGTTTCGGTATTTGCAAATTAGGGACTTTGTGAGGAAAGAGCTGGTTACGTTTCCAAGGTTGCCACCTCCGGCATTGCTATTGGGCGGGATTCTCCGACCCCCTGCCGGGTCAGAGAATCGCCGGGGGGAGGGGGGGGCGGCAAGAATCCCGCCCTCGCCGGCTGCCGAATTCTCCGGCACCGGGGATTTCGCGGGGGGCGGGAATCGCGCTTGTCAGCAGCCGCTGACAGCGGCAAACCCCGGCGATTCTCCGGCCCGCGATGGGCCGAGTGGCCGCCCATTTTCGGCCAGTCCAGCCGGCGTAAATTAGAGTAGGTACTTACCGGCGGGACCTAGCTGCGCGGGCGGCCTCGGGGGGGGATCTGGCCCTGGGAGGTGCCCCCACGGTGGCCTGGCCTACAATCAGGGCCCACCGATCCGCGGGGCACTCTATTCTTCCGCGTCGGCCGCTGTGGTCCTCCGCCATGGCCGACGCGGAGATTACCCCCCTTGCTCATGCGCTGGGATGACGCCAGCACACGCTGGCACTCCCACGCATGCGCCAACTTGCACCAGCCGGCAGAGGCCCTTCGGCACCAGTTGGCGTGGCGCCAAGCCCCTTCCCCGCCGGCCAGTGGGGCGCAAACCACTCCGGCGCCGGCCTAGCCGCTGAAGATGCGGAGGATTCCGCACTGTTGCTAACTTTTGCCTTAGTTTAATTGCTCTGTTTTATCACCTTTGCTCGAGTCGCCAGGTATCTTTCTGATACCGCCACGTGGTTCAAGTCCGAGTAATGATCAATAATCCAATACACCGCTTAGTAAGATTTAAATCAAAGCACATTTATTATACACAGTAATCACTACTCGTGTATAAATTCTACGTCTAAGCTACTTCTACGACTAACAGGCCGATACCTAACTTGGAACTGGCCCACTAGGTCAGGGAAACAAATGGCCTTTCGTTCGGGTTCTGAGCTAGCAGGATTCGAAGTTGGTACAGATTGGTAGCTAGGAGCGCCCATCTCGTAGCGAGCGTTGAATTATGACTTACTGGATATCAGCAGTGGCTGGACCGGTCACTGTCAAGGGTTGGATCGCGTTGCTGATTGACCCGGTCAAGAAGAGAAGAGAAGGACGATTTGAACTTGGGCTTGATTCTTATAGTCCCCAGCGGCTTCCCGCCTTTCGGGGCGGACCCTGTACCTGGTTCCAAGTGATTGGACTTTGTCCCAATCACTTGGTTCGATTTTCTCCAATGCTGGAGCGGTTCCCTGATCCATGGGCGGTCGTTCACCTCCCTTTGTGTAGGCTTCCGCTGGTGCCAAAGAGTCTGGTTTAGCTTTATGTTTCTAAATGTTGCTCATTGTTCCCGGGGATTGCTCATTAATATGCAGATGACTGGTGTTTTGTTATGCTGATGATTGCTGGTATCGATCTTGTCTGGCCTTTCCAGAGGTAAATACACACTCAACCTGCAGCTGCTCGTTTGTGTCCTGTTGGCTGACTTTCCCATCAGCCTTTGCCGTTCGCCATTTTAAATCGGGAGTTAGCCATTCTAAATCGGGAGTTAGCCATTTTAACTGGCTACATCCCTCCTTGTGATCCTAACGCGAAACGTGAAGAATCACATAACTATGTTGCTTTCCATTCCCTGACCTGGAGGGGGGGGAACGCTTCCTTCATGGCCTCTGCACTGACCATAGCTATGCAAAAAAATTTTAACTAACAATTCTAAGGGCGCTATGTCAAACAGGGACATGCATTACAAAACAATAAACTGGGAACCTCTAACTATTCTTAATACACTACACTCACTTAAACATTTCATCATCCTAACTTCCTCAATCATACAACAAAATCATAGCATTTCATACACAGCCTTTCCTGGCTTGGCAGTCAAGCTCAGGATCATACAATTTGCTCATGAACAGTTCTTTACATTTCTTTATTTACAATAAACGCAAGTGAATGCACTTTATTATAGATCGCGGGGGTCTGGTCGTATCCGAACATAGGGGATCTGATCCTATATACCGGGGTTCGAGCGCGGTAGGCTCTCCTTCTCCATTTCCATAGACGCATAGTCTGCACTAAGCAGCAGAGTATCGCTAATACCAGTAATGTTTCGATTACATAGGACAGAGAGTACCAGGTTATAAACCTGGCACACCAAGATGATGTGGTGTCACTGGTGACTGGGCTCTGGGTACTGCGGGGAAGTGAAACATTAACGGCTGGGGGGGGGGGGGGGGGGGGGGGGGGGGGGGCTTGAAGTCATGGGGTTCGCGTTCACGCGCAACCAAAAGTCCATATACATGATGCTGATCCATATGAAGGAAGTCCTCATGGCTCTTCTCTTTCCTTTTCTTTCTTCTCTTCTCCGGTCCTGGAGCTTCTGGAGTTCTGCGGAAACAAGCATAGTGTCTGTAACAATCTTTGTTTAATATCTCGTACGATAGTGTATCTGTCCTGTAGTGCCAATTACTCCCTTTATAATTGGTCACTATGTGTGACTCCCTCATTTTTTTCCCAAAAATCAAATTTTAGGACAAGACACACTTCCCAATAATGAGCTGTCTCGCAGACTGTGCGGTTTACCATCCAAATGTTTCAGGATGTAAATAGCATGGGGTTGGCAACCTAAAGGTTACCTAAAACAAAACAAAACTTTTTGAACTAAAAGTGCCAAAATGAGGTGCGTATGGGCCGCGACGGGTACGATTTGGATGGAGTCCCCGGGTGGGACGGCTACCAATGCCGTGTCTCTCCTACCCGAGTGTGGTTGACCAGAGGTGGGGTTCCCAGGCAGGGCGGGTCCCAAGCCGTTTCTCCACTGCCTGAGCAACCAACAAGAACGGGCAAAAAATGTAGTCATCGTGGTGGGGCTGCCGTAGTGGTTCTTTCCTTCGAACCAGAAGGGCAGTTATGAGCGGGCGTCTGGTTCCTTAACCAGTCTCTGCAGACAAGCTAGTTCCGCTGAACTAGTGTCCGGCAATAGTGAGTCTCTACAGGCAAGTCCTCAGAGGATTCGGCCAAATAGGCGTAGGGCAGTGAGAAAAAAAATTCTCCTGTCGGACATACAACATTTAACAAACTTACACACAACATAAAACATTCTGCAGGTTCCATCAGAAAGGACAACACTTCTCCCAAGCGGTTCCTTTTACTTACAACATCATCTGGACACCTCAGTTCTCGGTTGCGAACAGGGTCGCAAAGGGGTTCTCGGTTTGGGAGTCAGACCCAAGGTCGTCCTCTTCTCCCGGGTGCCACACTCTTGAGTGTATCAGGGCTGAAAGGGCTGCATGGTGTGAGGTCAGGTTGCTCTCGTCGTTGTGGACGAGTCTGAACGAGTTATCTCGGTGCCAGTAATTGGTGTCTAGCTGTGTGGGGACAAAATTGGGGTTGTCAGTGTGGTTCGGTGGTGGGGTTTGTTTAGGAAAGTGATCATGAAGGGATCACTTTGATCGTAGTCGGAATCGCTGGGTGTGGGTCCTGTTGCACGGGGATAGTAGGGAGGTGTGCTGTGGCTATCGTCCGAGTCACTGTCGCTGTCTCTGCTGCTGCAGTCTGTGGGCATTCTGGGGCGGAGTGTATATTGCGGGGGTGGAGTCGAGGTCGGGTCCGTGGCTGGGCTGGATGTGGTGGGGGTTGGTAGGGTTATGTTGGCTGTGGGCGGGGCGTGGTGTGCTGCGTCGAGCATGACGTGGTGTGTGTGGTTCGACTGTGTTCCATATGCCTTCAGCTGGTTTATATGAAACCACGCAGTCTTACCATTGGGGTACTTTATTTTATAAACGGAAGGGCTTACTTTATCCGCAATGGAATACGGACCCGAGTATTTTGGTGACAGGAATGTGCTGGGGTTATATACAGAGAGCATCACTTGCTGTCCGATACTGTACTCAGTCACATGCACCGTCTTGTCGAAACAAGCCTTGCTCTGTTTCTTCCTTGTGCCCAATTTTACTGCGGCTGCTAGCTGAGCCGTTTTAACATTTTCCACTAATTGCTGTACTGCTTTCTCGTGTGTGAGGGCTGGACAAGTCCAAACCTAACAAATATGCTGTGCCTTTCATGGGGCGTCCGGTCATGAGGGTGTGTGGGGTGTAACCTGTGGAAGTAGAAATTGTGTTACGTATAAACATCAGCGCAAAAGGGAGGACTGAGTCCCAAGTGGTGTTGTTCTGCTGGACCATTTGTCTGAGGGTGGATTTTAGGGTCTGATTCATGCGCTCCACGATACCACTCGACTGTGGGTGGTATGCTATGTGGAATGTTTGGGTGATGCCAAATATCGTGAGGACGTTCTGCATGACACGTCCCGTAAAATGGGAACCTTGGTCAGATTCAATGCTGCGGGGGCGTCCCCATCTTGTAAAAATGTGGTGGGTCAAAATCTTGGCTGTGGTTTTTGCAGTGTTTGTGCGGGCTGGGAATGCTTCCACCCATTTTGTAAATGTGTCAATTACCACAAGTACATATTTATAGCCATTCCTGCAAGGGGGCAATGGTCCTATAAAATCGATCTGGAGGTTAGTCCGGGGCCATTAACTGGTCGGGTGTGGCTGAGTTGGGCCTTTTTGGCATATCTGTCCGGATTATTCTGGGCGCAGATAAGACAATTCTCTATGTAATGGTTTACATCTTCCTTCAAATTCGGCCACCAACAAAGCTGCTTGAGATGGGCTGTTGGGGGGGGGGGGGGGGCAGAAATTCCGTGAGGCTGTTGCAGACATAGAGGCTGTCTGAGTATATGTCTGCTGGGCTGGGCCGGGGAAGGAATCTGGGTGCTCAACTATATATATGTGATGGCCGCGAGCTCTGCTGCCTGCGCACCTGAGTGTCCGGGTAGTTTTAACGATATTTCCTCGAGGGCACATCCCTGCGCGTCCTCGACATAGATACCGCAACCTGTTATGTGCTTCCCATCCAAGACTGTGGAAGATCCATCCACATAGATCTTTATGGGCTCACACGTATCCATGTGCTGGGGGCTCTGGGTCGAACTACCTATCGTTCTGGGGGGGGGGGGGGTTCGCAATAAAGGGGCCTGTGCTGTGGTGTGGGGAGATAATCTCACATTCATGGGGGGTTCCGGGGTACTGTAAGTTGTCGGCTAAATAGGTGTGCGTCTTTGTCCGTTTAACAGTGATGTCCCGGCCCTGCAAGAGAAGGGTCCATCTCGCTGCTCGAATCTGACTAACTGTACCGTCCTTGAGTCGTCCGTCCAATAAAAGTTGGGTGGGGGTGTGTTCGGTGAGAATTGTGATGGGGTTCAGTCTGGTAATGTACGAAAAATACTGGACTGCCCAGAATACTGCGAGGAGGTGCCTCTCACAGGCTGAAAATCCCTGCTCCAGAGCATCTAAAAGTCTGGAGGCATAAGCTACGGGCTTTAACTGGTCGTGTCGTTCCTGGAGGAGCACAGCCGAAACGGTGCGGTCTGTGGCCGCTACCTCTATGGCGTAAGGGGAAAGCGGGTCTGGAACTTGTAGTGCGGGGGCTGCCATGAGTGCCTGTTTTAAAGAGTCTACAGCATCCATATGCTGCGGAAGCCATTCCCAGGGGGCTCCCTTCTTTAGGAGGTCTGAGAGGAGCGCTGCCTTGCTGGCGAAACCGTCCATGTGGTTTCGTTAGTAGCCAACCAGTCCTAAAAACGACCGGAGGGCTGAAACGTTCTGGGGAAGGGGCAATTTAGCAATCGAGTCAATCCTTGTATGCTCGATCTCGCGTTTACCGTGTGTGATAATTGTTCCCAAATATATCACTTTGTCTTCCAAAATCTGGGCCTTTTTGGGTTGACTTTACAACCGATTGAGTGTAATAGTTCCAGGAGTTCGGACAGAAGCTCAATGTGCTCTTCCTTGGTGTCTGTCTGCAGTAGTAGGTCGCCTACATACTGTACCAGACATTCGGGGCGAGAAAATTTGGCTAAACCATTTGCCAGCTGTCGGTGGAAAATGGAGGGGGAGTTGTGGAACCCTTTAAAGGTGAAGGCAAATTTGTACTGGCACACCTTTGCCAATGGAATGGACCAGAATCCATTACTGATGTCCAAAACCGTAAAGAATCGGGAATTGAGTCCCTGCTTGAGCATGGTCTCGGGACTTGTGGCTACTGTGGGGACTGCTGCGGGGGTGACTTTGTTGAGTTCCCGGTAATTGATGGTCAGTCGCCGTGATCCATCGGGCATTCTCACTGGCCAAATCAGGGCATTATTAGTGGAGGCTACTGATCTAAGTACGCCCTGCTCTAATAAGCTTTCTATTACCTTAGAGATTTCTCACTCTGCCTCTTGGGGAAATCCATACTGTTTTTGGGGTCTAGGGTCAGGTCCTGTTACTTGTACGGAGCCAGTCATCCGCCCACAGTCGTGCTTGTGGGTCGCGAATGCTGCCCTGTTCTTTTGCAGAACTGCCCTAACCTGCTTGTCCACCCTAAGCGTGGTCGGGTTGAACCAAAATTCGCCTACGGCGCTAATTTTGTTCATGTACTCTCCTATGTTGAGCGTTGCGGGGGCTCTTGCGGATTTTGCCATCTTCCAGACACACTGGTTGACTGGATCGAATGAAAGGTGGTGGGAATTCATGAAATTGATTCCCAGAATGTGTTCTGCTGTGTGGGGCAGGTCAACTAAAACTACGGGGTGCTTGGTGGTAATGGTACCGATTTGAATGGGTACAGGGGCTGTGATGTGTCCCTGCTGTGAGTGGCTTGTAAAGCCGCTGAGGGTGATAGTGGCTGTAGTGGGCCACGTGTCTTTTTGAAACATGTTGGAGGAATTTATTGTGGTGCGGGACCCTCCTGTGTCCCAGAGAAATTCGATGGGCTGTCCCCGAATTTTTGCTGCAACTACCGGTCATCAGGACCTATCCCAAAGGGTGTCGCAGACCCAACTGGGGGAGCCCGTACACCGTCAGTCCGTTCCGGTCAAGTCCGTCTGATCTGAACGGGCGCTAACATTATGAATGGGCTGTCCTTTTTCTTACTCAGAGTGCCCGTCTGCTGGGCTCTCTGTGGGTTTTAGGGGCATTGCATTCTCTTGCGAAGTGTCCCAACTGTCCGCAGTTGTAACACTCCTGTGACTTTGGTGGGGGGCTGTTCTTTCCCTCATTCACCCGTGCGGGGTCGTGGTGTGTTGTCTTTACTGCCTGCATATCTGCGCCGGCCTGCGTTTCCTCAGTATTCTTAACTGAGGGTTTACTTTGAACAGATTGCTCCCAAGCGCAGGACAATCTTTCCACTACCCACTTCGCGTTATGGGCCTCCTCTGAGGGATCATAACTTGCGCAGGCTTTCTGTCCTGTTTCTGTGGCATGGAAGATAAGGGTGCGGGTCCATTTGGCCATGTTGTCTAGGGACAAATGGGCACGGTCTAAGTCTCCAAAGACTGCTGCAAAATGAATCCACAGGCGCCCAGAAAACGCTGTGGGGTGCTCGGATTTCTTTTGCCTACATTTGTTGAGGCCATCTACAGGGTCACCCCGGTTATACCCGATCGCATCCAGGATCGCGGTATGCATTTCTGCAAGGATGCCTCCTCCTACATTCTGTGGGTCGGGAAGGGCTGTTGCTACTGACGGATCTAAACTTAAAACTGTGAGCTTTACATGCTCTCGCTCATCCAGGCCGTACATGGTCGCCTGATGCTTAACTGTGGAATAGAGGACTTCCGGGTGCGGCTATGCAGAGCTAGGTCGCATATTCGGTAGCTCCCGCTTGGAACGGACTTTTGGGCTCTTTTACAGGGCCCCCACGGCATTTGTTTGACATTTCCCGGTTTGGCAGGAAGACTGCAACATTCCCCTGACAGTGTCGCCCAGGAATTTTATGTCTTTTGGCTATCAAACCCGGCAGAAACAGTAAACGATTTGGCTGTAACTGCAGGATTAACAGAGCCTCTTCCAGCATGCAGGCGGGGGAAGGGCAAGCTTAAAGCTGCAAACGGACCTGAGGGCCTTTATCAAAGTTGAATTCTAACAGCAGAGGGAACAACTGTGAAAAGATCTCACCAAGGCCACTGAAGAAGCTGGGACGAGGCTTCCGGTGGCGGCCATGGAGGAGTAGGTAGCGCATTCGGCAGCTCCCGTCTGGAATGGACACTTAGACCTTTTTCAGAAGTTTCCACAGACATTTTGGGGTAGATTGGTGAAGCGAATACTGCCAAAAGGATTCCCTCTCGAGACTTCCGGTTGCGGCTATGCGGAGCTAAGTCGCACATTCGGCGGCTCCCGCAAAAACTGACTTTTGGGCTCTTTTCTGGCCCCCAAGGGCACTTTTTCGACGTTTCCCAGTGTGGGAAGGAGTTAATAATAGCTCCCCGTCAGTATATGGCTTTAACTAGGAGCGGGGTGACAAAAAAGGTGGTGGTGGACCAGAAGAAGGGAGGGAAGAAGGACAAAATGGCGGCGGGCGGAGACCAGGCAGCGTGGAGGCAGTGGGCGGAGGACAACAGGAGGGTATCCAGCGCTGCCTCAGAGAGATTAAAACGGACCTGCTAGAGCCGATGAAGGCTTCTATTGATGAGCTGCTGGAGACACAGACGGCCCAGGGGGTGGCGATCCGAGAGGCACAACAAAAGATCTCTGACAATGAGGACGAGATCTTAGTCCTGGCGGTAAAGGTGGAGGCACACGAGGCGCTCCACAAGAAATGGCAGGAGCGGTTCGAGGAGATGGAGAATCGGTCGAGGCGGAAGAATCTGTGGATTCTGGGCCTCCCGGAGGGGCTGGACGTGGGGGCCTATGTGGTCACCATGTTAAACTCACTGATGGGAGCGGGGTCCTTCCAGCGGCCCCTAGAGCTGGAAGGGGCCCATAGAGTGTTGGCGAGGAGGCCCAAGGCTAACGAGCCTCCACGGGCGGTGCTGGTGCGGTTCCATCGGTTCGTCGATCGGGAGTGTGTGCTCAGGTGGGCCAAGAAGGAGAGGAGCAGCAGGTGGGAGAATGCGGAGGTTCGGATATATCAGGACTGGAGTGCGGAGGTGGCGAAGAGGAGGGCCGGGTACAATCGAGCGAAGGCGGTGCTGCACAGGAAGGGGGTGAAGTTTGGCATGTTGCAGCCGGCGCGACTGTGGGTTACCTACAAGGACCGGCACCATTATTTTGAGTCTCCGGAGGCGTGGTGGGCCTTTGTTCAGGCCGAGAAGCTGGACACAGTCTGAGGGTCGGGATGGGCGATTGGGGACTGTGGTGGATATGTTATGCCTATTTTTGGTTCGGGGGGGGGGGGGCCCTGCATTGTTTTGGGTTTCTTTTTCTCTGTGTTTTTCTCTTTCGGGTTGGGGAGGGTGGATGGGGCGGGTTGGGCACTGTTTTGGTTGGTGCTGGGGCCTGGTAGGTGGAGAGCGCGGGATCTTTTTCCCGCGCCGAAGACTGGGGGGGGTGGGACCGGGGCGGGGAGGCGAGGATTGTTTCCCGCGCTTAGAACGGAGGGGGAGAGCCTGTGAATGGGGAGCGGGAGAGGAGGGTGTGCCACACAATGGGAGGAGTCGAAGGGGAGGCGGGAGTGGCCGGGGTCAGCAGGAGTCCGCTGACTTGCGGAAGTGCAATGGGGGGAGTAAACCAGATAGGATGGGTCCTAGCCGGGGGGGGGGGGGATCGAGTTGCTGCTGCTAAGATCAAGGAGGAGCTGGAGCGAGTGGGGTGGGTCGAGACGGGGGTATGCCGCTGTGGGGAACGGGCCAGGTGTGGGGTGCGGGCGCGTGGCTGGCCGAGGAGGGGTCATGGCTAGTCGGCGGGGGAGGGGGGCTGGTAGCCCCCTGATCCGGCTGATAACCTGGAATGTAAGGGGACTGAATGGGCCGGTTAAGCGGGCCCGCGTGTTCGCGCACCTGAAGGGGCTCAAGGCGGATGTGATTATGCTCCAGGAGACACACCTGAAGGTGGCAGACCAGGTAAGACTGAGGAAAGGGTGGGTAGGTCAGGTGTTTCACTCGGGGCTAGATGCCAAAAATCGAGGGGTGGCGATCTTGGTGGGAAAGAAGGTGTTATTCGAGGCGTCGTGCATTGTGGCAGATAAGAGACTTTAACACGGTGTTGGATCCTGCACTGGATCGCTCCAGGTCTAGGACGGGTAGGAAGCCGGCGGCGGCTAGAGTGTTGAGGGGATTCATGGACCAAATGGGAGAGGTGGACCCTTGGAGATTTGCAAGGCCGGGGGCTAGGGAATTTTCATTCTTCTCACATGTCCATAAGGCTTATTCTCGAATCGACTTTTTCATTTTGAGTAGGGCGCTGATAGCGAGAGTAGAGGATACCGAGTATTCGACAATAGCCATTTCGGACCACGCCCCGCATTGGGTGGACTTGGAGATGGGGGAGGAGAGGGACTAGCGCCCGCTGTGGCGCTTGGAGGTGGGGCTGTTGGCGGACGAGGAGGTGAGCGAGCGGGTCCGAGGAAGTATAGAGAGGTACTTGGAGACCAACGACAACGGGGAGGTCTGAGTGGGGATGGTATGGGAGGCACTGAAGGCGGTGGTGAGGGGAGAGCTGATCTCCATCAGGGCCCACAAGGAGCGGAGGGAGCGGGGGGAGAGGGAGAGGCTGGTGGGGGAGATGGTGAGGGTAGACAGGAGGTATGCGGAAGAACCCGAGGAAGGATTGTTGAGGAAGAGGCGCAGCCTCCAGGCCGAATTCGACCTGGTGACCACCAGGAAGGCGGAGGTGCAGTGGAGGAAGGCCCAGAGGGCGGTCTACGAGTATGGGGAAAAGGCAAGCCGGATTCTGGCGCATCAGCTTCGGAAGCGGAACGCAGCTAGGGAGATCGGGGAAGTTAAGGACAGGGGAGGGAGCGTGGTGCGGAGTGGGGTTGGCATCAATGGGGTCTTCAGGGACTTCTACGAGGAATTGTACCAATCCGAGCCCCCACGGGAAGGAGGGAGGGATTGGCCGTTTCCTGGACCAATTGAGGTTTCCAAAAGGTGGAAGAGGGACTGCTGGCGGGACTGGGGGTCCCGATTGGGCTGGAGGAGCTGATCAAAGGGATAGGAAGCATGCAGGCGGGGAAGGCACCGGGGCCAGACGGTTTCCCGGTCGAGTTCTATAAAAAATATATGGACCTGTTGGGCCCGCTGTTAGTTAGGACCTTCAATGAGGCAAGGGAGGGGGGGGGCTTTACCCCCGACAATGTCCCGGGCACTGATCTCCTTGATCCTGAAGCGGGACAAGGATCCCCTGCAATGTGGGTCTTACAGACCGATTTCCTTGCTAAATGTAGATGCCAAGGTGCTGGCGAAGGTCTTAGCCACGAGGATTGAGGATTGTGTGCCGCAGATCATCCATGAAGACCAGACGGGGTTTGTGAAGGGGAGACAGTTGAACGCGAATGTGCGGAGGCTTTTGAACGTTATCATGATGCCGGCGAGGGAGGGGGAGGCGGAGATAGGGGTGGCGATGGACGCTGAGAAAGCCTTTGACAGGGTAGAGTGGGGGTACCTGTGGGAGGTGCTGAAGAGGTTCGGGTTTGGGGAGGGGTTTGTCAGGTGGGTTAGGCTGTTGTATGAGGTCCCGATGGCGAGTGTGGCCACAAATAGGAGGAGGTCCAAGTACTTTCAGTTGCACCAAGGGACGAGACAGGGGTGTCCCCTGTCCCCCCTGCTCTTCGCACTGGCGATTGAACCCCTGGCTATGGCACTGAGAGAGTCGAGGAACTGGAGGGGGTTTGTGCGGGGTGGGGAGGAGCATAGGGTGTCGCTTTATGCGGACGACCTGCTGCTGTATGTGGCGGACCCGGTGGGAGGAATGCCAGAGGTAATGAGGATCCTTAGGGAATTCGGGGACTTTTCGGGGTGCAAGCTCAATATAGGGAAGAGCGAGCTGTTCGTAGTTCAGCTAGGGGACCAGGAGAGGGGGATTGGCGAGCTCCCACTAAAAAGGGCGGAGAGGAGCTTCAGGTATTTGGGGGTCCAGGTGGCCAGGAGCTGGGGGGCCCTGCATAGGCTTAACTTTACAAGGCTGGTGGAGCAAATGGAGGAGGAGTTCAGGAGGTGGGACGCGTTGCCGCTGTCCCTGGCGGGTAGGGTGCAGTCAATCAAAATGACGGTGTTCCCAAGGTTTTTGTTCCTGTTCCAGTGCCTCCCCGTATTTATCCCAAAGGCTTTTTTCAGGCGGGTTAACAGGAGTATAATGGGGTTTGTGGGGACGCGAGGG
Source organism: Scyliorhinus torazame (assembly GCF_047496885.1). Classification (NCBI taxonomy): domain Eukaryota; kingdom Metazoa; phylum Chordata; class Chondrichthyes; order Carcharhiniformes; family Scyliorhinidae; genus Scyliorhinus; species Scyliorhinus torazame. The sequence continues at coordinate 179,254,220 of NC_092714.1, forward strand.
ACTCCGAGGGTGAGAAGGGTGTTCCTGGAGTGGAGTAGAGATGGGGGGGGCTGGCGCTGCCCAACCCCTGTGGGTACTACTGGGCCGCCAATGCGACAATGGTGCGCAAGTGGGTGATGGAGGGGGAGGGGGCTGCATGGAAGAGGCTGGAGACGGCGTCCTGTGTGGGTACGAGTCTGGGGGCGTTGGCAACGGTGCCGCTCCCTCCAAGGAGGTATACCACGAGCCCAGTGGTGGCGGCGGCCCTCAAACTTTGGGGGCAGTGGAGGCGGCATAGGGGGGAAGGTAGGGCCTAGGCGTGGACCCCATTACGGGGGAACCACCGGTTCGCCCCAGGAAGAACAGGTGGAGGGTTTTCGGGGTGGCACAGGGCAGGGATACTAAAGTTGGGGGACCTGTTTGTGGACGGGAAGTTCGCGAGCTTGGGTGAGATGGAGGAGAAGTATGGGCTCCCCCCGGGGAACACCTTCAGGTACTTACAGGTAAGGGCGTTTGCCAGACGGCAGGTGGTGGAATTCCCACGGCTGCTGCCACACACAGTACAGGACAGGGTGCTCTCGGGGGAGTGGGGAAGATCTCGGAAACTTACCAGGTGATTCAGGAGGAGGAGGAGGCCTCGGTGGTGGAGTTGAAAGGTAAGTGGGAGGAGGAGTTGGGAGAGGAGATCGAAGAGGGGACGTGGGCAGATGCCCAAGGGAGGGTGAACTCTTCCTCTTCGTGCGCGAGGCTCAACCTCATACAGTTTAAGGTGCTGCACAGGGCACACATGACCGGGACAAGGATGAGCCGGTTCTTTGGGGGTGAGGACAGGTGTGTTAGGTGCTCAGGGAGCCCAGCAAATCACACCCATATGTTCTGGGCATGCCCAGCGCTGGAGGAATTTTGGAAGGGCGTAGCGAGGACGGTGCCGAGGGTGATAGGTGTCGAGGGTGGTAGGATCCAGGGTCAAACCGGGCTGGGGGCTCGCAATATTTGGGGTGGCAGAGGAGCCGGGAGTGCAGGAGGCGAAATAGGCTGGAATTCTGGCCTTTGCATCCCTGGTAGCCCGGCGAAGGATTCTCCTTCAGTGGAAAGATACGAGGCCCCCAAGCGTGGAATCTTGGATCAGCGATATGGCAGGGTTCATTAAATTGGAGAAGGTGAAATTCGCCTTGAGAGGGTCGGTACAAGGGTTCTTTAGGCGGTGGCAACCGTTCTTAGACTTCCTGGCAGAACGATAGATATTGGTCAATGGCAGCAGCAGCTCGGGGGGTGGGGGGGGTTTACTTTATTTTTGTTTATGTTATTTACACTGGAAGGGTCTGAGGGGGTGTATACACCTGTTGTCTTAAGTCGGGGTGTTAATGTTAATTTATTATTTAGGCACGGGGGGGGGGGGGGGTTTGGGGGGTTTGCTTTTTTAGATTGTGTTTTGTACTTAACCCTGTTGGTTTCTTTTTTCTTTCTCATTTGGTTATTGATATTTTATGAAAACCTTTCATAAAAATTATTTTTTTAAAAAACTGTGGCAAAGAAATGGTGGGTGTCTGAGGTGGGGAGGAACGGTGTGATCTTATCGCACGCGTCCCGTAATTGGGTCACTGTTAAGGGGGTGGAATATTGAAATTCGGCATCGTCCGATGGGGCTGTGCGGTGGGTGGTTACAGGGTTCATTGGAGCTTGAACTATCTGCTGTGTGGCGGGTTGGGGCGCATTTCTCTTTTGTTGCTTTCCCTGCGCACATGTTCCCTGAACATAGCTCTGCGCTGTTTCGTTCAATTCTTCCCAATCAGGGCCGCCTTCCTGATCTAATCTTTCTCCAAAGGTTTCCTGAAAACCTTTTTGAACAGAAAGCAGCGATTGCAGCTCTGCAATCTGCTTCAGGCACTTTGCGTGGTCTAATGTGCTTTGTCTTTGTTCTGTGGTGGCAGCATGGAGTGCTCTTAATGCTGCCTTGAGGTCACTACACTGTTTTTGTAATGCCTCTATCTGTTTTTCCGTTTCTTCTCGTACCAGGACTGCACGTTGCGTGTTCTGATAGGCCTTTTCATATTGAGACTGGAAGCTGTTTAAGTGCGCCAGACTGGTGAGCCCTTTTGGCATCATCCACCTCTCCATCTTTTGATGCCAATTTCCTTCTCAAGTCTAAATTCTACCTCGCTTACATCGACCTTACTCATCTGATGTATGCCCTCTACTTCTTTCCGGAGGGATTGCCATCGGCTTACGAGCTTTCCCTCAGCTCTTTTTGTGGATCTCGCTCAGGTTCTCCCACCAAGTATGTCCTATACTCCCGGGACCGGATTCCTCGTTATCACAGAATTCATTCCAAAGGGGCCATCCTTTCCCTGAGATATTTCCTGATCTCTTCCTCCCAAATGGGACATTGTCCCATTCTACTGCTGCTGGTCACTGCGACCGCAAATTCCTCAGGGTTCATTAGGCGCTGCATTGCCTGCATTGCCATCTTTCCTATCCGAATGCTTCTTTTAAATTTGGAACAGGGGAGCTAAGGCGATGCTGTAAATACGAGTATGGCTTTCGCTACTTTTCGATATACAAACTTCCGACAGTTTTGACGCAACAAAAATCTATCAGTTTTGCCTTATAGCCCTATTAGTTACGCATGCATACACACACTTCCGAATTATGAGTATTGATCAGAACTGCTTGAACGCTTGTGGTTTTCGGTTTCCAATTGGATCTCTAATTCAAATTCTGGGTTCTCCCGGAGTGGTTTTCCACTTCTAGATCGGGTCCCGTCAGTATGTCGCCAAATAATGTTGCTAACTTTCTCCTTGGTTCAATTGCTCTGTTTTATTACCTTTGTTCTTGAGTCGCCAGGTATCTTTCTGATACCGCCACGTGGTTCAAGTCCGAGTAATAATCAATAATCCAATACACCGCTTAGTAAGATTTAAATCAAAGCACATTTATTATACACAGCAATTACTACTCATGTATAAATTCTACGTCTAAGCTACTTCTACGACTAACAGGCCAATACTTAACTTGGAACTGGCCCACCAGGTCAGGGAAACAAATGGCCTTTCGTTCGGATTCTGAGCCTGCGGGATTCGAAGTTGGTACAGATTGGTAGCTAGGAGCACCTATCTCGTAGCGAGCGTTGAAGTAAGACTTACTGGATATCAGCGGTGGCTGGACCAGTCACTGTCAAGGGTTGGTTCGCGTTGCTGAGTGACCCGGTCAAGAAGAGAAGAGAAGGACGATTTGAACTTGGGCTTGATTCTTATAGTCCCCAGGGGCTTCCCGCCTTTCGGGGTGGACCCTGTACCTGGTTCCAAGTGATTGGACTTTGTCCCAATCACTTGGTTCGATTTTCTCCAATGCTGGAGCGGTTCCCTGATCGATGGGCGGTCTTGAGGTGGTCGTTCACCTCCCATTGTGTAGGCTTCTGCTGGCGCCAAAGAGTCTGGTTTGGCTTTATGTGTCTAAATGTTGCTCATTGTTCCTGGGAATTGCTCATTAATATGCAGATGGCTGGTGTTTTGTTATGCTGATGGTTGCTGGTATCAATCTTGTCTGGCCTTTCCAGAGGTAAATACACACTCAACCTGCAGCTGCTCGTTTGTGTCCTGTTGGCTGACTTACCCATCAGCCTTTGCCGTTCGCCATTCTAAATCAGGAGTTAGCCATTCTAAATCAGGAGTTAGCCATTCTAAATCACGAGTTAGCCATTTTAACTGGCTACAGCATCTTTGGGGCGGCCCGACGCCGGAGTGGTTCACGCCACTCCTCGGCGCCGGAGTTGCCCGCCCTGCCGACTCCCGCAGAATCCCGCCCATTGTGTCTGAGGATGAGATAGGGAAGGTAGGGTCTCCGATATCTATGGTGAGTTAATGGGGAGGGAGAGGACCTCGGTGGAGGAGGTCAAATAGATGTGGGAGGAGGAGCTGGTGGTGGGGGATTCAAAACGGGGTATGGAGCGAGGCCCTACGGAGGATAAATTCGACCTCATGTGCGAGATTGAACCTAATTCAAATAAGGTGGTGCATAGAGCGCGCATGACAATATCACGGATGACTGTCTTTTCCAGGGGTGGAGGATAAATGTGGACAGTGTTCAAGGGGGCCAGCAAACCACACTCATGTTCTGGTCCTACCCGAAATTGGTAGAGTTTTGGGAGGCCTCTTCGGGGATTATGTTGGAGATTTTGAGGGTGAAGGTGGCCCTGAGTCCGTGGATGACGATATTCAGGGTATCGGAGGTCTGGGAGTGCAGGTGGGGAGAGAGGCTGACGTGTTGGCCTTTGCCTCCCTGATAGCCTGGAGGTGGATCTTGTTCCAGTGGCGGGTTTCAGATGGATGAGTGATCTGGTGGAATTCCTACATCTGTTAAAGATAAAGTTTACACACCTATTCTCCAGGTTTATTAGTATCTTGCTGCATTTTGCACAGTTCTCTGTACCAACTATATCCCCTCATTTGGTGTGGTCTGTAAATTTTTAAAATTTTATTTCCAATTCCCGAGTCCACAACATTGGTCCCAGCATCACTTCTCATGTTTTGTCTATCAGCAGGATGGCACCATGGCCAAGTTGGACTCGGGTGAGGGTATACAACCAAAACATGACCCAACAACTGACCCGTGCTGTATATTTCCAGTGCTTTCTAGTTTGAATATGGTCAAACTGATTCCTTCCATCGCTCACATATTTTCAAGCAGGAGTTGCTTGGATAGCCATATATTAAAAAGCCTTTATTTTTTTAAAAAACATCTTTTTGCACATCAAAAGGTTGATTACAGCACAGATAAGGTTTGCAATCTATGTGCCATCATGATCAACCACATTGAGAACTTCGAGCCACTCCTCTATCAATGGTCCAATATAGGTCCAATGAAGTATCCCAACCTAACTTTCTCTTTCAAATGCTGAATGGTCCAGTGGGCATTATTAGGATGGTGGTTTTTATTTCAAATTACAGCACCTGCAATTCTTTTTGCTGCAAACACTTGACGATCAGAGACCAAAATGGCTCACCTTAAAAATCCCTGCAACAGACAGGGTCAAGCTGGAGGTTTTAGAAACCAATAGGAACTCAGAGAAACACAGTCCAAATGCCAGAAAGCCCCCTGCGGCCAACACAAACATCATATGCAGCAGATTTGACGTCTCGTGGTAACGAAACAGTTTCTCTGAGGCAGACAGGCTTAGTCCTTGTAAAAGGGAAAACCCAAAATGTTAGTTGAGCACAGAGGACCAGCAATAGTCATCCAACTTTAATGTAAAATTATAGTTTTACAGCAGAACACAATGAACAGCACAAAAATAGGCCATTCAGCTCATCTGGCTGTTTATGCTCCACTTGAGCTTGCTCCCACTCCCTATTCATCTCACTCTATCTGCTTATCCTTCTATTCTTTTTTCTCTGATAGTTGTGAAATCTCTCCCCAATGAGTGGTAGAGGACGGGTCATTGAATAGGTAGGTTGATTCCCTTGTTAGTCAAGATTCACCTGAGGAAGGAGCAGCGCTCCGAAAGCTAGTGACATCGAAACAAACCTGTTAGACTTTAACCTGGTGTTGTAAGACTTCGTACTGTGCTCACCCCAGTCCAACGCCGGCATCTCCACATCAAGAATCTAAGGGTCATGGGGTGGTGGACAGTATAGTTGCATTGAGGCCACAATCAGGTCAGCCATGATCTTATTGAATGGCACAGCAGGCTCGAGAGGCCAAATAACCTACTTCTGCTCCTAATTCGTATCTTTGAATATTTTTCTCCTGCATTTACTTAATTAGCTTTCTCAATAAATCAATGCTATTTGCCTAATATTCTACCTGCAGTAGCTGGTTCCACATTTTACCTATTCTCTGGTTAAAGTTGTTTCTCCTAAATTCTCTATTAGATTTATTGGTGATGATCCTATATTTATATGTGTCTTCCAGTTTTGGTCTACTGCACAAATAGAATCTAGGTCTGCCCTATCAAACTCTTCCATCATTTTAAAAATCTCTGAACAGCCCCAGGCCTGTTCAACATTTCCTAAGATGTATAACCTCTCAGTTCTGGTATCATCCTTGTCGTTCCTTTTTGCATCTTCTCCAGTGGCTCTTTATCGTTTTAGAATTATAGATCCACAAGGGCATCAAGGGTTATGATGGGTTGGCAGGCATGAAAGTGGAATTTAGGTCTCAATTAGATCAGCCTTGATCTTAATGAATTACAGAACAGCCTTGATGATTCGAGTGGTTTACACCTGCTCCTATTTCGGCACGGTGGTACAGTGGTTAGCACTGCTGCCTCACAGCTCCAGGGTCCCAGGTTCAATTCCTGCCTCGGGTGACTGTGTCGAGTTTGTACTTTCTCCCTGTGTCTGCGTGAATTTCCTCCGGTTGCTCGGGTTTCCTCCCACAGTTCAAAGATGTGCAGGTTAGGTGGATTGGCCATGTTAAATTGTCCCTTAGTGCCCAAAAGGTTAGATGGGGTTATTGGGGCCAGGGTGGAGGCGTGGGCTTAAGTAGGCTGCTCTTTCCAAGGACTGGTGCAGACTCGATGGTCCGAATAGCCTCCTTCTGCATTCTAAATTCTATGACAATCTATGACAAAAGAACAATTATCCACCTGGAGTCCCACCGTCTAGATAAACACCACCCACCCCCTCCGTGCCCCCTGCCAAATGATTCTTTTGTTATTTAGTTATTCAGATTAAAACAATAACATGGCTTTGAGGTATTGCGAGACGTGTTTTTTTTAAAACATTATAAAACTAACAATTTATGACACTTCATGCAGAGTTTCAAAAGCAAACAAACACAAAGTTGCACTGAGACAATCTAAGCCCAACGCAATCCCTTTAGGCAAGGTTGGGATGTCCATAGAATCCCTATAGTTCAGGAGGAGGCCTTTTGGCCCATTGAGTCTGCACCGACCCTCCGAAAGAGCACTCTTATCTCAGCCCTCTTCCCCCGCCCACTGATTAGTGAGCTTCATTTGGTCCTTGCTGTTCTTTGCTGATTCCTAGAGTATTGGTTACCATGTCAACAAAACAATCAAACATACCTTCATTGAACAGAAACAGTGGGAATAGGCCAACGAACATCAGTGGCTGGAGATGGTACATTGTGTCAATGGGATTCTGTAAACCTGAGCAAGACAGATTGAAAGTTTAGCTATTTTGTCACATCTTGACATTCCTTGGAAAACTATAATAGCAAATATCTACTGCAAATGGTTCAATAGCCAAAAACGTGAGGAAAAGAAAGGGAAATAATAGGCATCACACCAACAACAACAATTACAAATATTCTGGAGGGCAGCAGGCATGACCCAATCATGCTCCTGCCCCATAAAAGTGAAAATTATGCATGCAGGGGAGGGGGTATCGTTTCCATGGAGACGTGACTGTCAAATCAAGAGATTTTCCGTTTTGAGCTTCCCGCCTCCATGGCAAAAATCCAACCTTTAGCATATTCTGATAGAATGCAGTTTCAAGTTGGAATAATTCAATTTCTTATCCTTCTGCCCATTCCCCCTCCACCCATCCCCAGCATCCCAGTAAAAAATGGACCAGTTAAATTCCAAAAGGGCTCCAATTCATTTCAGTGACAAACCGGTTATCAGTCACATTTTAGAAGTAGTGCACGGTCATTCATTGGACCAATGATCTGCCAAAAAAGAAAGCATAATTGTTTTCATTGTTACCAGCTGAATTATGCTAGTTTGTCAGGGTCAAGCAGAGTCTCACTTTGAGACCCGGTTCAACTGAAGCCTGACCTAGTTTATAATCTATTTCAATGACTTGTTAAACTTGCTGATGACACAAAGATAGAGAGGTGAATAGGTTGTGAAGAGGACATAATGGGCTGGATTCTCCAATTTGGAGACTATGTCCTGATGCCGGTGCGGGAATGGTGGCGTTTTACGACCGAAAAAACGCGCAAAACGGCCACCGATCCTACGTCTGGTGGGGGGCTAGCAGGCACGCAGTATAGAGCACCCGGCTCTATCCCGGATACAGCCGGAGAATTGCCAGGTCCATGACCGCGCATGGCGGTGGCCTGCAGCCGCCGCACCGTGCAACATGGTGCCGGCCGCGCGCAGATCCAGCCTGCAAATAGTGCCCCCCTTTGGCCAGGCTCACCACCCCTGGACCACCCTCCACCAGTGCCCCCAGCCCCTGCCAAAGACCCCCTGCCCACGGATCGGCTCTCCCCCGACTGTGGCGGCGCTGGACTCAGTCCGCAGACGCCACACCGAGTTCCCGAAACAATATAGCATGAGTGACCCACGCCGTCAGGAACTTGGCCCATCGGAGGAAGGGCCTCAGGTAACGTCCCGAGGCCGACCCGACGGCGTATTCCTAGAGTTGGCTGTTTTGGAGGGGGCTGAGCACTGCAAAAGTGGTGCCGCCCCCGATTTCGGCACCAACGTGGATTCTCCGGCCAATCGCCGAACACGATTTCGGCATCAAAGACCAAAGAATCCCACCCAAGGAGTCTACAAAAGGAATACAGATAGTTTAAGTGAGTGGGCAAAAAAATTGGCAGATGGAGCATAATGTGGGAAAATGTCAATCTCCCGCTGGCACGGCACTCCACCAGCCCCGTGGTAGTGGCGGCCTGAGAGTCTGGGGGCAATGGAGGAGACACATGGGAGCAGAGAGAGCATCGGTTTGGTCCCCAATCTGTAATAATCATCGGTTTGCCCCGGGGAGTATGGATGGGGGGTTCCGGATATGGTGGTGGGCAGGGATTGAGAGGATGGGGGACATGTTTATAGAGGGGAGCTATCCGAGTATCATGGCGCTGGAGGAGAAGTTTGGGTTAGCGAGGGGAAAACAATTCAGGTATCTGCAGGTGCGGGACTTCCTACGTAAACAGGTGTCAACCTTCCCGCTCCTACCGCTAAGGGGGATTCAGGACAGGGTAGTTTCCAGAGGGTGGGTAGGAGAAGGGAGCGTCTCAGACATTTACAAGGAACTTATGGGGTCAGGGGAGACGCAGACCGAGAAGCTGAAGCGCAAGTGGGAGGAGGAGCTGGGAGGAGAGATAGAGGATGGTCTATGGGCGGGCGCGTTGAGTAGAGTCAACGCGTCCGCAACTTGTGCCAAGCTCAGCCTGATACAATTCAAGGTCGTTCATCGGGCTCACATGGCAGTGGCCCGGATGAGCAGATTCTTTGGGGTGGAAGACAGGTGTACAAAATGTGCGGGACGACCAGCGAACCATGTCCATGTTCTGGACATGTCCGAAGCTTAGGGGATTTTGGCAGGGGTTTGCAGATGTCATGTCCACGGTGTTAAAAACAAGGGTGGCACTGAGTCCAGAGGTGGCGATGTTCAGGGTGTCGGAAGACCCGGGAATCCAGGAGGAGAAAGAGGCAGACATTCTAGCCTTTGCTTCCCTGGTAGCCCGGAGACGGATACTTATAGCTTGGAGGGACTCAAAGCCCCCAAAGTCGGAGACCTGGCTATCGGACATGGCTAGCTTTCTCTGTTTGGAGAAAATCAAGTTCCCCTTGAAAGGGTCACTGTTAGGATTTGCCCAGATGTGGCAGACGTGGCAACCGTTCGTCGACTTCTTCGTGGAAAATTAATCGTCAGCAGAAGGGGGGGGGGGGTTAGTTTAGCTTAGAGTAGGGGGTTAATAAAGGTGGGGCCTGTAAGGGAGGAAGACGGATTTTGCACTATGTTTATAGTTTCATGTACATTGTTTGTTTATTTTGTTATTACAATACCAAAAATACCTCAATAAAATGTTTATTAAAAAAAAAGAAAATGTCAACCTGTCCACTTTGGCAATTTAAATGGAAAGATCGCAGAACTCCAAGGTGTCATAATATACACCAGTATATCATGGTGCAGACACACACACTGATGGACACAGGAAGACCAATCAACACACACAACACCGCAGCCAATCACCAGTTAGAGCACACTCACTATTTAGGCAGAGGGCATCAGTTTTCCCGCTCATTCGGGATGCAGCCTCTCAGAAGGACAGAGCTTACAGCACAGATCTTCACCATGTGCTGAGTGCATAGGCTGATTAGGATAGGCATAGGTCTTTAGTTTAATCTAACATAGTGTTAACCCACAGTGAAAGTATGTTCAACAGTTTCTAGCTTAATAAAATAGTGTAGTTCTATTTTAAGTGTTGGTAGCCTGTAGCCACAGATCCAAAGCACCCAACACATCATGGGACCAGTAGTTGAGGGATGTTAGAACTTCTTAGACCTACCGGCAAGTGATCTGCCTTCCACCAGCATACAGCCATCGTGCAAAATGGACAGCGTCCGCCCGCCGCCGCCGCTCCGCATCACCGGTAACCTAGGGGCCAACTGGAAGATATTCAAACAATGCTTCCAGCTCTACCGTGAAGTCACAGACTGGGAAGCTGCCTCAGACACGAGGAAGATCGCTCTCTTCCTATCCACGGCCAGGGACCATGCCATCCACATTTTCAATTCTCTCACCTTTGCTGATGGTGAAGATAAATCAAAATTCAAGATGGTCCTCCTTAAGTTTGACAGTCACTGCGACATCGAGGTGAATGAAAGTTGTGTGTGCTATGTATTCCAACAGCGTTTGCAGGGTAATGATGAACCTTTCCAGTCCTTTCGCACCCACCTCCGCATCCTTGCGCAGTCCTGTAATTACGGGTCCACCTCCGACTCCATGATTCGCGACCAGATCATTTTTGGTGTTCAGTCGGACCCCCTACGCCAGCAGCTCCTCAAGGTAAAGCAGCTCACCCTAGCGATTGCCATCGAGACCTGCGTGCTACATGTACACGCCACGAGTCGGTATTCCCACAACTAAGTGGCAGAAACGGCACGGCAAGGTCCCCACGAGGCAGAACGGGTCCAAGCAATTGAGCAACTCCAGGGCCTCAGCCTGGATGAGGGCGGTCATTTCGCGCACATTTCGCGGACTCCCGCGCTTGTGCGCACCGAAAGAGGGGACGGCGATGTCGCCGAAAGTACAGCACAGGCACGCACCACGTACGACCACACTGCGCATGCGTGGTGGCGCAGCGAATGTACTGACGCTACAACGTGCGGCAACTGTGGCTCCGCCCACTTAAAGCGCCAATGTCCTGCCAAATCCCGACGATGCCTGCGATGTGGCAAACTTGGCCACTATGCTGCTTCATGCAGATCAGCTCAGCCTGCCAACTCTCGTCGCTCCAGCCAGCCTCGCAGGAATGTCCGGGCCATTCAACCCACGGTCACCGAGCCCGATGCGGACCTGCTACCCGATATTGACACCAAGGACCCGAAGTCGCCTTTTCCAGTTGGTATCGTTACAAAAAACAGGGTGTCCCCAGAGCAAAGAATCCAGCCTCTATCGGTATACAGCATCGATCTGGACGATGATTGGTGTGCCATCCTTACGGTCAACCGGTCCCAAATACGATTCCGCCTGGACACCGGTGCCTCCGCAAATCTCATTGCGCGATCTGACCTCCAAAGCCTTCGTGTCAAACCAGCCATCCTGCCATCAGCCTGCCAGCTATTAGATTATAATGGCAATGCCATTGCTGCCAGCGGCTCGTGTCAACTTGAAGTGAGGCACAGGTCACGCAAAGCCATCCTTCCCTTTGAAATTGTGGGCTCCTCAAAAGCCTCCCTGCTTGGCGCGCAGGCATGCAAGCTGTTGAACCTAGTTCAGAGAGTTCACTCTCTCTCTCTCCTGCTGACGCGTGTGCCTTTCAGGACACTGACTTCAGGGCGCAGCTCAACGCCATTATCAACCAGTGCCACAACGTCTTTGAGGGCATGGGCACGCTCCCGTAGACCTACAAGATTTTATTAAAACTGAATGCCACGCCTGTGGTGCACGCACCTCGCAGGTCCCAGCACTCCTTAAGGACCGCCTCAAGCAGCAGCTGCAGGACCTCCAGAATCAAGGAGTGATTTCCAAAGTCACGGAACCGACCGACTGGGTTAGTTCCATGGTATGTGTAAAAAAGTCTTCCGGCGAATTGAGAATTTGCATTGATCCCAAGGATCTAAATCGCAATATTATGAGAGAGCACTATCCAATTCCCAAGCGCAAAGAGCTCACATGTGGGATGGCTCGCGCCAAGCTCTTTACCAAACTCGACGCCTCAAAAGGATTCTGGCAGATCCAGCTCGATAAATCCAACAGGAAACTCTGCACATTTAACACCCCTTTGGAAGATATTGTTACAACAGGATGCCGTTTTGGATCATCTCTGCATCAGTAGTGTTCCATAGGATTATGGAACAAATGATGGAAGGTATTGAAGGTATTTGTGTCTATGTCGATGACAATCATTTGGTGCACCACCCTGCAGGAGCATGTTAGTCGCCACCAGCGCGTATTCAGACGTACACATGAGCATGGCCTCCGCCTCAACAGGGCCAAATGCTCTTTTGGTCAGACAGAACTTAAGTTCCTCGGGGACCACATCTCCCAATTGGATGTGCAGCCGGATGCGGACAAGGTAGCTGCCATCACAGCTATGCAAACACCAGAGGACAAGAAGGCGGTCCTCCGATTTCTGGGCACGGTCAATTTTTTAGGGAAATTCATCCCTAACCTCGCCTCTCATACCACAGCTCTCAGGAACCTGGTCAGGAAGACTACAGACTTCTAATGGCTCCCTGCCCACGAGCGCGAATGGAGGGAACTCAAGGCAAAACTGACCACGGCCCCGGTCTTAGCTATCTTTGATCCAGCAAAGGAGACCAGAATTTCGACCGATGCCAGTCAATCCGGCATTGGGGCAGTGCTCCTTCAACGTGGTGAGGCCTCATCATGGGCCCCCGTTGCATATGCGTCACGTGCGATGACCCCCACAGAGCAGCGCTACGCGCAGATAGAAAAGGAGTGCCTGGGCCTTCTGACTGGTGTTGTTAAATTTCACGAATATGTCTACGGACTTCCTCAATTCACCGTCGAGACTGACCATCGCCCGCTGGTCAGTATAATACAGAAAGACTTGAACGACATGACACCTCGCCTCCAGCATATTCTTCTCAAGCTCCGGCGATACGACTTCCAGCTGGTATACACCCCAGGCAAGGACCTCATCATTGCTGACGCTCTCTCCAGGGCAGTCAACACTCCATGTGACCCAGCGGGATTTGTCTGCCAGGTAGACGCCCATGTGGCATTCGCGGCCTCCAATCTACCTGCCTCGGATGAACGCCTCGTTCAAATCCGCCGTGAGACGGCGGCTGACCCCTTGCTACAGCGTGTCATGCTCCACCTAACAGACGGGTGGCTCAAGGGCCAATGCCCTCAATTCTATAATGTCAGAGATGATCTGGCGGTAGTAGACGGGATTCTTCTAAAACTGGACCACATTGTCATCCTGCATAGCATGCGCCAGCTTGTCCTGGAACAAATACATGAGGGCCACCTTGGCGTGGAAAAGTGCCACCGACGGGTCCGAGAGGCAGTGTACTGGCCCGGCATTAATGAGGACATAGCCAACACAGTGCTCAACTGCCCCACTTGTCAGCGCTTCCAGCCGGCCCAACCACGTGAGACCCTGCAGCCCCATGAGTTGGTCACGTCACCATGGACCAAGGCGGGCATCGACCTGTTCCACGCGCTGGGTAGAGACTATGTCCTGATCGTGGACTACTTTTCCAATTATCCGGAGGTGATACGGTTGCACGACCTCACCTCGTCTGCAGTCATTCATGCATGTAAAGAAACCTTTGCTCGCACGGCTTCCTGCTCACGGTTATGTCGGACAATGGCCCATGCTTCGCCAGCCAAGAATGGTCCAACTTTGCCAGGCAGTACAATTTTGCCCATGTGACATCCAGTCCCCTGTACCCCCAATCCAATGGCAAAGCAGAGAAGGGAGTACATGTCGTTAAACGGCTCCTATGCAAGGCTGCCGATGCTGGGTCTGATTTCTACCTTGCCTTGCTGGCCTATCGCTCCGCCCCATTGTCCACTGGCCTGTCTCCAGCCCATTTACTCATGAGTCGCACCCTGAGGACGACGGTGCCATCCATCCAAGTCCCAGACCTCGACCACGCACCGGTCCTTCACCGGATGCAGCTGTCTCGTGCACAGTACAAGGCGACTCATGACTCCCGTGCAGCCGATCTCTCTGCTCTGGCTCCAGATGACAACGTCCGCGTCCATCTTCCGGATGGTGGCTGGTCTGCAACCGCTGTTATTCTTCGGCAGGTAGCCCCCGCTCGTTCCTGGTTCGTCTACCAGATGGCTCTATTCTGCGCCACAATCGACGCGCCCTTTGTCTCGTTCCACGCTCACCACGTGATCCTCCAGTGTTGCCTCTCCCTCCTGCTGACCCTGCCACAGACTATGCAGAGCTCCCTGTCGCTCTGCCTCCCGCTGACTTTGATGCAGTCCAGCCCGCTCCTGAACCGGCGGCTCTCGACCCACTCTTGAGACGTCAACCAAAATTTGTCGCCCACCTCAGAGACTAAATTTATGAACTTTTCGAATTTATGGACGCTCTGAATTGTTTTGTTGCTTTGTTTGATCGTTTCCCTGGTTTGTATATAGTGTTGATCTTGTTACTCTTGTTGCATGCTGCTTCTCTGCACCAGGCACCTTCCCATGTAAATAGCTCAGTTCTCATGTACATAGTCCTGTAAATATGTCTTCGCACCCCACACATAGTTCGGAACATTATCACCACACATTATTTATTGCCACACACATACATTTTTTTATAAAAGGGGGGATGTCATAATATACACCAGTATATCATGGTGCAGACACACACAATGATGGGATACACAGCAAGACCAATCAACACACACAACACCGCAGCCAATCACCAGTTAGAGCACACTCACTATAAAGACAGAGGGCATCAGTTTTCCCGCTCATTCGGGATGCAGCCTCTCAGAAGGACAGAGCTTACAGCACAGATCTTCACCATGTGCTGAGTGCATAGACTGGTTAGGAGAGGCATAAGTCTTTAGTTTAATCTAACATCGTGTTAACCCACAGTGAAAGTATGTTCAGCAGTTTCTAGCTTAATAAAATAGTGTTGTTCTATTTTAAGTGTTGGTAGCCTGTATGTGTTCCACGGATCCAAAGCACCCAATACATCACAAGGTACAAAGAGATCTGGGTGTCCTGTACGTGAATCTGAAAAGGTTGGTATGCAGGTGCAGCAAGTGATTAGGAAGGTAAATTAATTTTGGTGCTTATTGGAAGGGACAATCAAGTAAAAACGTAGGAAAATTTTATTACTGTGGAGAAGACATGGGTGGGACCATATCTGGAGCACTGTGTACATTTTTGGTCTCATTTGAAAAAAGGATATATTTGCATTAGAAACAATTCAGAGAAAGTTCACTGAGATAAAGGGGTTATCTTATGAGGAAAGGATGGACAGGCTGGGCCTGTATCCATTGGGAGTCCAGAAGAATGAGAGGTGGACTTTTATTGAAACATATAAGATCCTGAGGGGATTTGATATGGTGAATTACAAGGGAATGTTTCCTCTTATGGGGGGGGGGGGGGAAGACTAAAATTAGGGGGTGCAGTTAAAAAATAATAGACTTAATAGAGGGGCCTAGGTCTGTGGAATTCTCTTCTCCATAGATCACTGGAGGCAGCGTCGCTGAATATTTTTAAGGCTGAATTAGATAGATTCTTGATTAACAAGGGAGTCAAAGGGAATAGCGGGGTAGACAGGAAGGTGGGGTTGAGGCCACAATCAGGTCAGCCGTAATCTTATCAAATGGCAGAGCAGGCTCGAGTTGTCCTCGGTGTTTATATTTATTCCTTAATGAATACGACAAAACAAAACAGATTATCTGGTCATTATCACGTTGCTGTATGTGGGAGTTTGTTATGTGCAAATTGGTTGATAGGTTTCTATTTTACAATGTGATTACACTTTGAAAAAGTGCTTTATCGGCTATAAAGTACTTTCAGATGTCTAGTGGTCATGACAGGCACTATTTAAATAAGACTTTTTTCTTTCCTTTTACAGCATATGGATTTTGAATTCACTGTTTAGCTCCCTAGTGGCTTAGCCCCTCCTTCAATATATTGTGCCAGTTAGTACCCATGTTGAACATAAAAGTAACGTTGCTGTGGTCCCAGATGACCGTAGGCTGCTTTCCTTTTTGAGAGGGAGAGCTGACTGGTGGTGGTGATTTAACCAGAGGGTCACCACACCACAAACCAGCTGTCCAGCCAATCGAGCTAAACTAGCCCTGTGTTGAACATAGAGGAGCGGTTGGTCACTATGAGGAAAAAGGTTTTGCACACAAACAGAAAAAGCACAGGCACACAATATTACACACAGTGCAACCCATACACAAAATCCCACCACATAACTACACAGGGACTCTGTCCCACTCAAAAAAAAAGCTGTAATACTGATATTTCGACATTACCTAGTTCTGCTTTCTGGGTAAGAATCTGTACCAGCGTCCACCGTATCCCTCCAAGGAAGGATGCAACCAACACCAATATGAATCCCTCCGTGTTAAATTGGGTTGACTTGTACGTAAACGTGAAGAGGCCTCCAGCTATTAACAAAATTACTATGATCAACCATGGCCGCTGGAAACAAAAAAAGGCAACAGATTATTCAATAAACAACTGCAAACAATAAAGTAGGTCGCCACTCATTAAAGTAAAGAGACAATGTTCACATCCAAAACACACTTTCAGGAAACAGCTAATTAGTTTGTCCGAGGTCCTGCAAAGGTGGAAGTCTGAGGTCATTAAGGAATTCTATGAGAGGTTGTACAGGTCAGAGCCACCTGGGGGAGGCCGGGAGAATTTCTAGATGGGCTAGAGTACCCGAGGTTAGGGGAGGGGGACAGGGCTACATTAGAAAGGGCGATAGTGGAGCAGGAGATAAAAGATGCGATTGGGAGGATGCAGTCGGGGAAAGTGGCAGGGCCGGATGGTTTTCCGGTGGAATATTATTTAAAAATTCAAAGATGACTTCCGGGTGCGGCGATGACCAGCTAAGTCGCACGTTTCGGCAGCTCCCGGTGGAACGGACTTTTGGGCTCTTAATAAGAGCCCCAACGGCAATTTTAACGGCTACAAGCGCTGTGCGGTAAACCAGAAGGGAATCCCCCCTGGAAATGGATGGAAAAAGGAGAGGGAAGTGGCCAGATTGCAGTGGATCCTTTGGAGCAGCGGCAAGGAAGGCAAGCAAGAACCAAGATGGCGACGGAAGGTGGCAGTTTAACATGGGGCCCTGAACAACAAGAGTTTTTGAAATGTTGCGTGGAAGAACTTAAAAAGGAAATGAAGAAGGAGCTGTTGGCCCCGATATTACAGGCGATCGAAGGGCTAAAGGAGGAACAAAAGACCCAGGAGCAGGAGCTTTGGGTCATGAAGGCAAAGGCTGCCGAGAACGAGGACGATATACAGGGCCTGGTGGTGAAGACGGAGATGCACGAGGCACACCATAAACGATGTGTGGAAAGACTGGAGGTGCTGGAGAATAACGCGAGGAGGAATAATTTAAGGATTCTTGGTCTTCCTGAAGGTGCAGAAGGAGCAGACGTCGGGGCATATGTGAGCACGATGCTGCACTCGTTAATGGGAGCGGAGGCCCCGGCGGGTCCGCTGGAGGGAGCATACCGAGTGATGGCGCGAGGACCGAGAGCAGGAGAAATTCCTAGAGCCATAGTGGTGAGATTCCTCCGTTTTAAGGACAAAGAGATGGTCCTTAGATGGGCAAAGAAAACTCGGAGCAGTAGGTGGGAAAACGCGGTGATCCGCGTATATCAAGACTGGAGTGCGGAGGTGGCGAGAAGGAGCGCGAGCTTTAATCGGGCCAAGGCGGTGCTTCACAAAAAGATGATAAAATTTGGAATGCTGCAACCGGCAAGACTGTGGGTCACATATCAAGGGAGGCACCACTACTTTGAGACGGCGGATGAGGTGTGGACTTTTATTGTGGAAGAAATACTGGAATAAGCGGGTTATTAAAAAAGAACGTTTGAAACAAAGTGGTGGGGCGAGTATGGGGGGCGAAGAGGGGGGAAAAAGGGGGGGAAAAGATGAGTTTTATGTTATTAATCCTGCGATGTGGTAACTTTTCTCTCTTCCACAGGTGGTGGTGGAGGGAGGAAGGGAGGTGGAGGAGATGGGGCGTTGGCCATGGGGGGGCGGGTCCAAAAGGGAAGCGCGGGCTTTGTTCCCGCGCTATGATAATCATGGCGGGAATAGGGAAGCAGGGGGCGTCGCACGGTGCGAGCCGAGGTCACGGGGGAAGCCGAGGTCGGCCAGAGTTTGCTGACTTCTGGGAGCAACATGGGGGGTGTAACTACGCTAGTGGGGGATCTAGCGGGGGGGGGGGGGGGGGGGAGTTACTGGGTTGCTGCTGCTGGGGAGAGGGGGGAGCCGGAATGGGGTGGGGTGGGCGGGGGGGGGGGGGGGGGAACCGCCTGGGGGGGACACAGCTGCGTGGGAACCGGGTGAGGAGCTGGAAAAAGGGGATGGCTAATCGACAAGGGGGGGGGGGTAAAAAGCCCCCCAACCCGGTTGATCACGTGGAATGTGAGAGGGCTGAACGGGCCGATAAAGAGGGCACGAGTACTCGCACACCTTAAGAAACTTAAGGCAGACGTGGCTATGTTACAAGAGACGCACTTGAAACTTATAGACCAGGTTAGACTACGCAAAGGATGGGTGGGGCAGGTGTTTCATTCGGGGCTAGATGCGAAAAACAGGGGGGTGGTTATACTAGTGGGGAAGCAGGTTATGTTTGAGGCAAAGACCATAGTGGCGGATAGCGGGGGCAGATACGTGATGGTGAGTGGTAAATTACAGGGGGAGGCGGTGGTCTTGGTAAACGTATATGCCCCGAACTGGGATGATGCCAATTTTATGAGGCGCATGCTAGGACGCATCCCGGACCTAGAGGTGGGAAAGTTGGTAATGGGGGGAGATTTTAATACGGTGCTGGAGCCAGGGCTGGACAGGTCGAGATCCAGGACTGGAAGGAGGCCGGCTGCAGCCAAGGTGCTTAAAGATTTTATGGAGCAGATGGGAGGAGTAGACCCGTGGAGATTTAGCAGACCTAGGAGTAAGGAGTTTTCGTTTTTCTCCTATGTCCACAAAGTTTATTCGCGAATAGACTTTTTTGTTTTGGGAAGGGCGTTGATCCCGAAGGTGAGGGGGACGGAGTATACGGCTATAGCCATTTCGGATCACGCTCCACATTGGGTAGACTTGGAGATAGGGGAGGAAACAGAAGGGCGTCCACCCTGGAGAATGGACATGGGACTAATGGCAGATGAAGGGGTGTGTCTAAGGGTGAGGGGGTGCATTGAAAAATACCTGGAACTCAATGATAACGGGGAGGTCCAGGTGGGAGTGGTCTGGGAGGCGCTGAAGGCAGTGGTTAGAGGGGAGCTGATATCAATAAGGGCACATAAAGGAAAGCAGGAGAGTAGGGAACGGGAGCGGTTGCTGCAAGAACTTCTGAGGGTGGACAGGCAATATGCGGAGGCACCGGAGGAGGGACTGTACAGGGAAAGGCAAAGGTTGCACGTAGAATTTGACTTGCTGACAACGGGTACTGCAGAAGCACAGTGCAGGAAGGCACAGGGTGTACAGTATGAGTATGGGGAGAAGGCGAGCAGGTTGCTGGCCCATCAATTGAGGAAAAGGGGAGCAGCGAGGGAAATAGGGGGAGTGAGGGATGAGGAAGGAGAGATAGAGCGGGGAGCGGAGAGAGTGAATGGAGTGTTCAAGGCATTCTATAAAAGATTATATGAAGCTCGGCCCCCGGATGGGAAGGAGAGAATGATGTGCTTCCTGGACCGGCTGGAATTTCCTAAGGTGGAGGAGCAGGAGAGGGTGGGACTGGGAGCACAGATCGAGATAGAGGAAGTAGTGAAAGGAATTAGGAGTATGCAGGCGGGGAAGGCTCCGGGACCGGATGGATTTCCAGTCGAATTTTATAGGAAATATGTGGACTTGCTTGCCCCGATACTGATGAGAACCTTTAATGAGGCGAAGGAAAGGGGACAGCTGCCCCCGACTATGTCGGAGGCAACGATATCGCTTCTCCTAAAGAAGGAAAAAGACCCGCTGCAATGCGGGTCCTATAGACCTATTTCCCTCCTAAATGTAGACGCTAAGATTCTGGCCAAGGTAATGGCAATGAGGATAGAGGATTGTGTCCCGGGGGTAGTCCATGAGGACCAAACTGGGTTTGTGAAGGAGAGACAGCTGAATACGAATATACGGAGGCTGCTAGGGGTAATGATGATGCCCCCACCAGAGAGGGAAGCGGAGATAGTGGTGGCGATGGATGCCGAGAAAGCATTTGATAGAGTGGAGTGGGATTATTTGTGGGAGGTGTTGAGGAGATTTGGCTTTGGAGATGGGTATATTAGATGGGTACAGCTGCTATATAGGGCCCCGATGGCGAGCGTGGTCACGAATGGACGGGGGTCTGCGTATTTTCGGCTCCATCGAGGGACGAGGCAGGGATGTCCTCTGTCCCCATTATTGTTTGCACTGGCGATTGAGCCCCTGGCAATAGCATTGAGGGGTTCCAGGAAGTGGAGGGGAGTACTCAGGGGAGGAGAGGAACACCGGGTATCTCTTTACGCGGACGATTTATTGGTGTATGTGGCGGACCCGGCGGAGGGGATGCCAGAGATAATGCGGATACTTGGGGAGTTTGGAGAATTTTCAGGATATAAGCTGAACATGGGGAAAAGTGAGCTGTTTGTGGTGCATCCAGGGGAGCAGAGCAGAGAAATAGAGGACTTACCTTTGAGGAAGGTAACAAGGGACTTTCGCTACTTGGGGATCCAGATAGCCAAGAATTGGGGTACATTGCATAGGTTAAACTTAACGCGGTTGGTGGAACAGATGGAGGAGGACTTCAAGAGATGGGACATGGTATCCCTGTCACTGGCAGGGAGGGTACAAGCGGTTAAAATGGTGGTCCTCCCGAGATTCCTCTTTGTGTTTCAGTGCCCCCCGGTGGTGATCACGAAGGCTTTTTTCAAAAGGATTGAGAAGAGTATCATGAGTTTTGTGTGGGCCGGGAAGACCCCGAGAGTGAGGAAGGGATTTTTGCAGCGTAGTAGGTATAGGGGGGGGCTGGCGCTACCGAACTTGAGTGAGTACTACTGGGCCGCCAACATCTCAATGGTATGTAAGTGGATGGGAGAAGAGGAGGGAGCGGCGTGGAAGAGATTGGAGAAGGCGTCCTGTAGGGGGACTTGCCTACAAGCCATGGTGACGGCGCCGTTGCCGTTCTCACCGAAGAAATACACCACAAGCCCGGTGGTGGTGGCTACTCTGAAAATTTGGGGGCAATGGAGACGGCATAGGGGAAAGACGGGAGCCGCGGTGTGGTCCCCGATAAGAAATAATCATAGGTTTGCTCCGGGGAGAATGGATGGGGGATTTGGAACATGGCAAAGAGCAGGAGTAACACAATTGCGAGATCTGTTTGTAGATGGGACGTTTGCAAGTCTGGGAGCGCTGACCGAAAAATATGGGTTGCCCCAAGGGAATGCATTCCGGTATATGCAACTGAGGGCTTTTACGAGGCAACAGGTGAGGGAATTCCCGCAGCTCCCGACGCAGGAGGTGCAGGACAGAGTGATCTCAAAGACATGGGTGGGGGACGGTAAGGTGTCAGATATATATAGGGAGATGAGAGACGAGGGGGAGATTATGGTAGACGAGCTGAAAGGGAAATGGGAAGAAGAGCTGGGGGAGGAGATTGAGGAGGGGCTGTGGGCTGATGCCCAAAGTAGGGTAAACTCATCGTCCTCGTGTGCCAGGCTAAGCCTGATACAATTTAAGGTGTTACATAGGGCGCATATGACTGGAACACGGCTTAGCAAATTTTTTGGAGTAGAGGATAGGTGTGCGAGATGCTCGAAAAGCCCAGCGAATCACACCCACATGTTCTGGTCATGTCCGGCACTACAGGGGTTTTGGGTGGGGGTGACAAAGGTGCTTTCGAAGGTAGTGGGGGTCCAGGTCGAACCAAGCTGGGAGTGGGGGGGGGGGGGGGAAAGAGGAACCAGAGGGATTCTCAGGGATGTTAATATATTAGTATAATATGTATAGGTTGTTGTTATAGATAATTGTATATTGGACTGTTAAAACATATTTTTGGAGAATATTTATCTGGGACAAGGCAGTTGCCATTTAGTTTTGTTTTTGTTTATATATTATTTATTTCTTGTTTATAAAACTGGCCATTGTTATTTATATTGTTATATTACTGTGTAAAGGATACACAGTGTACTGTGATGGTTGGCCAAAAATTTTCAATAAAATATATTTTTTTAAAAATTCAAAGATAAACTGGTACCGCTGATGGTGAGGATGTTTGATTATCATAGAATTTACAGTGCAGAAGGAGGCCATTCAGCCCATCGAGTCTGCACCAGCCCTTGGAAAGAGCACCCTACTTAAGCCCCACACCTCCACCCTATCCCCTTCATCCCCGTAACTCAACTTAACCTTTTTTGGAGACTAAGGGCAATTTAGAATGGCCAATCCACCTAACCTGCACATCTTTGGACTGTGGGAGGAAACCGGAGCACCCGGGAGGAAACCCACGCACACACGGGGAGAACGTGCAAACTCCACACAGACAGTGACCCAAGCCTGGAATCGAACCTGGAATCCTGGAGCTGTGAAACAACTGTGCTAACCACTATGCTACCGTGCTGCCCGTTGAGGAGGAGGCGATAGGGAAGGGGGTGTTACCACAAACTTTGGGGCAGGCATCGATTTCCCTATTACTTAAGAAAGATAAGGATCCAACAGTGTGTGGATCATATAGGCCCATATCACTTTTAAACGTGGACGCAAAGATATTGGCGAAGGTACTGGCAGGTAGGCTAGAGGAGTGCCTCCCGAAGGTGATAGGTGAAGATCCGACGGGGTTTGTGAGAGGGAGGCAGCTCTTTTCGAACATTAGGAGGGTATTGAATGTGGTTATGGCACCGGCAGAGGGGAAGGTAACAGAGGTGATTGTGGCATTGGACGCCGAGAAAGCGTTTGACCAGATAAAATGGGGGTACTTGATGGCAGTTCTGGAGCGGTTTGAGATTGTACCGAGATTTGTGGACTGGGTAAAGCTACTATATAAGGAGCCGAGGGTGAGTGTCCGCACAAATAACATCAGCTCGGAATACTTTCCTCTCCACCGTGGGACTAGGCAGGCATTCACGATTGAGTCATTGGCCATCATATTAAGAAGTTCAGGGGTAAGGAAAGGGATAGTGCGGGGGGAGATAGAGCATAGGGTGTCCTTATATGCCGATGTCTTGTCATTGTACGTGTCGGAACCAAATGTGTCAATAGGGGGAATACTGGAGCTGCTTCGGGTGTTTGGGTCTTTCTCGGGGTACAAATTAAATCTTGACAAGAGTGAATACTTTGTGGTGTCTCGGTCGGGGGCAGAGGTGGGGGGGGGCTGCCATTCCGTAGGACAGGGACTCACTTTAGATACCTGGGCGTGCATGTTGCTCGGGATTGTGGGGAGGCTCCTTAGCTACAACATTTCTAGTTTGGTGGGAGGGTGAAAGCTGATCTGGCAAGGCCTCCCTCTGTCACTGGCAGGCCAAGTACAGGCGGTTACAATGAATGTGTTGCCGCGATTCCTGTTTATTTCCCAATGCCTGCCGATTTCCTGCCAAAGGCATTTTTTAGAGAGATTGAAGGAATGATTACCTCAATCATATGGGGAGGGAAGTTGGCTAGAATTTGAAAGGTGCTACTACAGAGAGGAAGGCAGGCAGAGAGTTTGGGTCTTCAGAACCTGATGTATTATTATTGGGTGGCGAATGTGGAGAAGGTACGGAGCTGGGCTAGAAGGGTTGACTCCCAATGGGTCAGAATGGAGGCGGGTTTGTGTAGGGGGTCGGGATTGAAGGCGCTAGCTCCCGACGACCCCATAGAAATACTCGGAGTCCGGTAGTAATAGCTTTGTTGAGAATTTGGAGGCAGTTTCACCAGCACTTCGAGTTGGGGGCAGGGTCAAGGGAAATGCCGATTCTGGGGAACCATAGATTTGAGCCAGGGAAGTGGGACGGCAATTTTCGGAGATGGGAGGAGAAAGGATTTAGGACACTAAAAGATTTGTTTCTTGGGGGTCGGTTTGCAGGATTGAAGGAGCTGGGAGCGAAGAATGGGCTGGAGCAGGGGGAAATATTTAGATAAATGCAGATTCGAGACTTTGCCAGAAAGGAGATACAGAGCTTCCCAGTAGAGCCAGCTTCCACATTGCTGGAGGAGGTGCTGACGACAGGGGGACTGGAGTATCAGCGGATTACGGGGCTATTTTGGAAGAGAAGGCAAAGTGGGAGGAAGAGTTGGGAGAGGGTATGGAGGAGGAGTTCTGGTGTGAGGTGCTCCGGAGGGTGAATGCCTCCACCATGTGTGCGAGGTTGGGGCGGATACAGCTGAAGGTGGTATATAGAGCACACCTTATAAGGGCGAGGATGAGCCGGCTCTTTGAGGGGGTAGAAGTTGTGTGTGAACGTTGCGGGGGGAGGTGCAAACCACATTCATATGTTTTGGTCCTGTCCAAAGCTGGAGGATTACTAGAAGGAGGTTTTTAAGGTCATCTCTAAAGTGGTGCACATGAAACTGGACCCAGACCCTCGGGAGGCCATATTCGGGGTGTCGGACTAGCCGGGGTTGGAAATGGGTGTTGTAGCCTTTGCCTCGTTGATTGCCCGAAAGCGGACCCTGTTAGGGTGGACATCAACCTCTCTATCCTGTGCCCTGGCGTGGCGGGGGGACCTACTGGAATTCTTGACTCTTGAGAAGGTCAAATTTGAACTGAGGGGAAGGATGGAGGGGTTCTACAACTCATGGGCATTATTCATTATGCACTTTTATTGGATCACATCGAAATTTAGGGGGAGGGTTGTGGGGAGGGCCACTGTATGTGATAATGGTGACTATGGGTGATTCCGGATTCCTTTTTGTCATTTGGTTATGTTAACATGCGGGCTAATGTCTGGGGTTTGGTGGGAGGATGGGATTGTTGTTATTGATATGGGGATTGCCATTACATTCATGACTGATTATTGTTTAGTATTGGGTGTAAACTTGGGAGAAAATGCGAAAAAGGAGAATAAAAATATCTTTTTTAAAAGTAGAAGTCTGCACGCTAGAGGCCTTCCACAACCAATGAGCACCATAAGGACTGGAGGGTACTAGGAACAATATTATAATTTTGTTCTATAAGGATCCTTTTTCTTTGTTCAAAGTTATTAAGGAACTTTAAAAAAAAAAACATTTTCTGGCATTTGGAAAAAAAAAATTAGGTTACTCAAATTTGGATACTACATCAAATATTCATGAAATCCAGCAAAAAAAACAATGTCAAGTGACATTGAGCCAAATATGTCTGGAGGTGATTGTCATTATATGACAGGACTGCCACTAAACTATGCCCTTGGTGTATTCCATATCTTCTCTTTTCATCAGCCTGATATAAGAATAGCAAGGTTAGGGTCTACTGGCAATTGGTACGGCAATCTCCAAGGTTACTCAGCAGTGCAGTCTCCACCTGCAGCAACAGCCAGTTAATAATAAAGTTATTCCGTCATACTCCACAAGGCAACAATAAAACTGCATTGCCGGAATTGCTCCTATAATTTCATGGAAACTTGTTCCGAGTTACTGATCATCATGTGGGACATAACATTTCATAAGTGACACTGCACAGGGTTACATAGGATATATGGTACAGAAACAGGCCATTTGGCCCAACCAGTTCATTCTGATGTTTATGCTCCTCTATTTTTTCTCAGCCAAATATATCATTGTAACTATTTATTTGTTTTTCCTCATATGCTTGTCTATTTTCCCCTTAAGTGCATCTATATTATTCACTTCAACCACCCCCTTTTTTTAATAAGCGTGTGCAGCAACCACCAAGCCAGGCTGAATGTCGCAGTGGTTAAATGGAACTCTTTGAGCCCTCTGCTGAATTTTGTCAGGGGGCAGTCTTCAATCATGTGACTCATTGATTGTGGGGCACCGCAGCTGCGGTCTGGATTCACTGTAAGGCTTCACTTGTGTCAATTTGCTGCACAAAGGCCTCGGCCAGTGCAGAAACGACTGAGGAGTTCCCAATGTTGGCATGGCAGGTTGAAGCCAGGTGGGCGGGCTGTGGGATCCGTGATGAGTAATTTTTTTAAAAAATTATATATTTTTATTAGAGTTTCTCCACTTTTACAAATAACGCAACAAACACTCAAAACTGATACCATTCAGCATAAATACTTCTGTGGACATGAATACAGCAAAAGACAGGATTAAACCAAGCAATATTCTAAGTGTGATCTATCCAAGTTGAGCATAGCTTCTTTACTTTTCAGTGCAATCCCTCTAGAAATGAAGCTAAGTGCTTGGTTTGTTTTTGTAAGGTCTTACCAGCCAGTGATGCAACCTTTAGTGATTCGTGTACTTAGTACTCAGAGATCCATTATTTGCAATTTAAAAATATACAAACTATCTTTAAAATACACATCACAAAGGACAAGGAATGCTACCCTTAAGGCCCAAGTCTCACTCTTTATACAGTGTAAAAATGTAAATAAGTTAGCACAGCTCTTTTTTTCAAACCAGTACCCCTGGCTACATGATACCCATTTTCACGCTGTGCAGTATCACCTCACCCTAGACACAGCATACCTTGAACACTAAATTCAGCTCATCCCAGCTTTAGAATCTCTTCTCATTGTCCAAAACCCTAAACACGCCTACGTAAAGCAGCAATTTACCTGTACTTTTAATTTAGAACACTGCTCACAATGGCGGCATGGCGGCACAGTGGTTAGCACTGTTGCCTCATAGCACCAGGGTCCAGGGTTCAATTCCAACCTCGTGTGTCTGTTTGTGTGGAGTGTGCACATTCTCCCCATGGGTTTCTTCCAGGTGCTCCAGTTCCTCCCACAGTCCAGAGATGTTCTGGTTAGGTGGATTGGCCATGCTAAATTGCCCCTCAGTCCAAGGTCAGGTGGGGTTACGGGGATAGGGTGGGATCGTGGCCCTAGGTAGAGTGCTCTTTCAGAGGGTCGATGCAGACTCGTTGGGCCGAATGGGCCCCTTCTGTACTGTACGGATTCTATGAATCTATGTGGTCTCTCCTTAGGGTGACAAAATGTAGCTTGGGTGACCACTTTAACAAACATCTGAATTTAGTTTGCAAATGTGACTCCAAACCTTCAATCATCTGTTATTTTAATTATCTGCTCCATTCCCATTATGACTTCAGCCTCTTAATCTCTTTCAGTGAAGCTCAATGTTAGCTCAAAAAACAGCACCTCATCTTTCAGTTAGGAATTTCACAGCCTTCTCAACTCAACATTTTCAGTTCAGTTTGGATCGTAGAGCGCGATTTACCGGCCAATCCCCTAAACGCCAGGAGAAGCCTCTTCTGGGATCCCTGATGGTCATGACGCCCTGCGAGGTCTAAAGGGATTAGTACTGGTCCACACAAACTGGACCAGGTGGATCGGCACCTGTGGGTGGAGGGGCAGTTCACCCAGGCCATTGGAGATCCCTGGGTGGTCGGGGACAGGGCAGGGTGCACCCTGGCTCTTCCCCGGCACCCGGGTACCTTATCACTGCCACCTGGGCACTGCCAAGGTGCCCAGGTGGCACTACCAGGCTGGCAGGGGCACTGCCAAGGTGGGCCATGCTCATGAAAGTGGGGGGGGGGGAAAAGAGGATGAAGGGAGGGTATGAAGCGGCCTTCGAAAGGTTGGTGGGGGGTGAATGGTGCGGGTCCTGAAAGGGGGGGCCAGAAAGGGAGTATGGGGAGGCCTGAAATGGGAGGGCCCTCAGCAATGCCATAGCTGGGTGTCCTCAAATGGGACTGGTGTGGGGTAATGTGTGCGTGGGGTGAGAGGGACCCTCAGGCTTCACTTAGAGATCGGGGAACCCTTTCAAAATTGTAGCACAATCTATGAGGAGTCAGTCTCACTGGCGAGGTCAGCTCCCCAGTGATGAAAACATTTCTAAGTGTGGGCTAGATCTGAGAGAAACTCCCCAAGACCCAAAAAACGACTTACGTGTGGTTAAATAGCAACGCTGATCTTACCAACAAAGCCCAGGGGGAAAACACCCAGTCAAACCTGCCTGAAATTACACTTAGAAATGTTAAATCGCCCATTACCTCTGCTCCCATTTGTGTTTTTGGATGGCAATTGTTTGGTATTTATTCTACATTTTCTCATCAACATCTCACCTGGACACTTTTTTTACCTTTTGCGTAATTTCTTTGTTATGTCATTTATTCACAAACTTCTACAGATGTGCCACAGAGAGCATCCTATCGGACTGCATTACAGCTTGGTTAGGCAACTGCTCGGCCCAAGATCGCAAGAAACTACAGAATGTGGTGAACTCAGCCCAATGCATCACACAAACTTGCCATCCTCCCATTGATTCTGTATACACCACCCGCTGCCTCAGAAAGGCAGACAGTATTGTCAGAGACTCCTCACACCAAGGCTTTGCCCTCTTCCAGACCCTTCTATCAGGCAGAAGATACAGATGTCTGAAGACCCGCACATCCAGACATAGGAACAGCTTCTTCCCCACAGCTACTAGACTCCTCAACGATTCTCCCTTGGACTGATCTGTTCCCTGTAAGAACACTATTCACAACGCCCTATACTGCTCTTGTTTGGCCTTGTACCACACTGTAACCAATCACTATTTGTTGATGCACCACTGTCAATGTACTCTGTCGATTATTCTTTTGTCTACTATGTTCGTACTGTGTACATTCCCTTGGCCGTAGAAAAATACTTTTCACTGTACTTCGGTACATGTGACAATCAATCAATCTCTGCTGTCTTCCACCCCATCACTGACCTTCTCTTTTGCTCCTTTTCTTCCTCCTCAGTTTCACTGCCTCTATTCTTGCTTGAAATCTATTACATTTCTGACTTTCCCATCCCTGATGAAAGGTTATAGACCTGAAACCCACTGAGGGTTTCCCGACAGCAGGGGGTGCATAGAACAGGAACCCGGTTCTGCTGATCCTGCTGTCAACCAATAGCGGGCCGCCACCGCGAAACCCCCCCATTAACCTTGTTTCTCTCTCCACAGATGCTGCCTGACCTGCTGAGTATTCACAGCATTTCCATTCAGATTTCCAGCATCTACAGTATTTTGATTTTCTACAATGCAATGTTACAGAGCTTATGTTTTACACGACCTGCTATTTTTGTGACCATTCACAGAGTAATGTGCAATCACCTATCCCCATGCAGTTTTAAAACAAAAATTGTTCTTGGGCTAGGCCATTACTGAGGCCAGGATTTTCTTGCCCATCCCTGGTGACTGTCAAGAAAGTGGTGGTGGGCCTTCTTCTTGAATCCCTGCAGTCCGTGTGTTGTAGGTACACCCACGGTGCTATTAGGTGGGAATTACAGGGTTTTGACCCAGCGGCCATGAAGGAATGGCAATGCATGTCCAATTCAGATGACATGCGACGTGGAGGAGAATGGGGAGATGGTGGTGTTCCAAAGTGCCTGCAACACTTTTTCCTCCAGTTGACAGGTTTAGGAGGTGCTGTTACAGAAATCTCTCAGTAAGTTGTGTGAGTGCACCCTGTAGAAAGCACACACTTCATCCACGGTGCACCCTGTCAAGGAGGGAGTGGACATTTAACATCGTGGATGGCAGGCTGATGAAGTGCACCGCCTTCTGTTTATTTGAGATTAAAAATGAAATGGCTAATTTGGACAAATTGACTTTTTCTATTCCTAAGTGTTTTAGAATTCAGCATCATTTTTTGACCCTTGACATCTGATGCCAGAGGAATGGAACACTACAGCATTTCTTCAGGGTACTTTGTGGGTTGTCCAGGTTATGTGCGACATATGGATTCCTCCGATCACACAATCAATATGCTTGTTCAATCAGTAGAGATATGTATTGCTTAGAGTAAAAGTTGACCTGTACAAAGTTAGCTGTCATTGCTATGGGGAGGGGAGGGATAGAGTAAATTGATGCATGACCTCTGGGTGTTGGGGGGGGGGGGGGGGGGGGGAAATAAAACTCAAAGAGTCCCCACTTCTGATTATTATCCAGTAACTCCTGCTAGAATGATGTGTTGGAAGCCTGATTAAGGAGTCAGGAATGAGTCAACGAGACTATTCCGTCATGATAGAACAGCATGTTAGACCCATCATCATTAATGCTCACCCATGGAAACAGTCACCCAGCAAGGTGCTGGGGTCATGTCAATGCCCCTGGGACCATATTGCAGAACTTCTAGAAGGAAAAGGGAGACAAATTTATGAAGGGCACATATACTGTGCTTCACATCCACAATGCCTGTGTACCACCCCAAAGCTCACACTCAAATCCAGGTCATCTATTATCTCCTTGCCCCTAAATCACCATCCCAGAGGCCCTAAATCACACCATCTACAAGGTGCTCTGTTACTTACAACCAGGGGCTAAGGTGGAAGAATCAATCCAGTCTGGTCTTTTAGGCTTAAGGCACTTCCTCATAGCTACTAACCCACAAATGTTCCCCCACCAAAGTATTCCATTTATTTTGTATAACAAAAAACTAAGTAAACGAGATCAACTTAACTGAGGGTTATATTAAGGAGGCAGTCCCAAAATGAAACTGCCTTAAACAGAAAGCAAATCACAAATTAAACTTAAGATATAAAATCAAAATGTGATTAACAGGGTCAATAGAATTAATAGGGCCCCTGCAGTGCCCGATGGGCACGGAAGGTCTTCGAGGTACCCGTGGACACCGCATGCTCCCTCTTCAGGGAAACCCGACCACAAACGTAGCTGCGG
This sequence comes from Scyliorhinus torazame, assembly GCF_047496885.1. Taxonomy (NCBI): domain Eukaryota; kingdom Metazoa; phylum Chordata; class Chondrichthyes; order Carcharhiniformes; family Scyliorhinidae; genus Scyliorhinus; species Scyliorhinus torazame. The sequence goes on from NC_092714.1 coordinate 179,284,960, forward strand.
AAGAGGGGCAGGAGCTGTGGAAGAGGGGCAGGCAGTCGGGTCAGACAACCCCTTTGATCGCTATCTGTATTTATAGGATAATCAATGTCACTTGTTTAACTAATAATTCCTTTAACAAGGTAATTGCCATACTCCGTGTCAATAGATTGTCAATAGTACATTGACAATCTTCACCTCTGAACCGTGATCCTCTCCTTCTAGGTTGCACTGTATTTCTCCCCTACTCCCATCAATAACATGCACTTTCCTCTTCCCTCATCAATCATTTTATTGAAATCAAGATCATGTCCGATTCAAGCTTGCAGTTAACTACCCTGAGCCATTTCTTCCTATAGGCTTTGAAAACCTAAGTGTTCCTGATTCATTTCATCTGGACTATTTGTCCAAGGTAGTTCTGCACAACTTCCTCAGTTCTTCAACAAAAGACTAATCGACCAATGGATCACTTTTTTATCACCTTTACATTAGGTTGGTTTCAGTAATGGTTTAAGTTGAAGTGGACAATCTTACCAATTTCTCCAATTTGAATACAACTGAAAAGAATAAAATAAATAAGATGGCTGTTGATTTTGTCATTGTGTATCTGAAATAAAGAAAGAGCAGCAATTAGAATCAATACAAGGAATAAGCATACACAATCTCATTTATAAGACTCTCAAACATGTGTTCAGCTGAGAAGTTTGTCATCCATCTGGAGACTGTGGTGTTCTGGTAGATATTGGGACTTTTCAGATCAGGACAGTTGCAGATTCAACCCTCGGTTTCTGTTAGTTATTGCCTGAACTTCATGAAAAGAGCAGAGAAAGTAGGTGTGCTTTTGGAGGAAGACCCAGTCAAACACAGTTAAGATTTTCAGAAGCATTTTACAGGAGGAGAGAGAGACACAGGTTTAGATCAGGAAATTCAGAGTTCAGGCCCAAATAGCTGAAGGCATGATCAGAGATAGGTATCATAAAATTTACAGTGCAGAAGGAGGCCATTCGGCCCATTGAGTCTGCACCGGTTCTTTTGAAAGAGCACCCTACCTAATCCCACACCTCCACCGTATCCCCATAACCCAGTAACCCCACCCAAAACTAAGGGCAATTCTGGGCACTAAGGGCACCAATCCATCTAACCTGCACATCTTTGGACTGTGGGAGGAAACCGGAGCACCCAGAGGAAACCCACACACACACACGGGGAGAACGTGCAGACTCCGCACAGACAGTGACCCAAGCCGGGAATCGAACCTGGGACCCTGGAGCTGTGAAGCAATTGTGCTAACCACCATGCTACCGTGCTGCCCAGCAGTGCATAAGATCATAAAAATGCAAAAAGGTACCAACAAGCCAATTATTAAAAAACAGCCACATTCCTCCTCCAATATGGGAGAAATAAATCAACATTAAACAGCACTGAATGGGGCAAGTTGGTCATTAGTGAGGATTATCAGAATCCCATAAATCAGGGATTAGTTGAAAACCACATTACTAAAAGTTTAGGAAACTCCATGAACAAAAACAATTGATTAAGAGTAAAGTTATTCAAATACGTCAAATTATGTTGACAGTTACACAGATCTTCTATGTCATGAACAATCCCATTAGCAAAGGTGGATGACTTACAGTGAGACTGTGATGAACAGGAAGCTCCAATTCGACAGTCCAATGTCTAAGGCAGTTACGAGGGCTGTAATATAAGGATTTATTTTTAATTCAGGAGGAAAAATTAGCACATTGAAGGTGATCCTTAGCTGATTGCTTGTGACATTGTTTTTATCCGTTAGCATTGGGTTGTATGATTATCAGCTTCTCACTCTAATCCGTTTTGTGCGCCTTTCTGCTTTTCTGTTCATCTGCCAAAATTTGTCTGTTTGCTTCGCTCACATTATTTATTTGAAACTTTCTAGCATTCTTTCTACAAGATTCTCTGATCTTCTTACCTCATTTCTCAGTGTTATGGGAATGTTCATTTACCAATATTCAATGTTATTATTTCCTGAGTTATCTACTAAAATTGGCTTTCACAACCACAACTCCTTCCTCATCAACTGGTGCTGATTTCCACCCTTCATGTTGCTGATCCACTCATGATTCTGGATATCTCCAAAGATATTAAGCATCCCTCAAAGATCTGCCATCACTGCTTCTACCCTCAAACTATGCACCACCATGTGGCGGCTCTCAACCTCTATTTTAAACAGCACTAACTTGCTCTCTTCCAGAGTTGGCCTGGTCCACAGTTCGATGGTTATGCTTCGTCTTTTCTGATACTTCTAGCAAAATATGATTTTCTTCCTCTGAGGTGTCAAGGTTTCACAAGGGTTGTCAATGCTTAGACACCAGCTTCCATCCGGATCCTTCTTCCCCTTCAATGATCCATCACTTTTTCCGATCCCACCCTGTTTTTATTAGTCGCTCAGACTCAAAACGATCTAACCTTGTTTATGCCCCCACCTCATGCATTTTGAGCTCCGAAAGATGTGGAGTTCTTCTTCAATTGCTTTCACCCCTGCGCCCACTTCTTCAGCCAAGAGTCTCCCCCTGCACAGCAGACCTTTTCTCCCACCTTCAGAATTCTCGTTCCATGTGGACACTTCCTTCGGTTCTCTTTCCCTTTCTAGAGCTTTTTAGTGTAAACAGCCAGCAAATTACATCAGCCAGCTCAATTTCTGTGCTCCCCTCACTTTAACCTACCTCCCTCTGAACCTGCAGCACTTACTTCACTCAGGTTCAACACTGACACTGTGGCTGAACCTGCGGACAAAGGTGATGCTATTGTTGTTTGGTGAACCTGGTGGAGGTTTACGGCCAACTCGCTGACACCTCTTCTTATATCCCTCTGGACCATTTCCCCAATTCTGAATATCAAGCATCAAGTTCTCATTTCCTGGACCATCACTAGCCTCATCTCCTCTAGAGATCTTCCCTTCATGGTCGCTCATCTCAGTCGCCCAACCCCTCACAGATGCTTCTATCTCCCTCCCAAACTTCAAGTGTTACATTTGCACTTATATGGGAACTGTAATGGGAATTGGGGGACGTTAGGAGTGACTATCATAGATTATCATAGAATTTACAGTGCAGGAGGAGGCCAATGGGCCCATCGGGTCTGCACCGGCTCTTGGAAAGAGCACCTACCCATGGTCAACACCTCCACCCTATCCCCATAACACAGTAACCCCACCCAACACTAAGGGCAATTTATCATGGTCAATCCACCTAACCTGCACATCTTTGGACTGTGGGAGGAAACCGGAGCACCCGGAAGAAACCCACGCACACACGGGGAGGATGTGCAGACTCCGCACAGACAGTGACCCAAGCCGGAATCGAACCTGGGACCCTGGTGCTGTGAAGCAATTGTGCTCTCCACAATGCTACCGTGCTGCTAAAAGGTGGACTGGTGGAAAAGATCTCTTTGGAATGCTGAAAGGGGAGGGAGCCAGAGGTTCTGGGTAAGAGTCCCACTTGCGTATCTGATGGCCATGGAAGGTACGGTCATCATAATGTAGCCACCAGATTGATTAACAATCTGCAAATCTTTCCAATACACCCAAGGCAGGCGGCAAGAGCAGGAGAGTCTCCCAGTCAGCCAGAACCTGCAAAGGGCAACTGCAAACCACTGAAGTACCTTTCCAAACATAAACATGGACCAACACATGGGGGTCCATGCTCAGCAAGAGCGAGGGCGAGCTATGCCTGCCTTTTTGTGGGATACATTGAAAACCATGTTCCAGTTCTAGTCAGGCACCCTCCTTCACCATTCCAATGCATTGACAATTGTGTTACTGTCGATTTCTGCTCTTGTCATGTACTGGAAAACGTAATTAACATTGCTTTATATTTCCACCCTTCACTCACCTTCAAGTGGCCGATCTATGACTGTTTGTAGTTATCTCGACTACATTTTCTCCCACCCTGCTTCCTGTAAGGACTCTAATCCATTCTGCCAATTTCTCTATCTTGTTGCATTTATTCTGGCAATGCTAATTCCATATCAGCTCTTCCAACTGGTCTTACATTCCCTCGCCAAAAGGATCCTCTCCCATCATGAATGTCCCATTTGCCGAACTTCTGCTCTCACCCCTTCCAGAGCCATGTTAAGTTCCTCTTCTCCTCACATTCCAGCCCCAAGCTCCATTCAACAGATCATCTTCTGCCATTCCTGCTGCCACCAGCATGGTGCCAACACTAAACACTTCTCCCTCCCTCCCCTTTTAGCATTCTGAAGAGATCTTTCCCACTGCAAGATCCTGGTCCACTTCTCAGTCACTCCCAACATCCCCCAATTCCCATGACACCTTCCATGTAACATTTGAGGTCCACCATCCAGAGCCCTAAACATTCCCTGCAAGTGATTACTTGTAATTTAGCCTACTGTATTCGCTGCTCACGGTGCTGTCTGCCCTGACAATATTGGGAATACCAAATGCAGACCGGGTGACCGCTTTGCTGAATACCTCATTCAGTCTGTAACCATTTAATTCTCAGCTCCTCTCCCACTCTGATTTTGGCCTTCTACACTGTTCCAATGAAGGTCAACTGTCACTTGAGGAACAGCGCCTTATCTTTGAGTTAGGGACCCAAGGCCCTCCAACCTCAACCATTTCTCCAGATTCACTGTATCTCCTGACACCGTCGTCTTGAAGACATCTTTCCACAAGTCCAAAGATGTAGAAAGACTATTGTTAAAGATTAAGCATAGTATGTGGCGTAATAAGATATGTGGTGCTACAACTTTGCAGGAGCGAAAAATAAACTCTTTGCAGTTGCGGCCTCAGGAAATGCAGCCATTTTTGCCTTTATTCAAAGCAATGGGGAGTTTAAAAGGGGGAAAAGTTGAACAAATTGTATGTACTATGTTCATTTTGTGCTATGTTAATGTGTTTCAGTGTATTTGGAATGAAATACATTTTAAATTAAAAGACAAAGTATGGAGCAAGTTTGCAGTCAACACATTTCCGTGTCAGCAATAGATAAAGGCATTGGATGAAGGTAGGTTACCTGCAAGGTGATGCAATGTGTAACAGGAAAAATGGTGGCTGGGGGTAGGGGGAATGAGGGTTTGGGAGTGCTGAACCTTAAGGATGATATCAGGACAGACTCAGTGAGACTAGGCAATTAAACTTTATTTTATTTAAATTTCAAGCATTCCTGCCCATGTTCTAACTACAGTGAAAAATTCACCGTCCAAGGAATGTTTACGTACAAACATTCACACAAGGTGCTACTTTTGACAGGCACTCAGTCAGATGGACGGCCAACAATATAACTGCAGAGTGCCAGCTGAAAACAGTTCTCGAGTCTGGTCCCGCGCACATCCTTTGGAGCCAGCTCCCAATTTACAACTTTCACAGGCTGAAAGTGTCTGATCTGGGTTTCGGGGGTGGGGTGCGGAAGGGAACAAGAGTAGGGAATAAAGTACCTGTGGCAGCAACCTTCTTCATATATAATTCCCATGACAGGCAGATGCGTGAATTTCCAGTATACCATGATGTGAGTGTTCGGCTCATTCCAGAGAACACAAAGATCATCACAAGGTGCACCAAAGTCATGAAGATAGGGTAATGAAATTTCTAAGAAATAGTGGAAAAAATACTATATTACTTAAAAATCATTAAAGTCAATTAGAAATGTCTGGTAATCTCACTGGGATTTTGAATGATATGCTGTTCTAAAAGTGAGAGGAATGTAATACCATGTGCCTTAAACATATTATGTAATATATATTGTTTTAATCAACCCTTAAGATCAAACAGTGCCTGCCCCTTTAAAATGACAACATCTAACTGTTGTTTTGGAAATACACAATGTGATCAGATTTCAGGATAAAATGCTGAACACTTTCTGTTTTAAAAGTATTTTTGCGAAGATCAGAGGTTGAAGGGATTGCAAACTATGAGACAAGAAGACTATGCTGGAGTATAGCTTTTACATAAGCAGAAACCACTGTCTTTTTGAAACATGACAAAACGTTGCCTGTAAACAGGTGCAAAGACAAAAATCCGGGCTATTTTTAAAAATACACAAAAATATTCGTTTGCTCTCCTCTGCCAAGTGGATTTGCTAAATGTGCAAGTTTATGAAGGAGTAACAAACTATTCAATCTTGGTAGGGGGCGGGGTACAGGAGGAGACATCAGACTGATATCTCGACATACACACATTCCACACTATTTCAGCGAGCGGCATCTCAAACAGCTCATGAGTCATCTAGAAAATGTTTTTAATGTACAAATGCCTCAAAGTCCATACAGAAGGCTTTACCCTCCCCTTTAGGTGAGAAAAAAAATAAAGAAAAAAAACAAGCATTACACAGAATGGTAGGGCATCTTGTAGCCATCTCTAAATATTAGTGCAATTTAGTTGGGAGCGAATCAGGAACAAAAAGACTTGCATTTAAATAGCACCTTTCACAACCACCAGACATCTCAAAGTTTTGACAGACATTTAAGTACTTTTGGAATGTAGGTACAGTTGTAATGTGGGAAATGCAACAGCCAATTTGTGAACAGTGCCCACAAACAACAATATAATAATGATCAAATAATCTTTATTTTGTGATGTTGGCTGAGAGGGATAAATATTATCTTGAACACGTGGACAATGCATGCTCTTCTTTGAAATAGTGCCACATGAGGTGGCAGATAGGACCTTGGTTTAATGTGTCATTCACCTCAGACAGCGCAGCATCATAGGAACAGTAATTCTAGCTGATTTCCCCTTCCCTTCCCAAGTCCTTGAAGCCAATTGAATCCATGAGTGCAAAAATGAAGGCTTCCACTCCAGCGCAGTGCTAAGGGAATGCTGCTATATAAATGCAAGTCTTTTTTTGTTGTCCATTTGACCTGACTGCTGCATCAGCCAAGATTATTCTATTCAGCAGACACTACAAACTGACCCTTGGACCTTCTAGACTGTGCAGCTTAGTGCTTGTCCTGCAATAACAACCAAGGTAGGTGTTTGATGGCTGGCACAGACAAGATGGGCTGAAGGGCCTCTTTCTGTGCTGTAAAACTCTGTGACTCTAAGGTATCAGGGTGGCAATTCTGTCTCCTGACTGCGTCACTCGGAGATTTTCACAACAAAACAAACTTCTACAAAAAAATGAAGCTATCTGAGATAGAATTCGGAATGTAACAAACACATTTTTAGTCCTGCATCAGTTGCTCTGAATTCATTTTGGGCTGTCCAACCTGTGAGAATAGTAAGGAGTGGTGTTGCGAAACAAGGATTAGAAGACTAACCCGAGGCAGCCAAAGATAACAGTTGATAAATTCAATAATCAAAGCTGAAAGCAAATAAGAGGCTTGTGGGAACAGCAGAACAATGGTTTGCAGTGTCATACTATAGAGTGATATTTAATACAGATCTTCCAAGATCTTCAAAGTAAACACTATAATTTGTGATCATGCACTTTTTTAACATCCGCACTTGTGTCCTCATACCAACAAACAGAATGCATATTTGTTGCTTTGTGCAGTTGGTCAAATTACACTTCCCCTCCCCGTAAAGTACTTCTCAGGTCAGAAAGTGTGCTCTTACAACTCAAGGACACCTAAAAAAATGTCTTGCTTTTCATTAAAAATAATCAGAGGTTCACGGGGAGCTTTAATCACCACTGCCCTTCCCTCAAGACTTGGTCTGCATACATAATAATAATCTTTATTATTGTCATAAGTAGGCTTACATTAACGCCGCAATGAAGTTACTGTGAAAATCCTTTGGTCGCCACACTACAGCGCCTGTTCGGGTACACAAAGGGAGAATTCAGAATGTCTAATTCACCCAACAAGCACGTCTTTCGGGACTTGTGGGAGGAAACCAGAGCACCCGGAGGAAACCCACGCAGACAAAGGGAGAGCATGCAGAACCCCGCACAGAAAGTGACTGTGGTATTATCAGGTATTACAGTACCCAAGAGGCCGAAGACCATTAGTTAAACCTAGGAGTTTACCATTGGCTGTTGGTATGTAGCTCCGCCTTGACAGGCGGGGTATAAGAACCGGTGCCATCCCAGCAGCCCTCACTTTCTGTACCAAAGCTGCTGGGGAACAGTTCTAGTCAATTAAAGCCTTCAGTTATGTTACAACCTCATCTTTGAGTGTAATTGATCGTGCATCAATTTAATCGACTACACGTAAGCTGAAAGAATGGCTCTCCGAATCAGCCTCCACGCGGAGAACTCGGCGGCGATATTTAAGCACTGGCTGTCGTGCTTTAAAGGCTACCTCGAGACGGCCGGAGGCACACCCTCAGGTGAACAGAAACTGCATCGCCTGCACTCGGGAGTAAGCCCTGGAATCTTCACCCTCATCGTGGAGGCGGAGGACTACGATGCTGCAATCGAACTGTTAAAAGGACATTATATCCGCCCTGCAAACCAGGTCTACGCACATCACCTGCTCGCAACCAGACGGCAAAGCCCCAGGGACTCGCTGGAGTACTTCTACCGTGCGCTACCGGTGCTGGGCAGAAACTGTGGCTGCCCGCAAGTTTCGGGGAGCGAGCACACGGAACTTCTAATCTGGGATGCCTTCGTAACAGGTATGAGCTCCTCAGAGATCCGTCAAAGACTCTTAGAAAAGGACACCTTGGGACTGAGAGAGGCACGGGCCCTGGCAGGGTCCATGGATGTTGCCTCCAGAAACACGCAGTCCTATGCGCCCGACCGCGCAGCGGCCCCTGGGCTGTGTGGCATCCCGCAGCGGCAGCCCCACTGACCTTCCGTGTCCCCGCAGGCCTGCGCTGTAAGACGCCCGCTAACTCCGTCGGGCCCCGCTGTTTCTTCTGCGGGCAGGCGAAGCATCCCCGCACGTGCTGCCCGGCCCGCACCTCCACCTGCAAAGGGTGCGGCAAGAAGGGCCATTTTGTGGGGGTCTGCCAGGCACAGCGACTCCGGACCGCCGCGGCAATCTTCCCCTCGGGCCCCAGGCGGCCAGCACTCACCACCACCCCCCTATCCTAGGGACACGTCTGACCCACGGACGTGGCCATCTTGCCCCTCGGACACCACGCTGGACGGATTGGCGCCGCCATTTTGTCCATCCCTGCCGCCATTTTGTCCATCCCCGACCACCATGTGCGATCCATGGGAGACGCCATCTTGGACGGGGCCCCAGGCCCCCAGCACGGCCGACTACACGCTGCCCAATCACATAAGATAAGAACTAGGAACAGGAGTAGGCCATCTGGCCCCTCGAGCCTGCTCCGCCATTTAATGAGATCGTGGCTGATCTTTGTGGACTCAGCTCCACTCTCTGGCCCGTACACCATATCCCCGAATCCCTTTATTCTTTAGAAAGGCATCTATCTTTTTCTTAAAAACGTTTAAAGAAGGAGCCTCAACTGCTTCACTGGGCAAGGAATTCCAGAGATTCACAACCCTTTGGGTGAAGACGTTCCTCCTACACTCCATCCTAAATCTACCTCCCCTTATGTTGAGGCTATGCCCCCTAGTTCTACTTTCCCCGACCAGTGGAAACAACCTGCCCGCATCTATCCTATCTATTCCCTTCATAATTTTATATGTCTCAATAAGTTCCCCCCGCATCCTTCTAAACTCCAATGAGTACAATCCCAGTCTACTCAACCTCTCGTCATAATCTAATCCCCTCAACTCTGGGATCAACCTAGTGAATCTCCTCTGCACTCCCTCCAGTGCCAATATGTCCTTTCTCAGGTAAGGAGACCAAAACTGAACACAATACTCCAGGTGTGGCCTCACCAACACCCTATACAATTGCAGCATAACCTCACTAGTCTTGAACTCCATCCCTCTAGCAATGAAAGACAAAACTTGATTAGCCTTCTTAATCACCTGTTGCACCTGCACACCAACTTTTTGCGACTCGTGCACCAGCACACCCAGGTCCCTCTGCACAGCAGCATGTTTTAACATCTTACCGTTTAAATAATAATCCATTCTGCTGTTATTCCTGCCAAAATGGATAGTCTCACACTTGGCAACATTGAATTCCATCTGCCAGACCCTAGCCCATTCACCTAACCTATCCAAATCCTTCTGCAGACTTCCGGTATCCTCTGCACTTTTTGCTTTACCACTCATCTTAGTGTCGTCTGCAAACTTTGACACATTGCACTTGGTCCCCAACTCCAAATCGTCTATGTAAATTGTGAACAACTGCGGGCCCAGCACTGATCTTTGAGGGACCCCACTAGTTACAGGTTGCCAACCAGAGAAACACCCAGCAACCTTTCGTGTGGCACCTTGTCAAAAGCTTTCTGGAAATCCAGATATACCACATCCATTGGCTCCCCGTTATCTACTGCACTGGTATCGTCCTCAAAAAATTCTACCAAATTTGTCAGACACGACCTACCCTTTGTGAACCCATGCTGCGTCTGCCCACTGGGACAATTTCCCTCCAGGTGCCCCGCTATTTCCTCCTTAATGATAGATTCCAGCATTTTCCCTCCAACCGAAGTTAAGCTTACCGGCCTATAATTACCCGCTTTCTGCCGACCTCCTTTTTTAAACAGTGGTGTCACGTTTGCTACTTTCCAATCCTCTGGGACCACCCCAGAGTCTATTGAATTTTGATAAATTATCACTAGTGCGTTTACAATTTCCCTAGCCATCTCTTTGAACACTCTGGGATGCATCCCATCAGGGCCAGGAGACTTGTCTACCTTTAGCCCCATTAGCTTGCCCAATACTGCCTCCTTCGTGATTACAATCATCTCAAGGTCCTCACCTATCATATCCTTATTTCCATCAGTCACTGGCATGTTATTTGTGTCCTCCACTGTGAAGACTGACCCAAAAAATCTGTTCAGCTCCTCAGCCATTTCCCCGTCTCCTATTATTAAATCTCCCTTCTCATCTTCCAAAGGACCAATATTTACCTTAGCCACTCTTTTTTGTCTTATATATTTGTAGAAGCTTTTACTATCTGCTTTTATGTTCTGAGCCAGTTTACTTTCATAGTCTACCTTACTCTTCTTTATGGTTTTTTTAGTAGCTTTCTGTTGTCCCCTAAAGACTTCCCAGTCCTCTAGTCTCCCACTAATTTTTGCCACTTTGTATGTTTTTTCCTTCAATTTGATACTCTCCCTCACCTCCTTAGATATCCACGGTCGATTTTTCCCCTTTCTACTGTCTTTCTTTTTTGTCGGTATGAACCTTTTCTGAGCACTGTGAAAGATCGTTCGGAAGGTTCTCCACTGTTCCTCAACTGCTTCACCATGAAGTCTTTGCTCCCAGTCTACCTTAGCTAGTTCTTCTCTCATCCCATTGTAATCGCCTTTGTTCAAGCACAAAACACTAGTGTTTGATTTTACCTTGTCATCCTCCAACTGTATTTTAAATTCCACCATATTGTGGTCGCTCCTTCTAAGCGGATCCCAAACTATGAGATCATTAATCAATCCTGCCTCATTACACAGGACCAGATCTAGGACTGCTTGTTCCCTTGTAGGTTCCATTACATACTGTTCCAGGAAATTATCCCGGGCACATTCTATAAACTCCTCCTCAAGGCTGCCTTTACCAACCTGGTTAAATCAATCGATATGCAGATTAAAATCTCCCATGATAACCGCTGTACCATTTCTACATGCATCCGTTATTTCTTTGCTTATTGCCTGCCCTACCATCCTGTTACTATTTGGTGGCCTATAGACTACTCCTATCAGTGACCTTTTTGCCTTACTATTCCTGATTTCCACCCAAATTGATTCAACCTTGTCCTCCATAGCACCAATATCATCCCTTACTATTGCCCGGATGCCATCCTTAAACAACAAAGCTACACCACTGTCCATTCTATCCTTTCGTATAGTCTGATACCCTTGGATATTTAACTCCCAGTCGTGACCATCTTTTAACCATGTTTCAGTAATGGCCACTAAATCATTGTCATTCGCATGATTTGCGCCATCAACTCATTTACCTTATTCCGTATACTACGAGCATTCAGGTAAAGTACACGTATCCTGTTTTTTATGTCTTTGTTATGAATCCTAACACCTTGATCAGTAACTTATCGCAATTTATTTTTCCTCTTACCCTTTCTCCTAATTTTCCTTGTCTTTGAACCCATATCTCTACATAATAACCTGTCACGTAACCTGCTGCCTTGATCTCCATTAACCATTATACTGTCCATAGCTTTACACTTCCCTTCCCCCCAATTTGCTAGTTTAAAGTCCTTGTGACCAACCTATTTATCCTATTCGCTAGAACACTGGTCCCAGAATGGTTCAGGTGAAGACCGTCCCAATGGTACTGGTCCCTCCTGCCCCAGTACTGATGCCAATGCCCCATGAAATGGAATCCCTCTTTCCCGCACCACTCCTTTAGCCACGTGTTAACTTCTCTAATTTTCTCAACTCTATGCCAATTGGCACGTGGCTCGGGTAATAATCCAGAGATTATAACCCTGGAGGACCTGTTCTTTAATTTAGTCCCTAGTGTTTGATAATCTCCAAACAGGTCCTCTTTCCTAGTCTTACCTATGTTGTTAGTCCCAACGTGGACCACAACAACTGGATCCTCCCCCTCCCTCTCCAAAATCCTTTCAAGCCGATCAGAGATGTCCCTCACCCTGGCACCGGGCAGGCAACATACCATGCGGGACTCACGATCTGGCTTACAAAGGATGCCATCAATCCCCCTAATTATAGAATCCCCTACAACTATCACTTGTCTTTTTGCTCCCCCCTCTTGAATGGCTTCCTGTACCACGGTGCAGTGGTCAGTCAACGCATCCTCCCTACAGCCCTCTTCCTCATCCACACAGGGAGCAAGTACCTCATACCTGTTGGACAAGGTCAAGGGCTGAGGCTCCTCAACTCAGGATCCCCCTACCTGCCTCCCTTGCAGTCACACCACTCTGTCCCTGACCACTGACCAAATTAACAGTACTTATTCTACCAGGTGTGACTGCCTCCTGAAACAAAATGTCCAGGTAATGTTCCCCCTCCCTGATGTGCCGCAGTGTGTGCAGCTCGGTCTCCAGCTCATCAATTCTGAGCCGAAGTTCCTCGAGCAGCCAACACTTGCTGCAGATGTGGTCACTGACGGTCTCAATGGGATCCACCAGTTCCATCATCATACAGCAACAGCACATCACCTGTCCAGCCATATTCAACTAGTTAATTAATTTAAATATATATTTTTTTAAATTCTTTATAGAACCTCAAGGATAAACCCGAACACCAACAAAAACACAGCCCTCTCTCGCCACTCACCCGAACTCAGTCACTCACCTAAACTCAGATGCACTCTGTTCCAATCAGCACTCAGTCACTCCCCTAAACTCAGATGCACTCTGTTCCAATCAGCACCCCGTGACTAAAGGCACTCCTGCCACTCCTTTTGTGCACTCACCTCTCCCAGCACTCCCGGCTCTCTCCTCCGCGCTTTTTAAATCTCCCGGCTCTCTCCTCCGGCGCTGTTTTCGCTGTCCCGGCTCTCTCTGCTCCCACGCTGTTTTCGCTGTCCCGGTTCTTTTTGCTCCCGCGCTGTTTTCGCTCACAGCCCGCAACCCGCACCTGCTCCATCTGGCCTCAGTGACGCTGAACCGAAATCGACCTCGGACACTCGAAACTGCAACGACGATGGTGTTCATCAACGGCCACGAGACGTTTTGCCTGATCGACTCTGGGAGCACGGAGAGCTTTATACACCCCGACATGGTAAGGCGCTGTTCACTTGTTACCCACCCTGTAAACCAAAGAATCTCCCTGGCCTCCAGGTCACACTCGCTGGAGATAAAGGGGTTCTTCCTAGCAGACCTCACTGTCCAAGGCAGGAAATTCAACAATTTCCACCTTTATGTCCTGCTGCACCTCTGCACGGCTACACTCCTGGGGTTGGACTTCCAATGTAACTTGCAAAGCCTGACCTTCAAATTCGGTGGCCCTATACCTCCCCTTACTGTCTGCGGCCTCGCGACCCTTAACGTCGACCCGCCTTCCCTGTTTGCGGACCTCACCCCGGATTGCAAACCCATTGCCATCAGGAGCAGACGGTACAGTGCCCAGGACCGGACCTTCATCAGGTCAGAGGTCCAAAGGCTACTGAGGGAAGGGGTCATTGAAGCTAACAACAGTCCCTGGAGAGCTCAAGTAGTGGTGGTGAAGACCGGGGAGAAACATAGGATGGTCATTGACTACAGTCAGACCATCAACAGGTTTACACAGCTGAATGCGTACCCTCTCCCCCGCATATCCGACTTGGTGAACAGGATCGCGCAATACAAAGTCTTCTCCACGGTGGATCTCAAGTCCGCTTAACATCAGCTACCCCTCCGCACTAGTGACCGCAAGTACACTGCCTTCGAAGCAGATGGGCAGCTCTACCATTGGTGTCACTAATGGGGTCTCGGTCTTCCAACGCGAGATGGACCGAATGGTTGACCGATACGGCTTACGCGCAACGTTCCCGTATCTGGATAACGTCACCATCTGCGGCCATGACCAGCAGGACCACGACACCAACCTCCGGAAATTTCTCCAGACCGCGAAAATCCTTAACGTAACGTATAATAAATAAAGTATAATAAATGCGTATTTAGCACCGACCGCCTAGCCATCCTCGGCTACGTGGTGCGAAATGGAGATATAGGCCCCGACCCTGAACGCATGCGACCCCTCATGGAGTTCCCCCTCCCTCACTACCCCAAGGCCCGCCAGGCCTTCTGCCGCATCAAAGCAGACATTGCAAAGGCCACGATACGCGCCATCGACGAGTCCCTCCCCTTCCAGGTCGAGAGCGATGCATCCGACGTAGCTCTGGCCGTCACCCTCAACCAAGCGGACAGACCCGTGGCCTTCTTCTCCCGTACCCTCCTTCTCCCGTACCCTCCATGCTTCAGAGATTCGCCATTCCTCGGTCGAAAAAGAGGCGCAAGCCATAGTAGAAGCTGATGTGTTGGGTACTCTGCTACACAGACGAACCAACACGGTTGTGAATGGTACAACTCAGTTTTATTACGAACATTTATTTACAGTGGTAAACTGGTTACTGAGGTTCGATCATAACCCTAGAATCTGTGGACCTATTCCTAATACTATCTTGTAGTGGCACTCAGCACATGGTGGATGTCTGAGTGGCTTGCTATGTGCTCTGTGCCCTGAGCTGTCTCCTGCTGGAATGCCCAGGAAGTGTCGTGTTCCCTGTTTTGAACTGTGTATGCTCTTGCCTGTGGTGTTGTGTGTGTGTTGATTGGTCCGTTGATCTGTCCATCAGTATGTATGTATGTTTGTGCTATGATGTTTACCTGAATATCATGACAGAAGCTGTGCGACATTGGCGGCATTACCTGGCCGGCAGGAGATTCACTCTCCTCACTGACCAACGGTCGGTGGCGTTCATGTTTGATAATGCACAGCGGGGCAAGATAAAGAACGACAAGATCTTACGGTGGAGGATAGAACTCTCCACCTACAACTACGAGATCTTGTACTGTCCTGGGAAGCTAAACGAGCCTTCCGATGCCCTGTCCCGCGGCACGTGTGCCACCGCACAAATGGACCGCCTCCGAGCCCTCCACGAGGACCTCTGCCACCCGGGGGTCACTTGTTTTTTCCACTTCATTAAGACCCGCAACCTGCCCTACTCTATCGAGGAGGTCAGGACAGTCACCAGGGACTGCCAAATCTGCAGGGAGTGCAAACAGCACTTCTACCGGCCAGAGAGGGCACACCTGATAAAGGCTTCCCGTCCCTTTGAACGCCTCAGCATGGACCTCAAAGGCCCCCTCCCCTCCACCGACTGCAACACGTATTTCCTGATCGTGATTGACGAGTACTCCCGGTTCCCATTCGCCATCCCCTGCCCAGACATGACCGCAAACACCGTCATCAAGGCCCTCCAGGGTATCTTTACACTGTTCGGGTTCCCCGTGTACATACACAGTGATAGGGGGGTCCTCCTTTATGAGCGACAAACTGCGTCAATTCTTGCTCAGCAAGGTCATCGCCTCAAGCAGGACGACCAGTTACAACCCCCGGGGAAACGGGCAGGTAGAGAGGGAGAACGGAACGGTCTGGAAGACCGTTCTACTGGCCCTACGGTCCAGGAATCTCCCAGTCTCCCCCTGGCAAGAAGTCCTCCCAGAGGCCCTCCACGCCATCCGGTCGCTGCTCTGTACAACTACCAATCAGACACCTCATGAACGTCTCCTCGTCTTCCCCAGGAAGTCCTCCTCCGGGATCTCGCTCCCAACCTAGCTAGCGACACCCGGACCCATCCTGCTTCGGAAGCACGTGCGGGCGCACAAGTCGGACCCGTTGGTCGAGAGGGTCCACCTGCTGCACGCTAACCCCCAGTACGCCTACGTGGCGTTCCCTGACGGCCGGCAAGATACAGTCTCCCTCCGGGACCTGGCGCCTGCCGGAACCCCACGCGCACCCGAACCATTACCCCTCCCCCCCACAGCACCTCACTGGAGGGTCAGTGCTCCCGCCACTCCTACCTAGGCCATCCCACCCACCGACGCCCCCCTCTCAGCCCAACCGTTGGCCCCACCAGCGCCGTCTAGGGGTGACGAAGCTGCCATGGAGACTGACGCCACGCTCCCAGAGTCGCAGACGTCCGGATCCCCACCAGAATCACCACCGAAGCCCAGACGATCCAGGAGGACGACCAGGCCACCCGACCGACTGATTGTTTCACTGTAACTATATATACACTGAATGTATATATCTTCCACGCTTGTAAAATATTCTCGACAACTCTGTAAAGAGGTATCATGGTACCTCCATATCTGATCATACCATGTAGATGCAATTGTAACCACTGGCCACCACCCCTGCTGGACTCTTTTTTTAACAGGGGGTGAATGTGGTATTATCAGGTATTACAGTACCCAAGAGGCCGAAGACCATTGGTTAAACCTAGGAGTTTACCATTGGCTGTTGGTATGAAGCTCCGCCTTGACAGGCATGGTATAAGAACCGGTGCCGTCCCAGCAGCCTTCACTTTCTGTACCGAAGCTGCTGGGGAACAGTTCTAGTCGATTAAAGCTTTCAGTTATGTTACATCCTCGTCTTTGAGTGTAATTGATCGTGCATCAGTGATCCAAGTGGGAGTCGAACCCAGGACCCTGGTGCTGTGAAGCAAAATACAAGTCTTCTTTAATTAAATGTATTACTTTTCCCAGGAAGAACTGTCAATTACATCCTTGGCTGGTGAGACTTTGTTTTAATCCTTTAAAACAATACAATTGCAGCTAATTACCTTCTAAGGTTTAACTTCTTTGCCTATTTTATAAATATAAATATCGCCACAATCCCCAAGGACTGTAGGCTGCTCTCCCCTTTGAGAGAGAACTGATTGGTGATGATTTAACCCAGGGTCACACCTCCGGTGAGTCGCAAGGTTGAGAAGGTGGGCCCTATCCACTCACAAAGGTTTCATGTTGTCATCAATCTTAATTAGGTTTCATCTAATTTAACATACAGTTTCTGATCAGTTACTCGCTAGGATACATATAACTGGGCCTGTCCTTTGTTCAGTGTTTGTTCGCTAAATCAGAAATCTCCACATTTGTTTACCTTCAGCCAACATCACTGATAACAGATTACGTGGACTATTATCACATTGTGAACAAATTAGCTGCCTGTCTTCCACATAACAGTGATCAAACTGGAGTGGAGAACCTTTGGACTGTCCTGAGGTTGTGAAAGGTGCCATATAAATGCAACTTTTAATATTAAAGGGAGGTTCCTGCCCAGTACCGTTGCAGAGAGCAGAGCACAAGTATTCATTACAGGTGTCTGCACTTAGCTTACCTTCATCACCCACTTATTGTAAAAGGTGATCCCTATGGAGAAGCAGTAATAGAAGAGGACCAGGGTGAGGGTGAGCAGGGTTTTCCTCAGGAAGAACAGGATCAGGCCGAGCTGACTCATGGCCCAGCACCTCTTCCTCCTCCTGTAGCTGCTGTTTAGGTGACTGGCCAAGGACTCCCAGTCCGACCTCCTCAGGGCTCAGCAGTGAACCCAGGCTGAGGGAGCGCCACACAGCAACCTATTCCGGCCTCTGCTCTCCATTGCTGCGGTACAGGCTGCCAGGGGTCTCTGCTTGTCACTCACTGACGTGGCGCCCCGCCTCGCTCGGCTCCTGACCCCGCCCCCAGCCGCCAGGCACCGCCGCCAGCCGCCAGGCACCACCCCAGATCCAGCCCAGCTCTTGGCTCCGCCCCAGCTCCGCTCTGCCCCGCCCTGAGACCATAGGCCACGCCCCTGACCTCATCTCCGCTCCCGGCCCCGCCCTGAGGACACGGGCCACGCCCCTGACCCCTTCTCCGCTCTCAGCCCCGCCCTGAGACCAAAGGCCACGCCCCGGATCCAGCTCCGCTCTCGGCCCCGCCCTGAGATCTCAGGCCACGCCCCGGACCCAGCTCCGCTCTCGCCCCGCCCTTAGGTCTTGGCCACGCCCCTGACCTCATCTCTGCTCCCGGCCCCGCCCTGAGACCTCAGGCCACGCCCCGGACCCAGCTCTGCTCTCGGCCCCGCCCTGACCCCATCTCTGCTCCCGGCCCCGCCCTGAGACCTCAGGCCACGCCCCAGCTCCACCCCGGACCCAGCGCTATCCCGGCCCCGCCCTGAGACCTCAGGCCACGCCCCGGCGCCAGCTCCACCCCGGACCCAGCACCGTCCAGGCCTGGCCCTGATACGTCAGGCCACGCCTGCCCCAGTTCGATCGTCAACAGACTCCGCCCTCGGAAGCAGCGTCGCCCCAGTTCGGCCTTCGGGCCCGCGCACAGCTTCCCCCTCAACTCTTAACCAAGGCCCTTTTCAACCATAAAAATGGTTTTCAACTTTCACACATGTGAAAGAATAGTTTTTTTGTTCGTTTTTCCTTTTTTATTAAGTGATGCACGAACCTGTCCCCGGAGATTCGCCATGTTGGTGAGGTCAAATATTTCTCCTGCGCTGAACAGGCAGCAGTCCCAGTCAAGGCAGTTTGAGGTGGATGGATGTTTGCCACATTGAATCTACAGCAGGAACTAGTCTTTTCTGCCATTGGTGCCAGTGTTTTCCCACTCATTTCCTCACTCATTCGGGCAGCACGGTAGCATTGTGGATAGCACAAATGCTTCACAGCTCCAGGGTCCCAGGTTCGATTCCGGCTTGGGTCACTGTCTGTGCGGAGTCTGCACATCCTCCCCGTGTGTGCGTGGGTTTCCTCCGGGTGCTCCGGTTTCCTCCCACAGTCCAAAGATGTGCGGGTTAGGTGGATTGGCCATGATAAATTGCCCATAGTGTCCAAAATTGCCCTTAGTGTAGGGTGGGGTTACTGGGTTATGGGGATAGGGTGGAGGTGTGGGTCTTGGTTAGGGTGCTCTTTCCAAGAGCCAGTGCAGACTCGATGGGCCGAATGGCCTCCTTCTGCACTGTAAATTCTATGATTAGCATGTCCTTCCATTCTCCCTCTCAGAATCACCATGGTGTGGGCCATTCAGCCCATCTGGTCTGCACCGACCCCCTGAACGAGCACTCTAGTTCTGGGGTGGACGGTGTGTGTGCTCTTGCCAGCCACACATTTTTGTCAACACGCATGTGGTCAAGCGTCACTGGCCTCCCACTGCTATGCAATTTTTACATGTGCCTCAAAAGAGCATACACCGACTTCCGGGTGCGGCAATGACCAACTGAGTCGCACGTTTCGGCAGCTCCCTTTGGAACGCACTTTTGGGCTCTTGATAGGAGCCCCAACGGCAATTTAAACGGCAAAAACTGTGCGGTAAACCAGAAGGGAATCCCCCCGGACACGCATGGAAAAGGGAGAGGATAGCGGCCGGATTGCGGAGGATCCTCTGGAGCAGCAGCAAGGAAGGGAAGCTCAAAGCAAGATGGCGTCGGAAGGTGGCCGTTTGCTATGGGGCCCGGAGCAGCAAGAGTTCCTGCGGCGCTGTGTGGAAGAGCTGAAGAAGGAGTTGAAGAAGGAGCTGTTGGCCCCGATATTGCAGGCGATTGAAGGACTAAAAGAGGAGCAGAGGACCCAAGAGCTGGAGCTTCGGGTCGTGAAGGCAAAGACTGCCGAAAACGAAGATGAAATACAGGGCCTGGTGGTGAAGGCAGAAACGCACGAGGCACAGCATAAAAGGTGTGTGGAGAGGTTGGAAGCGCTGGAGAATAACTCAAGGAGGAAGAATTTAAGAGTCTTGGGTCTTCCAGAAGGGGCGGACGTCGGGACATATGTGAGCATGATGCTTCACCCGCTAATGGGATCGGAGGCCCCGACGGGCCCTTTGGAGGTGGAGGGAGCTTATCGAGTTCTGCCGCGAAGACCAAAGGCTGGAGAAATACCTCGAGCTATAGTGGTGAGGTTTCTCCGCTACAATGACAGAGAGACGGTTCTCAGATGGGCGAAGAAAACTCGGAGCTGTAGGTGGGAGAACGCGGTGATCCGCGTATACCAAGATTGGAGTGCGGAGAAGGAGGGCAAGTTTCAATCGGGCTAAGGCGGTGCTTCACAAAAAGAAGGTCCAGTTTGGAATGTTGCAACCGGCGAGATTGTGGGTCACACACCAAGGGAAGCACCACTACTTTGAGACAGCAGAAGAGGCGTGGACATTCATTGTGGACGAGAAGCTGGAATAGTCTGGCGAGAGAAAGACCTTTTGGGACAAAGTGGTGGGGTGATTACGGGGGGGGGGGGGGGGGATGATTTTTCAATTTGTTAATTTTGTGATCCTGTAACTTTTCCCTCTTCCCCATGTTGGGGGGGGGGGGGGAGCATGAGGAACTGTGGGCGGGGCCGAGTGGGAAACGCGGGCTTTGTTCCCGCGCTATGGTAATTATAGCGGGAACAGGGACGCAGGAAGGAGGGGGCCTCGCACAATGGGAGCCGAGGATAAGGGGGGAAGCCGAGGTCAGCCAGAGTTTGCTGACTTCTGGGAGCAACATGGGGGGTGCAACTATGCTAGAGGGGGATCTAGCGGAGTGGGGGGGGTTAACTGAGTTGCTGCTGCTAAGGAAAAGGGGGAGCTGTTATGGGATGGGGTGGTCGAGGCGGGAGGACACCGTCGGGGGGATATACGGGTACGTGGGAACCGGGTGAGGAGCTGGGTTAAAAAAGGGGATGGCTAGTCGACAAGGGGGGGGGGGGGTAAAGAGCCCCCCAACCCGGCTGATAATGTGGAACGTGAGAGGGCTGAACGGGCCGATTAAAAAGGCACGGGTACTCGCACACCTAAAGAAATTAAAGGCAGATGTGGTTATGTTGCAGGAGACACATCTGAAACTAATAGACCAGGTCAGACTACGTAAAGGATGGGTGGGACAGGTGTTTCATTTGGGTTTAGATGCAAAGAATAGGGGGGTGGCTATCTTAGTGGGGAAACGGGTACTGTTTGAGGCAAAGACCATAGTGGCGGATAGTGGGGGTAGATATGTGATGGTGAGTGGCAGATTGCAAGGGGAGGCGGTGGTTCTGGTGAACGTATACGCCCCGAAACTGGGATGATGCAAATTTTATGAGGCGTATGTTGGGACGTATCCCGGACCTGGAGGTGGGAAAGTTGGTAATGGGGGGAGACTTCAATACGGTGCTTGATCCAGGGCTGGACCGGTCGAGGTCCAGGACCGGGAGGAGGCCAGCAGCGGCCAGGGTGCTCAAGGACTTCATGGAGCAGATGGGAGGGGTAGACCCTTGGAGATTTAGTAGGCCTAGGAGTAAGGAGTTTTCATTTTTCTCCCATGTTCACAAAGTATACTCACGGATAGACTTTTTTGTCTTGGGAAGGGCACTGATTCCGAAGGTGACAGGGATGGAATATACGGCCATAGCCATTTCGGACCACGCTCCACATTGGGTAGACCTGGAGGTAGGAGAGGAAAAAGAACAGCACCCACTCTGGAGAATGGATATGGGCTTATTGGCGGATGAGGGGGTATGTTTAAGGGTGAGGGGGTGTATTGAAAGGTACTTGGAGCTTAATGACAATGGGGAGGTTCAGGTGGGAGTGGTCTGGGAGGTGTTGAAGGCGGTGGTCAGAGGGGAACTGATATCCATAAGGGCACACAAAGGGAAGCAAGGGGGTAAGGAAAGGGAGCGATTGTTGAAAGAACTTTTGAGGGTGGACAGGCAATATGCAGAGGCACTGGAGGAGGGACTGTACAGGGAAAGACAAAGGTTACATGTGGAGTTCGACCTGCTGACCACGGGTAAGGCAGAGGCACAGTGGAGGAGGGCACAGGGTGTACAGTATGAGTATGGAGAGAAGGCGAGTCGGCTACTGGCCCACCAATTGAGGAAGAGGGGAGCAGCGAGGGAGATAGGTGGGGTGAGAGATGAGGAGGGAGAGATGGAACGGGGAGCGGAGAGAGTGAATGGGGTGTTCAAGGCATTCTATGAGAGGTTATATAAGGCTCAGCCCCCGGAAGGGAAGGAGGGAATGAGGTGTTTCCTGGATCAGCTGGAATTCCCGAAGGTGGAGGAGCAGGAGAGGGCGGGACTGGGAGCACAGATTGAGATGGAGGAGGTGGTAAAAGGGATTGGGAGCATGCAAGCGGGGAAGGCCCCAGGACCGGACGGATTCCCGGTGGAATTTTATAGGAAATATATGGACCTACTGGCCCCGCTTTTGACGAGAACCTTTAATGAGGCCAGGGAAAGGAGGCAGTTGCCCCCGACTATGTCGGAGGCGACGATATCGCTCCTTTTGAAGAAGGATAAAGACCCGCTGCAGTGTGGGTCCTACAGGCCCATTTCCCTTTTAAATGTAGATGCTAAGCTCCTGGCCAAGGTGATGGCGACGAGGATAGAGGACTGTGTCCCGGGGTGGTCCACGAGGATCAAACTGGGTTCGTTAAGGGGAGACAGCTGAACACGAACATACGGAGGTTGCTAGGGGTAATGATGATGCCCCCACCAGAGGGGGAGGCGGAGATAGTGGTGGCGATGGACGCCGAGAAAGCATTCGACAGAGTGGAGTGGGATTATCTGTGGGAGGTGCTGAGGAGATTTAGTTTTGGAGAAGGGTTTATTGGATGGGTACAGCTGCTGTACAGGGCCCCGGTGGCGAGTGTGATCACGAACAGGCAGAGGTCTGACTACTTCCGTCTTCATAGAGGGACGAGGCAGGGGTGTCCCCTGTCTCCGTTACTGTTTGCATTGGCGATTGAGCCCCTGGCCATAGCACTGAGGGGCTCCAGGAAGTGGAGGGAAGTACTCAGGTGAGGAGAAGAACACCGGGTATCTTTGTATGCAGATGATTTATTGCTGTATGTTGCAGACCCAGTGGAGGGGATACCTGAGATAATGCAGACACTCAGGGAGTTTGGGGAATTTTCGGGGTACAAATTGAATATGGGGCAGAGTGAGTTTGTGGTGCATCCGGGGGAGCAGAGCAGGGGAATAGATGATTTACCGCTGAGGAAAGTAATAAGAGATTTCAGGTACTTAGGGATTCAGATAGCCAGGAGTTGGGGAACCTTACATAGGTTTAATTTAACAAGATTGGTGGAACAGATGGAGGAGGATTTTAAGAGATGGGACATGGTGCCCCTGTCACTGGTGGGTAGGGTGCAGGCGGTTAAAATGGTAGTCCTGCCGAGATTCCTTTTTGTGTTTCAGTGCCTTCCTGTGATGGTCACGAAGGCTTTTTTCAAGAAAATTGAGAAAAGTGTCATGAGTTTTGTGTGGGCCGGGAAGACCCCGAGAGTGAGGAGGGGGTTCGTGCAGCGTAGCAGGGATAGGGAGGGGCTGGCACTACCGAGCCTAAGTGAATACTACTGGGCCGCCAATATCTCAATGGTGTGTAAGTGGATGGGAGAAGGGGAGGGAGCGGCGTGGAAGAGATTGGAGATGGTGTCCTGCAAAGGAACCAGCCTACAAGCACTGGTGACGGCGCCGTTGCCGTTCTCCCCGAAGGAATACACCACAAGTCCAGTGGTGGTGGCAACGCTAAAAATTTGGGGGCAGTGGAGACGACATAGGGGAAGGACGGGAGCCTCGGTGCGGTCCCCGATAAGAAATAATCATAGGTTTGTCCCGGGGAGAATAGATGGGGGATTTGGAGCATGGCAGAGAGCTGGGGTTGTGCAACTGAGAGATCTGTTCGTAGATGGGACGTTTGCGAGTCTGGGAGCGCTGACGGAAAAATATGGGTTGCCCCAAGGGAATGCATTTCGGTACATGCAACTGAGGGCATTTGCGAGGCAATAGGTGAGGGAATTCCCGCAGCTCCCGACGCAGGAGATTCAAGATAGAGTGATCTCAGGGACATGGGTGGGGGATGGTAGGTTGTCGGATATATACAGGGAAATGAGGGACGAGGGGGATATCATGGTGGATGAGCTGAAGGGGAAATGGGAAGAAGAGCTGGGGGAAGAAATTGAGGAGGGGCTGTGGGCTGATGCCCTACGTAGGGTAAACTCGTCGTCCTCGTGCGCCAGGCTAAGCCTGATACAATTCAAGGTTTTGCACAGGGCGCATATGACCGGAGCAAGGCTCAGTAAATTTTTCGGGGTAGAGGATAGGTGTGGGGGATGCTCGAGAAGCCCAGCAAACCACACCCACATGTTTTGGTCATGCCCGGCACTGCAGGGGTTCTGGGTGGGGGTGGCAAAGGTGCTTTCGAAGGTGGTGGGGGTCCGGGTCGAGCCAGGCTGGGGGTTGGCTATATTTGGGGTTGCAGAAGAGCCGGGAGTGCAGGAGGCGAAAGAGGCTGATGTCTTGGCCTTTGCGTCCCTAGTAGCCCGGCGAAGGATATTGCTTATGTGGAAGGAAGCCAAACCCCCGGGCATGGAGACCTGGATAAATGACATGGCAGGGTTTATAAAACTAGAACGGATAAAGTTCGCACTAAGGGGTTCGGCTCAAGGGTTCACCAGGCGGTGGCAACCGTTCATTGACTACCTCGCAGAACGATAAAGGAAATGGGAAGGCAACAGCAGCAACCCGGGGGGGGGGGGGGGGGGGGGGGGCGCTCGGACAGGTCCTCAGGGGTGTTTTTTTTTTGTATAGATATTTGTACTTGGTTATGTATATTGAATTGTTTGATTTTATCTCTGGCGAGTTATTATTTTGTTATGGCAGTTGCCATTTAGTTTATATATTATTTATTTGTTAAAACGGTCACTGTTATATTTATTGTTTTATTGTTGTAAAAAGGTAAACCTTTGTATTGTTTTGTTTGGCCGAAAAATTTGAATAAAATATATTTTTTAAAAAGAGCATACACCAGCTGAGACCTGCCATGGCTGGCCGGCGAGTCTAAGGGAAACAACAACTTTGCAAGATACTGTGCAAGGAATGTCGCCCTTTTCAAGTGCACAAAACCTGCACTGGCGGTTGAGGTAGAAGAAAGAACTCACTACTCAAAGTCAATGGCGCAGAAGGTGCAAGAGCGAGATGGTCGACACACCCAGGGTATTCACCAAGCATTATCCACAGTTAAGCATGGAATTTCGCTGCATTGACAGCAGCAATTGTGTAGGAAAATCTTGGCGTCTTCCAGAGGTGTTTACTGTAAATAGGAACAGGGAAGAATAGATTTTCCAAGAAGTAGAAATAACTGTGTGCATCACTAGGCCAGCCCAATCTCAGATGTTGAAGCTCTCAAACCCAGACAAGATCTCTTGAAAAATCGGAACTTGGAATGTGAAGACCTCCTACCAGAGTGGGAAAATAGACGACTGCATGAAAGAGACGCAACATTGACATTTTAGGGTTGGCAGACGTTAGATGGATGGCATCTGGGAAAACAGACAGAGGAAAGCATTTGATGACCTTCTCAGATGGAAGTGAACATAAGAATGGAGACAAAAACATTTTTTTGTAAATATTTTTATTGAATGTTTTAAAATTTATATACAAATACAAAAAAACAAACACCCTTCACAGCGCCAGGCTCCCAGGTTTGATTCCACTGTCTATGCGGTGTCTGCATGTTCTCCCTGTGCCTGCGTGGCTTTCCTGCGGGTGCTCCAGTTTCCTCACACAAGTCTCGAAAGATGTGCTATCAGATGAATTGGGCATTCTGAATTCTCCCTCTGTGTACCCGTACAGGCGCCGGAATGTGACGACTGGGGGATTTTCACAGTAACTTCATTGCAGTGTTAAATGTAAGCCTACTTGTGACAATAAAGATTATTATTATTAAAGTAGAAAAGTGTTGTTGCAATTGTGTAGAGACCACAACTGGAGTATTGTGTACAGTTTTGGTCTCCTTATTTGAGGAAAGATGTGGTTGCATTGGAGACAGTTCAGAGGAGGCTCACCAGATTGATTCCAGGGATGAAAGGGTTGACGTTTGAGGAGAGATTAATCAGTTTGGGCTTATACTCTCTGGAGTTTAGAAGGATGAGAGGGGATCTGATCGAGGTGTATAAAATACTAAAAGGGATTGATGAAGAAAACATAAACCAAATGTTCCCCCTTGTGGGCAATCTAGAACAAAAGGTCACAGATATCGGTTGAGAAACGGTAGATTTAGAACTGAGATGAGGAGAGACTATTTCTCGCAGAGGGTGGTGAATTTGTGGAACTCGCTGCCCCATAGTTGGTGGCATTTGAGTCTTTAAATGGTTTCAAGAAGGATATAGATATATTTCCGATAAAAAACGGGTTAAGCGGCATGTGGCGCAGTGGATAGCACTGGGACTGCGGTGCTGAGGAGACCCGGGTTCGAATCCTGGCTCTGGGTCACTGTCCATGTGGAGTTTGCACATTCTCCCCATGTCTGCGTGGGTATCAACCCCACAACCCAAAGATATGCAGGTTAGGTGGATTAGCCACGCTAAATTGCCCCTTATTTGGAAAAAAAAATAATTGGGTACTCTCAATTTTTTTTTAAACGAGTTAAAGGGATATGGGCAACAGGTGGGGAGATGGATTTGAGACCAGGAAGAGATTAGCCATGATCTGATTGAATGGCGGAGCTGTAGCCACGTAAAATGGCTGACTCCCAATTAGAATGGTCAAACCCCGATTTAAAATGGTGAAAGGAAGAGGCTGATGGGAAAATCAGCCAACAGGACTCAAACGGACAGCTGCAGGTAAAACAGTGTATTCGCCTCTGGGGAAGTCAGTCCAGACCGATACCTGCAGCCATCAACATC
The DNA here is from genome assembly GCF_047496885.1 of Scyliorhinus torazame. Lineage (NCBI taxonomy): Eukaryota > Metazoa > Chordata > Chondrichthyes > Carcharhiniformes > Scyliorhinidae > Scyliorhinus > Scyliorhinus torazame. The sequence goes on from NC_092714.1 coordinate 179,311,988, forward strand.
ACAACAACCCAACCATCTGCATTTTAATCAGCCATCCCCGGGAACAATTGCTATAAATTAGCACTTGAAAGCCGACCCAGACCTTTCGGCGCCAGCAGGGGCTAACACAGAGAAAGGTAAACGACCACCCCCCGATCAAGGAATCGCTCCAGTATTGGAGCATATCGAACCAAGTGATTGGGACCAAGTCCAATCACTTGGAACCAGGTACAAGGTCCGCCCCGAGAGGCGGGAAGCCCCTGGGGACTATAAGAATAGGGGCCAAGTTCAACTCGACCATTCCCTTCCTGCTCACAACCTTCGAGACCCTTTTACAAGAAACTGTAAGTTTTACTCCAGCGATCGCTACCAGATAGGCGCTCTTGACTATCGACTTGTACCAGCTTTTGAATCCCGCAGGCTCAGAACCAATTCGAAAGACCATTCGTTTCCCTGACCTGGTGGGTCATTTCCAAAGTTAAGTATTGGCCTTTAGTGGTAGGTAGTAGTCTAGAAGTAGGATTATTGTATAAGTATTAATTGCTGTATATAATAAATGAGCGTTGATTTAACTCTTACTAAGCGGTGTGTTGCATTATTAATCATTACTTGGACTTGAACCACGTGGCGGTATCAGAAAGATACCTGGCGACTCATGAGCAAAGGTGACAGAATAAGAATAAGTAAACTAAGGCTAAAACGAGCAACAGAGCAGGTTAGAAGGGCTGAATTGCCTACTCCTACTCTTTTAAAAAAATATATATATATTAAAGTTTTTTAACACAATTTTTCTCCCTTACAAACAATAACCCCCCCCCCCCCCACCCCGTAACAAAAAAAATGAGAAATCGCGCAGAGCAAGATATATACATGGCAAAATGATATATTTACACAGCTTTGTACACTGGCCCTCACCCGTACGTGCCAGTTTCCCCAACCCTTCATGTTATCTCTTGCTCATCCACCCTCCCAGGCAGTCCCCCCTCTCCCCCCCCCTTCCTCCCCCTCCCAGGACGTCCCCTCCCCCCCCCCTCCCAAGGTTGCTGGCTACTCCTACTCTTAATTCCTATATTCCTCGGGGAGAGGGAAAACGAGAATGTCATCAACGCCTGCAATCCCTTCCCCTCACACGACCTGGCCTCCATCTTTACCCAAATTCCTGATTCCCCCCACCAACCCAACACCATCTCCGTATTCGCAGCCCAATAATAGTACAGCAGGTTCGGCAACCCCAGGCCCCTGTCTGCCGGTCCCTTACTAGGACCACTCTTCAGATCCTCGCCACCTTTCCTGTCCATATAAATGATAAAATCATGCTTTCCACACTACAAAGAGCGCCTTTGGTAGAAACACCGGCAGGCATTGAAACAGGAAGAAGAACCATGGCAAGATATTAATCTTCACCGATTGCATTTGCCAGCTAATGGCAGTGGGAGACTCTCCCATCTCTGTAGGTCAGCCTTCACTCTGCTCATCAAGCTTGTAAAATGTAGCTTCCGAAGCAGCACCTTTGCCACCTGTACCCCTAAATACCTGAAATGTGAGTTCATCCCCAAATTAGTTCCCCCAAATTAGTTCCCCTGCCTGGCGAGGTGACCGGAAAACATTCACTTTTGTCCCAATTCAGTTTACACCTGGAAAAAGCTCCAAACTGCTGTAGCATCCCCATTATGTCCCCACCATCGGGACCGGATCCATGCCGTACAGCAATAGGCCATGGGCATGCAGAGAGGCCCTATGCTCCCCCCCCCCCACTTCATTATCCCTCTCCACTTATCTGAGCTCCTCAAGGTGATGGCCAAAGGCTCAATCGCCAACGCAAAAAGGAAAGGGGACATAGGGCACCCTGCCTCATTCCCCTATGCAGTCGGAAGTAGCCCGAGCTTACATTATTTGTCCAGACACTAGCCCTTGGCTCCTGCTAGAACAATTTAGTCCATGACACAAACTTTGCCCAATCCCAAATCGCTCCAGCACTGCGAACAGATACCTCACCCTATCAAAGGCCGTCTCTGCATCCAACTCCATAACCACTTCCTGCTCATGCTCCTCTGCTTGAGACACTACATTCAACCGGCGGAGCACATTGGAAGACCATCGCCTACCTTTCACCAATCCCATCTGATCCTCCCAATGGCCTACAGGAGATACCCCTCAAACCTGAGCGCCAGCACCTTCGCTAAAATCTTTGTGTCCATGTTCAATAGTGAGATTGGTCAGTATGACCCACATTCCACCGGGTCTCTATCCTTCTTCAAAAGGAGTGAAATGGAGACCAGACATTTCTGGGAGCACTCCCCGAGCCACTTCATCCTCAAACGCTTTCACCAGCAGTGGGACCAACCTGTCCACAAACGTTTTATAAAACTCCACCGTGAACCCATCTGAACACTGCCGCCTCAACTGCACACCAGCAACCTGTTGGCATTCTCCCCATACTCATGGACTGCCACTCGCCCCTCTCAACTGCCATGCCACCTTATCCGTGGACACCAGGTCAAACTGTGCCTGCAACAGCTTCCTGTTTGCCAAATTTCCGTGGGGGAGTTGAGGGAGTGAAATGATGTTAACAGATTAAAAATGGCCATTGATGCTACTGTCATGAGAATGTCGCTTTAAGAAATGGTTAGCTGTTCATGTTACTGCAGTGATGTCAGAGTGTGGGTGGAGCTGAGCTCTGGTTCTGCTTTTTAGTTTCACTTTGAGAAAAGCTTGGTTGTGTCTGTCTTTTTGTTTTTGTTTTTCAGTGTGTTGCAGCTGAAGTTAGACAAAGTAGAAGTACTGTTGATCTCCCTGCCATCAAAGACTATCTCTGGATCATTGGGTGAATTCAGAATTATAAATGTTTTCAGTATTGAATATAAACCCTGATGTGCTTCTGTTTAAAGGTTTGTTAAGTCTTCTGGGTGTTAAAAGGACAGCATACAGGTTACTTAGTGTTGTATTCTTTGGGGGGGTGTATTTGATTTACTGGTTGCTAAGATGTTCACTGTTTGTTTTAGAAAGGTTAACTTGAGTTCATAGAATAAACATTGTTTAAAAATAATACTGGTCCATTTCTGCTGTACCATACCCGCAGAGTGAGCTGTGTGCTCCCCATACCACAATCTATTAAAAGTTGTGGGTCAGGTGAACTCCATGATACACTTTGGGGTTCGCTAAACCCTGACCCATAACAGTTGGGGGCTCGAGGGGGATAAAAGACTATCTATTGGATTGGCTTAGTGAACTTAAAGACAGTGAGGGGTGGTTGCTTTTCAGGTGTGGTATTTTAGTTTAAGTGGGGAGTGTGTTGTGGAAATGGATCTTTCAGAGGCTCAGAGGTTTTTGTGGGTGGAGACGGTCACACGCAGGTACCTTACGGACAGAGACTAAAAGCAGCCTGTTAGATTTGGGAAAAACATTGCAGTTAACATTACCTGACAAAATGCGAAAAGATGAGGTGATTATGGCAGTGGCTAAGCATTAAAAGTTGCCTGAGATGCAGTTTGTCTCATTGGAAATGGCAAAAATTCAGTTACAAATCAAACAAATGGAACATGAGAAAGAATTAAAGCAGCTTGAATACGAAAGAGAGGAAAAAGAAAAAGAAAGAGAGAGAAATAGAGAGGACAAAGAAAAGGAGAGAGAAGAAAGGAGGAAAGAAAGAATAGCCCTAGCAGAACAAAAAGAAAAAGAAAGGGAGATACAGATCAGGGAAAAAGATAAAGAGAGAGAGGTTGAACTTCAGAAAATGGCCATGAAACATGACAGTCAGTTAAAATTGGCAGACTTAAAGGGAAACGTACAGTTGGATGATAGTGATGAGGATAGTGAGAAAGAGCGTCATAATCAAAGGCGTGATGGGGATCTATTTAAATATGTCCAAGCATTGCCAATGTTTGACGAGAAGGATGTAGAAGCCTTTTTCATTTCATTTGAGAAGGTAGCTAAACAAATGAAATGGCCACAGGACATGTGGGCATTACTGATTCAAACAAAGCTGGTAGGTAGGGCTAGTGAAGTGTTTGTATCACTACCGGAGGAGGTATCTGGGACGTATGAGGAGGTGAAAAAATCCATCTTAGGGGCATATGAACTAGTGCCTGAAGCTTACAGACAAAGGTTCAGAAATTTAAGGAAAGAATTTGGTCAAACATATATGGAGTTTGAAAGGATCAAACAGAGTAATGTTGATAAGTGGATAAGGGCTTTGAAAATAGACCAAACGTATGACGCTCTCATAGAAATTATATTTTTGGAGGAGTTTAACAATTCAATTCCTGATGTAGTGAGAACTCATGTGGAAGAGCAGAGGGTTAAAGCAGCAGGATTAGCAGCAGAAATGGCAGATGATTATAAATTAGTTCATAAATCAAAGCTTGGTTTTCAACATCAGTTTCAGCCTGTGAGGGATAGAAACTGGGGATATGAGAAATACCCAAGTGGTAAAAGTAAAGGTGATCTGATGGGAGATAATAAGGAGAGTGTATCTTAGATTAAAAAAGAAATCCAGGAGGGTGGAAAAGAAATGAAACGTTTCAAATGTTTTCACTGTAATAAACTAGGCCATGTAAAGTCACAGTGTTGGTGGTTGAAGAAAAGCACTGGGAAGGCTGATGTGGGAAAACAGGATAAGACAATGGGGTTTGTTAGAGTGGTAAAGGAAAGCCCAAGGGAAGCGAAGGAGGTGCAAAAGATTGTACAGACTGTTCAAAAGGTGATTGATAAGAAGATGCCAGCTGTCTTTAAAGAATTTACTTGTGTGGGTAAAGTTTACTCGTGTATCAGGAGGAGCAGGTAAAGAAGTCACAATATTAAGAGATACGGGAGCTAGTCAATCTTTAATGGTAAGAGATGAGGAGTTATGTAGGTTGGGAAGAATGTTGCCAGAAAAGGTGGGAATATGTGGAATTCAGGGTGAGAGGAGTAGTGTTCCATTATATAAGGTAAGGTTGGAAAGTGCAGTGAAGAGTGGTGAAGTGGTAGTAGGAGTAATAGAGAAACTATCTTGTCCAGGAATACAGTTTATCTTGGGTAATGATATAGCTGGATCACACCTGGGAGTGATGCCTACTGTGGTTGATAAGCCAGTGGAAAATCAGACAACTGAAGTGTTGAAGGACGAATATCCTGGGATTTTTCTGGATTGTGTAGTACCAAGGTGGCAAAGTCACAGGTTAAGACAAGAGGAGAAATCAAAGGGTGAAGATGAAGTTGAAGTGCAATTACCAGAAACGATTTTTGATCAGATGGTTGAAAAATAACAAGAACAGGTGGAGGATGAGGCGGATATTTTTAGTTCAGGAAAATTGGCGGAGTTACAACAGAAAGATATCAAAATAAAATGGATGTATCAGAAAGCATATACGGAGGAGGAATCTGAGTGTATACCAGAGTGTTATTACCGTAAAAGTGATGTCTTGATGAGAAAATGGAGACCTTTACATATGCAGGTGGATTAAAAATGGGCAGAAGTTCATCAAGTTGTATTGCCGGTAGGGTATAGAAAGGAGGTGTTGCGAGTTGCACATGAGGTACCAGTGGGAGGTCATTTGGGGATAAGGAAAACTCAAGCTAAAATCCAGAAACATTTTTATTGGCCTGGACTACTTAAAGATGTAGTTAAATTTTGTCAATCATGTCACACACGTCAAATGATAGGGAAACCTCAAGCAGTGATAAAACCAGCACCCTTAATACCCATTCCAGCATTTGAGGAACCTTTTACAAGGGTCCTAATTGATTGCGTAGTACTGCTTCCTAAAACAAAAAGTGGGAATCAATCTCTTTTGACTATAATGGATGTGTCTACTAGGTTTCCAGAGGCCATTCCAGTACGTAATATTACAGCTAAAAAGATTGTGGAGGAGTTACTTAAATTCTTTACTCGATATGGACTACCCACCGAAATACAATCGGATCAAGGATCAAATTTTACCTCAAAGTTATTCAAAGAAGTTATGGATAGCTTAGGAATAAAACAATTTAAATCAACTGCGTACCATCCAGAATCACAGGGAGCGTTAGAAAGGTGGCATCAGACATTAAAGACAATGTTGAGGGCTTATTGTCAAGATTATCCAGAGAATTGGGATAAAGGAATTCCATTCAAACTGTTTGCAATTAGGGATGCACCTAATGAGTCAACCAAATTTAGCCCTTTTGAACTAATTTTTGGTCATGAGGTAAGAGGACCACTTAAATTGATTAAAGAAAAATTGGTGGGTGAGAAATCGGAAATTGCATTATTGGATTAGTGTCAAATTTTAGGGAACGATTAAATAGAGCAGGTGAATTGGCTAGACAACATTTGAAAGTTGCACAAAATGTGATGAAGCGGGTCGCAGACAAGAAATCCAAAGTTTGTTGTTTTGCCAGTGGAGATAAAGTTTCAGTATTGTTACCAGTGGTCGGTGAGCCTTTAAAAGCTAGGTTTTGTTGACCTTATCGATTGAAAGGAAATTAAGTGAGGTGAATTATGTGGTAAAAACACCAGATAGAAGGAAGACTCACCGAGTGTGTCATGTGAATAAGCTTAAAAGGTACTTTGAAAGGGAAGGAGAGAAAAATGAGGAGGTTTTAATGATTCTAACTCAAAGTGATGAACCAAATCCAGATGACTGTGAATTTGACATACCTCAAATTAAATTGGAAAATGAGGATGTTCTTAAGAATTGGGATAAATTGTTGAGTTATCTTCCAGAGGAAAAACGGACTGACCTGAAAGAGTTATGGATATCACATGGGCAAGTTTGTGGAGATAAATTGGGAAGTACTAAAATGGCTGTACATGATGTAGATGTGGGAAATGCTGTTCTAATCAAACAACATCCATATAGACTTAATCCTTTAAAATTGGCACAGGTTAACAAAGAGATTGAGAGTATGCTTAAAAATGTCATAATTGACTTCCGGTTGCGGCTATGCCTAGGTAGGTCACACGTTCGGCAGCTCCCGCCGGGAACGGACTTTTGGGCTCTCTAGAGGGTCCCCAACGGCAATTGTTCGACGGCTTCCAGTGTGGGAAGGTGACAGCAAGGTCCCCCCGACATTATATGGATTGGACCAGGAGTGGAGCGGTGAAAAAAGTGATCTTGGAGCAGCGAAAAGTGAGAGGGAGAAAAAACAAGACGGCGGCGGGTGGAGACCAAGCAGCATGGGCGCAGTGGTCGCAGGAGCGGCAGGGGTTTCTTAGACGCTGCTTTGAGGAGCTGAAAACCGAAATGCTGGCGCCAATGAAGGCGGCGATCGAGAAGCTAGTGGAGACCCAGAAGGCCCAAGGGGCGGCGATCCGGGAGGTGCGGCAAAAAGCCTCAGAGAACGAGGACAAGATCTTGGTCCTGGCGGTGAAGGTGGAGGCGCACGAGGCGCTGCACAAGAGGTGGGCGGAAAGATTTGAGAACCTGGAGAATAGGTCGAGGAGGAAGAATCTTCGGATTCTGGGTCTCCCTGAAGGAGTGGAGGGGCCCGATGCCGGGGCATATGTGAGCACGATGCTCAATTCGCTGATGGGCGCGGGAGCCTTCCCGAGGCCCCTGGAGCTAGATGGGGCTCACCGGGTCCTAGCAAGGAGACCCAAGGCCAACGAGCAGCCAAGGGCTGTAGTGGTGAGGTTTCACCGCTTTATGGACAGAGAGTGTGTCCTGAGATGGGCCAAGAGGGAGCGGAGCAGCAGGTGGGAGAACACGGAGATCCGAATCTACCAGGACTGGAGTGCAGAGGTGGCTAAGAAGAGAGCTGGTTTCAACCGGGCTAAGGCGGTGCTCCATCGGAAGGGGGTGAAGTTCGGTATGCTGCAGCCAGCACGATTGTGGGTCACGTTCCAGGATCGGCACCACTATTTCGAAACGCCTGATGAGGCATGGAGCTTTATACGGACTGAAAAGTTAGACTCAAATTGAGGGTTTGTTGTGGGGGGATGTTTACTGTGTATATGGTGTTTATCACGTTTAGGGAATGTTTCTTTGGTTGGGTGCTGGATGGGGATGGGTGAAGGGATTTGATGGGGAGACTGTGGGAGAGTGTGGGCGTTGGTGTTGGAGGGGCAGACCCCCACGAAGGAAGAGGGGGAGTGGAGGCCCGGGAATGGGGAATTGGGGTAAGGCCGCAAAAGGAGCTGCGCCAGAGGGGGAGTGGCCGGCTCTGGAAAGCACGGGCCTTTTCCCGCGCTAGGGAAGGACGGGGGTGGGGGTCGGGGGGGGAATGGATGGTGCTGGAGAGGTGCTGGATGGGGGTGAGCAGCCCCCCAATCCGGCTGATAACTTGGAATGTGAGGGGCCTGAATGATGGGCCGGTCAAGAGGGCCCGGGTGTTCGCGCACTTAAAGGGATTGAAGGCAGACGTGGTTATGCTCCAGGAGACACATTTGAAGGTTTGAAGGTGGCAGATCAGGTTAGGCTGGGAAAGGGATGGGTAGGACAGGTATTCCATTCAGGGCTGGATGCAAAGAACAGAGGGGTTGCAATACTGGTGGGGAAGTGGGTGTCCTTTGAGGCAATGAATATTGTAGTGGATAATGGAGGTCGATATGTGATGGTGAGCGGTAGGTTGCAGGGGGTGCGGATGGTACTGGTAAACGTATATGCCCCGAACTGGGATGATGCCGGATTTATGAAACGCATGCTGGGTCGGATTCCGGACCGGGAGGTAGGAAGCTTGATAATGGGGGGGTGGGGGGGGATTTCAACACGGTGCTGGACCCAGCACTGGATCGCTCTAGGTCCAAGACGGATAAGAGGCCGGCTGCGGCCAAGGTGCTTAGGGGGTTTATGGACCAGATGGGGGGAGTAGATCCATGGAGGTTTGTCAGGCCCCTGTCCAGGGAATTTTCATTCTTTTGCCACGTCCATAGAGCCTACTCCCGGATAGATTTTTTTATTTTGAGTAGGGCGCTAATCCCGAAAGTGGAGGGAACGGGGTATTCGGCCATAGCCATCTCAGACCACGCCCCGCACTGGGTGGAGCTGGAGTTAGGAGAGGAGAGGGACCAGCGCCCGCTGTGGCGTCTTGATGTGGGATTATTGACGGATGAGGAGGTGTGCGGGCGGGTGCAAGGGTGCATTGAAAGATATTTGGAGGCCAATGACAACGGGGAGGTGCAGGTGGGGGTAGTCTGTGAGGCGCTGAAGGCGGTGGTCAGGGGAGAGTTAATCTCCATCAGGGCCCACAGGGAGAAGAGAGAGGGCAGGGAGAGGGAGAGGTTGATGGGGGAGATCTTAAGGGTGGACAGGAGATATGCAGAGGCCCCCGAGGAGGGACTACTCAGGGAGCGGCGGAACCTCCAGATGGAGTTTGGCCTGTTGACCACAGGGAAAGCAGAGGCACAGTGGAGGAAAGCGCAGGGGGCGATGTAAGAGTATGGGGAGAAGGCGAGTCGGATGCTGGCACACCAGCTTCGTAAGAGGGAGGCAGCGAGGGAGATAGGTGGAGTTAAGGATAGCGGGGGGAATACGGTGCGGAGTGCGGTGAGAATAAACGAGGCATTTAGGGACTTCTATGGGGATCTGTACAGGTCTGAGCCCCCAGTGGGGGAAGAGGGAATGCGACCATTTTTGGATCAGCTGAGGTTCCCGAGGGTGGAGGAGGAGGAGGTGGCTGGTTTGGGGGCGCCAATTGGGCTGGAGGAGCTGGTTAAAGGATTGGGGAGCATGCAGGTGGGGAAGGCCCCAGGGCCAGATGGGTTCCCGGTCGAGTTTTACAGGAAATACGTGGACCTGCCAGGCCCGTTGCTAGTGAGGACTTTCAATAAGGCAAGGGAGGGGGGGACCATGCCCCCGACAACGTCCGGGGCGCTGATCTCTCTGTTCCTGAAGCGGGACAAGGACTCACTGCAATGTGGGTCGTATAGACCGATCTCGCTCCTCAATGTGGATGCTAAGTTGCTGGCAAAAGTGCTGGCTACGAGAATTGAGGACTGTGTCCCGGGGGTGATTCATGAGGACCAGGCGGGATTTGTAAAGGGCAGGCAGCTAAACACCAATGTGCGGAGGCTCCTTAATGTGATTATGATGCCCTCAGTGGAGGGAGAAGCGGAGGTCGTGGCAGCTATGGACGCGGAGAAGGCCTTTGACCGGGTGGAGTGGGAGTATCTTTGGGAAGTGCTGCGGAGGTTTGGGTTCGGGGAGGGGTGTCTGAATTCTCCCTCAGCGTACCCGAACAGGTGCTGGAGATGAGGGGATTTTCACAGTAACTTCATTTAAGTGTTAATGTAAGCCTACTTGTGACAATAAAATAGCTTATTATATTATTATTATCCACTCCTCGGCCAAAGGGCGAGAGCAGGACTTCAGCCTCCTGCTGGATCACAGTGAAGGCTAAAAAAAAAACAATTTTCCTCATTGGGCCTCTTTTGTTTCTTGATGCAGTCAGTGGCTGTAATTATGGCCTGGTGGTGAAGGAATGTGCCACATATGCCCTCACGTTCAGACCTCAGGCCAAAATTGTCATTACTGAGGCGAGGCCCAATCTCCATGTCTAAAACAGGACATTGCATTCCAGTCAACTGAAATCAGTTTAAAATCCAATCCGGTGGGAATCAGCAGAGTCTGTTGAGGGTGGGGCTATGTCACCACAAGCCCCCTTGCCTGCTTTTCATTGTGTGAGTTTATATTTTTCTGTTTAGTGTCACAGCAGGGATGGACGCAAATGTGTCTCACAGTCAGAAGCAAACAGAATCTCAGAATAGTGCAACACAGAAGGAGATTATCCATGTCTGAGCAGTTCCTGTCCCCTCCTATAGAGGGCCTCTGGCATTCAGTGACAGGCTGTGGACATGGAATGTGTTGGCTGAAGAAGCATCAAGCCAGCTGGTTCAGGTTGGGGGATGACAGAAAGAAACAGTGGTATTGAGGGCAGCCAATTCTTCCTGCTCACATTGTGCTCTGTCCCGGATACGCATGCATGGCAGATGCTGGACAAGTGTGGTCCAAGATTAGTAACATTGTGCAGCTGTTGCCTGTTTCAGAGAGGACTCTATGGCTTCCTGGATACATGCGTGGACAATTTAAGCTCACTCTCAAACATAAGAAGCTGAGGTCTGCAGATTTGTCAGAATGGAACTTAGAGTTAAATTATGAGGACAGGTTGTTTAGACTGATCTTGCACCCTAGAGTATAATATATTGAAGGGTGATGTGATCAAAGTGCTTGAAAAATAATTGATAGGGTAGAAATTGAGACGTTGTTTCCTCTGCTCGAGGATTCAGGAAGAAGGCGATCCCATTTCAAAGCTAAGCTTTCAAAGAGTAAAATCAGCAAGTACGTTTACAAAAATAAAGGTGGTGAAAGGGGCAGCACGGTAGCACAGGGGCTGCACGAAAACACACGTGGCTAGCACTGTGGCTTCACAGCGCCAGGGTCCCAGGTTCAATTCCCCGTTGGGTCACTGTCTGTGCGGAGTCTGCACATTCTCCCCGCGTCGGTGTGGGTTTCCTCAGTGTGCTCCGGTTTCCTCTCACCGTCCAAAGACGTGCAGGTTAGGTGGGTTGGCCATGCTAAATTGCCCTTCGTGTCCAAAAAGGTTAGGAGGGGTTATTGGGTTATGGGGATAGGGTGGAAGTGAGGGCTTAAGTGGGTCGGTGCAGACTCGATGGGCCGAATGGCCTCCTTCTGCACTGTATGTTTTATGTATCTATGAAAATCTGGACTTCACTCCCTGAGAAGCTTTGGAGGCTGGGGAATAATTGGATCTTTCAAGACAGAATTAAATATGTTTTTATTAGGTAAGGGAGGCAAGAAATATAGAGAAAATTAGGCTACAGCACTGGCCTCTACCAGATGGAGGCCAATCACCTCAGTCCCAAGGCATCAAAACAAATGTTTCTCAGGGTAGTTTCCTAGGTCCAACCATCTTCAGCTGCTTCATCAGTGACCTTTCCTCTATCATAAGGTCAGATCTGGGACGGCACAATGTTCAGCGCTACTCGCGACTCCTTAGATACTGAAGCAGTCCAAGTCCATGTCCAAATGCAGCAACGCCAGGACAACATTCAGCCTTGGGCTGATAAATGATGTGTAACAGTTTTGCCACACATGTACTAAGTATTGACTGCCTCCAACAAGACAAAATCTAACCATCTCCCCTTGATATTCAATAACATTACCATTGCTGAATCCTCCACTATCAACATACTTAGGGTTACTGTTGACCAGAAACTGAACTGGACTAGCCATGTAAATATTTTGGCTACAAGAGCAGGTCAGAGATTGGGAATTCCGAGGTGATAACTCACCTGACTCTCAAAAGCCTGTCCAACATCAACAAGGCACAAGTCAGGTGTGTGATGGAATATTCTCCACTCACCTGTTGGGTGCAGCTCCAACAACACTTAAGAAGCTCAACACCACCCAGGACAAAGCTTGATCGGGCCCCCATTCAACAACTTAAAAATTCACTCCTTCCACCAATGCAAAATGGCAGTAGTGTGTACCATATACATGATGCACTGTAGGAACTCAATATTGTTCCTTCGGCTGCATATTTCAAACCTGTGACCGCTACCACATAGAAGGACAAGGACAGCAAACTCAGGGGAACACCAGCACCTGCAAGTTCCCAACCCAAGCCATGCACCATTCTTACTTGCAACTATATCGCCATTCCTTCACTGTTACTAAAATCACTTTTTTTTTAATAAACATTTTATTGAGGTATTTTTGGTATTGTAACAACAACAAAATAAACAATGTACATGAGTCTATAAACATAGTGCAAAAGCCGTCTCCCTTCCTTACAGGTCCCACCTTTATTAACTCCTTACTCTAAGCTAAACTAACCCCCCCACCCCCCCCCCCCTGCTGACGGTTAATTTTCCACGAAGAAGTCGACGAATGGTTGCCACCTCCGGGCGAATCCTAACAGTGACCCTCTCAAGGCGAACTTGATTTACTCCAAACCGAGAAAGCTAGCCATGTTCGATAGCCAGGTCTCTGACTTTGGGGGCTTTAATTCCCTCCAAGCTAATAGTATCCATCTCCGGGCTACCAGGGAAGCTTCGGACATGTCCAGAACATGTGGACATAGTTCGCTGGTCCTCTCGCACATTTTGCACACCTGTCTGCCACCCCAAAGAATCTGCTCATCCGGGCCACTGTCATGTGAGCCCGATGAACGACCTTGAATTGTATCAGGTTGAGCCTGGCACAGGTTGCGGACGCGTTGACTCTACTCAACGCGTCCGCCCATAGACCATCCTCTATCTCTCCTCCCAGCTCCTCCTCCCACTTGCGCTTCAGCTCCTCGGTCTGCGTCTTCTCTGACCCCATAATTCATACCTGAATTTGTTTCCCCTCGCCAACCCAAACTTCTCCTCCAGCGCCCTCATACTCGGAAAGCTCCCCTCTGTAAACATGTCCCCCATCCTCTCAATCCCTGCTCTCCACCAAATCCGGAACCCCCCATCCATACTTCCCGGGGCAAACCGGTGATTATTACAGATTGGGGACCAGACCGATGCTCCCTCTGCTCCCACATGTCTCCTCCATTGCCCCCAGACTCTCAGGGCCGCCACCACCACGGGACTGGTGGAGTACAGTGCCGGCGGGAACAGCAGAGGCACAGTTACCAACGCCCCCAGACTGGTGCCCTTGCATGAAGCCGCCTCCATATGCTCCCATGCCGACCCCTTCCCCACCACCCACTTCCTGATCATGGCTATATTCGCCACCCAGTAATAGTTACTAAAATTTGGCAGCGCCAGCCCGCCCTCTCCCCGACTCCGCTCAAGCATTACCTTCCTTACTCGCGGGATCTTTCCCGCCCAAACGAAGCCAGAGATCACTTTGTTGACCCGTTTAAAAAAGCACCGCGGAATAAAGATGGGGAGACACTGAAATACAAACAGGAATCTCGGGAGGACCGTCATCTTCACCATCTGCACCCTCCCAGCCAGTGACAACGGAAGCGCGTCCCACCTCCGAAAATCGTCCTTCATTTGGTCTACTAGCCGGGCCAGATTTAATTTATGCAGCCACTTGAATGCCTAGGTATCTAAAGCTTCCCCCTACTAATCTAAACGGCAGCTCCCCCAATCGCCTCTCCTGTCCCCTCGCCTGTACCACAAACATCTCACTTTTCCCCATATTTAGCTTGTACCCTGAACACCGGCCAAATTCCCCTAGAAGCCTCATGATTTCTTCCATCCCCTCTATTGGGTCCGATACAAATAGAAGCAGGTCGTCTGCATAGAGTGAGACTCTGTGCTCCACCCACCCCGAACCAGCCCCTTCCAGCCCCTTGAGGCTCTCAGAACAATTGCCAATGGCTTTATAGCTGGCGCGAACAACAGTGGGGAGAGGGGGCAACCCTGTCTCGTCCCCCGGTGCAGTCTAAAATAGCCCGATGTTGTCCTATTCATCTGTATGCTTGCCGAGCCTGACAGAGCAACCTGACCCAGTCAATAAAGCCCCACCCAAATCCAAACCGTCCCAGTACCTCCCTCAGATAATTCCATTCTACCCGATCAAAAGCCTTTTCTGCATCCATTGCGATCACTACCTCCACCTCACTACCTTCCGAGGGCATCATGATCACGTTTAACAACCTTCTTACATTGACCACCAACTGCCTACCCTTAACAAACTGTAGCCATCTGGGATGGCCACTTCCAGAATACAAAATGGACATTTGCAAAGATTGCAGGGGAAAATGGACAATGTTAAGAAAGCAAGCAGGCGCAGAGCCTGTCTGCATATTGGAGCCGTAGCTCCCAGTCAAGACTGAAACTGTAGGCCCATTAGCATATGGATGGCCCATTTACGGGAACAAAGGGAGATACTTAAGTAACCAATCTGGCTCAATGGCCACCTAGGACACGTCCAGCCATCAGGGCACCCACCCCTTTATTGGTCAGGATCAATGCGGATGATCAAGATGCGGTCCAATTGATTGGGACCAAGTTCAAGGCCCGCCCAAAAGCACGCAAAGCCCCCTTCAGGTATAAGAAGAAGGCCCCAAGAGAGAATCAATCTCTTGTACTTGGCTCTCACAGCGGAGAGAGCCGTCCACCAGCTGCACCAGAAGCAAGTAAGTCCAAGGTCAACGCTCGCTACCAGACAGACGACCTTAGCTGTTTCCCCTCTACCACATCAACCCCAGCAGCCTCAGATCCGAACAACAGCCATTGTTCCTCTGACTGAGTGGGCGCCCGAAGCTAAGTATAGGCTTTAGCAGTAGTGATAGTTTAGTCTGTATTATTTCGTGCATGAGTAGATATTACTGTGTGTGTAAATAAATAGTATTGACTTTGAACTAACTAACTGGTGTATTGGCTCTTTTGATCAGTATTCGGATTTGAACCTTGTGGCGGTATCGAAAGATACCTGGCGACTCTAGAGCAAACATAATTAGGATTAAGGAAGGCGACCATATTGACCACCATACTCAGAGCCAACCAAAGAGAGCAACATTTACTGCCGACCTCTGACGGGGACTCGGCCTAGAAGTGGCCTAATCACTCCGAGAGAACCCAAATTTGAATTGGAATCCAATTGGAAACAGAAAAACCACAAGTGTAAGAACGATACTGATCAAACCTCCAAGATTCGGAAGTTTGTTATTTGCATGCGTACTAACAGGGATATAAGGTAAACCTGAGAGATTTTGTTGCGTAAAACTGTTGGGAGTGTTGGAGGCCGGAAATTAGCGTAAGCCGTACCCGTGTTTACATCACCACTTTATCACCCCCATTCCAAATTCAGTAGAGAACCCAGATAGAGAAAATGGCAATGAAGGCAATGGAACGCCCTATGAACCCCCAGGAATTCGAGGTCGCAGTGACCAGTAGAGTAGGACAGTGTCCCGTATAGGAAGAAGAGATCAGAAAATATGTCAAAGGGAAAGGATGGCCCCTTTGGAGTAAATTCTGCGCCAATGATGAAACAGGTCAAGAAAGTATAGGGCATACTTGGTGGGAGAACCTGACAGAGATCCATAAGAAGAGCTTCGGGAAAGCTCACAAGCCGATGGCAAACGTGTTCTGCTTGGCACAATTGCGAGGCACAGAGGAGGTCGTTAGGACGCTTCGTAGAGAGATTGAAGAGAGAGACAGGAATAGTGAAGGAGATGTGAGCAGATATGAGAGAGAGAACAAGGAACTGAGAGAGCAGTTAGTGGTGAGGGACAAGGAGGTGGGGGATGCCAAGCGGGCACATCAGTCTTGTCTCGCCCATTTGAGTAGTTTTCAGACCCAATATGATAAGGCCTACCAAGACACACAACGTGCGGTCTTGGTAAGACAGGAAACCGAACAACAGGTTGAGCAGTTGCAGAAACAGTGCAACGACTTAAAAGCAGCCCTACGAGCACTCCACACTTCCACGACGGAACAAAGGCAGAGCTCGGTAGATCACGCAAAGTGCCGGAGGCAAATTGCAGAATTGCAATCTCAGCTTTCCGTTCAGAATGGGTTTCAGAGCACATTTGGACCCCAGTTAGACCAGGAAAATGGCCCCGATTGGCAGGAGTTAAATGAGACTGCTCACAGATATGTACATGGGACATGTACACAGGAAAAACCCCAGAAACGAAAAGCACCCCAACCCCCGACTGCACAGGCAGAACACACCCCATGAACCCTGTAACCACACAGCGCAGGGCCACAACAGAAAGAGACCCAGATTTCCTGTACACAACCCAGTTAACCATAACCCAATTACGGGACGCGTGTGATAAAATTACACCGTTCCTACCCACATCGGACCCCCACCAGTTCTTTGCTAGAATAAAACAGCAGGCGACATGTACGGCCTGGATGAAAAGGAGCAAGTGAAGCTCACAGTTTTAAGCCTCGATCCTTCAGTCGTGGCAGCCCTTCCCGACCCACAGAATGTAGGAGGAGGCACACTCCAAGAAATGCACACAGCGAACCTAGATGCGATCGGCTAGAATGAAGGAGACACCGTAGAAGGCCTAAACAAATGTGGGCAGAAAAAGACAGAGCACCCCACAGCGTTTGCTGGACGCTTGTGGACACATTTCACAGCGGTATTTGGAGAGTTAGCCCGTGCCCATTTGACCCCAGATAATATGGCCAAATGGACTTGCATCCTAGTCTCTCATGCGACAGAGGCAGGACAGAGAGCTTGTGCAAATTACAACCCCTCAGACGAAGCCCACAACGAGAAATGGGTTTTGAAAAGATTGTCCCGCACTTGGGAACAGTCCATCCAAGGCAAACAGCATTTGGTAGAGCAGAGGAAGAACAGGCAGACATGCATCCAGTTAGGACGCACCACAACCCCGCGTGGTAAATGGGGGCAGGAACAGCCCACAGCAACCCAAATCCCAGGAGTGTTACAATTGTGGACAATTAGGACACTGCGCACGAGAATGTCAAGCGCCCCAGAAGCAGCAGAGAGACCAACAGACAGGCACCCTAAATAAGAATAGGGCAAAGCCAATTCACAGCGTTAGCGCCCATTCTGAGAACGCATATATGAACGACACCAACTGATGGTGTTCGGGCTCCCCAACTTGGGTCTGCAACACCCTTTGGGACAAGTCCGATAGACCGGTAGTGGCTGGCACAGTCCGGGGACACGCTCAATTCCTCCACGATGTTTCAGCGAGACACGTGGCCCACCACTGACACCATTACATTTAGCGGTTTTACAGGCCATTTACAGCAGAGACACATCACAGCCACTGTAGAAATCCAGATAGGGAACATTAAAACTAAACACCCCGTAGTTCTGGTTGGTCTACCCCAGACAGCCGAACACATCTTAGGAATTGACTTCATGAGCTCCCACAATCTATCATTTCATCTGGTAAATAAATGTGTGTGGAAAATGGCAAAGACAGTATGAGCTCCCGCCACGCTCACAGTTGGAGAGTATGAAAATAGAATCAGCGCAGTAGGAGACTTCTGGTTCGACCCTCGAGCCATTAGTCAAGACAAACAAGTTAGGGAAGTTCTGCAGCAACACAAAGCAGCATTTGCACAGCACAAACACGACTGTGGCAAGATCGCTGGCTTAGTGAATATTACAGGTCCCGACCCCAGGCCCCAAAAGCAGGACGGTTTTCCCCAAGAAGCAGAGGGAGAAATATCAAAGGTAATACAGAGTTTGCTTGATCAAGGCGTACTCCGATCAGTAGCCTCCACGAATAATGCACCAATTTGGCTCGTCAGGAAACCTGATGGATCATGGCGACTGACCATTGATTACCGGGATATGAACAAAGTAACCCCAGTAACAGCCCTCACTGTAGCCACGAGTTCCGAGACCATGCTCAAACAGGAACGACAGTCAAAACATTTTTCGGTTTTGGACATTAGCAACGGCCTTTGGTCCATTCCATTGGATAAAGCGTGCCAATATAAATTCGCATTCACATTCCAGGGACAACAATATACGTGGACATGCCTTCCACAAGGCTTCCACAACTCCCCCTCCATTTTCCACCGACAGCTGGCAAATGGATTAGCAAAATTATCCCAACCCGATTGTCTGGTCCAATATGTAGATGATCTGCTACTACAGACGGACACAAAGGGAGAGCACATTTCGCATCTCACCGAACTTTTAGGACTCCTACAACAGTTTGGATGTAAAGCGAACCCCAAGAAGGCCCAGAATTTACAAGAAAAAGTGATTTACTTGG
Source organism: Scyliorhinus torazame (assembly GCF_047496885.1). NCBI lineage: Eukaryota > Metazoa > Chordata > Chondrichthyes > Carcharhiniformes > Scyliorhinidae > Scyliorhinus > Scyliorhinus torazame. Next base: position 179,330,552 of record NC_092714.1, read on the forward strand.
GTACAGTAATCACACATGGTAAACGCGAGATCGAGCAAAAGAGAATCGACTCGATCGTCAAATTGCCCCTTCCCCATAACGTAACAGCCCTCTGGTTGGGAAAAGATGTTGATTTATCTATGCTCCTCATTATTTTATAGACCTATCCTTAGACTTAGCCTTAAAATTATTATAAAGTTCCACCGGGAACCATTTGGCCCCGGTGCCTTGCCTGACTGCATTCTCCCTATCGCGACCTGCACTTCTTCCACTCCAACTGGTTCCTCCAATCCTTCCCTCTCCTCTTCTCCTACTTCAGGACACTCCAATCGCCCCAGAAACTCCCTCTTATCTGACTCATCCTCCGGAGGCTCTGACATATACAAATCCCTGTAGAATGTTTCAAAAACTTTGTTTACCTGCTCCGGTGCCACCACCAGCTCTCCTGTCCCATTTCTGACCCAAACAATCTCTCTCACAGCCACCCATCGGCAGAGCTGGCCCACCAACAAGCGGCTGGCCTTCTCCCCATACTCATACACAACTCCCCTCGCCCGTCTCATCTGCCGAACCACTTTTCCCGTGGACAGAAGATCAAACCTCGTCTGTAGCACTTTCCTCCTCGTCAGAAGAATCGGCGTCGGATCCTCTGCGTACCTTCCATCTACCTTCAAAACATCCTCTATCAACCGCTACCGTTCCTCCCTTGCCTCCCTATCCACCTGTGCCTTGAACGAGATGACCTCGCCCCTCACTACTGCCTTCAACGCTTCCCATACTGACGACGAGACCTCCCCATTCCTATTGAACCCGACATAATTCTCAATCACCTTCCCCATTTTAATACAAAGATTTGGTCTGCCAATAGTCCCAAATTGAACCTCCACACCGGCCTCTGAGCTGACCCGTTCTCCAAGACCATGTCCACCCAGTGTGGAGCATGGGTCAAAATAATGATCGCAGAATACTCTGCCTTCCTTACCTCAACTAACAGCACTTTTCCCATCCCCCCCAAAAAAAATCAATCCTCGAATACAAATGCTTCCTATCCCATGGGTGCAAAAACCTCCACAGGTCCACCCCTCCCATCTCTTTCATAAATGCGGGGGTTGTTGTGGATACAGCAAATAGGAGCTAAAGGCATCACAAGCTCCCAGACAATTCAAAAAAGGTGCAAATTTAGAATATCCAATTCATTTTTTCCAATTAAGGGGCAATTTAGCATGGCTAATCCACCTACCTTGCACATCTTTTGGGTTGTGGGGGCGAAACCCATACAAACACGGAGAAAATGTGCAAACTCCACACGGAGGCTTGAACTTATTCCTTATGTTTGCAGGTACGGGTCCCTGTGTATGAATGTATGTCACTGCTAGTAAGTACGAATATGTTAACATTGTGAACTCGACTGATCATCTTAAATTGGTTGTCAGTGTAGCTGTTAGCGCTCTCAGGATTGTTCAGTAAGTGTTGCCCAATCGCGGAATCACACCTAACAGTAGATGTTTTGTTTTGAGTTTTCCAAGCCCCGGTTGGTTGAGTATAGTCTGAGTATAGTTGAGATGTACAGCCTTCATACTTGGCATTATACCAGCACTGAAATTTATACACGATGTCGCTCAAATGTGCAGAAGGCAGAATGTCTTTTTTGACTCACAACTGCATGCTCTTTGAGGAAATGTTGCCACAGCATAGTAGCCGCATGGAATGGCTTGTTTAATTTGTTCAAATTTTTGACGTAATTGGCCTTTCCAGGATAATCTGTGGTAGACCAAGCACTTTTCAGGTCTGAAAGTGGCAGCCTTTGGCCAACTTGCAAGTTTTATGATACACAGTGAATAATGATCGGAACAGGATAGCCATTGTCCTGCAGAATAGCTTTGATGCACTGTATTCTACCGTCAAACTGTGTTGAGCAATGCCTTGAATGAATTTTTAGTGCTGGCACGATGCTAGGATGTAGGCCGTATGTCTCATTGATTGGCTGATCGAAACAAACAATATGTTCCTCAGGCTGTTCATAATGAGCAGAGTAAAGACTATACTCAACCAGCCTGAGCTTGCAAAACACAAAGCAAAACATCTACTGTTAGATGTGATTCTGTGATTGGGCAGCACTTGCTGAAAAATCCTGAGTGTGCAGATAGCTACACGACAACCAATTTAAGATAACTAGTCACGCTCCTAATGAGGCTCTATAATGCTTGCCATATAGTTATACACAGGAACTCGTTCTCTGCAGACAATAAAGAATATAATAATCGCTTATTGGCACAAGTAGGTGTCATGTGAGAGTACCTTTAAGTCATGGATGTTTAAGCAATGTACCTTTAAGAAAACAGTGATGTCAGAGAGTGGGTGGGGCTGAGCTCAGATCAGCCATTTTGCAGTTTGGAGTTCTGAAACGCAGCTTGTGAGTGTCTGTGTGTTTCCAGAGAGCTGCAGTTTGGCAGTTTGAAAAGAGCTTGTGAGTGTCTGTGTTTTGCAGTGAGCTGGATCTCTGACATGAAAGACTATCCCTGGATCATTTGGGTGATTTAAACTCATAATTGTAAAGCCTTTAACCTGATGTGATTCTGTTTAAAGGTGTTAAGTCTCTTGGAAGTTTGAAGGAACATTTTTAGGAATTATTTACTGTTGCAATATTTTCTGAGTTATCTTTGAAGAAAGGGGTGTTAAGAGATCCAATGTTTATTTAAGATGTTAGGTTGAGTTCATGGAATAAACAGTGTTTTGTGTTTAAAAACCCACGTGTCCATAATTGTAATCCCACACCTAGGGAGCAAGCCGTGTGCTAGGAAAAGCAACAAATACATTAAAGGGAGAGGTTGGTTGTACTCCATGATACATTTTGGGGTTCTGAAAACGCCTTGCCCATAACATAGGCTTCAATGAAGTTACTGTGAAAAGCCCCTAGTCGCCACATTCTGGCACCTGCTAGGGGAGGCCGGTACGGGAATTGAACCCGCGCTGCTTGAATTGGGCTGCATTGCAAACCAGCTGTTTAACCCACTGTGCTAAACCAGCCCCTTCATAGCCTTGTATCATTTTTGAACTATTCAAAAACATGTAGAGCCTTTGCTTTCTTTATGGCAAAGTCGTAGCCAATCAGAGTCAACTTTCCAACCAGTCAGCACCTTTTTCCCCTGTAGTAAAAATTGTTGCGATCATTTGAAATTTGGCGTTCTTGTATTTGTCCTGATAGGTGCAATTTGAAAAGCTTTGGCAACATGTCTCCCTTTTCAGCAATGTTGAAATTTTGTACTAGTAAGTGACTGAAAGCCATCATGTAAGTTCAAGATCTTTTTTTTTCACAGTGTGAATAGGTTTGGATGCAGGTCGTTAGGTTTACAGTTTAACTATGAAACATTGAGAGACTTCCGGTGACGGCGGGCGGGAGGCGGCCGCACATTGGAGGGCTCCCGTTCGGGAACGGCATTTTCGGGGAGTAACGCCCGGTCCTAGGGCCAGCGACGGCAGTAAAGTTGGGAGATAGCACAAGGAGAAGAAGGATGTCGAAAAATACCAAAAAAACGGCCGTGAAAAAAGCGGCTGAAAGTCCGTTGGAGAGTGGAAAGGTCACCGCGGGGTCAACAAAGAAAATGGAGGCTGGAGCACCAGGGGAGGCCGCAGTGCTTACTGCTGAAGAAATAACTAAGGTGATGGCTGCGGAATTCCAAAAGCAGTTGGCGCAGATTGCGAAATGCATGGAGACGGTGAGGAAGGAGATGAGGGAGGTTTTGAATGTGCTGGTGGAGGAGGCGGTTTCCCCGGTGAAGACGGCTTGGCGAGCGCAGTGGCGGAGGTGCGAGAGCAAGGGGAGGCGCTGAAGGAAGTGGAGGAGACGTTATTGCAGCACGGTGATCAACTTGCCTCGATGGGGAAGGAGATGCGGAAGGTGATGGACATGAACAAGAATCTGCGAGGAAAAATGGAAGATCTGGAAAACAGAGCCAAGCGACAGAATTTGAGGGTCGTGGGGCTGCCCGAAGGAGTTGAAGGACCGAAGCCGACTGAGTATTTTGCCGCGATGCTGGCAAAACTATTGGGGGAGGGGGAGGACCCCTCCCGATATGAACTGGATCGGGCTCATCGGTCGTGGAGGCCTGTACCAAAGGCGAGTGAGCCGCCAAGGGCAGTGACTCTGTGCTTCCGTAGGTACAGGGTGAAGGAAAAGGTCCTGAGCTGGGCCAAGCAGAAGCGGGTGGTGCAGTGGGCTGGAGCTGGTATACGTGTATACCAGGACTTTACGGTGGAGCTGGCAGGGAGGCGGGCTGCCTTCAACCGGGTGAAGAGGTCACTGTACATTGGCAAGGTGCAGTGCGGCATTGTATATCCAGCGAAGCTGAGGGTGACTTACAAGCTCAGGGACATTTATTTTGGAACGGCGGAAGCAGCGGAGGAGTTTGCGAAGGCAGAAGGACTGTGGCAGAACTGACAAATTGAGGAATGGTCATGTGCCGATGTAACCTCATGACTGTATTTTCTTCTTTTTTTGTATCACTGCGCGCGGGTTTAGAGGCTAAAGGAGCCAATGTTGCATATATTTGGACAAGGGAAGGGACGGGACTTTCACTCGAAAGGAGGGCTCTTTGGGGTGTAGGTGGATATGCGGGGTTTGTGTGCTAAAAGGGGATCTTTGGGCTTTCCTAGGGCCGGGCAAGGGGGAACGGGACCTGGCGGGGGCCTCCACGCTGGCCGGTTTAAGCCGGCCAGTGAACGGGAGTGAGGTGGGGGGAGGGGCTGCGGCCATCGGAGCCTGGCAGAACAGGGTCCGAGTGGTCTAGCCGGGGTGGAAAGTTGGGGGGAAGGAACCGAGGTTGGGGGAGGGAACCGAGGTTGGGAGGAGGAGTTTTACAAGAGGCAGTGGACGGGAGGAGCTGGAGACTTGGGGGGGGGGGGGGGGACAACTTTGGGGTATCTCTCTTAGAGGCTGGATGGCGTTGGTTGGGGATGGGGGGGAGGGGGGGGGAGCTGTGTAGATTAAGGGTGACTACGGGTAATCCCTGATTCCTTTTTGCCATTTGTTTATGTAAACATGCGGGTTGAGGTTTGGGGGTTGGTGAGCGGATGGGATCGTTGTTATTATGGGGTTTGACATATCTTGTTGATTATTGTTTATTGTTGATGGGTGTAAATGTGGGAGAAAATGTGAAAAAGGAGGAGAATAAAAATTTTTATTAAAAAAAAACAAAAAAAACTATGAAACATTGAAATCAAGTATTTCCCAGATCATCCACTAGGTGGAGATGCTTCATTGAAGACAGGTGCATCAAACTACTGTATTTTCCTTTGTTAAAATGAATTTTAAATGCTTAAGTTTATAAAAAATTCTATTCTGAAAACTGAATACACATTGATACTTGCAGCTCCTATTTAAGTAGAATGGCATCTGTGTCATATTTCAGTGCAGAGATTGATAATAATGCTGTTATTTAGCTGTTAATTTAGAAAAAACTGCCATTAAAAACACTGGTGCTGGAACTACCTTTCTGACATGCCTCCTGATCTTCAGACATGAGTAACGTAGTATAAGCTCTGACTCTGGCTATGGATTAACCTGGACATTTTGCCAAACCAAAGCTGTTACAGGTATAAGCCTGGCGAGGCCATTTTCACAGCTGTAACTGTAGATAGGTGATCAAGCAAAGACTGGAGAACCAGCAAGGCTCAAGGTGCACTAATGCGGACTTCTGTGTGTGCGCTGTCCCTGGTTGCTTAGATTGGCGCTTCCCAAACTATTTTCCAATACAATCCCATTTTGATAATGCATCTAGCAGGGCCATAATGCAGGGAAAGGAGCTTGGTTGTCAAAGAATGTAATCAGAGGAGCATACCCAGATTGTGTCTTTCTGAATATTTGTTTCTCTGCGTCTGAGACATTGCCTTGAAACGTCCCATGTACAATGAATTGCTGTGACTGTTATTATGCCTGTTGCAGCCATTTTGTACACAGTGGGATTTCACAATCAAATTAATAAACAGCTAATCTGATTTTGATTATGGTTGTTAGAGGAATGGTGATTAGGACAATGGGAAATCTCTTTGTTCTTCTTCAAATAATTCCACGGGATCTTTAACAGCCACCTGAATTAGTGGAGCCGGCAAAGGGGGTTTTGGTCTGATTTGGCTCTGACAACGCAGCAATCAAAGTCAAAGAATGGGGCTTAAACCTGTAATCTTCTAACTTAGTTGCTGGCATATTGAAACATAACGATAAAACAATGCCTTCATTTAGCATAAAATGAATTAAGTCTGATTCAAAACTATTGTTCAGCTTATTAAAATGAGATAAACTGCCCTTCCAGACCATGGGAATCCATTGATCTCCAGTTAAATTGCTTGCATTGCCTGTCGGAGAACTGAGCTCCAATGGCAAAGGGTGCAGGAATGAGACAATATCTACCTCAGTGTATAACAGATCACTGAATTCACTATGATATTGTCTCTGGGAGCTCTGTCTGCCAGTTATTTTTTCAAGTCTCAGCTTTGATCAGTCGGAGCACTCTTACTTCAGAATCAGGATGTTGGCTGTTTACATCCTGCTCCAAGGCTCAGAGTGTATAACCCAAGGTGATGCTTCAGTGCAGTACTAAAGGCATGCTTCAGTCTTGGAGATGCTGTCTTTCATCTAAGAGGTTTAAATTAAGGTCCCATGGCCTTGTTCAGTAGGATTGTAAAGATTCCATGGTACTATATGAAGAGAAGAAAGTACTTTGGTCAAATTCATCCTTCAACCAAGTGGCGGGGAGGAATTTTACCAGACACTTGGTGGCAGGCTTAAGGCGGGTGTGGTGATATGCATCACGGTATATACACAAGGGGTTAATGTAAATACACTACGACTAAGTAACCACTAGAGGGAGCACCAGAGATGTCATGACACACAGACATACAGCCAATGGGTCATTACAACAGGACACAACCAATGGGTAATCAGGACACCCAGAGGTGGCATTACCACAAGGGGGCACTTCACAACCCATATAAAAGGACAGGGCACACATGCTCTGCCTCTTTCCACAGTCAGACATCTAGAGAGTACATCAGGGTTGATCAGAAGCATCACACCCAGCACGTGGCTTAGAGCAGACTGGTTTAGATACACTGAGTTACTACAGTTAGATCAGCAGGAGAGTCAAACTCATTTAAGAACTGTGTTAATAGTTCAAAAAACATATTGAACTCACTCATTACAAAGTCTGGACCTTCTTTTGTCAAAGCATACATCAAGGAAGCAGCTTATGCTACACGAAGAAGCATTAACACAACAGCGGGGAACAAAATCAGATAAAGATGCATTGTGCTGGTTACCCAAGATGTTCCCATTTTCTTTCACTTTAATCAGAGGCTGAGTGGTGACAGCAATACTTCCACTATTGCCAGGAAGCCAATTAAGTAAATTAAATGGGAAATCACCAACAGTTTTTCAAGAGTGTTACAATGTTGGTAGCATTGCAAGGGCCCTAACTTGCATTAGAAGGTGGGCTGCTCAGGAGGGGCGGCAGCACAATGGGAAGCTAAGATGGCATGACGAAAATATGCAATCTGCACCACTCTATGTTTCCACTGTCTGGTGGCCAGAGCCCAGTTCCTTAGCGGGACCTCCAATTTGGGTCATTGTATTGAACTGTGTGTTTCCGGGCTGCATTGAAGCTCATTGTTAACACCTCCACACTGTTGGTGCTGTGATCAATTAATGTGAATGTGCCAACCTTGTCATGATATGCACATCAGCATATCATGGTGCAATCACACACACACTAACGGATAGGCAGTTGGACCAACCAGCACACACATAACATCGCAGCCAATCACCAATGAGAGCACACGCACTATAAAACAGGGAACACCACAGTTCCCGCTCATTCTACCAGGTGATAGCTCAGAGCACAGAGCTCACAGCGCGCCACTCAGACATAGACCATGTGCTGAGTGCCTCACTAGGATAGTGATAGGGCTGGGTCCACAGGTTAGCTGGTGAAGCACATACCTAAGCCAGTAGTTAGTTGTTATCGTTGATTAGACAATAAAACAGAGTTGTACCATCTACAGCCCTGTTGGATCATTTGTGCATGAGAACAAACGACAAACCTGAAGGTAAACACGGCTTACTGCCACTGATTTTTTAATAGTACAAACGGCAAGCCTGAGGACATCCGCAGGCAGAGTCTTATCGGGTCCTGAAGACTGCTCTCATAAACAGTGCGGGGTGCAGAGATGGCTGCGGTCCTCTCAGCCTTTTCTCTCAAACATTTCACCACACCCTCCTTTGAATTGTTCACCTCAGCAGCACACTGGCACTCCAGCGACTGTGAAGGCTGCCGGCATGATGCTTTGCCCTCCCTCCTCCTCAGCTTGCCATCCCTAATTGGACAGCCAATCCAGAGGCAGCTTGCTGATCGGTCACCTTCAAGAAAATTGATCCTGCAGACACGCTGCTCTGATATGCCTGTAAATAGACAGCCACTCTATCCCTGGCTGAAAATATTCCATGTTCAGAAAATTCAGCCCATGTTGTCTGGTCGTTGATCTCACTGTTCTTTAAGGTTGTCAGCTGGGATTAAATTTATTCCTGGAGGTGTCATCACATGACTTGCCCCCACGCCCCAGCCATAAGTCGGCCAACACATCCATCCTGTGATGTACTGTCTACGCCAACTGGAAAGCAAAAAGACTCATTGCTCAATTGGATGATGCTTGACTGCCAGCCAAAAGCACCTTTTTCAATATTTTTTCTATCCGGTAAGGAGAAATGTTCAAAGAAAAGGACAGAAAATACCCAATATTTTTAATGTCCTTGGAATTTTTCCTCCAGGGTTGCACACAGCAGTGTCCTGGAGATTGACCTTGAAGGTCAGTCTCTACAGCACAGAAAGAGGCCATTCAACTCATCAAGTCTGCACCTGGAGGAAACCCACACAGACACTGAGAGAACGTGCAAACTCAAGGTTGGAATCAGACAGTCACCCAAGGTTGGTATCAAACTTGGGTCCCTGGTGCACTGAGGCAGCAGTGCTTACCTGATGCGACCATCAATTCACACTAGACAGAGAGTTGAAGTGAACAGTGGCTTTAATCAACTAGCACAGTGCCTGCCTGCGACTGCTCTGCTATGAGAGCTGCCTACAGGGCAGCTGCTCTTTATACCTCCCCTCAAGGGGGCGGAGCCAGGGGCAGAGCCCACAAGGGCACCAACATGACACAATCAGTGTAGTACAGTACAATGGTCCATAGGTGGAGCCTACATGGGCAACAGCGTGATACAATGTAGTACAGTGGTGAATGGTTACTATAATACGTTCACCACAGTCACCTCCTATTGGAAAATTGAAGTCCGGCGGGGGTGAAGGGCTCACAGGTTCAGTCTGTCCGGCGCCCTGATCGTGCGCTGCGATCGCCGGAGCTCTGGTTTCGGAGCGGGCACGGGTGTCGAACTCGTCGGTGTGGGCATGGGTGGTGAACTTGGCGATGCGGGCACAGGTGTGGACTCCGGGAGCGTGTCTTCAGCAGCTTCATTCCTGTAGGTCGGCGAAGGGGGGAGGGGGTATAGGAGGGGTGTGGAGGCCATGTAGGGGCGGGGGCGGTGTTCGGTGTAGGTTCGGGGGGGGGGGGGGTGGTAGGTTGGGGTAATGGTAGGGGATCCTGCGGGTGCCGGGTCCTGGAGGGAGACCGTATCCTGTCGGCCGTCGAGGTGCTCTACGTATGCGTACTGGGGGTTGGTGTGAAGGAGCTGGACCCTCTCGACCAGGGGGTCGGACTTATGGCTCCTTACATGTTTGCTGAGTAGGACGGGCCCCGGTGTAGTCAGCGAGGACGGAAGCGAGACCCCGGAGGTGAATTTCCTCGTGAAAACAAACAGGCGGTCATGAGGGGTCCTGTTCGTGGCTGTGCAAAGGAGTGACCTAATGGAGTGCAGCATGTCGGGGAGGACCTCCTGCCAGTGGGAAACGTGGAGATTCCTAGACCGTAGGGCCAGGAGGGTGGCCTTCCATACCGTCACGTTCTCCCTCTCCAACTCTCCATTTCCCCGGGGGTTGTAACTGGTAGTCCTGCTCGAGGCGATGCCCTTCACGAGCAGGTACTGATGCAGGTCGTTGCTCATAAACGAGGAGCCCCGGTCACTGTGGACGTAAGTGGGGAAACCGAACAAGGTGAAGATACTATGTAGGGCCTTAATGACGGTGGCCGCGGTCATGTCGGGGCAAGGGATTGCAAAGGGGAAGCGGGAGAACTCGTCAACGACGTTGAGGAAATACGTGTTGCGGTTGGCAGAGGGGAGGGGCCCTTTGAAGTCGATACTGAGGCACTCAAAGGGACGGGATGCCTTCACCAGGTGGGCCTTATCCGGTTGATAGAAGTGCGGCTTACACTCCGCGCAGATTTGGCAGTCCCTGGTCATGGCCATGACTTCCTTGGTGGAGTAGGGCAGGTTGCGGGCCTTGATGTAGTGGCGAAGCCGGGTGACCCCCGGGTGGCAGAGGTCATCGTGGATGGCCCGGAGTTGGTCATCTTGCGCGCTGGCGCATGTGCCGCGGGACAGGGCATCTGGGGGCTCGTTGAGCTTCCCAGGACGATACACTATATCATAATTATAGGTGGAGAGTTCGATCCTCCACCTCAAGATCTTATCGTTCTTGATCTTGCCCTGCTGTGTATTGTCGAACATGAAGGCTACCGACCGTTGGTCTGTGACGAGGGTAAACCTCCTACCAGCGAAGTAGTGCCTCCAGTGCCGTACAGCTTCCACGATGGCTTGAGCTTCTTTTTTGACTGAGGAGTGTCGAATTTCGAAGGCATTGAGGGTACGGGAGAAAAATGCTACTGGCCTGCCCGCCTGGTTAAGGGTAGCAGCGAGGGCAACCTCTGATGCATCGCTCTCCACCTGGAAGGGGACGGATTCGTCCACCGCATGCATCGCGGCCTTGGCAATATCTACCTTGATGCGGCTGAAGGCCTGGCGGGCCTCAGCCGCCAGTGGGAAGATGGTAACTTTGATCAGTGGGCGGGCTTTGTCCGCATAGTTGGGGACCCACTGGGCGTAATAGGAAAAGTACCCGAGGCACCTTTTCAGGGTCTTGGGGCAGTGGGGAAGGGGGAAGTGCAGGAGGGGGCGCATACTGTCGGGGTCGGGCCCTAGAACTCCGTTTTCCACGGCATAGCCGAGATGGCTAGTCTGGTTGTGCGGAAAACGCATTTCTCCTTGTTATAAGTGAGGTTGAGGGCTTGGGCGGTTTGGAGAAACATCTGGAGGTTGGTGTCGTGGTCCTGCTGGTCGTGGCAGCAGGTGGTGACGTTGTCCAGATACGGAAATGTTCCCGCAAGAGTCGCTGGACCTCGGACCTGATAAAAGTCCTGTCCTGGATGCTGTACCGCCTGCTCCTGGTGGCGACGGGTTTACAGTTGGCGGTGAGATTTGCGAAGAGCGGGGGAGGGTCGACCTTCAGGGTCGCGAGGCTACATACGGTGAGAGGGGGTAGGGGCCCGCCGAACTTCAGGGTCAGGCTTCTGAGGTTGCACTGGAAGTCCAGTCCCAACAGAAGAGGAGGCAGAGATAGGGGAGTACATATAGCTTAAAGTTTGCGTATTCGACACCTTGTATCGCGAGGTTCGCGACAGTGTACCCCCGGATCTGCACTGAGTGCGATCCGGAAGAGAGGGAGATTGTTTGAGGTGCAAGAGAGATTTGGAGCGAACAGCGCCTTACCGTGACTGGGCGAACAAAGCTCTCTGTGCTCCTGGAGTCAAACAGGCAAGGCGTTTCGTGTCCATTGACCCGGATGGTCATCATGTAGTTCCGGAGGTGCTTTGGGTGTGACTGGTCGAGGGTGACCGCGCCGAGTTGCGGGTAGCCGGCATGGTCAGAGGTGGTGGTGTGGTCCCAAGATGGCGGCCCCCGTCGGTCGCACGTGTCGGGCGGTGTTGCAGATGGTGGCCAAGATGGCGGCCCCCGTCAGTCGCACGTGTCGGGCGGCGAGGAAAATGGCGTCCAAGATGGCCGCCCCCATGAGTCGCACATGTTGTGCAGAGTCGAAGGTGGCTGCCCCCATGGACAGCACGAGGCAGATGACGCGTCCGAAGGGGGCGGAGCCGGCAGGCACGCAGCCACTCTGCGGGGTCTGCGGGCCTGTGAGTCTGAGGGTCAGGCCTGTGGTTTGGAGGATTTGGACCTGGCCAGGCAAACTTTGGCATAGTGTCCTTTCTTGCCACATTTGCTAGAGTTTGCATTTCGAGCCGGGCAACGCTGCCTGGGGTGCTGGTGCTGACCGCAAAAAAAGCAGGGTAGCCCCCCGGGTTGGGCGGGCAGCCGCGCAGCACAGGCCTGGGGTACTCTCTGTTCGGGAGTCCACGAGGCGGTCGTGTGATCGGAAGGGAAAGCGTTGAGGCTTTGAAACGCTACTTCTAGGGAGGTGGCTAGTTTTACCGTCTCTTCTAGGTCGAGGGCGCCCTTCTCGAGCAGGTGCTGTCTGACGTAGTTGGACCAGACACCAGCCACGTAGGTGTCCCGGACGACGAGTTCCATTTGTTGGGAGGCCGTGACGGCCTTGTAGTTGCAGCATCGCGCGAGGACCTTGAGGTCACGTAGGTACTCCTCCAGCGATTCCCCGGGGCGTTGGTGGCGAGTGGTGAGGAGATGCCGTGCGTACACTTCGTTCACCGGCCTCATGTATAGGCGCTTCAGCATCGCGAGGGCGTCTGCGTATGTGGTCGCTTCCTCGAGTTGAACGGAGATTCGATGGCTCACCCGGGCGTGGAGGAGGCTCAGCTTCTGTTCGTCGGTGACGGAGGGCGAGGAGGAGGCGGTGAGGTAGGCCTCGAAACATCGGAGCCAGTGTGAAAAAATCCCTTTGGCTTCCGTGGCCTGTGGGTCGAGTTCCAGTCGATCAGGTTTGAGGGCTGCTTCCATCGAGATGTTGTAGTTGATTAAATTGATGCGACCATCAATTCACACTAGACAGAGAGTTGAAGTGAACAGTGGCTTTAATCAACTAGAACAGTGCCTGCCTGCGACTGATCCTCAATGAGAGCTGCCTACAGGGTAGCTGCTCTTTATACCTCCCCTCAAGGGGGTGGAGCCCACAAGGGCACCAACATGATACAATCAGTGTAGTACAGTACAATGGTCCATAGGCGGAGCCCACATGCGCAACAGCATGGTACAATGTAGTACAGTGGTGAATGGTTACTATAATACGTTCACCACATAACCACTGTGTCACTCAACACTGTAGGGTTGGCAAGTCTTTTGTTCTTTGGTGTCATGTTGGGTGTTCCGCTATACAAACGAACCAACACGGTTGTAGATGGTACAACTCTGTTTTATTACTCTTGATAACAACATCTGTTAACTCATGGCTGTGGTTCGTACTTTACCCGTTAACCTGTGGGCCCAGCCCTAACACTATCTTAGAGAGGCACTCAGCACATGGTGTATGTCTGAGTGGCACGCTGTGAGCTCTGTGCTCTGAGCTATGTTCTATGATGGGCGTTAGAGTGGTTTCACAGATCGGCGCAACATCGAGGGCCGAAGGGCCTGTACTGCGCTGTAATGTTCTATGTTCTATCTCCTGCTGGAAAGAGCGGGAACTGTGGCGTTCCCTGTTTTATAGTGCGTGTGCTCTCACTGGTGATTGGCTGTGATGTTGCGTGTGTGTTGATTGGTCTGTTGATCTGTCCATCAGTGTGTGTGTGTGATTGCACCGTGATATGTTTATATGAATATCATGACATTTGGGAAACCTTGTGTGGAAATTCATTGAGAAATGTTGTCTGCACTTTCAAGTATTTCATTGGCCAGGAACCATTTGGGGAGGCGCTGAGGTAACAGGAATACATGTATTTCTTTAACACCATTTACAGGTGTACATTATTAAATCCGGAGTGCGACTTTACAGTTAAATGCTGTGCTTATAAGATCATTAATCCATCGCCAGCTGGTTAAAAATGGATAAAGTGTGCAGAGCATGCAGCAATACCCAGTGATTGCAGCATAACTTAGGGAGCGTTCGGTTTCGCTTTAATTAATGTTGACAGCGAAAGGTCGCCAGGCACCGCTTTGCAACAGGGAGATGATAGACAGGCAGAGGGACCAATCGGAACCCACAGCGGGGTGAGCGGGGGCGGTGCCTGCTCGTAGGCCGGGCCAATGAGAAGGCCGGGCTGGGTGTGGAGTCCCGCCTTGCCGGCAGGGATATGAGCTGAAGGCGCGGGGAGAGTGAGAGCGGATCAGAGGCAGAGCTGGAGAGGGGATTGCAGCAGGAGCTCAGGTAACACAGGCAGGCAGAAAGGCTGAAGGATGTCTTTGGATATTAATCATGTCTTCCCCCTCTCATCCACCCTCCTCTTCACATTCATCCCATCCGCAGTAATGCAACTGTCTCAGCAAGAAGACACTTGGGGGCTGCAAATTGTTCTTTTTAATGAATTTAATTTAACAGCAACTGTTCTTCCAAACGAGCAAACAAATGCGCATCTTTAATTGGCCCAAGAGGCATTTAGTGCCAGCAAGATAAATCGTGCCCTGATATTGTTTGTGTGTCCTTATTAGATAAAGTTTGTCTTTTTTCTGAAAAAGGAAAGGAATAAGCCTGACCTCAGGGAGGCAGAACAGGGTGGCCTTGGGATGGCGATATTAGCACAAAGGGAATGAATAAGCATGCAGAGGAATTATCATTTAATTAGATGAAAGCAAGAGTGTAAGTGTAGTCACAGTGAGGACTGCAGAATGATTCATACCTGCGAGAGGGAGGCAGGAACTGTTTTGCAGCCATATGGAGAGACTGATGCTGAAAAAATCCACAACACCAGCTCTTACATGCAGCATATTTAAAATGCATTCTTTTCCCCTAAGTGTGCATGTTGTGCAGGCTATTTGAAAGGATCATTTTCCAAGTGCAACAGTTTTATTCTCTGATTTTTTTGGGGGGTGGACATGTGAAAGATTCTATGTGGACAGTACCCAGTTGAAGACTGAATCTATCATGTGTGAAAGAAGGTGGTGAGCATAGAGTGTTCTATAGTTTAAATATTCTGATGATGAATGACCCTGAAGTGTGGAAAGTGTTTTATGTGCCTCTTACTTTATCAAGGTTTTTCCTTTTTTTTGTCTGATGTGCCATACCACCATTTTGAAAATTTCTGAATGGGGGGCTGAGTTTCAAATGTAATTTGAGTACACCCCCTTCAGGAATGGTCTTGCTTCCATGAAAGGGTGCAGGACTCACTGGGAGAGGGGGAAAAGGGGGGCCAAGGTGATGGTTCCACAGCACTGGCACATTCATTGGAGCAGTCAGGGAACCTTCTGATTTCCCACATGGCCAGACCTCCCCTGTTCTCCATCAATCACTTTTAAATACCACCAGTTGATCTGCCATGACCTTGTATTTGGGGAATGAAGATCAGTTGTAATCTTCACGTGGGGTCAGGTTAGACGGTGGAGGATGATTTGTACCGAAGCCATGCAATCTGTCTTTATTTCTGTGTTGCCTATATAAATTTCCATGCATGCATTTATCACAATAAACTTGTGCTATACTGTCAATAATGCTGTAGTGCCTCTCATAGTGGGAGGGTGTACTTGCAGTATAGTAAGTTTCCATAGGTGTTTTTCCATTATAAATGTAGATGCAGGAGGAATTTGTAACGGGAAAAAATTGATACGCAGTGGGAAGAACCGATTTTTAAAAAAAAAAATTAAATTTTAGGTGATGAGCCTCGACTCCTTGGTGCAGGTTAGTACCAAGATTAAAAGAGTGAAAGATAAATTGAAGTAAATTAGGGCTAGTGATTTAGATGATATCAAGCTTGACTGAGAAGGAAATGCTGAGGGTGATGACGAGTGCAAACATTTTTCAGATGGTGGGGAAGTGTGAATTACGAGTATGAGGTAATTTGGTCTCAATGTGGTGTGTGCATTCAGGAATAGCGCTTGTAGGCAGGTATATCTATAGCTTGGAGGAACAAGGTGGTTCATTCAGAACTTCACAGACTGATCGTATGAAAAATTATGACCGAGAGAGGGGGAGAAAAACGCTGGTAGTTGAAAGGAACATTGATTAAAAGAGCACATTCTTCTTGTTTTTTAAGAAAGAATGCAAGAGGTGCTGAACTACCTTAGATTTTGGAACAATGTTTAGAACCTGGAAAAGATTTAAGAGAAAGAAATGTATTTTTGAGTGGAAACTATGTTCCTAACACGCAGGTGAAAACTGCAAGCCTTGAAGACAGATTTAGAGAGGGAGCTTGGAATTCACTGATATTATTCTGCGATGGTGTTGGAAGACATCGACATGTGATTTTTTTTTTTTTTTTTAAACAAATAATTCTTTGAGACTTTGTGCTCCTCCACTTTGGTGTTCCTCTCGTTGGAAAATCTTAGAACAAAAACCACGGGCGGGATTCTCCGCCGATGGGATGCTCCGTTTTGCCGGCAGCTGAGGGGTTCCCTGACGGCGTGGGGCTGTCCCTCAATGGGAAACCCCATTGACCGACCGGCGTGAAGGAGAATTCCGCCGGTGGGTTGAGGCAGAAATGTGGTGGGGCTGGGAATCCCGCTGAATAATCTTAAAATTTGGTGTGCTGGCAGGGAACACTGGCAGTTTAGTTCAGTTGGCTAGACAGTTGGTTTGTGATGCAGAACGAGGCCAACAGAGTGGGTTCAATTCCCGTACCGGCTGAGGTTATTCAACCTTACCCCTCCCCTCGCCTGCGGTGTGGAGATCCTCAGGTTAAATCACCACCAGCCAGCTCTCCCTCTCAAAGGGGAAAGCAGCCTATGGTCATCAGGGACTATGACTACTTTACGTTTAGCCCCTAAAGGGTGGTGGAACTATTTCCTTTACATACCACCTCGACCAAAAATCCCCCCCCCTCCAAATGCTGTCACTGGGGTAAATAACATTTTAAAAATTAATATTAGAGATTGGTAGATTCTTTTAAGAGTCACAGAACTAAGTTGGCATTAGGATTGTGATCTGCCGTGATCTAATTGAAACGGTGGAACAGGCTCGAGTGGTTAAGTGGCCTCCAGTTCCTGTGTTGGTAACTAGGATGTAATGCCTGCATTTAATTACTTTCCTTTCTGGCTAGGAAGCAGGTGATGCCAACTTCCCAGCCTTTCACCCATATGCCCATTTTTTATATGCGAGGCAAAGCTGTGAGTGCTGACATGCTGCTTGCCTGCGTGGGGAGTGAGAACCAAGACACATTCTGAAGCATATCTTTAATCGGACGTCCACATACAGGGGCTTTAATGTTGTGGTTTTCTAGTGATCATAAGCTTGAATCCTTGTTAATTCTAGGCCTCTGGCACCCCAGAGGTGCACAGGAAGCAAGTTATAGTTCTCCAGCTGTTGCAATGCTTGGCTCCAGTCAGCTATACTCGAGCTACTCGCTCAGAAGAGTAGAATTTTCTTTCATTTTTCACCAATTATTTTCTCTCCTCTTCTGGAGGTTTGGACTTCTTCTTTGTCGTCCACTGGTATCTTGTCTAAGTGGCAATTATTTATTTGTTTGCCTCCCAAATAAAGCCTCTGGCCTAAGAGACTACATCTTGGCTGAGCTCAATCCTGTGCTTGCCTCGTGTCCCCAAGCTCACACTTCCAGCTGAGTGTGTAGTACACTCCCCTTCTCAGTCAGATGGTTGTGGGTTCAATTCTTACTTCAGAGACTCTAACACACGAGCAAAATAGTGCAGGAGTGCTTTACGGTCAGAGGCGATGCTGTCTTTCGGCCGTTGAACTGAGGTTCCGCCTTCCCCCTCAGATGATCATGAAGGATGGCGTGACAGTATTTTGAAGAGAAGCAGAGGCGTTCTCTCTGGTGCCTTTGATCAATCCTTCAACCAACATCACTGCTACAAATTATCTGGTCATGATCACAATGTTGTTTGTGGGAGCCTGCTGTGCTTAAACTTGGCTGCCGTATTTCCTACATTACAGCAGTAAACTCATCACAAAGGTACTTAATTGGCGGCAAAACACTTCTGTACAGCCTGAGGTTACAAAAGGTGCTGCATGAATGTAATTCTTTTCCTTCTTTGTAGATTGCTGGATTGTGATATGCAGGAACCTCGGTTTGTTTGTGCTTTTTACGGTTGTTTTATTTCGAGAACTGTTGGATTATCTTTCAGAATTTCTTTTTGAAGGGCAGCTCGGTGGCGCAGTGGTTAGCATTGCTGCCTCACGGCACTGAGGTTCCAGGTTCGATCCCGGCTCTGGGTCACGGTCCGTGTTTGTGAGGGTTTCATCACCACAACCCAAAGATGTGCAGGGTAGGTGGATTGGCCATGATAAATTACCCCTTAATTGGATAAAATGAATTGGGTACACTAAATTTATTTTTAAAATGAATTTCTTTTTGAGGGGAGAGAAAGAGAAAGCCTGTTAAGACCATTTCTATCTGAAAGTCAAAGACAGGGTACGTCGACTCACAGGAACTGCTGTGTCGACTGGTTCCCCCAGCAAACACAGCACTGTTAAATTCCCCCATTCTGTGTTCTGTTGAATCCAGGAATCTTTTGTAATGGGAGTGAATGCTCCTTTGGAATTCCTAATTTGGATGAAGACATCTATCCGGAATTCATTGTAAAAATGTTAATAGGATTTCAAGGGAGTTGCGTGCCATTTGATTTGGCAGTTTTCTTGGCTGATGTCATTTGAATCTCTAGCCAGAACTTTTACATTTATTGTTTGTTATAGACATTGTGAGAGTATGAATGCCTCTTTTCTCTTCCTAGTTTTCCCCGGGACCATGTGTGCAAACTGTAGATGAGTGACAGGCACCCGATCTGCTTTTGGAGCCCTGCCAATCCTACTCTCATATGGGTAGCTAGGAGGCAAGAAATAATTGCCCAAAGATGACTCTTTCTATTTTCTATCTCCACCCACCCCTTCACCTCCGTATTGCAGAGACCCTGAGCTCTAGGGCTTGTACCCCATACCTGCCGTGTGTGCAACTTGGCACTCTGCGCAAAATGGCAGTCTTTGCACACTGTTTCATGTGTGCTTTTATTCTACCCTGTGCTTGTACTGCAGGCTTTTTTTTCTATAACATGGTTGCTTGTTTTGTGTATAATACACATGCAGGGAATTTATATAATTGGCCACTTTCCCATTTTCTTTCCTGCTCTTGCACCTACTGGCAAATGCAGTGAAACTCCAGGCTCCCTGGACAGCCATCATTAAAAAAAAATCATTTTTCAGCTCCCACACACTGCTAAAACAGACTTTTATTATAGTAATGTAGCTGCTGAAGCATTACCTTTTAATTAGTTCATTACTAAAACTAGGGAATATGGTTTCAGAATCACAGGGTCACTCATTGTAAGACTGAGATGAGGGGGAGTTTCCTCTCTTGAGGGTTGTGAATCTTTGGAATTCTGTACGCCAGGATGCTGTGGAGACTTGAGACGTTGGATATATTCAAATCATTTTTTTAACTATTGGCGAACAGGTTGGAAAGTGGTGTTGAGGCCAGGGATCAGATCAGCCAGGATATTGAATGGCTTGAGTGGCTCATGATCTCTCGGATGCCTATCTCTTATTTTCTTAAGCTACATTTTTCAAATTCCATTTCTTGTTTTTTCTCCTCATTCTCTTACTGTTTTATATTTGTCTTAATGTTTCCTGTTTTTTTTTTTTTTTTGTTAAAACCACAAGCCATTTTATTTCAATTTCTTAAACAAAATCAAATTACTGTGGAAATCTTAAAAACCTGGAATTAAATGTAGCGAGTGCCGGAAATACTCAGAGGTTAGATAGCATCTTGTAGAGAGAGAGTTAAACGTTTCAGGTCAATATCCTTTCATCAGAATTGGAGGACGTTCGAGAGTTAATAGTTTTGACCAAGTGCAGAGTTCGGGGAAAGAACCAACAGGGAGCCTGTGACAGGGCATGAGTTATTAAATTGCAAAAGTGACGGTGAAAAGCAAGGAGAAGTAAGTGATGAGATAAAGTATAGGGGAGAAAAAAAAGGAGGTCAAGGAAGACTTGGTATTTGCACAGCTCTTTTCACAACTTCCAAGGATCTTTACAACCAGATAAATACTTTCTGTAGTAGTTGCTGTAGTAATGTAGGAAATGTTGCATCCAATTTCTGCAAAGCAAGCTCTCACAAATAACAATGTGATTGATAGCGATCAGATAATCAATTATGGTGACGTTAATAGAAGGAGAAATGTTGTTCTGAACAATAAGAAGTTCCCCTGCTCTTCTTTGAAATTCTGCTGCAGAGGTGGTATGAGATTTGTTGATGATGAGAGGTGGGGGAATGCATCAGCTTGAAGTTGTCATGAGTCCCTTATCGTGATGAATACTGAGATATGGAGAGTATTGCTGGCGGGAGTGGTTGAGGCACAGATTACTGCTCCTTTTAGAGTAAGTAGTCTTGGATCAGTGATAACCTCTTGAGGCAAAAAATAGTGGGTTTGAGCCCCACTGCAAAGAATCAAACACAAATTCTAGGCTGACACTAGTGCAGTACTGAGGGAGTGCTTCACTGTCGGATGTGCTGTCAATCTGAGTCCTCACCTGCCCTTGGGTGGATGTAACAAGAGTCGATGGCACTGTTTTATAAGAAGTGCAGGGGAGTTATCCTGGTATCTTGACCAGTAATTATCCATCAACCATCATGACTGATAACAGATTGCAGCTACAGTGTCTCAGAACTGGCAACCTCGGGGCTGAGTCCAAGCCCTATTTCTAAATCTTACTCGTTTTTGGGTCGGATGCTTCGATCTGGTGGATTGGGGCCAAGCCAGGTCGGTTGGAGTCGAGGGTCGCTCGAACCAGTTTAAAAACGGGTCGCTAACAGGTTTCTGGATACCCCACTTAGCCAAAAAAGCCATTCAGTTATTATCATTAAAATCCATGAATGGTAGCTTCAAAATAAGTGTGGCTTTCGGATAGCTGGATTTGGGACACTACCTCTATCTGGTTATCATATTTCTCTTTATGGGAGTTTGCTGTGTCAAAATTGGCTGCCTATGTTACACAGTGGCTACAAATACTTAATTGGCTTTAAAGCACTTTGGGACAAGTGAAAGGCACTATACAAATTCATGTCTTTCTTTATGTAGATAAATATTCAGAAATACAGGAGGGTACACGATAGCAGGAAACTAGCTCTCCAGTGTTTTGAATTGCCCGATCAAAGATAAACATGGTTGGTTCTTTCTGTGCTTAAAGCTTGCATTGTCCCAGTCTAAGTGACATTGCTAACTTAATTAATCTACATAATGTGATGTGCTGGGAATATAGCGGAGGCCAGTCAGCAGCTGTACCACTTAGGAAGCGCTTCCTCCTTCAGGACTGGTGAAAGAGCCTTGCTTCGTCCTTTTGAGAACAATTTTCTATTGTGGACTTGTTATGTGGAATTTGTCCAGATTTGTTTCAAACATCAGCATCCAGCCAGCAGAAAGCATCTTTGTTGAATAGGTTAGATTTGCATTCAGTGCCTCGACAAGTAAAACAGCAGTCCGAGCTGACTAGTAGCTCCTTCTTTGGCTCGTTGTCAGTTTTGACCTGTGCTCCTTTGAAGCCCTTTGGGAGCTTTTACTATGTTTAAAGCAGTTTGTAAATGCAAGGAGTTGTTGGCGGTTGTTCACTGTTGCACTTCTTTCCCTGGAAGCCAGACATGTAGTAAAAGGGGTGAAAATCAGACCTCAACAACTTAAAATCGTTTTGCTCCTCCATGCCTGTTTTGATTGGTTCCAACACTGCAGATGATAAGTGGTCTGGGGTGATTATGCAAATAGCCACGTGCTGATTCAGGGAGAATCGGAGTGAGATTTTCTCAGAATTGTGCTGATATTGTTAGAAATGCTGCAGTTCAGCAAATTTAAATAGACAGCAGTAAACATCTGTATTTAGAAAACTCACCACTAGAAAGACGCTGGTTAGCTTGGTCTTTGATAACTTGCAATTCCGTTGGATCTGAAGGGAAAGAGAGTGTAGTCCATGAAGTACAGGAATCCAAATCTAGCAGTCCGATCAGAATTGTTTTTGTTCAGGATTTGGGTGTTGGGTGGAAGTAAAGAGGAAACTGGTGAACTGTTCCTGGACGTCATTGGCAATGATTAACAATATGATACGTTTGCACTTTGTGCGAGTTCTTTACTATGACATTGTCTATTAATTCATTACACAAATTATATTACACTGCATCGTGCAGCTTGCATATTGAATAACAGTGGCTTGTACTCCCATGAATGTACAAGATTGAGCGGTGAACTGATCGAGGTGTTTGTTATGAGAAAAAAAAAAATCAGTAGGATTGATTTTTTTCATTGTGGGGAGGGGGCATGATTTTTAAACATTATAGCTCGGCCCATACAGGAGTGAATTCGGAAGCATTTCTTCATTCGCAGGGTAGTATAAATGTGGGATGAGCTTCCTGCAAAAGATTATCATGATTGATCAATTGAAGAATTCAATACTGAGATCAATAGACAAGGAAATGGTGTTGAGGTACAGATCATCACTGATCGGTTTGAATGATGGAACGTGATTGAGGGGCTCAATAGACTAGCCCCAATGTCTATGCTGGTTTTCTCTAGAATCCTGTTTAGAGTGTTGGTGGCTGTTGAAGCTGGGAATAAGGTAAGGTAAAATCACCATAGGCTTGCTTTCCCCTTTGATGGGGAGAGCTGACAGGTGGTGATTTAACCTGAGGATCACCACAAGGTTGAGAAGGCAGGGCCTTCATGAATAACCTCAGCCAGTACAGGAATTGAACCCACGCTGCTGGCCTTGCTCTGCATCGCAAACCAGCTGTCCAGCCAAGTGAGCTAAAACCATGGATCTGCGGAATATATCTGTATCCAATCCAGCAGTTGGGATGTGGCCATTTCCAGTTTCACTGCGTTCGCTATGTGCTCAGCTCAAGGCCCTGGAATGTTTCCACCTATAACAGCAAAGGTCCCTCAAAGAAAATGTTCCCCCTTATTGCGCTCCCGCTCCCTATTATAGTGAATGAGGTTTGAGACTTAAAGGAGCATTTTGCTGGGTGCCAGCGTGGCTGCATTGCAAACAGGGGCAACGTTTCTGAAGTTAAGACCTTTCAGCCAATGTAGACCGAGAGGCTGGTAACTGCAAAAGCCCCATGGACTGTGGGCTTAATCCTAACCGTATGTAACTGTTGAAGCATCTCCAGAGTGCAACATGACCAATGTATTTAGTTGGAACCGAATTGTACTTCCTGTAACGAAAATATTGAAATATTTGTAATCGTCTCATTACTGAATTGAAGCACCTCAGAGTGCATCTTAATCTCTGGAAACAATGTGAATATCATTGCACTTTACTGTTTATGACAATTTGAAATATTTTGTAATGTTTCTTTCACATATTTTATGAATAAAGTATATATTTGCAGCATTAAAAAAAGCTGGTCTATAAAGGAAAGCCCCTGATTTTCCTCCATTCATTTAACTGGGGGAATTAGGTGGGTTCGTTTACAATGTGCAAGAAAGACTTGTGCTCCGCCTCTAATCTCAGGACATCCTAAAGTGCTTTATAACCAAGAATGTATGGTGGGAAGTGCAGCAATCAATTTGTACACAACAATGATTAAATAAATGACCAGGTAATATTTTGAAGTGTTATTCGAGGGATAAATGTTGGTGAGGGCAGCAGGAGAGCAACCCCCCCCCCCCAAAGTTGTCCTTCAACTGGTGGGTTTTTTAAATGTCCACCTGAAATGGTAAATGAGGCCTTGGTCTAATGTTGCATCATGAAGGTGCAGCACTCCCTCAGTACTGCACTGTAAGTGTCAGCAGTCTCTGTTACTTTAACCCATCACCTCCTGACTGGAGGCCAAAGTACTACCTGATGCACCATCAATTACACACGAGGCAAGTTGTAGGAAAAAAAGTAATGGTTTTAATACTCTAAGATGTAGCCTGTCTGCTGCTGAACCCAGACTGGAGACAGGGCTGCAGATCAGTCAACTATATACAACACCCAGTGGGGGCAGAGCCACGGAAGAACAACAATATATAACGCAGTGAGTAACAACGGAACAAACAGTAACAGAGAATATATACAGCGCTGTAAGTAACAGTGGAACTACAATAACAGTGGTTCACCACATTCACCCCCTGTTTTTTTTTTAAAAAAAAAAAAAGAAAAGTCCAGCGGGGGTGAAGCAAATTTATAGATTTAAGTCTATCAGGAGCTTTAACCGTCCGCTGTGATCTCCTCAGTCCCGGCTGTGGTTTGGGCACTGGTGTCGAGACCTCTGAATCCGGGAGCGTGTCGTCCTCTTCTTCCGGAAGCGTCGACAGAGGGGGAGATGCTGTAGGTGCGGGGGCAATGGTAATGGAGGTAGACGGTGGAGGGTTGGGTGGGGAACCGGCGGGTGCCTGAGTCCTGCCGCCCGTCCTGATGTGCCACGTAGGCATATTGTGGGTTAGCGTGGAGAAGCATAACCCACTCGACCAGGGGATCGGTTTTGTGGTTCCTCACATGCTTCCGGAGGAGGACAGGCCCTGTCAGCCAGGACGGGAGCGAGACCCCTGAGGTGGACTTCCTCGGGAAGGCAAACATACGTCCGTGAGAGATCTCGTTGGTGGCAGTACACAGAAGCGAACGGATAGAATGGAGCGCCCGGATAGAATGGAGCGCATCGGGAAGGACCTCCTGCTAGCGGGAGATTTCTAGGGACCGTAGGGCCAGGAGGACGGCCTTCCAGACCGTCGCGTCCTCCCTCTCCACCTGTCTGTTTCCCCGGGAGTTGTAGCTTGAGGCGATGCCCTTGCTGAGCAGGAACTGACGCAGCTCATTACTCATGAACGAGGAGCCCCGATCACTGTGGATGTAGGTGGGGAAACTGAACAAGGTGAAAAGGCTGTGCAGGGCCTTGATGACAGTGGCCGAGGTCATGTCAGGTCATGGGATGGCGAAGGGAAAACGTGAGTACTCATCAACGATGTTGAGGAAGTACACGTTACGGTCGATGGAGGGGAGAGGCCCTTTGAAGTATGCTAAGGCGCTCAAAGGGGTGGGAAACCTTCACCTGGTGCGCTCTATCTGGCCGATAGAAGTGTGGTTTGCACTCTGCGCAGGCCTGGCAGTCCCTGGTCATGGTCCCTGACCTCCTCGATGGAGTAAGGCAGGTTGCGGGCCTTGACAAAATGAAATAAATGGGTGACCCCCGGGTAACAGAGGTCATTGTGGTGGGCCTGAAGTCGGTCTACTTGTGCACTGGCACATGTACCGCGGGACAGGGCAACTGGGGGCTCATTGAACTTCCCAGGACAATACAAGATGTCGTAATTGTAGGTGGAGAGTTCGATCCTCCACCTCAGAATCATGTCGTTCTTAATCTTGCCCCGCTGTGTATTATTGAACATGAAGGCAACCGACCGTTGGTCAGTGAGGAGAGTGAATCTCCTGCCAGCCAGGTAATGCCTCTAATGTTGCACAGCTTCCACAATGGCTTGGGCTTCCTTTTCGACGGAGAAGAGTCGAATTTCGGAGCCCTGGAGGGTACGGGAGAAGAAAGCCACGGGCCTGCCCACCTGGTTGAGGGTAGCGGCCAGAGCAAAGTCAGACGCATCGCTCTCCAACTGGAACGGGATGGACTCATCCACAGCATGCATTGTGGCCTTGGCAATATCTGCCTTGATGCGGTTGAAGGCTCGGGCGGCCTCAGCCGACAGGAGAAAAAGGGGTGGATTTCATGAGTGGGTGGGCCTTGTCCGCATAGTTGGGGACCCACTGGGCATAGTACGAGAAAAACCCCAGGCATCTCTTCAGGGCCCTGGGGCAGTGGGGAAGGGGAAGTTGCAGGAGAGGGCGCATGGGATTGGGCCCTAGGACTCTGTTTTCCACAACGTCGCTGAGGATGGCTAGGCGGGTCGTGCGGAAAACTCACTTCTCCTTATTCTATGTAAGATTAAGGAGCTTAACGGTGTGAAGGAAACGCTGGAGGTTAGTGTCATGGTCCTGCTGGTCATGGCCGCAGATGGTGACATTATCCAGATATGGGAACGTGCCCGCAGCCCGTACTGGTCAACCATTCAGTCCATCCATCTCCCGTTGGAAGACCGAGACCCCATTGGTGACGCTGAAGGGGACCCTGAGGAAGTGGTAGAGGCACCCATCTGCCTCGAATGCAGTGTATAGGTGGTCCTCCGGGCGGATAGGAAGCTGGAGGTACGCGGACTTCAAGTCTACCGTGGAGAAGACTCAATACTGCGCAATCTTGTTGACCATGTCAGATATGCGGGGAAGGGGGTACGCATCGAGCTGCATGTACCGGTTGATCGTCTGACTGTAGTCGACGACCATCCGGAGCTTCTCCCCAGTCTTGACGACCACCACTTGGGCTCTCCAGGTGCTGGTACTGGCCTCTTATGATCCCCTCCTGCAGGAGTCGCTGGACCTCTGACCTGATAAAGGCCTTGTCCCGAGCACTGTCGCGTCTGCTCCTGGTGGCGATGGGCTGACAGTCCAGGGTGAGGTTAGCGAAGAGCGGGGGTGGGGCGACTTTAAGGGTCGTGAGGCTACAGACGGTGAGAGGGAGCAGGGGTCCACCGAACGTTAAGGTCAGGCTTCGGAGATGGCACTGGAAGTCTAGGCCTACTAAAAGGGGAGCACAGAGATAGGTGAGGACGTAGAGTTAAAGTTAACGTACTCTACGTCACGTATCGCAAGAGCTGCGACACAGTACCCCCGGACCCCAACAGAGTGTGATCCGGAAGCCAGGGAGATTGTCTGGGACGCCCGAAACATTCGGAGGGAGCAGCGCCTTACTGTATCTGGATGGACGAAGCTGTCCGTGCTCCCGGAGTCGAATAAGCAGGTCATCTCGTGCCCGTTGATCCGGACGGTCATCATGGAGTTCTTGAGATGACGGGGCCAGGACTGGTCGAGGGTGACGGAGGCGAGCTGCGGAAGGTGGCTGGTCTGGTCGGTGGTAGCTGGTGGCGTCGAAGATGGCGGCCCCCACGAGTCCCATGTGACGGGTCGCGTAGAAGATGGCAGCCCCCATGAGTCGCACGTTGCGGTGGAGATGGCGGACTCCACGGGTCGCACGAGGTGGATGACGCGTTAGAAGGGGGCGGTCCCGACAGGCAAGATACCACGCGGCAGGATTTGGACGTTTTAAGCTGGGCTTGGCAGACTTTTGCAAAGTGGCCCTTCTTACCGCACTCGCTGCAGGTCGCGTTCCGAGCTGGGCAGCATTGTCTGGAGTGCTGTCCCTGGCCGCAGAACTAGCAGGACGGTCCCCCGGAGTTGGCGGGCTGCTGCGCGGCACAGGCTTGTGACACTCCCGGATCGGGCGATGGCTGCGCCCACGAGGATGTCGGGCGTGAAGGCATCCATATTCTGGAAGTCCACTTCCAGGGGGTTCGTGAGCCGCACCGTGTCGTTTAGGTCGAGGGTATCCCCTTCAAGCAGGCGCTGACTGATGTAGTCAGACCTAACGCCGGCCACGTAGGCGTCCCGGATCAGGAGCTCGGTATGTTGAACAGCCGTTACTGCCTGGCAGCTACAATTCCGGGCGAGTACCCGCAGGTCACGCAGGAACTTGGCCAAAGATTCTCCTGGGCGCTGACGCCTCATGGCGAGGAGGTGACAGGCGTACACCTCGTTTACTGCCCTCACGTATTTCCCTTTGAGGAGTGTAATCGCCTCGTCGTACGTGGCCGCGTCTCTGATGAGGGTAAATATTCGGTGGCTCACCCGGGCGTTGAGGACCCAAACTTATGCTCCCCTGAGACGGCTTCAGTGGAAGAGTCGAGGTAGGCCTCGAAACAGCTTAGCCAATGCTGGAAGATCGTGGCTGCCTCTGGGTCCAGGTCCAATTGCTCAGGCTTGAGTGACTTATCCATCGTACTATCTTAGAGTATTAAATTGATGCACCATCAATTACAGACGAGGCAAGTTGTAGGAAACAAAGTAATGGTTTTAATACTCTAAGATGTAGCCTGTCTGCTGCTGAACCCAGACTGGAGACAGGGCTACAGATCAGTCAACTATATACAACACCCAGTGGGGGCAGAGCCACGGAAGAACAACAATATATAACGCAGTGAGTAACAACGGAACAAACAGTAACAGAGAATATATACAGCGCTGTAAGTAACAGTGGAACTACAATAACAGTGGTTCACCACACTACCGAGTCAAAGCTGACACAGGAGGCTTTCTAATATCGGCTGTGTCCAGGGCTAAACCGAGGAAAATCTCCCCTATTAACCGTTGAGGATATCAATTTTTATGATTGTGAGATAAAACATACAAGAGCATTGAGCCTCGAATCTACTGTAATTGCTTCTGGTTTTGGTTCTGGCTAAAATTGTGTGTGATATTAGATCATGCGGTGATTTAATAGAACTGTTCAAAAGTGACACCAAGTGATTTCCAGGAACCGCTCGCTGGCATTGTGTGTTCCAATGACGTAGCGAGTGCCACAAAGCAGGAGGGGAAGGGCTAAGATCTCCCATCCTCGCTCTGATTCCAGTCTGAGCCACAATGAGCCCTCTTTTAGTCGGGAACTGACATTGGACAGGGTGATATCCTCTGCCCAGCCAAAGAGGATGACGATGGCAGTCGCTTGCTCAACCTGTCAGCTTAGAAACCCATTGGGGGGGCGGGGGGCACACACGCCTTCCTCCAGTGACTTGATTCTTCACTGACATTGCATGTCAGCAGACCAGTCAAACATGAAGGGCTCATAGCTGTTCCCTGGTCTTATTGGCGGCAGGAAGTAGAACCATTGGATAGCAGCTAAATGTGAGAACCATGACCCTTTCTCTTTAACCACCACCTAATTGGCCAGCTGGGAGCATTGCAATGAGGCCAATTGCAAAGCTCCAGCTAGCTGAAACCAGTTACTTCAGCACAGATCCTGGGACGTTCTGCTCTCTGTGGGTCTGTACTAAATTTAGGCAGTGTCCTCATCAACTAAATTATTAGGGGCTCCAAAGAATAAAAATTCTTTGAAATAATGTAATTATGAAATAATATAACCAAGATCAGTATGACCATGGGAATGTGCATTTAATGCCCACTCTTGGAAAAGATAATTTTCTTTTTCAATTCTTGTACCGAATCCTAATTAAAATATGAATTGATGTACCAATAAAATGATGGAATTGCAAACACTACAGTGATAAATTCAGAATATTACTATTTTTAAAAAAAAAAAACATTTTTTTAAGAATGCCTTATTATTTTTTTTCCAATTAAGGGCCACACGGTAGTACAGTGGTTAGCACAGTTGCTTCACAGCTCCAAGGTCCCAGGTTTGATTCCCGGCTTGGGTCACTGTCTGTGCGGAATCTGCACGTTCTCCCCAGTGTCTGCGTGGGTTTCCTCCGGGTGCTCCGGTTTCCTCCCACAGTCCAAAGATGTGCAGGTTAGGTGGGTTGGCCATGCTAAATTGCCCTTCGTGTCCAAAAACGTTAGGTGGGGTTACGGGGATAGGGTGGAAGCGTGGGCTTAAGTAGGGTGCTCTTTACATGTGTTATGGGCGCGGCTTTTCAGAACCCCAAAATGTATCATGGAGTTCAACCAACCTCTCCCTTTAATGTATTTGTTGCTTTTCCTAGCACATGGCTTTTTCCCTAGGTGTGGGATTACGATTATGGACATGTGGGTTTGTAAACACAAAACACTGTTTATTCCATGAACTCAACTTAACATCTTAAATAAACATTGGATCACTTAAAACCCCTTACTTCAAAGATAACTCAGAAAATATTGCAACAGTAAATAATTCCTTAAAATGTTCCTTCAAAGGAGCTTCCGGTGACGGCGGGTGGGAGGCGGCCGCACAATGGAGGGCTCCCTGTTGGAACGGCATTTTCGGGGCTTTAAGCCCGGTCCCAGGGTCCACGGAGGCGGCAAAAGCAGGAAGAAACAGTGAAGGCACTGAAGAAAAATGTCGAGGGTAAGCATCGTCCGTAAAGAAAACCGCTGAAGGTCCGTCGGGGAGTGGAAAGGTCACCGCGGGATCACCAAGGAAAATGGAGGCTGGAGCACCAGGGGAGGCCGCATTGCTTACGGCTGAAGAAATAACTAAGGTGACGGCTGCGGAATTTGAAAGACAGTTTACAAGATACATGGAGACAATGAGGAAGGAGATGAGAGAGGTTTTGAGTGTGCTGGTGGAGGAGGCGATTTCCCCGGTGATGACGGGGGTGGCGAGCGCAGTGGCGGAGGTGCGAGAGCAAGGGGAGGCGCTGAAGGAAGTGGAGGAGACTGTATTGCAGCACGGTGATCAACTTGCCTCGATGGGGTAGGAGATGCGGAAGGTGATGGACATTAACAAGGATCTGCGAGGAAAAATGGAAGACCTGGAAAACAGATCCAGGCGACAGAATCTGAGGATTGTGGGGCTGCCCGAAGGAGTTGAAGGACCGAGGCCGACTGAGTATTTTGCCGCGATGCTGGCGAAACTATTGGGGGAGCGGGAAGATCCCTCCCGATATGAACTGGATCGGGCTCATCGGTCGTGGAGGCCTGTACCAAAGGCGAGTGAGCCACCAAGGGCAGTAACTCTGTGCTTCCGTAGGTACAGGGTGAAGGAAAAGGTCCTGAGCTGGGCCAAGCAGAAGCGGGTGGTGCAGTGGGCTGGAGCTGGTATACGTGTATACCAGGACTTTACGGTGGAGCTGGCAAGGAGGCGGGCTGCCTTCAACCGGGTGAAGAGGGCACTGTACATTAGCAAGGTGCAGTGCGGCATTGTATATCCAGCGAAGCTGAGGGTGACTTACAAGCTTAGGGACTTTTATTTTGGAACGGCGGAAGCAGCGGAGGAGTTTGCGAAGGCAGAAGGACTGTGGCAGAACTGAGAAATGGCCATGTGCCGATGTGACCTCATGACTGACTGTATTTTCTTTTTTTGTTTCACTGCGTGCGGGTGTATGGGCTAAAGGAGCCAATGTTGTATATATTTGGGCAAGGGAAGTGATGGGACTTTCACTCGAAATGAGGGTTCTTTGGGGTGTAGGTGGATATGCGGGGTTTGTGTGCTAAAAGGGGATTTCTGGGATTTCCTAGGGCCGGGAAAGGGACCCGGGCGGGGGCCTCCACGCTGGCCGGTTTAAGCCGGCCAGTGAATGGGAGTGAGGTGGGGGAGGGGCTGCGGCCATCGGAGTCTGGCAGAATAGGGTCCGAGTGGTCTAGCCAGGGTGGAAAGTTGGGGGTGAAGGAACTGAGGTTGGAGGGAGGAGTTTTACAAGAGGTAGTGGACGGGAGGAGTTGGAGACTGGGGGGGGGGGCGGGGGGTGTACAAATCTTGGGTATCATGTACGGTACTCTTTCAGAGGCTGGATGGCGTTGAGTGTAGGGAGAGGGAGTGGACTCTATAGGTCAATGGTGACCATGGCCGGTCCCGGACTCCTTTTCCTTCTCTTTTGTTTTTTATTTCCACCGTGGGAGGGTTTGTTTTATTGGATGCATATATTGACAGGTGGGCCGTTGTTTGGGGTGGTGGGAAGATGGGATTGTTGGTATTGTTAAGGGGATTGATTTTGTATTTGTTACCGTTTACTGTTTGTGGGTGGGGTGTAAATTTTGAAGGAAAATGTGAAAATGGAGAATAAAAACCATTAAAAATGTTTTTTTAAACGTTCCTTCAAACTTCCAAGAGACATCTTTAAACAGTATCACATCAGGTTAAAGGATATATATATATATATATATATTCTGTAGAATGGCAGAGACTGTCGCAAACTGGCTTTCTACTTTTAAACTGCTCTCAGCAAAACCAGCCAGGCACTTTTTAGTTGCTCTCAGCAAAACCAAACTGCAAAACTTGCAGCTCTCTGGAAACACACAGACACCGCTTTTTAAACTGAAACTAAAAACCTCCAAAACACACACTGCCAAAATGGCTGAACTGAGCTGAGCCCCACCCACTCTATGACATCACTGTTTTCTTAAAGGTACATTGCTTAAACATCCATGTCTTAAAATGCACTCTCGCATGACACAAGGGCCGGTGCAGACTCGATGTGCCGAATGGCCTCCTTCTGCACTTTAAATCCTATGATCTATGGGACAATTTAGCTTGGCCAATCCACCTACCTTGTGCATCATTGAGTAATTCTCAAATTCCTTCTAAATATCAAAATATAATCCTGCATTTAGCTTTGTTTAAGCTGCTGCTCCCCTGAAATTCTAACTGATTTTCAAAAATACACACGGCTGGATGCTATGCATCAGGCAGTGGCATTTCACCTCTGGAAGTAGAGTTCAGATATTGCCCAGATTAATGGGATGAAAGCACTTCTCTGTGCCGGGGGTAAAAGTTCAACACAAGCAGTTCATTCAATTCTTAGAAGCCTCGGGCCATCTGCACAAAACCAATCCTGAATTCGGTAAAAGCCATCAGATGTGACTTGGAGAGGCCTGGTAAGGGAAATAGAGCAATCACCAATGCATTTTCTCTGAGAGATTGGGACCTATAGCTTTGTGTAGCAGAGTTAAAGGAGCTTCGGTGCACATCTGACCCTGCAATACTTTGACTTTTGGGTCCCTTAATGGTGATGGGTTCCTCCTGAAAGAAAGATGTTGCATATCCTACAGAATAATAATAACCTTTATTATTGTCACAAGTAGGCTTACTTTAACACTGCAATGAAGTTACTGTGAAAATCCCCTATAGCCACATTCGGGCACCTGTTCGGATACACTGAGGGAGAATTCAAAATGTCCAAATTACCTAGCAGCACGTCTTTTGGGACTTGTGGGAGGAAATCGGAGCTGCCGGAGGAAACCCACGCAGACCCGGGGAGAACGTGTTGACTCCGCACTGACAGCGACCCAAGCCGGGAATCGAACCTGGGACCCTGGCGCTGTGAAGCAGCAGTACTAACCACTGTGCTACCGTGCCGTCCACATGTCCCTCAATTATCTGTAAAGGTAAGGGGGCCGGTTTAGCTCCGTTGGCTAAACAGCTGGTTCATGATGCAGAGCAAAGCCAGCAGCGTGTTCAATTCCCGTACCGGCTGAGGTTATTCATGAAGCCTTTACCGTAAAGCCTTCTCAACCTTGCTCCTTGCCTGAGGTGTCGTGATCCTCACTTTAAATCAGCTTTCACCCTCAAAGGGAAAAGGAGCCTATGGTTATCCGGGACTATGGTGACTTTATCTTCTAAACTCTCTGCCTTTTTGAATGCTGTTTAGAATATACCTCATTGATAAATCTTTTGATCTTTTCCACTAAATGGCTTGGTGTTAAATTTTGTTTGATTGCGCACCTTGGGATGTTTCACTATGTTAAAGGTGCTACATAAAAGCAAGTTGTTTGCAGCGGATGTACACAATTTATGCTTTCCAAGAATTCTGATGGCTAACTGACCTTTTCTCATCCCAGAATTTTACAAAAATACTGCTGGCACTACTTCAACTTGCCCTGGATATAATTACACAAAGAGAAGTGGCTGCAAACCTTGGGTAGTTTCTAATCATTGCCTTGTGATCACAGGATTTGTCCAAAAAGGGAGCTTTTTCATGCTGCCTTAGGCATGAAGTAATTTTCTCAGAATAAACTGCAATTTTCATGTCACTTTGAATACAATTTTGAGTTGAGTGGTTGGAGCAGCCAGCCATGAGTTTTGAGTTGGGACATTCACGGCCACCATCAACTGATTGTGTTTCTCTCTCTCTCTCTCTCTCTCTCTCTCCCCCATTCCCTACAATGTTTTGTCAATATAATTTCTGAATTGACCACTGAAATTAATATCCCCATTGCAGTGTTAAGAAGTTGCACAGATTATCAGGAGGAGATGCTAGTTCAATGTAATTTCAACTTGATCTATGGTTTTCTAGCAGTGCTTTGACGAGTTTCTCACTTGCAGCTATTGTAGCGAAATGTCTTGGATCCACAGACCAAGGCCTAGGAGCAGGAGTGGTTGGCAGGCCTGTAGCTCCTGTAGTTTGAATGCCGTAAAGACTTCATCTTCATGCGGTCTGTCTGTATATTTTTTTAAAAAGAGTAAACTTTTAAATTCTTGTCCTGGTTTTTTAATTCCTCCATTGCCTTGGCCCTTGCCTATCTCTGTAGCCCCCTTCTACCCTAACATTCTCTTTTCCGTACCTAGTGGTGCACTAAGGCAGACTTTTGTCTGTTTCCATAGCTAGTAATTCCTGGAACAGGTCACTAGTCAGTCACCAAGGATTTGTAGCTTATGGGATGCCACTCCATATCAAGCGTGGCTGACCAGGGGCCTCTCCTGCTCTTACCGACATCCATTCGTATGTTTGGAAGGGTTTGCAGGTTGGCACTCAACTTGTTTGGCCGCGTTATGAATACACCTTCCTTTTTTTTTTGCGACACCTGAAGAGGTGGAGGACTTTATCAACAAATATGGACTGAGGTCCAATTCAACGAGAGGTGCTATGTGGGGGATCTCTTTATTTGCAGTGTCTTGTAAAAGCTGCGGGCTGAAGGGGTGGTGAGTTTTACTGTATATAGTTCTTGATAATTGGTCATTGAAGTTTGATTTTTTTTTTCCCAGTTGAAGGAATAATGGAGGAACTTGTATGTTGTATAGTTGATGGATTTTTATCTTTTCTATTCCTAGAAATTGTTTATTCTTATGTTGGGCAACGATCGTGTCCCTTTCATTGTCTGATGGGAGCTTCCTCGCTAACAGGGTATAATGCTGGCGAACGGGAGTGAGGTGTAGGGAGGAGCTGCAGCTGTAAAACCAGCACTATCTGGTTTGATGTGCTTCGTATCTGGGTTGGGGAGGGGGCCGAGAAGCTGAAGCTGTGGGACTGGTTCCAGTGCGGGGAATAAGGGGGGGGGGTAGCAGGTAGCTGGCTAATGGTTGATCTGAAACATCCTTTGTGTTTTTCTGGGGGTGGGGGTGGCTGTCATCCCAGGGGGTCCTTGCATCGATACTTCTTTAAGGTTTGTATGCTTATCCCTGATGGTGGAAATGGCTGATTCCGGAAGGAGGGAGGTCTAATTTGACTGGTCACCTGGAATGTAAGGGGAATGGGTGGCCCAGTGTAGTGTATACGTTGGCGCCATGTATTACTGGGCGACCAATGCGGAGAAGATGTTTGGAGTAGTACAGTGAGTCAGACACCGTGGTTGGGGGGGGGGGGGGGGGTGCGGAGGCAAGTTTGTGTAGCGGGTCGAGCCTTTGGGCCCTAGTAACAGCACCACTCTCACTTTTTCCAATGAAATATACCTCAAACCCAGTGGTGATCTCCACCTTGAAGATATGGAGGCAGCTCAGACAACATTACAAGCTGAGTGCCATGTCATTATTGGCTCCTATAAATGGTAATCCTTTGGTTCCACCATCTGGCTTGGATTCCACTTTAAAGCGTGGGAAGGGGTTAGAGTGCTTTAGCGACATGTTTATAGATGGACAATTCAGTTGGGAGAGGATCTTGGCGAAATTCCAACTATCAATGTCATACTTGTATCAATATTTTCAATTGCGCGACTTAGTCCATGGGGCTTGCCCTGCGTTTCCCTTGGCTCCATAGCCTTCCCTGTTGGAGGAAATCCTACAGTTCGGGTGAACTGTGGGGGGGGGGGAGGATTTCGAACATTTGGGAGCAGACCATCTCACTGGAATCTTCGTCACTTGATCGGGTGAAGGCGAAATGGGAGGAGGAATTGGGACCCATCTTGGATGAGGATGTGTGGAATGTGGCCCTTTTATAGGGTTAATTCCACCTCCTTCTGCGCGCAGCTCAGCCTCCTCCAACTCAGTGGTTCACAGAGCTCATCTAACCAAAAGTAGGATGAGCAGGTTCTTTGATGGAGTGGAGGACGGGTAAGAACGGTGTCCTAGTGGGCCCACCGACCATACCCGCATGTTCTGGTCTTGTCCAAAGATGGTGAGCTTTTGGGTCTCCTTCTTTAACACCATGTCAGCGGTTCTTAACATTGATCTGGAGCCTTGTACGTTGGTGGCCATTTTTGGGGTGTCGGACCTGTGGGGGTTGCAGACGGGGTGAGGGTGGGTGCACTCACCTTTGCCTCACGGATAGCCCGAAGGTGAGTTCTACTGGGATGGGAAGCGTCCACTCCACCTAATGCCTTGGCCTGGTTGGGTGACGTTATGGACTTTTTATATCTGGAGAAGGTCAAGTACACTGTCAGGGGGTAGTTGGAGGGATTCTAAGGTCGCAGCCATTTATCTCTCATTTCAAATAGTTAATTACCATCAGCTGTTGGGAGGGGTTCGCGGGGGTAGGGTTTATGGGTGGGGTTATGTGGGATACAGGGGGATTTGGATGTAACTCGTCGGATATTTTTTCTATATCTCTAATTTTTTGTGTTAATGTGACAATTGTACTATGTTTGAATAATTTTCGCAGTTGTGTTGTAGTTCAGTTCGTGTTTGTTAAATATGAAACCTTCAATGAAATGATTTTAAACAATGAATATACCTTCCTTAGCCATCGGGTCCTGGGGTGGGACTTGAATCCGGAGCAGTGACTCTACCCGTTGTATTGCAAGACCTCTTCCAGCTTTTTGCACATCCTCAGTATCCATTGGCAGTAGTGCCTTCAGCTGTCTTGGCCCTCAGCTCTAAACCTCTCCATCTTTTTCTCCTTTTTAAGGTGTTCTTTAAAACCTAAAAGAAAGACTTGTATTTATATAGCACCTTTCATAACAACCGGACGACTCGAAGGACTTTTTGGCTAACAGCATTTTTGAAGTGTAGTCGGTGTAGTAATGTAGGAAATTTTGCAGCCAATTTGTGCACCTCAAACTGCCACAAACAACAATTGGTAATAATCTGTTTTCAGAATGCTAATTTTGAGGGATAGATTTTGACCTGGACACTGGGAATAACTCCATGAAATCACGCCAAGGGGTCTTCTACATCCATCTTGGAGATCAGATGAGGTCTCTGATTAATATCTCACTTGAAGGACAACATCTCCTGCAGCATGGAACTGCATTGGAATGTCGGCCTTAATATTTGGGTTCAAATCTTGGGGTAGGACTTGAACCCCCAACCTTCTGAATCAGAGGTGAGAGTGCTACCATCTGAACCACAGCTTTTGGTCACTCATCTGACTATGATCTAGTGTGACGTGGCTACAGTTTTGTCTGTTAACGTTCCTAAGAAGGACCGTGAGACATTTGTTTACTGTGTTACTATATGGCCAGATTTTCTGCCCCTGTGGGGTCAGACATTTGGTCCAGGGAGTGGGTGCAAATGGGATTTGTTGCGGGTGACCCCAGAAAGAAATCTTAGACCTCTAGGTGAAAGGATGGCTTTATTGCACCAGCAGTTGGAGGCTATTAAAATAATTTTTTAAAAGATCCCTACATCCCCTTATGCACCCCCTCCCTCACACACTACTCATGCCCACCCACCATGTTCTCCACCCACCGCCATGTGCCCTTAAACCTACCATACCAACTTGGCTAATAACCACCATGGGCAGACCTCCTACTCTGTGATTTAAATAAAGTTCTAAAGTGCCTATTGATTAATTCGCAATTTTAAAAAGCTTGCATTGATAAAAACATATTCATTGCATTTAAATTCCTTTAATCCCTTCTGAAAATAAGCATTTATATTCATAATCCCACATCACAATTTCTAACCACTTGAAGTTTTCAATCAAACTGAACAGAGCGGCAACCCACCGTGACAATGGAAGATTGTGAAATCAGTCATATAGTACTAATCCTGTAATGATAACCCTCTGACTTATGTCAACAAACAGTGAAATAGGAAACAGTGATTTTTCTTTCTTAACACTGCAGACTTTTTAATTTAAAGGGCAGGAGATTTAAATGTATTTTTTTTAATATTGAGGTCCAACAAATTCAATTAGTGTCTGTCTTTTGTTTGGTTTTTGGTAGAGCCTCCGACATTCAGCAACAAAGCACCTATATAAACTTTAATCTTAGTAGATATTACTAAGAACTTAATACAGTGTGTGGTCCACCGATTACAAAGGGACACAGTGGACATCACCACTGATGTGATTGTATTTTCAGCAAGGTGCACCAAAAAGGCCACACCCAGATTTAGTAAAGTCAATAACTGAGTGTCTGGAAATGGAACTCCCCATTATATATTTGTTGCTCACAGACCAGCTGACTTCCTTGTTTTCATCTCCTGGAACCTCAAACTAGACGTCAGAAGCCATCAAGTTTTCAAAGAGAATGACAGTCCCATATACATTTTTACTTATTTTGGATTGGTGTATGTCAGGCTAGGGAACAGTGAGGAGCTTGTCGCAATCTCATTAGATTGGTCATACATTTTCTTCTTGCAGAGGATGTGGGTGCCGCTGGCAAGGCAATCATTTATTGCCCATCCCTAATTGCCCTTTAATGGAGTGGCTTGCTGGGCCATTTCAGAGGACAATTAAGAGTCAACCTCATTGCTGTGGGTCTGGTATCACATGTAGGCCAGACTGGGTAAGGATGGCAGATTTCCTTCCCTGAAGGGCATTAGTGAACCAGAAGGGTTCTTGCAAGAATCAATGATAGGTCATGGTCATCATTACTGAGATAATATTTCCGATATATTAATTAAATTTAAATTCCACCAGTTGCTGTGGTGGGGTATGAGCTGGGGCCTCTGGATTACTAGTCCGGTGACATTGCCACTATGCTGTTAAAGATGTTTTGACACAATATGTTGCATACTGTTAGGAAATAAACACATTCATGAAAATGGTGTCCGTCAAGTTGTGAAATGAATGTACCAACATCCTAATGGGTCAGCGAATGCCCATGCTTACGGACTTCCTTGAATAGTGTTTAACTGATGTGCAGCAACTCCGTCTCTGTCCTATGCACGCAGATTCTATATTATCGCAGGTTTTACATGAGAATCATAGATTTAGATAGTTTTATATTACAGCAGGTTTTATATTTCAGAAGGATTTCGGTGTGTATGGCTACCAGTAACCACAGTGTGAGTGATAATGGTGGAATAATTTCAATGCTGCCAATATTCCTCTGGACTTGGTGAGATTTATGAATAATACCCTTTTTCTGTTGATTTCTGAGAGGCAACCTTTATTTATGAAGCTCAATTGAGTATTCCTGACAGACTAATGAAGGTGAGCTTGACATTTTAGTTTAATGAAAAACTATCTGTAATAATGATCTATAATAATAACCTCCTAATTCAAGGTTGAATATGTTAAATCTTTTTTTATCCTCCCACCACTTTGAGGCATTTTAAAACCAAAATTTAGCACCACTTCCATCCTGATTCACCATCTTTATCTCTCCGGATCTTTCAGCCTAGGTGGTCTCCTGCACCTGAGGACCTCGATCCTTTTACATTGAAGGCAATTTAAGTTTTGTGTTAGCACAAAAAAATCTGTTACAGCAATTACAGTTAGCCTTGCTGCTTCAAGCATGGCTTTGACATAGATTTGTAACCGGTAACTCATTAGTCACTCATTCATCATTTACCTAATAAATCACTTTTTATAACCAATGATGGTCACCATTTTGGCCATCATTTGTGCGATTAAACAAAGTGTTCTGAGACTTTTTGATTGGGTCGATGGAGAAGGCAGCCATCTTGTTTTTCAAATGCGAAGAGTCCAGCTGAGGTCAATGTGACATTGTCCAGTCTTAATTCGGTATGATGGACACCTGGGTGGTGTTGGCTGATCTATTGTGTGATTTTTTGAGTTGCTGTTTGTAGTGACTTTTTATTTTACTTGTGCTGCGGCAGTACTTGACTGACTAAGTGCCAAGTACTGGTGTAGTCAATCACCGAGATCACATGGGCTGGCGGGATTGGTGAATGGAAGCACTGGCTGCCAAGATCAGTTTAAATTGTTAAAATGTTTATCATAACACGTATGTGAGAGCTTTAGAAAGAAAAATAACAGGCAAAATGAATCACTTTCATACATAGACTGTGGCTGCAGCCAAATGCTGGCAGGTGAGCAGCAGCTGATCCCAATGCATACTGGCCTCCTCGTCTCCTTTATCAATCTTGAGTAGAATTAGCGGAGGAGTGCAGGAGAGGAGAAGATCACAAAGGCTATTAACCCCTGTTGTCCTGAACAAAATGTGTACTTTGGCTTTAAATTTGACTTGAGACTGATGAACAAAGTGTAGCATCTAGATCCAAATCTAAGGTTTCATGTCAATTTGTTAATGACTAGCCTCCCGTGTTCGCCAACATCCTCTGGAATGCCAGGTATTTGTTGCAGCAAGCTCTGTTCTTTCAGCTGGTGGCTGCGGTCATAGTGAGAAAGAAATGTGTTTGTCAGGTTGCCAAGGTAATGGCAGTATGTCTTGATGAGAGGAGCCCTCCCACTAAGCCCACTTAAACTCTCGTGTGCGAGTGTGCACATACAGAAGAATCTTGAGACTGCCACTGTGACATTACAGCTGTAGATAGTACAGACTGTTTGTGCCATCTGACCTGTTCTCTGATGCACTCTGAAGCTGTTTTGCAGCATGACTTCTTCAATGATAAAGGAGGACTCGATTAGCTCCGTGAAGTATTTTCACACACTGCTGCTCGGATTACTGAATTCTTCCTCCTGTACAAACTGGCAACCGATACACATGACATTCATAGAATCATGGAATCCCTACTGTGCAGAAGGATGCCATTCAGCCCATCGAGACTGCACCGACCCTTCTACAGACCACCTTACCTAGGCCCAGTAACTCCACCCAACCATTGGACACTTGGGGGCAATTTAACATGGCAATTCACTTAACCTGCACACCTTTGGACTGTGGGAGAAAACCGGAGCACCCGGAGGAAACCCCGCAGTCACTGGGAGAATGTGCAAACTACACCTCTGTAAATGTAACCTGCAGCAGTGAACTAAACATATGTGAAATGCATACTTGTTTTGTTGTACATGTCTTTAAATATAAACTGGATGTGCCTGTGGCAGTCAAACCCTACGCTCTGGAATTTTCTTGCTGAACCTCACTCCTCCTATTGGTGGATTCTCCCCTTACTTTGACAGATGAATGTTCAGCAAGGAGACCAATTGTTCACCGTATGGACCTGTATTGTCTTGAATGTGATGTTAAATTACGTTTTTCGAATTTGTTGGGATACTGGACCCCAACATTTGATACAACGTTGGACAAGAACCCCAAACAATTTTTTTAAAATTTATAAAACTGTGAGAAAAGGGTACTTCATCCCAGGAGTAATGATTCTGACCAATTGACATCTTTTGTGTCAAAACAAAGTTTAATTTAAACACTGAATTAACTACATTAACATCAAAGAACTGGCTTTACAATTATCAGTTAAACAGTTCTTAAACACAAGGAAAATCTTAAACTTACCATCTATACCTGATCTAACGGCAATTACGCAACCCAAAGTTCAAATGCCACTTATAAATAAAGTTAACAAACAGATTACTGTGTCGAGACTTTTGTAGAGAGAGTGAGAAGATTCCGTACATTTCTGCTCAACCTAACAGCATTTGGCAAAACTGCTGTTCAACTTAAAAACCTTCTGTCTTCTCAGACTCTAATCTGATGGCAAACTGCAAAACTACTGATGGACCTGGCTCCTTCCATCACATCATCTGTGTCCCACACAAAGATGTCACATGACCTAAGCTAGGACAAAATCACCCCTCAAATTATTTATTCCCCAGGGGATCTCCAACATTCATAACAATATCCCATTAGCCCTTTATCTGTAATCAAGTGAGTGGTTGGAATGAATCTATTTTTAAAAATAAAATTTAGAATACCCAATTAATTTTTTCCAATTAAGGGGCAATTTAGCATGGCCAATCCACCTAGCCTACACATCTTTTGGGTTGTGGGGGCGAAACCCACACAAACAAGGGGAGAATGTGCAAACTCCACACGGACAGTGACCCAGAGCCGGGATCGAACCTGGGACCTCAGTGCCGTGAGGCAGCAATGCTAACCACTGCACCACCGTGCTGCCCGGTTGGAATGAATCATGACCGTACCTTTTACAGCTTCTTAATTATAGCTTCAGCAGACATATTGCCTTTTAACCAGGGTTTTTAATAACATTACTGCTGCAAATATGAAATATAATGTATAAACAATTTCTACGTTCATTACAATTTGCAAATATGATTGCAAATATTACATATGAAGTCATTGTTGGAGAGATGGAAGAAAGCATTGGCTTTGCAGCATGCTCATTGTCCGCAAGGGACCTTACTCTGTTCTCTAATATTGAGATTGCTTGATGACAAGAGACCTCTCCATTTGACTCTGTCCAGGGTTATTACTTTTCCCACTACTGAAATTGGCTTTCAGAATTGATGTGTTGGGTGCTCTGGATCCGTGGAACACATACAGGCCACCAACACTTAAAATAGTGCAACACTATTTTATTAAGTTAGAAACTGTTGAACATACTTTCACTGTGGGTTAACACAATGTTAGATTAAACTAAAGACCTATGCCTGTCCTAACCAGTCTATGCACTCAGCACATGGTGAAGATCTGTGCTGTAAGCTGTAAGCTCTGTCCTTCTAGGGGGCTGCATCCCGAATGAGCGGGAACTCTGATGCCCCCTGTCTTTATAGTGAGTGTGCTCTAACTGGTGATTGGCTGCGATGTTGTGTGTGTTTATTGGTCTTGCTGTGTGTCCATCAGTGTGTGTGTATCTGCACCATATTATATTATGACATCCCCCTTCTTTTATAAAAGAATGTATGTGTGTGGCAATAAATAATGTATGGTGAGAATGTTCCTAACTACGTGTGGGGTGCGAAGACATATTTACAGGACTACGTACATGAGAACTAAGCTATTTACATGGGAAGGTGCCTGGTGCAGAGGAGCAGTATGCAACAAGAATAACGAGATCAACACTATATACAAACCAGGGAAACGATCAAACAAAGCAATGAAACAATTCAGAGAGTCCATAAGTCCGCAAAGTTCCTAAATTAAGTCTCTGATATGGGCGACAAAATCTGGTTGACCGCCTCAAGGGTGGGTCGAGAGCCGCCGATTCAGGAGTGGGCTGGACTCCGTCAAAGTCAGGGGTATGCAGAGTGCCAGGGAGCTCTGCATAGTCCGTGGCAGGGTCAGCAGGACGGTGAGGCGACAGTGGAGGATCACGTGGCGAGCGTGGAACGAGACGAAGGGCGCGTCGATTGCTGCGCAGAATAGAGCCATCCGGTAAATGAACCAGGAACGAGCGGGTGGCCACCTGCCGAAGGACAACAGTGGTTGCAGACCAGCCACCATCCGGAAGATGGACGCGGACGTTGTCATCTGGAGCCAGAGCAGGGAGATCAGCTGCACGGGAGTCATGAGCTGCCGTGTGCTGTGCACGAGACAGCTGCATCCGGCGAAGGACCGGAATGTGGCCGAGGTCTTGGACATGAATGGACGGCACCGTCGTCCTCCGGGTAATACCCATGAGTAACTGGGCTGGCGACAGGCCAGTGGACAGTGGGGCGGAGCGATAGGCCAGCAAGGCAAGGTGGAAATCAAACCCAGCATCGGCAGCCTTGCATAGGAGCCATTTGACTATATGTACTCCCTTCTCTGTTTTGCCGTTGGATTGGGGGTACAGGGGACTAGACGTCACATAGGCAAAATTGTACAGCCTGGCAAAGTTGGACCACTCCTGGCTGGCGAAGCAGGGACCTTTGTCTGACATAACCGTGAGCGGGATGCCGTGTCGAGCAAAGGTTTCTTTACATGCACGAATGACTGCAGACGAGGTGAGGTCTTGCAACCGTATCACCTCCGGATAATTGGAAAAGTAGTCCACGATCAGGACATAGTCTCTACCCAGCGTGTGGAACATGTCGATGCCCACCTTGGTCCATGGTGACGTGACCAACTCATGGGGCTGCAGGGTCTCACGTGGTTGGGCCGGCTGGACGCGCTGACAAGTGGAGCAGTTGAGCACTGTGTTGGCTTTAAGGCCGTGCCAGTACACTGCCTCTCGGGCCCGTCGGCGGCACTTTTCCACGCCAAGATGGCCCTCGTGTAGTTGTTCCAGGACATGCTGGTGCATGCTATGTGGGACGACCATGCAATCCAGTTTGAGAAGAACCCCGTCTATTACCGCCAGATCATCTCTGACATTATAGAACTGAGGGCATTGGCCCTTGAGCCACCCGTCCGTTAGGTGGCGCATGACACGCTGTAGCAAGGGGTCAGCCGCCGTCTCGCGGTGAATTTGGACGAGGCGTTTATCCGAGGCAGGTAGATTGGAGACCACGAATGCCACATGGGCGTCAACCTGGCAGACACATCCCGCTGGGTCACGTGGAGTGTTGACTGCCCTGGAGAGAGCGTCAGCAATGATGAGGTCTTTGCCTGGGGTGTATACCAGCTGGAAGTCATATCGCCGGAGATTGAGAAGAATACACTGGAGGCGAGGTGTCATGTCGTTCAAGTCTTTCTGTATTATATTGACCAGCGGGCGATGGTCGGTCTCGATGGTGAATTGAGGAAGTCCGTAGACATAATCGTGAAACTTAACCATACCGGTCAGAAGGCCCAGGCACTCCTTTTCTATCTGCGCGTAGCGCTGCTCCATGGGGGTCATCACACGTGACGCATATGCAACGGGGGCCCATGATGAGGCCTCATCACGTTGAAGGAGCACTGCCCCAATGCCGGATTGACTGGCATCGGTCAAAATTCTGGTCTCCTTTGCTGGATCAAAGATAGCTAAGACCGGGGCCGTGGTCAGTTTTGTTTTGAGTTCTCTCCATTCGCGCTCGTGGGCAGGGAGCCATTGGAAGTCTGTAGTCTTCCTGACCAGGTTCCTGAGAGCTGTGGTATGAGAGGCGCGGTTAGGGATGAATTTCTCTTAAAAAATTGACCATGCCCAGAAATCGGAGGACCGCCTTCTTGTCCTCTGGTGTTTTCATAGCTGTGATGGCAGCTACCTTATCCGCATCCGGCTGCACATCCAATTGGGAGATGTGGTCCCCGAGGAACTTAAGTTCTGTCTGACCAGGAAAGCATTTGGCCCTGTTGAGGCGGAGGCCATGATCATGTATACGTCTGAATACGCGCTGGAGGCGAC
The DNA here is from genome assembly GCF_047496885.1 of Scyliorhinus torazame. Classification (NCBI taxonomy): domain Eukaryota; kingdom Metazoa; phylum Chordata; class Chondrichthyes; order Carcharhiniformes; family Scyliorhinidae; genus Scyliorhinus; species Scyliorhinus torazame. The sequence continues at coordinate 179,375,492 of NC_092714.1, forward strand.
TAACATGCTCCTGCGGGGTGGTGGACCAAATGATTATGTCAACGACATAGACACGAACACCTTCAATGCCTTCCATCATTTGTTCCATAATCCTATGGAACACTTCTGATGCAGATATGATCCCAAACTGCATCCTGTTGTAACAATATCTTCCAAAGGGGGTGTTAAATGTGCAGAGTTCCCTGCTGGATTTGCCAGAATCCTTTTGAGGCGTCGAGTTTGGTGAAGAGCTTGGCGCGAGCCATCTCACATGTGAGCTCTTCGGGCTTGGGACTTGGATAATGCTCCCTCATGATATTGTGATTTAGATCCTTGGGATCAATGCAAATTCTCAATTCGCCGGAAGACTTTTTTACACATACCATGGAACTGATCCAGTCGGTTGGTTCCGTGACTTTGGAAATCACTCCTTGGTTCTGGAGGTCCTGCAGCTGCTGCTTGAGGCGGTCTTTAAGTGGTGCTGGGACCCTGCGAGGTGCGTGCACCACAGGCGTGGCAGTCGGTTTTAATAAAATCTTGTAGGTGTACAGGAGCTTGCCCATGCCCTCGAAGACGTCGTGGTACTGGTTGATAATGGCGTCAAGCTGCGCCCTGAAGTCAGTGTCCTGAAAGGCACACGCGTCAGCAGGAGAGAGAGAGAGAGAGTGAACTCTCTGAACTAGGTTCAAGAGCTTGCATGCCTGCGTGCCAAGCAGGGAGGCTTTCGAGGAGGCCACGATTTCAAAGGGAAGGATGGCTTTGCGTGACCTGTGCGTCATTTCAAGTTGGCATGAACCGCTGGCAGCAATGGCATTGCCATTATAATCTAAGAGCTGGCAGGCTGATGGGAGGATGGCTGGTTTGACACAAAGGGTTGGAGGTCAGACCGCGCAATGAGATTGGCGGAGGCACCAGTTTCCAGGCGGAATCGTATTTGGGACTGGTTGACCGTAAGGGTGGCACACCAATCATCGTCTGGATCGATGCTGTATACCGACAGCGGCGGGTGTCTTTGCTTCGGGGACACCCTGTTTTTTGTAACGATACTGACTCGAAAAGGCGCCTTCGGGTCCTTGGTGTCAATATCGGGTAGTAGGTCCGCATCGGACTCTGTGACCGTAGGTTGAATGGCCCGGACATTCCTGCGAGGCTGGCTGGAGCGATAAGAGTTGGCAGGCTGAGCTGATCTGCATAAAGCAGCATAGTGGCCAAGTTTGCCACATCTCTGGCATCGTCAGGATTTGGCAGTGCAATGGTGCTTTAAGTGGGCGGAGCCACAGCTGCCGCACATTGTAACGTCAGTACCTTCGCTGCGCCACCGCGCATGCGCCGTGCGGTCGTACGTGGTGCGCGCCTGCGCAGTACGTTCGTCGACGTCGCCGTCCCCTCGTTCGGTGCGCACAAGCACGGGCGTCCACGAAAAGCACGCAAAATGGCCGCTCTCATCCAGGCTGAGGCCCTGGAGTTGCTCGATTGCTTGGACCCGTTCTGCCTCGTGGGGACCTTTGCCGTGCCGTTTCAGCCGCTTGGATGTGGGAATACCGACTAGTGGCGTGTTCGTGTAGCACGCAGGTCTCGATGGCGGTCGCTAGGGTGAGCTGCTTCACCTTGAGGAGCTGCTGGCGTAGGGGGTCCGACTGAACACCGAAAATGATCTGGTCGCGTATCATGGAGTCGGAGGTGGGCCGTAATTACAGGACTGCGCAAGGATGCGGAGGTGGGTGAGAAAGAACATGAAAGGTTCATCCTTACCCTGCAAATGCTATTGGAATACATAGCGCTCGGAACGTTCATTCACCTCTATGTTGCAGTGAGTGTCATACTTGAGGAGGACCGTCTTGAATTTTGATTTATCTTCATCAGCAAAGGTGAGAGAATTGAAAATGTGGATGGCATGTTCCCCGGCCATGAATAGGAAGAGAGCGATCTTCCCGGTCTGTGGCTTCAAGGTAGAGCTGGAAGCGTTGTTTGAATATCTTCCAGTTGTGCCCTAGGTTACCGGTGATGCGGAGCGGCGGCGGGCGGACGCTGTCCGTTTTGCAGAATGGCTGTATACTGGTGGAAGGCAGATCACTTGCAGGTAGGTCTAATAAGTTCTAATATCCCTCAACTCCTGGTATCATGATGCGTTGGATGCTCTGGATCCGTGGAACACATACAGGCCACCAACACTTAAAATAGTGCAACACTATTTTATTAAGTTAGAAACTGTTGAACATACTTTCACTGTGGGTTAACATGATGTTTGATTAAACTAAAGACCTATGCCTGTCCTAACCAGTCTATGCACTCAGCACATGGTGAAGATCTGTGCTGTAAGCTGTAAGCTCTGTCCTTCTCGGAGTCTGCATCCCGAATGAGCGGGAACTCTGATGCCCCCTGTCTTTATAGTGAGTGTGCTCTAACTGGTGATTGGCTGCGGTGTTGTGTGTGTTGATTGGTCTTGCTGTGTGTCCATCAGTGTGTGTGTATCTGCACCATGATATACTGGTGTATATTATGACAAGAATGTCTTTGTATTTACGTTTGGAAAGTACTATGGTGCGGGTTCCTGTGCTCAGCTGGATGCAGTATATTGCCTTTGATACCTGGGAATCCACAATGCCTGACCCACAGATGTTGAGCTTTGATGAGAATGCTCATGATAGCAGTATTCAGTACTTTGCAAAAATCCCTGCTGGGGGCACTGTCCTGTCACATGGTATTGCAGATATATAGCCAAGGTGGAATGCTTGTGGCTGAGTTTGCCAAATGCTGAGCTTGCTTTTGCCAAGTGATGGGTGATTTCAGCAGGCAATGTGGTGTTGCTAGAAAGAATACGCTGAAGGTAGAACTTCTATTTGATCTTTTAAGACCCTCTTAAAATCCCCACTTGTCAGTCCTAATATATCCTCCTTTGGGTTTGTGCCAAAATTTGTCTGATACCCCCTGCAGAGTGCTATGGGATGTTTTACTATGATAAAGGTGCTATGTGTGTGTGGGTGTGTGTGCAAGATGCCGTTTGTTGAAGGGTAATCAAGAATGGCAATAAATGTTGGCCCAGCCAGTAACCCCCACACGCCATGAATGAATTGAAAAAGAAAGGAGCACAGCAAACTGGCTGCCACTTGTTGCTTTGGCTTGGTCTGCTGACTCAAAGCAGACTGTGTCTTCGGAGTGGGACTTGAATCTGCAACCTTCTGACTTTGCGGTCAGAGTGCTATCACTTAGTTACATCTGACACCCGGGCTGGTGAACAACAACTACCCAGATTGAAATGGTTTCATGACAACTGAGTGTAACAAAAATTGAACTTTTGCTTTTTGTCCTTTTCTAATGTAATATGAAAGGCAAAAATAAGCCAATGATTATAGTCACCTATCACTGGTGTGACTGTTCTGTCCTTATGAAAGACATTTTAGTGGCACTTGACAGGATAGTCTGAACTGTGGGTGGGGTCCAAATAGTCAAAAATAGGAATCCACAGAAATAAACTAGAGCTGTTGGAAACTTCACTTTTTCTTGCTGTTCCCCAATTGCTTCAAAGATATTGCTCGCGTATTGAAATGTTATAGGCATCATATTTACAAAATGGAGTATCTTATTGTAGAATGGACTCTATATACTAAGTTGCAAGTTTTAGTTTGCGAGAGATGTAATCTGTTTACGGAACTGTCAACCATTTACACATGAGAAAGATATTGAGAAAACATCTGAACCAAAGCCATGTGAACCCGCATTTGTAACCTTGGGGATCATTGAGCTCCCCACTTAACTTTTCCCACAAGAGTGAAAACCACTTAATTCAACTAACCTGATGCTTAACCACGATATGCTAATATTCTTGTGCCCAACATTATGATACTGGACAAGTAACCCAGAAGGCTAGACTTATGATTTGGAGAGGTGAGTTCATGTTCCCCTCCAGCAACGAGGGAATTCAGTTAATGAATGAATGGAAAAAAAAAATTAAGATCATCAATGATGACCATGCTACGAGTGGATTGTTGTGAAAAGGGCACCACGGTAGCAGGGTAGTTAGCACAATTGCTTCACAGCTCCAGGGTCGCAGGTTCGATTCCCGGCTTGGTTCACTGTGCGGAGTCTGCACGTTCTCCCTGTGTGTGTGTAGGTTTCCTCCGGGTGCTCCGGTTTCCTCCCACAGTCCAAAGATGTGCAGGTTAGGTGGATTGGTCATGCTAAATTGCCCTTAGTGTTCAAAGTTGCCCTTAGTGTTGGGTGGGGTTACTGGGTTATGGGAATAGGGTGGAGGTGTGGACCTTGGGTAGGGTGCTTTTTCAAAGAGCTAGTGCAGACTCGATGGGCTGAATGGCCTCCTGCACTGTAAATTCTATTGTAAAACCCAGTTGGTTCACTAATGTCCTCGTTTAGGGCAGAAATCTGTTATCCAGTCTGACTATATGTGACTTTGGACCTACAGCAATGTGGTTGATGCTTGTCAATGAGATGTCATATGTGGCTCATCTGGTAGCACACTTGCCTCTGTATCACAAGTCTCTGGGTTCAAGTCCCACGACAGTGACATGAGTACAAAATCCAGGCTGATACACCAGTACTAATGGAGTACTGCACTGTTAGAACTGTCGGGGCAGCACGGTAGCCTTGTGGATAGCACAAATGCTTCACAGCTCCAGGGTCCCAGGTTCGATTCTGGCTTGGGTCACTGTCTGTGCGGAGTCTGCACATCCTCCCCGTGTGTGCGTGGGTTTCCTCCGGGTGCTCCGGTTTCCTCCCACAGTCCAAAGATGTGCGGGTTAGGTGGATTGGCCATGATAAATTGCCCTTAGTGTCCAAAAAATTGCCCTCAGAGTTGGGTGGGGTTACTGGGTTATGGGGATGGGGTGGCGGTGTTGACCTTGGGTGGGGTGCTCTTTCCAAGAGCCGGTGCAGACTCGATGGGCTGAATGGCCTCCTTCTGCACTGTAAATTCTATGATAATCTATGAACTGCCATCTTTCAGATCCGATGTTAAAGTTTGCTTTCCAAGGCGGAGGTAGAAGTTCCCATGGTACTTTTCGAAGTAGAGCAGGGGAGATGTCCACGTTTTGACCAATATTTATCCTTCTACCAAAATCATGATAATTGATTATCTTTACATTTGTTGTTTATGGGAGCTTACTGTGCACAAATTATCTGCAACGTTTCCTCCATTGCAACAGTGACTATACTACAAAAGAACTTCAGTGGCTGCAAAGCGCTTTCGGATATTCTGAAGCCAATGTAAGACGCTATATAAATGCCTGTATAAATTTCTTATTGTAAATGGCTAGTGAGCCACTGGATTAAGGGCAATTGGGGTTGGGCACTGTTAGTAGTGTCAGTGACACACGCGTCCTGTGAATGAACTAAAATAGAACAATTTGCACTTGTATAATTTAGTCTGATTTACCATTGCATCTTGTATGATGCAATGGTAAAACCCACTGATCTGGCCAGTGGGTGAGAATGGGATTTGTGGCAGGGTGCAGCTTGTGGGAATGGTCCCTTGCAATCAGTTGAAGGCAGCTCAGGGAGGGGATCTCTAAGGAATGAAGCATAGGGCCAGGGAGGCCCAAGATTTCCTTGTAAGGCTTGGGATTACCAGTCTAGCCCCCAATCTACCTCTTGTCGGGTCAGATAAGGAGACTGTCACTCTTCCCTGCTCGGCCTACGGCATCGCGGGAAAGTAGAACTCCACTCCCTTCCTGGGATGTTCTGTTACCTACTTGACAGAGCGGATGAACATAGAGATATGGTAGAAAGGTAGCAGGATCCGAGGGAGTCAGTGACTGCCCCCTTGTGCTCTCCTGACTGCTTTGCACTGGGGATGTAGGCGAGGTTGGAGGGCTGTCATGCTAGTGCGCGGTCAATTCCAGCCCCACTTGACCCAGAGTGGCAACACAGGTGAAATTTAAAATACCCAAGGTCCTTGGCTGAACCCAATAAACTACAGTCACTAGGTGTGTAACTTTACAACACCAGTAACCTTTTATTATGCAGAGTATTATAATTAAATGGACAGACAATGTAACTATCTAATATCCCTTTCCCAACCCCCACATGTTCCCAACTTGCCTCACTGTATACATACACACAGACACACGTACGTACACAGAGACACACAACACAGAGAGGGAAGGGTGGTGAAAAGGGAAAGAAAATAATAAAATGGATAACGATCTTTGATGCACTGTGATGACTTCCAGTCAATGTCTTTTCTGAAGTTTGGGCTTTTGTTTTGGCACTACTTCCTTCCAGGCTTGAGATGGTTTCCTAAGGCAACGTTGTCTACTTTCTCTGCAGATTCATAACAAAGGATGTGCCAGGCACTCACTGCTTTCAGAGCAATAGAGCAGTTCTTTCACTCTCAGCAAGCAGGAGAGAGAGAGAGCTTTCCCTTCACTTCCAAGGTCTAAACACTTCTCTCTGAAAGCATCATGCAGGAGCCTATCACTGTCCCTGGCCAACCCACCGGTTGCCAGTTAACCAATCAAACCGAGTCTCTCCAAATCTGGATCCTAAGATCCACTTGGTGCTGAGAGACTTAGGTTTCCCTCTCAAATTCAAAACCTGGGAACACACTGTTGTGGCAAGCAGGCTGTTTTAACTTTGAATCTTCTGCTTAAAGGTTCATCTCCATTATGGGCCCACGGACCAAAAGAATAAAAATTAAATGGGAACAGGAAGTGTTGTGTTCTTTGTTTTAGTTCTTTCAGGATGGTGAAGGTTGTAGTGCTAACAAAGAACAGCAAGTTGTGTTTAATAAACAAAGCTAATTTGTTACACTACACTGATTTAGATTTGAACATATTACTGAGGAATTAGTTAATTAAAGATTACACATCTACACTATTAACTATATTATTCGTTCAACTACTCTGTCTTGCTCTCTTTCACTCTCTCCATCTATTTCCATATATCTCTCAGAAGTCAAGGAGGCATGTGATATTTATATGGTTACTCTATAGTACCATCTAGTGACTAGAGTAGTAACATTACATGAACCCTTGACGTGCTTTACAATATCCACATATTGTGACACCCTCTTCATTTTAAAAATTTGAACTTGCATTCAAATATACATGTACTGTATAGGAATTGTACAATAATGAGCATCATTAAAAATTACATGCGTTAAATCAGTGTTTTACAGTCCATATATTGAGACAATCCGGTTTCTTTCTTGATCTTGTTGATCTTCTCAATCCAATTGTCAGTCAGTCAGAATTTTCCGACTTCTGATCAGACGATGAAGTACGCGGTTTCAACAAATGTCCACGAAACCTACTGTTGGAAAACAACTGTTGAGGTTTAATTGGAGGTTGAATTGGAGTTTGAGGTTGCTTCACCTTCAGCTATGCGCAACGATTTCTCCTAAATATCGAACCTTCAGACGTTTTGACAAGATAGGAATGTGGAGCTGCCTGACTTAAAACACGAGCAGTGCAGAACCATCCACCTGTTGGATCTTGTATCCACACAATCTCCTGGAGCTAGCGGAATCAGCTGTTTGGCTGACTTATTATAATACCCGCTTTGAGTTTGCTGCTGCTGTCTCATCTTGTTTACAGTCGGTTTATCATCTAGATTCGGTAGTTAGGCTGGGCAATGTGGTACGCAGCTTTCTGTTCATTCGAAGTTGTGCTGGCGAGAGACCTGTCAATAAAGGAGTAGCTTGATAACTTAATCAAGTTGGAAAACAAACCTTGTCTTGCCTCGTATGCTTTCTTCAACAATTTCTTCATGATATCCATGCCATTCTCAGCCTTCCCATTGGACTGGGGATATCGAGGGCTTGACATGACATGATTGAAATTGTAGCACTGAGAAAACTCAGTCTATTCCCAACTGTCGAACAAGGTTCATTGTCCGATACGACCGTCAATGGTATCCCATGTCTAGAAAAAACATCTTTAATTGCCTTGATGACTGACTGCGAACTGGAGTTTGTAAGTTTATTAACTTCTGGATAATTTGAGTAATAGTCAATAATGACGAGGTAGTCTTTGCCTTGAAAGTAGAAAACATCTATTCCCATATTAGACCATGGAATTGTAACAATATCCATCATTGTGAATTTCTCTTTCTGTTGAGCAGACTGGTTTCTTTGACAAATGTCACATTCAGAAACATTATTTTCAATGTCTGAATTGATGCCAGGCCAATACACGGATTGCCGTGTGCGTCGCTTACATTTCTCAATACCCTGGTGTCCTTCATGGATCTGGGTAAGAAACTGTCTTCTCAACTTCGTAGGAATGACTTTTCAATCCAATTTGCGTAAAAATCCATTTACCACAGAGGTCATCTTTAGCACTTCTGAAGTTGGAACAGCTTGCATTTGGCCATCTATCAGTCATGTGGTGAATCGTTCGCTCCAAAACTTCATCCTTTGCCGTTTCTTCTTTAATTAGTCTTAATTTGACATCAGAAACGGGTAGTGTGTCAGCTAACATGTCAGCTTGAACTTCTATCACCTGCACAAGATCTGGAATCTTATCTTCATATTCAGTAGCACATGATAAGGTATCTGCAAAGATCAAATCTTTTCCTGGAGTATGTACTAGACAAAAATCATATCTTCTTGGTCTCATGTCATCTTGCTGTGAATCCTTTTCACAAGATTCCACATTAAACAAGCATCAACACCTATTGGAGACGATTTATTGGCATCAACTATTTTGAATTGCACTGGCAGGTGGATATCATTGTTGCTTACTGTTAGTCAACACGATCCTCTTGTGCTAATGATGTTGCCATTGTAGTTCCTCAATTCGCAATTAGTTGCTTTAATTCAAGGACACCGTTTTAGAGGGGTCTGATTCAGTGATTAAATTTGCATGAGCTCCAGTATCCAACTTGAAAAACATTTTGGACCCATTTACTCTTTTTTTTAAAAATATATTTTATTGAAATTTTTTTCCCCTGAGCAACATTTTTCCCGCTTACAAAACAAGCGAAGCGATAACAGTAACAAAACAGAAAATTTTAAACTTTTTAACAATAATAATAATAGTAGTAATAATATTCAAGTAACAAAACCTTGTACTCTATTGACCTATACTCAACTGCCTCCTCCCCCCCCCCCCCGGGTTGCTGCTGCTGGTCATCCGTCTTCCTTCTAACGTTCCCCTAGGTAGTCGAGAAATGGCTGCCACCGCCTGGTGAACCCTTGAGCCGATCCTCTCAGGGCAAACTTTATCTGCTCCAGTTTAATAAACCCCGCCATATCGTTTACCCAGGCCTCCAGTCCGGGGGGTTTTGCCTCCTTCCACATGAGTAGGATCCTGCGCCGGGCTACGAGGAACGCAAAGGCCACGACATCGGCCTCTTTCGCCTCCTGCACTCCCGGCTCTTCCGCAACTCCAAATAGAGCTAACCCCCAGCCTGGTTTGACCCGGGCCTTCACCACCTGCGAAATCATTCCCGTCACTCCCTTCCAATACCCTTCCAGTGCCGGGCACGCCCAAAACATATGTGCGTGGTTTGCCGGGCTCCCGCCACACCTCCCACATTTGTCCTCCACTCCAAAGAACCTGCTCAATCTTGCCCCCGTTATGTGTGCTCTATGTAGCACCTTAAATTGAATCAGGCTAAGCCTGGTGCATGAGGAAGAGGAATTTACCCTGCTTAGGGCATCAGCCCACATACCCTCCTCTATCTCCTCCCCTAATTCTTCTTCCCACTTTTTTTTTTTTAAGTTCGCCCACTGACTCCTCCCCCTCTTCCCTCATCTCTCTATAAATCTCTGACACCTTGCCCTCTCCGACCCACACCCCTGAAAGCACCCTGTCCTGTATCCCCTGTGTCGGGAGCCGCGGAAATTCCCTCACCTGTTGTCTAGTAAACACCCTCACCTGCATATATCTCAAGAAATTCCCCCGGGGTAACTTATACTTTTCCTCCAGTGCTCCCAAGCACTCCCATCTATGAATAAATCTCCCACCTTCCTAATTACCAACTGGTACCAGCTCTGAAATCCTCCATCCATTCTTCCTGGGGCGAACCTATGGTTGTTCCTGATAGGGGACCCCACCAGGGCTCCCCGCACCCCCCTCTGTCGCCTCCACTGTCCCCATATGTTTAGTGTTGCCGCCACCACCGGGTTCGTGGTGTACTTTTCCGGTGAGAACGGTAGCGGCGCCGTCACCAGCGCCTCTAGACTCGTCCCTTTACAGGACCTTCTCTCCAGCCTTTTCCACGCCGCTCCCTCACCCTCCATCATCCATCTACGTATCATTGCCACATTGGCGGCCCAATAATCTCCCAAATTCGGTAGTGCCAGTCCTCCTCTGTCCCTACTGCGCTGCAGGGACCCCCTCCTTACTCTCGGAACTTTCCCTGCCCACACAAAGCTCGTAATGCTCCTATCTATTTTATTAAAAAAGGTCCTGGTGATTAAAATAGGGAGACATTGAAATACAAATAAGAACCTCGGGAGGACCATCATCTTAATTGCCTGCACCCTGCCCACCAGCGATAAAGGCTGCATGTCCCACCTCTTGAAGTCCTCCTCCATTTGTTCTACCAGCCATGTCAGATTAAGTCTGTGCAAGGTTCCCCAGCTCCTAGCGATCTGAATCCCCAAGTATCGGAAGTTTCTTTCCACTTTCCTTAGCGGTAAACCTTCTATCTCTCTACTCTGGTCCCCTGGATGTATCACATATAATTCACTCTTCCCCATGTTTAACCTATATCCCGAAAATTCCCCGAACCTCCTCAAGATTCGCATAACCTCTATCATCCCCCCCGCTGGGTCCGACACGTATAGCAATAGGTCATCCGCGTATAACGAGACTCTGTGTTCTTCTCCCCCTCTAGTCACCCCTCTCCATTTCCTGGAGTCTCTCAGCGCCATGGCCAGAGGTTCAATTGCCAGCGCAAACAACAATGGAGACAGCGGGCATCCCTGTCTTGTTCCCCTATATAATCGGAAATACTCCGATCTATGTCGACCTGTAACTACACTTGCCGTTGGTGCCCCATAAAGTAGTCTAACCCAGCGAATAAATCCGTACCCAAACCTCCTTAACACTTCCCATAAATACTCCCACTCCACCCTATCAAATGCCTTCTCTGCGTCCATTGCCGCCACTATCTCTGCCTCCCCCTCCACTGAGGGCATCATTATCACCCCTAATAGCCGTCGCACGTTAACATTCAATTGTCTCCCTTTTACGAACCCTGTCTGGTCTTCGTGCACCACCCCTGGGACACAGTCCTCTATCCTCGATGCCAGCACCTTTGCTAGCAGTTTGGCGTCCACGTTCAATAGTGAAATAGGTCTATAGGACCCACACTGCATCGGATCTTTGTCCCTCTTCAAAATTAGCGATATCGTCGCCTCCAACATTGTCGGGGGTAGTGTCCCCCCTTCCCTGGCCTCATTGAACGTCCTCGCCAACAACGGGGCCAACAAGTCCACATATTTTCTGTAGAATTCCACCGGGAACCCGTCTGGCCCCGGGGCCTTTCCTGCTTGCATGCTTCCCAGTCCCTTAATAACCTCGTCCACCTCAATCGGCGCCCCCAGGCCTGCCACCGCCTGCTCCTCCACTTTCGGGAACCTCAACTGTTCCAGGAACTGCCGCATCCCCTCCTCTCCCTCTGGGGGCTGAGACCTATACAGTTCTTCATAAAAGGTCTTAAACACCTCATTTATCTTTCCTGCCCTTCGCACGGTGTCTCCCCTTTCATCCCTAATTCCTCCTATCTCCCTCGCTGCTGCCCTCTTTCGCAGTTGGTGCGCCAACAGGCGACTAGCCTTTTCCCCATATTCATACCTCCTCCCCTGTGCCTTCCTCCACAGTACCTCTGCCTTTCTGGTGGTCAGAAGGTCAAACTCGGTCTGGAGTCGTCTTCTCTCCCTGTACAGTCCCTCCTCCGGGGTCTCTGCAAATTCCCTGTCCACCCTTAAAATCTCCCCCAGTAATCTATCCCTTTCCTTGGCCTCTGTTTTCCTTTTGTGGGCCCCAATAGAAATCAGCTCTCCTCTGACCACCGCTTTTAGTGCTTCCCAGACCACTCCCACAGGGACCTCGCTGTCATTGACCTCCAGGTATCTCTCGATACACCCCCTCACTCTTGCACACACTCCCTCATCCGCCATCAGTCCCACATCTAATCGCCAGAGTGTTCTCTGCTCCCTGTCCTCTCCTACTTCCAGGTCCACCCAATGTGGGGCATGATCCGAAACCGCTATGGCTGAGTATTCAGCTTCTTCCACCCTAGAGATCAACGACCTTCCTAGAACAAAAAAATCTATCCGGGAGTACACTTTATGGACGTGGGAGAAGAAGGAATACTCCCTAGCCCTGGGTCTAAGAAATCGCCATGGATCCACTCCCCCCATTTGGTCCATAAACCCCTTAAGTACCTTGGCCGCTGCCGGCCTTCTTCCAGTCCTTGAGCTGGATCTATCTAGCCCCGGGTCCAGCACCGTATTGAAGTCCCCTCCTAAAATCAAATTTCCTGCCTCCAGATCCGGAATACGCCCCAGCATCCGTCTCATGAACCCCGCATCGTCCCAATTTGGGGCATACACATTAACCAACATGACCTCCATTCCCTCCAGCCTACCACTCACCATTACATATCTACCTCCACTATCTGCTACGATGTTCTTTGCTTCAAATGCTACCCGTTTCCCCACCAAAATGGCCACCCCTCTGTTCTTTGCGTCCAGTCCTGAGTGGAACACCTGTCTCACCCATCCTTTCCTTAGCCTAACTTGGTCCGCCACCTTTAGGTGCGTCTCTTGGAGCATAACCACGTCTGCCCTTAGTCCTTTCAAATGCGCGAGCGCTCGGGCCCTTTTTATCGGCCCATTCAGGCCTCTCACGTTCCACATGATCAGCCTCACTGGGGGGCTACCTGCCCCCCTCCCGTGTCGACTAGCCATTACCTTCTCTAGGCCAGTCCCATATCACGCCTCCGCGCTCCCGCTCGCTCCCCCAGCTTCGCATTCCGCCCCTGACCACCTTCTCTTTAGCCATTTCCTTTTGGATTTCCGCAGCAGCAACCCAGTTGTCCCCCCCCCCCCCCGGCTAGATCCCTATCTAGCTTGATTGCTCCCCCCATATCACTTCGGTAAGTCAGCTGACTTCAACTGACCCCGGCTACTCCTGCTCGCTCCTTGGCCCCCCCGGTGTGAGGGAACTCCCTTGCGCCTGTTTTCCCGCCTTATTCTTTCTGGCGCGGGAACGTCCCTTTTCTGTCCCGCCTCTTATGGCGCAGCTCCCTTTCCCCTCCCCCTCTCCTTCCCCATTCTCTGACTATGTCCCGCCTCTCCCCCCTCACCGGCGCCCACATTTCCCCGGTGTCCCCCCCCCTTCCCTGTTTACTTCTCGCTTAACTTGCACCATCCCATTAACAAAAACAATAATAACAACAATAACAGTTCCCTGCAGCATCAGTCCCTCAGTTCCGGTCCAGTTTCTCTTCATTGATGAAGGACCATGCTCCCTCCGCCGTCTCGAAATAATATTGTCTCTCCTGATGCGTGACCCATAGTCTTGCCGGCTGCAGCATCCCAAACTTCACCTTCCTTTTGTGCAAAACCTCTTTGGCTCGGTTGAAGCTCTCCCTCCTTCTCGCCACCTCCGCACTCCAATCCTGGTAGATCCTTACCATCGCATTCTCCCATCTGCTACTCCGCACCTTTTTGGCCCATCTCAGGACCTCTTCTCTGTCCTTAAGGCGGTAGAATCGCACGATTATCGCCCTCGCTGGTTCTCCCGCTTTTGGTCTTCTCGCCGGGATCCGATTTGCGCACTCCACCTCCATGGGGCCCGCAGGGGCCTCAGCACCCATCAGTGAGCTCAGCATCTTACTTGCGTACGCTCCACAGTCCACTCCTTCCACACCCTCCGGGAGACCTAGTATCCTAAGGTTCTGCCTTCGCGCTCCATTTTCAAGGGCCTCAATCCTGTCAGCACACTTTTTATGAAGTGCCTCGTGCGTCTGAGTCTTGACCGCCAGGCCCAGGACCTCGTCCTCAATACCTGACACCTGCTCCACCACGCGAAGTTCCGTCTCCTGGGTCTTTAAAGTCTCCTTAAGCCCCTCAATTGCCTGTAACAACGGGGTCATTACCTCCTTCTTCAGCAGGTCCACGCACCGTCTCACCACCTCATCCTGCTCAGGCCCCCATGTCACCTGTGGTTTCTCCGCCGCCATTTTGTTTCACTCCCCCTCTCTCTCTCTCTCTCTGATCTTCTGGCTGCAGATTCTTCGGGCTGCAGCCACCGCCGCCGGTTTTTCCCACCGTCTTTCGGGGGGGTTTCCCTTCCCTCGCGCCTCGCACCGGGTTTTACGGCCGTCCAAGTCCCCGTTGGGGCTCTTAAAAGAGCCCGAAGTTCCGTCGGAGCTGGAGCCGCCGAAACGTGCGGCTAGCTCATCCCTGCCACAACCGGAAGTCCGGACCCATTTACTCTTAATGGTACATTGTAATCTTTCTTCCTATGAACAGAAGATATGAAAATGAAATTAAGTGAAAATCGCTTATTATCATAAGTAGGCTTCAAATGAAGTTACTATGAAAAGCCCCTAGTCGCCACATTCCGGTGCCTGTTTGGGGAGACTGGTACGGGAATTGAACCGTGCTGCTGGCCTGCCTTGGTCTGCTTTAAAAGCCAGCTCTTTAGCCCTGTGCTAAACCAGCCCCTGTATCTGCTTTAAATGTCATGTTTCAGCATTTTAAATCTTGTTGACTGCAACAACAAGAATGTGTCTTCTAAATCGTGTTGTTGTGCTTCAACATCGGAATGAGAAATTTTTCCATCATTTGATCCATTTTGGACACTTCAAATCTTCATGGCGTTGTTAAAAGAGCTTTTCGTTTTTAATCTGAGGCTTTTTTTTACTTGAACGGCACTGTGAAGCGTAAAGATTAAGTTTGCCACAGTTCGCTTTCCCGATGGCTGGGCATTTTCTCTCTGGTGGGTGTCGCCACAACGTGCACACCTCACCACGCTGTTTACGACACTAGCAAAATGGCCACCAGCTGCAGCGTGCTGTTTGTTCAACTGCGGCATGCATTAATGGCGTTCGCCACGTTGTCTTCTTTTGCGCCTTTTTCCCGGGATTGCATTTTTGCATACTGACTCACGGCAAGCTCACTCGCTCGACATAAACTTATTGCATCTTCTAACAAACTGTGCTGCCTAAGCAAACGCTGACAAAGCTTTTCATTTTAATACCATTAATGGTCATGGGGGAGGGAGTCTGTCAGCATAGAAAAGATGCAAGTCTGTGCTCTTGAACGGAGACTCGTGATGAAAGAAACTACAAATTTGCCTTTTTGTACCCGTTTTTTAAACTTATATCGTTCACATGTTTCCTGCAGGGGCTGGTTTAGCACAGTGGGCTAAACAGCTGGCTTGTAATGCAGAACAATGCAAGCAGCGGGGGTTCAATTCCCGTACCGGCCTCCCCGAACAGGCGCCGGAATGTGGCGACTAGAGGCTTTTCACAGTAACTTCAGTGAAGCCTACTTGTGACAATAAGTTATTATTATTTTAAGCCTTACAATGCAGATCAAACCTTTCCATTACTGCATTAAAGTTTTCATTGCTGTCACTATCTTCAAAGCAAAACAAATTAAGCAGTTCTATGGCTTGTGGTCCAATCACAGTGAGTAACAACGCAATTTTCTTTGCTGGTCACTGGCTGACTCTAGAGCTGAAGCAGAGATACAACTGATACAGTTGCTTAAAACATCTCCAATTTACATCTTGTTTGCCAGTGGTTTTAAGTATTTGGGAGTTTGCAGGCCTTCCATGTCTTGTTTCACTGTGCTTCATACATGCGACTGGCTTGTAGATTTTTTTTTTTCTCTCTCGACAAAGTTTTTTCCCCGACTGTCTTCTTGTTAATCTAACTAAACCTAACTAAAAATCGTTAGCAATCACTCCTAGTACCATGTTGTGTTCTTTTTTTTTATTTCCTTCAGGATGGTGATGGTTGTAGTGCTAACAAAGAACAGCAAGCTGTGTTTAATAAGCTAATTTATTACACTACACTGAATTAGATTCAAACATATTACTAAGGAATTAGTTCAGTAAAGATTACACTACACATCTACACTATTAACTATAATGATACTATTAGTTCAACTATCTCAACAACTGTCTTGCTCTCTTCCACTCTCTCCATATATCTCCATCTATTTCCATATATCTCCCAGAGGTCAAGGAGGCATGTGATATTTATATGGTTGCTCTATAGCACCATCTAGTGACTAGAGTAGTAAAATTACATTAACCCTTAATGTGTTTTACAATATCCACATATTGTGACAGAAAGAACTCTTGCAGGGGGGAGATGGAGAAATAGTTAAAATTGGGGCTCCGTTGTCACCCATCAAACTCTGTAAACTGATACTTGCATTTGCGCAGAAAAATAAATAATGAGATTAAGTGCAATATCTAGCTGTGCTAATGCAAAACTCGAACGTCATTGTGGATTGAGTGGGTTTGAGCTGGATGGGTCACAGCGCTGCTTGCTGCCTGTCTGGTGGTTCTGCTGGTCTGTCAGCAGCCGGTTCTGACGGTGTTCTTTCTCCAGATGAGATTCATGGTTCTGATAATCTAAAAGAGGACAGAACTGCAGTAGACTGATGATAACATCTCTGCTCAAAAGTAGTTTAAGCACATGTATATTATATTATGACTTATCGCCTCGATCCTGCTGATGGCCAATGGGATTTTTTTCTTTCTGTACTCGCTACGCGAGAAAGCATCCTTGCAGTAGAGGATGCTTGTTCATAGCTGAGTTCATCTTGACTTGATGTGACAGTGTGAAGGGAAGATGGATAGATCTGTGGTTGAATTAAAAACATTAAAATGCTGGAAACACTCATCAGACCTGACTGTTTGTGGTGAGAGAAACCGAATTAATGTTTAACAATGTGAGCTTTCATTAGATATCCAGGCTCCGTAGTATGTTTCTTTTGTAGACTATTGTGGGATGATAGGATGGGTCTCTTATTAGTGCATGGAATATCCTTGCTTATTTTTACACTGGCGATTTGATTACATCACCTCACCACCTGACAAGTCAGTGCAGTACGGAGGGAGTGCTGCACTGTTGGGAGGAATCATTTTTGGATGATGCGTTAAACCAAGGTCCTGTCTTCACAGAGGATTAGATCCCATGACACTATTTCAAAGATAGCAAGGGTGTCTCACCCTGCCCTGGCCAATACCAACATCAATTTCTAAAAGCAACAGGTTACCTTTTCATTATCATGTTTGTGGGACCTTGCAATGCACAAATTGGCCACATCATTACCTTGCACTTCTCCTGTGAATTCACGCTGTCAGTTCTATTGTGTTTTGTGTCATCTGGAAAGATGTGCTGATAAGAACAAGCACTGTGCTTTAAGAAGGAAGTCACTTGCTGTATTAACATTATCATCTATGTTTGCTACATTACAATAGTGACTATATTTCAAAAGCACTTTGGGATGCCCAGTGGTTGTGAACGTTGCTATATGAATGCAGGTGTTTCTATTATTGCTGTGTTGAATATTACCAGAGAGCTTTGCGCGATTCAGTGGCCTCGTTTCGCTCGAGCAGTGTGTGACGAGGATGGTAAAGAGCAAGAGAGGCCAAAAACGAGAACCTCGCCGGGCGCCAAACCATTCGCGATGTAACCAGCCCGCTCCGTAGGTGAAATCAGGATCCCACTGAAACGTGAGAGAAACCAATAATCACCACTTAAGCCCTATTTCTATACAATTAACGGACGCCACTCCATATCCAATGGCCTCCCATGATCCAGCTGCCTCCCCAGCAAGTGATCACCCTGGCACTGATTAGTACTCCTTTTTAAAAAGGCGAACCTGGCGGAAGGGCTGCAGCAGGTGAGTAGCCATCTTCGCTCACGGGCAAAGAGCTGGACGTCAGAATCTTCACCACCTTCCTGCCCCTGTGCTTAGAGGGTTGGGGGGGTCAAGCCTTGGTTGGAATGGGCCGCCATTGGGGGATGAGGGTCTGTACCCATCCAAGAGAAACCCTAATCCCTGCCTGCCTGCCCCACCGACAACCCACAACTCCCACCGACCGTGGCAGCCTCTGGCCATGTGGCCGAAGGCTATTGCTAATAGGGAATTGACAAACGTGGTTAAGTGATCACTTCACACATCCCAAGTGGAATCACGTGGGTGGGCGGGCCATGTAGCATGTGGGAGTTATTGCCTAGCATCCCAATCGGCCCTTGATGCCTGAGCACTGTGTCTGTACACTGCAGGAGGCAACACCACAGAGGTAGCAGCCAACATCTGAACACCCAGGGGATGGGCCCCAGCCCCGGGGATATGTCTGCGGCCGGAGGGTGGATGTGTGCAGGGAAGGGACCAGCGTCCAGTCCAGGTAACATTTGTGAGTGTCTGGGGTCCGGTGAGCAGGCCCCCCCCCCCCCCCCCCGCGGCCCGATATGCGTGGGCAGGGCATGCCAGGGTGGGGATAGAGGGTTGAGTGGAGGGTATCTGGGTGGAAGTCATAGCTGGTTGTCAGTCTCACGCCCTCTCCCAATTCGTTACAGATATTAAACGGTGTGCACGATATTTTGGACCCCGCTGAACTTGCCCTCGTGGTGCTGCTGGCAGGCCGGGCAGCCAGGCATCCATAAAGGCAGTGGCAGCAGCAGCAGCATCCATAGAGATTCAAGGTGTTGGCCTATGTGCAGGTCCCTGCCCATCAGGCCAGGGTGAGGAGGCCTGTGACGACCCAGGGTGTACAAGCATCGCTAGTCTTTCGAGCAAATGATAGACAACGCGTGCCGCAGGAGCCTCCACCTCAACAAGAAGTCGGTGCGGCACTTGTGTCGTGTCCTTATGGACTTCAGCGTTGCGTCTAGGTGTGTCCCCAGGATGCACATCAGTGGTGGAGGCAGCCTGCTGCTTACCACGTTCCGTGGGCCTAGATGCCTCTGGCGGGCGTCCTTTGGGTACGGAGGGTTGCCACGCACTTGCCGGCGACACACTCAGTCATGCCACTCTGTCCTGGGTGCTGACTGTGAGACGTGGCATCGTCAGCTGGGTGAAACTCTGGGAGGGTTGCTGACATCCCGATCTGAATATCACGGCTGCACCCTAAGGTCTGCATCAGCTCCGGGTAAGCCAGAAGCTCAGCACCTGACTGGGACCCAACTGGGTCCTGGGATCCAGCAGACCTCTGACTGCTGTCTCATCTGCACGTTCCTGCTTCCACCTAATATGCATCTGCAACTGTGTGGTGCTCACCAAAATGTGTCCCAAAAGCCTGACCACTACTGTTGCCCATCGATGTGCGTGTCTCTGCGTTGATGCAGGGCGGGAATGACATCTATGTTGCCATCCTCTGAGCTCTCGTTCAAGGTGTTCTCATGGCGGAGGGGGGGAGGTGGGCAGCGTGGCAGGCACCCTTGATGTGCCGGCTCTATCTGCTGGAGGTCCTGCAGGAGAATGGACATGTGATCAGTGGGATGGATGGGTCAGTCTGTATGGCAATAACTCGGGTTTGAGTATCCATCTGGGTGGGGCCCAGTGGATCCTCACCTCTGCGCCGTACGCTGACCTCCGTGTTGGTGATCGCTCTGTCCTCCGCCACCCCCATAACCTCCAGGGCCTGTTCTTTGAAGGTGGTGAAGATTCTGATGTCCTGCACCCCAGCCTGTCTGGGCCCTCTCCCGCCGGTTGTGGGACAGCTTCTCCTGCGGGGACACAGGGCATTCATAGAATTTACAGTGCAGAAGGAGGCCATTCGGCCCATCGAGTCTGCACCGGCTCTTGGAAAGAGCACCCTACCCAAGGTCAACACCTCCACCCCATCCCCATAGCCCAGTAACCCCACCCAACACTAAGGGCAATTTTGGACACGAAGGGCAATTTATCATGGCCAATCCACCTAACCTGCACATCTTTGGACTGTGGGAGGAAACCGGAGCACCCGGAGGAAACCCACGCGCACACACAGGGAGAACGTGCAGACTCCGCACAGACAGCGACCCAAGCGGAATCGAACCTGGGACCCTGGAGCTGTGAAGCAATTGTGCTATCCACAATGCTACCGTGCTGCCCATTGTTAGCCACACATGTGGTTCACCGAGAGGGGGTTGGGGAGGGTGTGGCATGGGTGGCCCAGGGCATGGCACAGTGCCGGGCAGGGGCGGTGTGGTGCCAGGAACATTCCTGTGGGGGAGGAGGAGGTGCCAACTTACCCCTGCGGCCCTGTGTAGTTCGTTGACCGTGCGGCATTGGGTGCCGGTCCTCCTGCTGACGCTGCCCGAGCTGAATGCTGCTGCCACCTGCTAGGCAGCACTGGCTGCTCTGTGACTTACCCTTTGGGGAACAGGACATCCCTTCTGGCCTCAAGCACCTCTAGGAGCCTCCCCCATCTGCATCCCCTAATCGTGGGACTGGTCGTCTTGGCGCCATGGCTGCAAGCTGTGTGGGGCTGGCTGTGCAAGAGCACTTTATGTACTGCTCTACCTTGTCAGCAGGGTGGGGGTGGGGGAAGCTGGCGAGCGCGGTCCCGTCAAATCAGCTGGTGAACCTTGATTTGCGGCATGAAGCCTATAGGACCTCCTTGAGTGACCAATTAACATTGGATTACGGTGACGGCCGGGAGCCGGAAAGCTCGCAGCAGTTCCCACTCACCAACACACGTAGAAACCTTTCCATTGAATCGCGCCCCTTGTTTCTGTTGAAGCTAGTGCTTTAGAATCTTTCCTCTTATTCTTCAGCCGTACGGCTCTGGTGCCTGAATGTCTACTGATTGTACTTTTCTCCTTAAACCTTCTGTTCATTGGCCAACATTCAGACTTTAACAATGTTTTACAAACATTCTTTCAAGTAGCCCTCTGCCAATTAAGTTACTGTAAATCATCTTTCAACAAATGGCCTTTCAACATCAATTGAAAATTAATCAGGCAGCCTCTTGATCTCTCTCCTGCCATGTGAAATGTTGATTACCTTGCATTTGTCAGTAACTGGTCCAGTTGTACTTGATTGAATGATTGTACTTCAAATACATTTCAGTCTTCAAACTGGGTCAGTACATATAGAATTTTCAACCTTGTTAAGCTATCCTTCAATCGCTGTACAATTGGAGTAAGTTTTTATTTTCTGTTTTATCTTTACCTTGCATGTTCTATCTGCTCTGTTTCCCTTGAACAAGATTTCATCTTGAGGGGATGTTTTGCCCCTAAACTAATCGACTGTTACCACCCCCTCTCCAGGCTGAGTCAAGTTTCCGTTTTGGCTATGGAGTCAGAATGCGGTGTGTTTCCAGCTGCCCTGACAAAGGAAGAAGCCAGAACACAAGAAATAGGAACAGAAGTTGACCACACAGCACATTGAACCTGCTCCACCATTCATTATGATCATGGCTGATTTGGGGCTTCAACTTCGCTCGCTCCCCTACCTTTTCATTCCCTGAGCGAATCTGTCTGTCCCAGCCTTAAATGAATTCCAAAATCGAGCATCCACAACTTTCTGGGGCAGAAAATTCCCAAGATTCACAACCCTTAGATGGGGGAGAAATTACTTCACTCATGGTGCTAAACGATCGGCCCCTTATCCTGAGACTTGTGTCCTGTGTTTTTCATTTCTCTAACCAGTGGAAACCATCTGTGTTCACCCCATCAAGCCCCTTCACAATTTTGTATGCTTCAATGAGATTGCCTCGTATGTCTCTGGAGCTTAGAAGAATGAAAGCCCAATTTACTCAACCTCTCATCATGGGACAGCCCCTCATCCTGATTTAGTGAACGTTCACTGTACCGTCTCCAATCAATGTGAAGTATATCCTTTCTTAAATGTGGAGACCAAGACTGCACACCATACTCCAGATGGCGTCTCCCCCAAACCCTGCACAGTTGTAGCAAGATTTATTTATTCCTATACTCTAATACCCTTTGTAACAAGAGGTTAATGTGCTTTCCTAACTGTTAGCTGCACCTACATGCTATCTTTCTGCATTCAATTAACAAGCAGACTCTAGTCTCTTTGAGCATCCACACTTGCAGCTTTCTTAGCTTTTTTTAAAAAAAATGCTTTTCTTATTCTTATGACCATCGTGAATAACTTCTCACTTCCCGACTCCATCTTGTTGCCCACTCACTTAACCTGTTGTTATGGGCGAGGTGTTTTCAGAACCCCAAAATGTATCATGGAGTTCAACCAACCTCTCCCTTTAATGTATTTGTTGCTTTTCCTAGCACATAGCTCTGTGTAGGGCAGCACGGTAGCATTGTGGATAGCACAATTGCTTCACAGCTCCAGGGTCCCAGGTTCGATTCCGGCTTGGGTCACTGTCTGTGCGGAGTCTGCACATCCTCCCCGTGTGTGCGTGGGTTTCCTCCGGGTGCTCCGGTTTCCTCCCACAGTCCAAAGATGTGCACGTTAGGTGGATTGGCCATGGTAAATTGCCCTTAGTGTCCAAAATTGCCCTTCGTGTTGGGTGGGGTTACTGGGTTATGGGGATAGGGTGGAGGTGTGGACCTTGGGTAGGGTGCTCTTTCCAAGAGCCGGTGCAGACCCGATGGGCCGAATGGCCTCCTTCTGCACTGTAAATTCTATGAAATAGCCTTTTTCCCTTGGTGTGGGATTACAATTATGGACACGTGGGTTTTTAAACACGAAACACTGTTTATTCCATGAACTCAACTTAACATCTTAAATAAACATTGGATCTCTTAACACCCCTTACTTCAAAGATAACTCAGAAAATATTGCAACAGTAAATAACTCCTTAAAATGTTCCTTCAAATTTCCAAGAGACTTAACACCTTTAAACAGAATCACATCAGGTTAAAGGCTTTACATTAAATCACCCAAATGATCCAGAGATAGTCTTTCATGGCAGATATCCAGTTCCCTGCAAAACACAAGACACCCACTCAGCTCTTTTCAAAACTTGCAGCTATCCGGAGAGAGAGACACACACACACACTTTTTTTTTAACTGAAACTAAAAACCTGCAAAATGGCTGACCTGACCTCAGCCCCACCCACTCTCTGACATCACTGTTTTCTTAAAGGTACATTGCTTAAACATCCATGTCTTAAAGGTACTCTCACATGACACCACCCCCAAGAAAAAAAAAGAAACCATCAACTTCAAGATGGTTTAATTTTTCACTTTTGCACCATCACCTATGAAATGTACACAGTAAATATACCTTTTGGATTAAAAAAACAAGACACATGCAAACAGGTATAATAATATAGTCCATTTTTCTTTGTTCTTCTTCCTCCAACCGAAATCCTTCTCGATTGACAGTCTCTTTGAACTAAATCTATGCACGATCCATCCATTCCTCTACTCCTCGGCATTTTTCTTTAGAATCAGATACTCTAGTTCAACCTGACCACAGAGTCCCTTGCAATTCTCCAATACAGGAACATTGGTGATCACAGCTTTTAGGCAGTCAAATGCCTGTTAAAAGTCCGCTGTCCATTGAAATGTTTTACCTTTCTTCAGCAATTCCATCAGTGGAGTAATCACGCCACAAAATCTTTGCACAACTGTTCAATCAAAGCCATTCATGCTAAGAAATCGCATTATTTCCCTTTGTCTTGAGGATAATGGAAACTCCGCAAGGAAAGTGATTTGGGCTTCTCCAAATTCACTTTCGGCTAGGTTCATCACCAAACCCGCCTCCTGAAGTCGACCGAAGAACTCCATACAATGTTTTAAATGTTCTTTCAATGTCTGGAAGTTGGAAATAAAAGCAGATTGTCCCACTTTCTCAATGCAATCCTTCAAACATGGGATAGGATAAGAGTCCGTTCTTGTAACTGCATTCACCTTTCGATAGTCCACACACAACTGTTGGATACCGTCTGGTTTAGGTACCATCACTATGGGTGAGCTCCATTGACTGCAACCCACTTCACTTATGCCATTTTTACGCATACTCTCAATCTCTTTCTTAACCTGTGCCAATTTTAAAGGGTTAAGTCTATATGGATGTTGTTTGCTAGGAACAGCATTTCCCACATCTACATCATGTATAGCCATTTTAGTACTTCCCAATTTATCTCTACAAACTTGCCCATGTGATATCAATAACTCTTTCAGGTCAGTTTGTTTTTCCTCTGGAAGGTAACAACAATTCATCCCAATTTTTAAGAACACGCTCATTTTCCAATTTAATTTGAGGTATGTCAAATTCACAGTCATCTGGATTTGGTTTGTCACTTTGAGTTAGAATCATTAAAACCTCCTTTTTCTCTCCTTCCCTTTCAAAGTACTTTTTAATCCTATTCACATGACACACTCGGTGAGTCTTCCTTCTATCTGGTGTTTTTACCACATAATTCACCTCACTTAATTTCCTTTCAATCTGATACGGTCCACAAAACCTAGCTTTTAATGGCTCCCCTACCACTGGTAACAACATTAAAACTTTATCCCCACTGGCAAAACTACGAACTCTGGATTCCTTGTCCGCTACCCGTTTCATCATATTTTGTGCAACTTTCAAATGTTGTCTAGCCAATTCACCTTCTCTATTTAATCGTTCCCTAAAATTTGACACGTAATCCAATAGTGTAATTTCCGATTTCTCACCAATTTTTCCTTAATCAATTTAAGTGGTCCTTAGGGCAGCACGGTAGCATTGTGGATAGCACAATTGCTTCACAGCTCCAGGGTCCCAGGTTCGATTCCGGCTTGGGTCTCTGTCTGTGCGGAGTCTGCACATCCTCCCCGTGTGTGCGTGGGTTTCCTCCGGGTGTTCCGGTTTCCTCCCCCAGTCCAAAAGATGTGCAGGTTAGGTGGATTGGCCATGATAAATTGCCCTTAGTGTTGGGTGGGGTTACTGGGTTATGGGGATAGGGTGGAGGTGTTGACCTTGGGTAGGGTGCTCTTTCCAAGAGCCGGTGCAGACTCGATGGGCCGAATGGCCTCCTTCTGCACTGTAAATTCTATGTAAATCTATGTCCTCTTACCTCATGACCAAAAATTAGTTCAAAAGGACTAAATTTGGGAGACTCATTAAGTGCATCCCTAATTGCAAACGATACGAATTGGATTCCTTTATCCCAATCCTCTGGATAATCTTGACAATACGCCCTCAACATTGTCTTTAATGTCTGATGCCACCTTTCTAACGCTCCCTGCGATTCTGGATGGTACGCAGTTGATTTAAATTGTTTTATTCCTAAGCTATCCATAACTTCTTTGAATAACTTTGAAGTAAAATTTGATCCTTGATCTGATTGAATTTCTGTGGGTAGTCCATATCTAGTAAAGAATTTAAGTAACTCCTCCACAATCCTTATATTACCTACTGGAATGGCCTCTGGAAACCTAGTAGACACATCCATTATAGTCAAAAGATATTGATTCCCACTTTTTGGGAAGCGGTCCTACACAATCGATTAGGACCCTTGTAAAAGGTTCCTCAAATGCTGGAATGGGTATTAAGGGCGCTGGTTTTATCACTGCTTGAGGTTTCCCAATCACTTGACATGTGTGACATGATTGACAAAATTTAACTACATCTTTATGTAGTCCAGGCCAATAAAAATGTTTCTGGATTTTAGCTTGAGTTTTCCTTATTCCCAAATGACCTCCCACTGGTACCTCATGTGCAACTCCCAACACCTCCTTTCTATACCCTACCGGCAATACTATTTGATGAACTTCTGCCCACTTTGCATCCGCCTGCATATGTACAGGTCTCCATTTTCTCATCAAGACATCATTTTTATGGTAATAACACTCTGGTATACTCTCAGATTCCTCTTCCGTATATGCTTTCTGATATATCCGTTTTCTACATCTTTCTGTTGTAACTGAACAAAAAATATCCGCCTCATCCTCCACCTGTTCTTGTTCTTTTTCAACCATCTGATCAAAAATCGTTTCTGATAATTGCACTTCAACTTCATCTTCACTCTTTGATTTCTCCTCTTGTCTTAACCTCTGACTTTGCGACCTTGTTACTATACAATCCGGGCAAATCCCAGGATATTCGTCCTTCAACACTTTAGTTGACTGATTTTCCACTGGCTTATCAACCACATTAGGCATCACTCCCACCTGCGATCCAGCTATATCATTACAGGAACTGTATTCCTGGACAAGATAGTTTAGTTTATCTATTACTCCTACTACCACTTCACCACTCTTCACTGGACTTTCCAACCTCAGCGTATATAATGGAACGCTACTCCTCTCACCCTGAATTCCACATATCACCACCTTTTCTGGCAACATTCTTCCCAAACTACATAATTCCTCATCTCTTACCATTAAAGATTGACTAGCCCCTGTATCTCTTAAAATTGTGACTTCTTTACATTCTCTTCCTGATACACATGAGTAAACTTTACCCACACAAGTAAATTCTTTAAATACATCTGGCACCTTCTTAATAATTACTTCTTGAACAGGCTGTACAATCGTTTGCACCTCCTTCGCTTCCCTTGGGCTTTCCTTTACCACTCTAACAAAACCCCACTGTCATATCCTGTTTTACCTCATTAGCCTTCCCAGTGCTTTTCTTCAACCACCAACACTGTGACTTTACATGGCCTAGTTTATTACAGTGAAAACATTTGAAACGTTTCATTTCTTTTCCACCCTCCTGGATTTCTTTTTTAATCTAAGATACACTCTCCTTATTATCTCCCATCAGATCACCTTTACCACGCGAGTATTTCTCATGTCCCCAGTTTCTATCCCTCACCAACTGAAACTGATGTCGGAAACCAATCTTTGATTTATGAACTAATTCATAATCATCTGCCATTTCTGCTGCTAATCTCGCAGTTTTAACCCTCTGTTCTTCCACATGAGTTCTCACACATCAGGAATTGAATTTTTAAACTCCTCCAAACGTATGATTTCTCTGAGAGCTTCATACGTTTGGTCTATTTTCAAAGCCCTTATCCACCTATCAAAATTACTCTGTTTGAGCCTTTCAAACTCCATGTATGTTTGACCAAATTCTTTCCTTAAATTTCTAAATCTTTGTCTGTAAGCTTCAGGCACTAGCTCATATGCACTTAAGATGGATTTCTTCACCTCCTCCTACGTTCCAGATACCTCCTCCGGTAGTGATGCAAACACTTCACTAGCTCTACCTACCAGCTTTGTTTGAATCAGTAATACCCACATGTCCTGTGGCCATTTCATTTGTTTAGCTACCTTCTCAAATGAAATGAAAAAGGCTTCAACTTTCTTCTCGTCAAACCTTGGCAATGCTTGGACATATTTCAATAGATGCCCACCAAACCTTCGACTATGACGCTCTTTCTCACTATCCTCATCACTATCATCCAACTGTACGTTTCCCTTTACGTCTGCCAATTTTAACTGATTGTCATGTTTCATGGCCATTTTCTAAAGTTCAAACTCCCTCTTTTTATCTTTTTCCCTGATCTGTATCTCCCTTTCTTTTTCTTTTTGTTCTGCTAGGGCTATTCTTTCTTTTCTCCTTTCTTCTTTCTCCTTTTCTTTTCCTCGCTCTCTCTTTCTCTTTCTTTTTCCTCTCTCTCACTCTCGTATTCCAGCCGCTTTAATTCTTTCTCATGTTCCATTTGTTTAATTTGCAACTGAATTTTTGCCATTTCCAATGAGTCAAACTCTATCTCCGGCAACTTTAAATGCTTAACCACCGCCATAATTACCTCACCTTTTCGCATTTTGTCAGGTAATGTTAACAGCAATGTTCTTGCCAAATCTAACAGTCTGCTTTTCGTGTCTGTCCGTAAAGTACTACGTGTGACATTCTCCACCCCCAAAAACTTCTGAGCCTCTGAAAGAGCCATTGTTCACAACACTCTCCCCTCTTAAACTAAAATACCACACCGGAAAAGCAACAATCCTTCACTGTCTTTAAGTTCACAAAAGCCAATCTAATAGACAGACCTTTATCCCCCTCGAGCCCCCAATTGTTATGGGCGAGGCATTTTCAGAACCTGAAAATGTACCTTGGAGTTCAACCAACCTCTCCCTTTAATGTATTTGTTGCTTTTCCTAGCACACAGCCTTTTTCCCTCGGTGTGGGATTACAATTATGGACTCGTGGGTTTTTAAACACAAAACACTGTTTATTCCATGAACTCAACTTAACATCTTAAATAAACATTGGATCTCTTAACACCCCTTACTTCAAAGATAACTCAGAAAATATTGCAACAGTAAATAATTCCTTAAAATATGCCTTCAAACTTCCAAGATACTTAACACCTTTAAACAAAATCACATCAGGTTAAAGGCTTTACTTTAAATCACCCAAATGATCCAGAGATAGTCTTTCATGGCAGATATCCAGTTCCCTACAAAACACAGACACCCACTCAGCTCTTTTCAAAACTTGCAGCTCTCTGGAAACACACACACACACACACACACACACACACACACACACACTGTTTTTTTAAACTGAAACTAAAAACCTGCAAAATGGCTGACCTGACCTCCGTCCCACCCACTCTCTGACATCATTGTTGTCTTATAGGTTCATTGCTTAAACATCCATGTCTTAAAGGTACTCTCACATGTCACTGTCGATATCTCTTTGCAACCTTTCTGTGTCCTCTCCTCAGCTTTTCTTTCCATGAAGCTTGGTATCATCAGCAAACTTTGGTGAAGAGAGAGAGAGTAATGCATCAAGTCATTTATGTAGTTTGTAAATAGCTGGGGCCCCAGCACTAATTCTTGCTGCACTATTCACTGTCTGCCAACTTGGAAAAAGTATAATTTATGCCTACTCTGTTTCCTATCCATTAACCAATCCTCTACCCATGCTAATATACTATCCCCAACTTCATGACATATATATAGTTTCCCTTTATTCACCCTTCTAGTTACATCCTCAAAAAACTCTTAATAGAGTTGTCAAATAGGATTTTCCTTTATTAAAACCATGTTGATTTGTTCTAATTATAAATAAAAAGCATGGTAAGACTGCCTTAATAATAGATTCCAGCATTTTCCCAACAACTGATGTTGGGCTAACTGGCCTGTAGTTCACTGTTTTCTGTTTCTTTCCTTTCTTGGAGAGTGGTGTAACATTTGCCAACTTACAATCTAGTGGGACCAGTCCTGAATCTAAGGAATTTTGGAAAATCATAGCAACCATATCCACTGTCTCTGCAGTCATATATTTTTGAACCCTAAAGTGTATGCCTGGACCTGCCTCCACAGGCTGAGTCCGACTGGTTTATGATTTCCCACTGGTTCATGACTTGCCGCTGCCTGGACCAGCCTCCACAGGCTAAGTCCGACTGGTTTATGATTTGCCACAGTCTCCGCCAGACTCCACTGGTTCATGACTTGCCACCGCCTCAGTTTGCACTGAGTGCTGAATTTGGTGCTTTTTGAGTGCGATAGTGAGAGTTTGGTGACCGAGGGAGTGCTGAATTTGGTGCTTTTTGAGTGCGATAGTGAGAGTTTGGTGACCAAGGGAGTGCTGAATTTGGTGCTTTTTGAGTGCGATAGTGAGAGTTTGGTGACCGAGGGAGTTAGGTGAGGAGGGAGTAAGGTGCTCCTTTCATTTTGTTTCCGACATTTCCGCAAAGAATGCGAAGAGAGCCAGGAGTTTACAGGAAGTGTAGCTGACTGGGAGCAGAGTCGGAGGGCGGAGATCTAGTTAGTCCACACAGCAGCTATATTCTGTAAGGTAAGAGGGGATGGAGGCTAGGCCAGTTACATGCTCCTCCTGTAGGATGTGGGTGGTGAGGGATACCACCGGTGTCCCCACTGACTATACCTGCGGGAAGTGCACCCAACTTCAGCTCCTCAAAGACCGTGTTAGGGAACTGGAGCTGAAGCTGGATGAACTTCGGATCATCCGGGAGGCAGAGGGGGTGATTGAGAAGAGTTACAGGGAGGTAACCACACCCAAGGTACAGGACAAGAATAGCTGGGTTACAGTCAGGGGGAAAAAACAAACAGGCAGACAGTGCAGGGATCCCTCGTGGCCGTTCCCCTTCAAAACAAGTATACCGTTTTGGATGCTGTTGGGGGGGATGACCTACCGGGGGAAGGCCCTAGCGGCCAGGTCTCTGGCACTGAGTCTGGCTCTGGGGCTCAGAAGGGAAGGGGGGAGAATAGAAAAGCAATAGTTGTAGGAGATTCAATGGTTAGGGGAATAGATAGGAGATTCTGTGGTCGCGAGCGAGACTCCCGGAAGGTATGTTGCCTCCCGGGTGCCAGGGCCAGGGATGTCTCGGATCGTGTCTTCAGGATCCTTAAGGGGGAGGGTGAGCAGCCAGAAGTCGTGGTGCACATTGGTACCAACGACATAGGTAGGAAAAGGGGTGTGGAGGTAATAAACAAGTTTAGGGAGTTAGGCTGGAAGTTGAAAGCCAGGACAGACAGAGTTGTCATCTCTGGTTTGTTGCCGGTGCCACGTGATAGCGAGGCTAGGAATAGGGAGAGAGTGCAGTTGAACATGTGGCTGCAGGAATGGTGTAGGAGGGAGGGCTTCAGGTATTTGGATAATTGGAGCGCATTCTGGGGAAGGTGGGACCTGTACAAGCAGGACGGGTTGCATCTGAACCAGAGGGGCACCAATATCCTGGGAGGGAGGTTTGCTAGTACTCTTCGGGAGGGTTTAAACTAATTTGGTAGGGGAATGGGAACCGGATTTGTAGTCCAGCAACTAAGGTAGCCGATATTCAGGACGCCAAAGCATGTAATGAGGCAGTGGGGAAGGGAACACTGACAAAGGAGAGTATTTGCAGGCACGGAGATGGGTTGACATGTGTATACTTCAACGCAAGAAGCATCAGGAATAAGGTGGGTGAACTTAAGGCATGGATCGGTACTTGGGACTACGATGTGGTGGCCATCACGGAAACTTGGATAGAAGAGGGGCAGAAATGGTTGTTGGAGGTCCCTGGTTATAGATGTTTCAATAAGATTAGGGAGGGTGGTAAAAGAGGTGGGGGGGTGGCATTATTAATTAGAGATAGTATAACAGCTGCAGAAAGGCAGTTCGAGGAGTATCACCCTATTGAGGTAGTATGGGTTGAAGTCAGAAATAGGAAAGGAGCAGTCACCTTGTTAGGAGTTTTCTATAGGCCCCCCAATAGTAGCAGAGATGTGGAGGAACAGATTGGGAAACAGATTTTGGAAAGGTGCAGAAGTCATAGGGTAGTAGTCATGGGCGACTTTAACTTCCCAAATATTGAGTGGAAACTCTTTAGATCAAATAGTTTGGATGGGGTGGTGTTTGTGCAGTGTGTCCAGGAAGCTTTTCTAACACAGTATGTAGATTGTCCGACCAGAGGAGGGGCAATATTGGATTTAGTACTTGGTAATGAACCAGAGCAAGTGATAGATTTGTTAGTGGGGGAGCATTTTGGAGATAGTGACCACAATTCTGTGACTTTCACTTTAGTAATGAAGAGGGATAGGTACGTGCAACAGGGCAAGGTTTACAATTGGGGGAAGGGTAAATACGATGTTGTCAGACAAGAATTGAAGTGCATAAGTTGGGAACATAGGCTGGCAGGGAAGGACACAAGTGAAATGTGGAACTTGTTCAAGGAACAGGTGCTACGTGTCCTTGATATGTATGTCCCTGTCAGGCAGGGAAGAGATGGTCGAGTGAGGGAACCATGGTTGACAAGAGAGGTTGAATGTCTTGTTAAGAGGAAAAAGGAGACTTATGTAAGGCTGAGGAAACAAAGTTCAGACAGGGCATTGGAGGGATACAAGATAGCCAGGAGGGAACTGAAGAAAGGGATTAGGAGAGCTAAGAGAGGGCATGAACAATCTTTGGCGGGTAGGATCAAGGAAAACCCTAAGGCCTTTTACACATATGTGAGAAATATGAGAATGACTAGAGCGAGGGTAGGTCCGATCAAGGACAGTAGCGGGAGATTGTGTATTGAGTCTGAAGAGATAGGAGAGGTCTTGAATGAGTACTTTTCTTCTGTATTTACAAATGAGAGGGGCAATATTGTTGGAGAGGACAGTGTGAAACAGATTGGTAAGCTCGAGGAAATACTTGTTAGGAAGGAAGATGTGTTGGGCATTTTGAAAAACTTGAGGATAGACAAGTCCCCCGGGCCTGACATGATATATCCAAGGATTCTATGGGAAGCAAGAGATGAAATTGCAGAGCCGTTGGCAATTATCTTTTCGTCCTCACTGTCAACAGGGGTGGTACCAGGGGATTGGAGAGTGGCGAATGTCGTGCCCCTGTTCAAAAAAGGAACTAGGGATAACCCTGGGAATTACAGGCCAGTTAGTCTTACTTCGGTGGTAGGCAAAGTAATGGAAAGGGTACTGAAAGATAGGATTTCTGAGCATCTGGAAAGACACTGCTTGATTAGGGATAGTCAGCACGGATTTGTGAGGGGTAGGTCTTGCCTTACAAATCTTATTGAATTCTTTGAGGAGGTGACCAAGCATGTGGATGAAGGTAAAGCAGTGGATGTAGTGTACATGGATTTTAGTAAGGCATTTGATAAAGTTCCCCATGGTAGGCTTCTGCACAAAGTAAGGAGGCATGGGATAGTGGGAAATTTGGCCAGTTGGATAACGAACTGGCTAACCGATAGAAGTCAGAGAGTGGTGGTGGATGGCAAATATTCAGCCTGGATCCCAGTTACCAGTGGTGTACCGCAGGGATCAGTTCTGGGTCCTCTGCTGTTTGTGATTTTCATTAATGACTTGGATGAGGGAGTTGAAGGGTGGGTCAGTAAATTTGCAGACGATACGAAGATTGGTGGAGTTGTGGATAGTAAGGAGGGCTGTTGCCGGCTGCAAAGAGACATAGATAGGATGCAGAGCTGGGCTGAGAAGTAGCAGATGGAGTTTAACCCTGAAAAGTGTGAGGTTGTCCATTTTGGAAGGACAAATATGAATGCGGAATACAGGGTTAACGGTAGAGTTCTTGGCATTGTGGAGGAGCAGAGAGACCTTGGGGTCTATGTTCATCTTTGAAAGTTGCCACTCAAGTGGATAGAGCTGTGAAGAAGGCCTATGGTGTGCTCGCGTTCATTAACAGAGGGATTGAATTTAAGAGCCGTGAGGTGATGATGCAGCTGTACAAAACTTTGGTAAGGCCACATTTGGAGTACTGTGTACAGTTCTGGTCGCCTCATTTTCGGAAGGATGTGGAAGCTCTGGAAAAGGTGCAAAGAAGATTTACCAGGATGTTGCCTGGAATGGAGAGTAGGTCTTACGAGGAAAGGTTGAGGGTGCTAGGCCTTTTCTCATTAGAGCGGAGAAGGATGAGGGGCGACTTGATAGAGGTTTATAAGATGATCAGGGGAATAGATAGAGTAGACAGTCAGAGACTTTTTCCCCAGGTGGAACACACCATTACAAGGGGACATAAATTTAAGGTGAAAGGTGGAAGATATAGGAGGGATATCAGAGGTAGGTTCTTTACCCAGAGAGTAGTGGGGGCATGGAATGCACTGCCTGTGGAAGTAGTTGAGTCGGAAACATTAGGGACCTTCAAGCAGCTGTTCGATAGGTACATGGATTACGGGAAAATGATATAGTGTAGATTTATTTGTTCTTAAGGGCAGCACGGTAGCATTGTGGATAGCACAATTGCTTCACAGATCCATGGTCCCAGGTTCGATTCCGGCTTGGGTCATTGTCTGTGCGGAGTCTGCACGTCCTCCCCGTGTCTGCGTGGGTTTCCTCTGGGTGCTCCGGTTTCCTCCCACAGTCCAAAGATGTGCGGGTTAGGTGAATTGGCCAATGATAAATTGCCCTTAATGTCCAAATTGCCCTTGGTGTTGGGTGGAGGTGTTGAGTTTGGGTAGGGTGCTCTTTCCAAGAGCTGGTGCAGACTCAAAGGGCCGAATGGCCTCCTTCTGCACTGTAAATTCAATGATAATCTATGATTAATCTAGGACAAAGGTTCGGCACAACATCATTGGCCGAAGGGCCTGTTCTGTGCTGTATTTTCTATGTTCTATGTTCTATGCCATAAAGCCCTGGGGATCTGTCTGATTTTACTCCCTTGCGTTTCTTCAATGGTGTATTAGATTGGATTGGATTTGTTTATTGTCACGTGTTCCGAGGTACAGTGAAAAGTATTTTTCTGCGAGCAGCTTAAACATCATTAAGTACATGAAAATAAAATAAAAGGAAAATACAGAATAGGGCAACTCAAGGTACACAATGTAAATACATAGACTCCGGCATCGTGTGATGCATACAGGAGTGTAGTATTAATCCGGTCAGTCCATAAGAGGGTCGTTTAGGAATCTGGTGGTAACAGCAGGGAAGAAGCTATTTTTGAGTCTGTTTGTGCATGTTCTCAGATTTTTGTATCTCCTGCCCGATGGAAGAAGTTGGAAGAGTGAGTAAGCCGGGTGGGAGGGGTCTTTGATTATGCTGCCCGCTTTCCCCAGGCAGCGGGAGGTGTAGATGGAGTCAGTGGATGGGAGGCAGGTTTGTGTGATGGACGGGGCTGTGTTCACGACTCTCTGAAGTTTCTTGCGGTCTTGGGCCGAGCAGTTGCCATACCAGGCTGTGATGCAGCCAGATAGGATGCTTTCTATGGTGCATCTGTAAAAGTTGGTAAGGGTTAATGTGGACATGCTGAATTTCCTTCGTAGTTTCCTGAGGAAGTATAGGCGCTGTTGTGCTTTCTTGGTGGTAGCGTCGACGTGGGTGGACCAGGAGAGATTTTTGGAGATGTGCACCCCTAGGAATTTGAAACTGCTAACCATCTCCATCTCGGCCCCGTTGATGCTGATAGCGGTGTGTACAGTACTTTGCTTCCTGAAGTCAATGACCAGCTCTTTAATTTTGTTGGCATTGAGGGAGAGATTGTTGTTGTTGCACCACTCTACTCGGTTTTCTATCTCCCTCTTGTGTTCTGACCCCTCGTTATTTGAGATCAGGCCCACTATGGTGTGTCGTCAGCAAACTTGTAGATGGTGTTGGAACCAAATTTTGTCACGCAGCCATGTGTGTACAGGGAGTATAGTAGGGGGCTAAGTACGCAGCCTTGTGTGGCCCCGGTATTGAGGACTATTGTGGAGGAGGTGTTGTTTATTCTTATTGATTGTGGTCTGTGGGTCAGAAAGTTGAGGATCCAGTTGCAGAGTGGGGAGCCAAGCCCTAGGTTTTGGAGATTTGATATGAGCTTGGCTGGGATTATGGTGTTGAAGGCAGAGCTGTAGTCCATGAATAGGAGTCTGATGTAGGAGTCCTTGTTTTTGAGATGCTCTAGGGATGAGTGTAGGGTCAGGGAGATAGTGTCTGCTGTGGACCTCTTGCGACGGTATGCGAATTGCAGTGGATCAAGGCATTTTGGGAACATGGAGTTGATGCGCTTCATGACCAACCTCTCGAAGCACTTCATTACAACTGATGTCAGGGCCACCGGACGGTAGTCATCGAGGCATGTTGCCTGGTTCTTCTTTGGCACCGGTATGATGGTGGGCTTCGTGAAGCAGGTGGGGACCTCTGAGCGGAGTAGAGACAGGTTAAAGATGTCCGCGAACACATCTGCCAGCTGGTCTGCACAGGCTCGGAGTGCACGGTCGTGTCGCCTTCCGAGGGTTCACTTTCAGAGGCCGATCTGACTTCTGCTGATATTAATTTCCTCTATCTCTATTTAGCCCATAAGTTATCGCCAATTTTGTGTACGGAACTTGCCTGTCTTCACAGGAGAAAATGCACAAATTTCATTCAGTGTCACAGCCATTTCCTTATTCGCTATGATAATTTCTCCTGTCTCTGTTTCTACGGGACCAACATTTACTTTACTACACTCTCCCTTTTTATATACTTATAAAAGCTCTTACAATCTGTTTTTATATTTCTGGCTAGCTTACTCTCATTCTATTGTGTCCCTTTTATCAACTTTTTGGTGGCCCTTCGGTCCAATCCTCAGAGTTACTATTTTTTGCAACATTTTAAGCTCTTTTAACCTGTCCTGAACACGCCGAGCGAACTACTGATGGTTCTTGCTGAATTCTTGTTCTTCAATGGAATGTACTTTGTTGAACTTTTTGAATTGTTTCTGTAGATGTTTCCCACTGTTCATTTACCTCCATATCTTTTAGTCTATTTACCCAATTAACCATTGCCAGGTCTCCCCTCGTACCTATGTAATTGGCTTTGTTTAAGTTTGCTTGCAATTGGAATACGCCACTTTCAAACTTAATTGCTATTTCCAGTGGACCTTTTACTGTGACATTACTAACTAACCGTGCTACATTACACAATACAAGATATAAGATAGCTTTATCGCCAGTCGGTTCCATTAGGTATTACTCTAAGAAACTCTCAAACATTCTGCTGCACTATATTACTCTGTAACTTCAATAACTACCTCCTCAGCTTTGGTCTGTAGGTTTTTTTTTTTGGCTTATTCATTCATAGGATGTGAACATTGCTAGCATCATTTGTTGCCCATCCCTAATTGCCATTCAAAAGGTGGTGGTGAATCGCCTTCTTGAACCACTGCCGTCCATGTGTACGTGCACTCCTTGCTGCTCGGGAGTGAGTTCTGGGATTTTGACTCCGTGACCGTGAAGGAGCGATGGTCTAGCTCCAAATCAGGGCGGCATGTGACTTGGAGAGAACTTGCAAGCGGTGGAGTTCCCATGTGTCTGTTGTCTTTGCTGAGGACTTTGCAGGGTTGGCTGGACAGGGTGAACTTTTGTTACTTGCCAAGGGATTCATCGGGTTTTATTCTTGCTTCACTTTTCTGTGGTGGTTCGATACAGCCGAGTAGATTGTTAAACTTTTCAGAGGGCAGTAAAGAGTCAATCATATTGCTCTTGATCTATAGTCACATGTCAGCCCAACTAGGTGAGGGCGACAAATTTCCTTTCCTGTGGGACATTAGTGAATCAAATGGATTTTTACAAGAACCTGGTGCTTTATAATCAGCATTACCTTACTGACTAGCTTTTCAATTCCAAATTTATTCATTACTGTAATTGAATATAAATTTCCCCAGCTGTCGAGATGGGATTTGAACCCCTGTCCCTAGAGCATTAGTCCGGGCCTCGGGATCCATTCTGCTGAATATTAGCATATTACATCTGCTACCGTTCTCTTGTGACTCCATCTGTGTAGGTAAGTGAGCCTATTCAAAGCATGAACAATGTAACTACCCTTTCCATGCTTACAATTCATTTTCGGGGTGGATTCTGCAAACTGAGCGTCCTCTCCTCGCGTGGCTTAGTGTGTGCCACATTTTTTCTCTTTCCAAAGATTATGGATTCAAATCGCACTGTAGAGACCTGAACACAAAATCTAGGTTGATACTTCAGTGCAGATCTGAGGGAGTGTTGCACTGTCAGAGGTACCATCTTTCAGGTGAGTTGTCAAACCAATCTTTCATAGAATTTACAGTGCAAAAGGAGGCCATTCGGCCCATCGAGTCTGCACCGGCTCTTGGAAAGAGCACCCTACCCAATGTCCACACCTCCACCCTACCCCCATAACCCAGTAACCCTACCCCCATAACCCAGTAACCCCACCCAACACTAAGGGCAATTAGACTCCGCACAGACAGTGACCCAAGCCGGAATCGAACCTGGGACCCTGGAGCTGTGAAGCAATTGTGCTATTCACAATGCTACCATGCTGCTTTCCTTTGATTGGCTGTAAAAAAATTGTTTTTAAATCCCATGTCACTATTTGGAAGAAGATTAAGGGAGTTTTAGGGTTTCGAGACAATATTTATCCCTCAAAGCAATAACTAAAACAAATTATCTGAGCATGATCACATTTCTGTTTTTGGGACCTTGTTGTGCACCATGGTGGCTGTCTCATTTCCTACATTTCGGCAACGCTACACTTTAAAATTACGTCAGTAACCTTTCAGCTTGTAGCACACTTGCCTCTAAGTCACAGCGTTTTGGGTTCAAATCCCATTCCAACACTCGATCACAAAAATCAGCCCAGTGCAGCACCGAGGGAGCGTTGCTCTGCTGCAGGTACTGTCTGCCTACCTGGGTGGTTGCAACAGATCCCATGACATGAATTTGCAGAAGAGCAAAGATTGGTGTCCTGGCCAATGTTTGCCCCTAATCAACACCATTTTTATCTGATCATTATTACATTGCTGTTTCTGGGGATTTGCAGTGTGTAACGGCTTCGGAGTCCTTGTTCAAGATTCTCTTAAGGTTAACATGCAGGTTTAGTCGGCAGTTGGGAAGGCAAATGCAATGTTAGCCTTCATTTCGAGAGGGCTAGTATACAAGACCAGGGATGTACTTTTCAGGCTTTATAAGGCTACGGTTTGACCCCATTTGGAGTATTGTGTGCAGTTTTGGGCCCCGTATCCAAAGAAGAATGTGCTGGCCTTGGAAAGGGTCCAGAGGAGGTTCACAAGAATGATCCTTGGAATAAAGAGCTTGTTGTATGAGGAACGGTTGGGGACTCTGGGTCTGTACTCGTTTGAGTTTAGAAGGATGAGGGGCGATCTTATTGAAACTTACAAGATACTGCGAGTACTGGGTAGAGTGGACGTGGAGAGGGTGTTTCCACTTGTAGGAAAAACTAGAACCAGAGGGCACAGTCTCAGACTAAAGGGATGATCTTTAAAACAGAGATGAGGAATTTCTTCAGCCAGAGTGCAATGAATCTGTGGAACTCTTTGCCGCAGAACGCTGTGGAGGCCAAATCACTGAGTGCCTTTAAGACAGAGATAGATAGGCCCTTAATTAATAAGGGGATCAGGGAGGGCGGCATGGGCACAGTGGTTAGCATTGCTGCCTACTTTGCTGGCAGCAATCCCGGATTTGCCCACGTACCAGTTGATCATGGGAGGAGATTTTAACTGTGTCCTGGAGCCGAGGGTGGATAGATCGAGCCCCAGGTAGATGGGTAGGGTACGAATGGCAAGGGAGCTGGAGGGGTTTATGGAGAGGATGGGTATGGTGGATCCATGGCGCTTTCAGAACCCAGGGGGAAGGGATTTTTCCTTTTCACACGTCTATAAGGTGTATTCGAGGATTGATTACTTTGTAGTGAGTCGGGAGATTTTGGTTGGGGTGGAGGGGGCAGAGTATGCGGGGATAGTTATCTCGGACCATGCACCCCACTGGCTGGATATTTGGTTCAGTACGGGACGAGAGCAGAGGCCGAGGTGGAGGTTTAACTTGGGTTTGTTGGCGGATGGAGGTTTTTGTGATAAGGTGCGGTTGCCGATTCGGGATTATGTGGAGTTCAATCAGAATGGGGAGGTGTTGGCGGGCATTTTTTGGGAAGCACTGAAGGCAGTGGTCCGGGGAGAAATTATCTCATTTACAGTTCGTGCGAATAAGGAAAGGAGGGCAGAACATGACCGTCGAGTGAGCGAGATAGTGGAGGTGGACAGGGAATAATCGAGGATGCCCACCGTGGAGCGATCGGCGAGGAGGAAAAAGTTGCAGGGGCAATTTGACAGGCTGACAACAGGGAAGGCGGTAGGGCAACTGCGTAGGGCAAGAGGGGTGCAGTACGAGTATGGGGAGAAGGTGAGCCGCATGCTGGCGCACCAGCTGCGGAGGCTGGCTGCGTCCAGGGAAATATTGAAGATCCGGACTGGGGCTGGGGATGTGGTGTCAGAGCCAGGGAAGATAAATGAGGCATTTAGAGAGTATTACCTGGGACTTTGAGGCAGACCCAGGAGAAGAGGAGGGGGACATGGGGTGGTTTCAGGACGAGCTGGAATTTCCCCAGGTGGAGGAAGCAAGAGGCAGGCGTTGGAGAAGCCCCTGGGGCTGAGGCAGGTGCTGGATCGTATCAGGGGTATGAAGTCTGGGAAGCCCCTGGGCCTGATGGGTACCCGGCAGAATTTTATAAGGAATTTGCAGCGGACCTGGCACCACATCTGTTGGGGGAGTTTAATGAAGCACTGGAGAAGGGGGAGTTGCCGGAGACTATGAAGCACGCAGTAATCACACTAATCCCCAAAAAAGGGAAGGATCCAGTGGAATGTGGGTCGTATAGACCGATATCAGTATTGAACACGGTTGTTGGCGGGAAGGATGGAGAATTGTGTCCCGGGGTGGTTGCAGAAGATCAAACAGGCTTCGTGAAGGCAGCTCGCGAGTAATATAAGACGGCTGTTGAATGTGGTGATGAATCCGTCGAGAGCTCTGGTACCGGAGGTGGTGGTGTCCATGGACGCGGAGAAAGCATTTGATCGGGTGGAGTTCGAAGTTTTGGGAAGGTTTGGGTTTGGGCCGAGATTTGTGGCATGGATGCGGTTGCTGTATGTAGTGCGAAGAGGGTGAGGACGAATGATATGAGCTCACAAAGTTTTGACTTACACAGGGATATGAGGCAGGGGTGCCCGCTGTCGCCGCTGCTGTTTCCGCTGGCCATAGAGCCATTGGCGATGGCTCTCAGGGGGTCGGTAGAGTGGCAGGGGATAATGAGGGAACAGAGGGAGCATCGGGTGTCGCTCTATGCCGATGACCATAAGACCATAAGACATAGGAGTGGAAGTAAGGCCATTCGGCCCATCGAGTCCACTCCACCATTCAATCATGGCTGATTTCAACTCCATTTACCCGCTCTCTCTCCATAGCCCTTAATTCCTCGAGAAATCAAGAATTTATCAACTTCTGTCTTAAAGACACTCAACATCCCTCAACGATGACCTCTTGCTGTATGCTTCGGATCCGTTGGAGAGTATGGGGAAGTATTATGGGCCTGTTGGGGAGGTTTGGAGGGTTCTCGGGATACAAGCTGAATGTAGGGAAAAGTGAGGTATTCCCGGTGAATGAGCTGGCACAGCGGGCTAATTTAGGGGGGATGTCATTTACGGTAGCGAGGGATAGGTTTAGGTACTTGGGGATACAGGTAGCGAGGGAATGGACGGGGCTCCATAAGTGGAACTTAATGAAGCTGGTGGAGGAGGCCAGGGAGGAGCTTAAGAGATGGGATACACTGCACTTAACGTTGGCGGGGAGGGTCCAAGTGGTGAAAATGAATATTCTACCGAGGTTCTTGTTTCTCTTTCAGGCTCTCCCGATCTTTATACCAAAGGCCTTTTTTCGGAAAGTAGACACAATCATCTCTGACTTTGTATGGGCGGGGAAGGTCCCGAGGATGGGGAGGAAGTTGCTACAGAGGCAGAGGCAGCATGGGGGGGATTGGTGTTGCCAAACTTGCTTCATTATTATTGGGCGGCACGGTAGCCTTGTGGATAGCACAATTGCTTCACAGCTCCAGGGTCCCAGGTTCGATTCTGGCTTGGGTCACTGTCTGTGCGGAGTCTGTACATCCTCCCCGTGTGTGCGTGGGTTTCCTCCGGGTGCTCCGGTTTCCTCCCACAGTCCAAAGATGTGCGGGTTAGGTGGATTGGCCATGATAAATTGCCCTTAGTGTCCAAAATTGCCCTTAGTGTTGGGTGGGGTTACTGGGTTATGGGGATAGGGTGGCGGTGTTGACCTTGGGTAGGGTGCTCTTTCCAAGAGCCGGTGCAGACTCGATGGGCTGAATGGCCTCCTTCTGCACTGTAAATTCTATGATGATTCTATGATGAATGTGAACAAGGGGCGGCGGTGGTGAGAAGGGGTAGAGTGGGTTAGGATGGAGGAGGAATCTTGGAAAGGGTCTAGTTTGAGGGCTATGGTGACTGCAGCATTGCCAATGGCTCCGAGTAGGTATTCAGGGAACCCAGTGGTGCAGTCCACGGTGAAGATATGGAATCAGCTGAGGAGGCATTTTAGGGTGGAAAGGATGGCAGTACTAACGCCGCTGTGCGAGAATCATAGGTCTGAGCCGGGGGAGATGGATAGTGTACACAGGAGGTGGAGGGAAGTGGGGCTGGTCAAGGTGAGGGATTTGTATTTGGAGGAAGGGTTCGCCAGTCTGGAGGAGCTAAGGGAGAGGGTAGAGCTGCCGAGGGGTAGTGAGTTCAGGTATCTACAGGTTAGGGACTTTGCACAAAAGGTCTGCAAGGGGTTCCCTAGATTGCCGGGATACACCCTGCTGGAGGGACTGCTGCTTCCGGATGTGGAAGGGGAGGGAAGAATTGGGGATATATATAAGTGGCTGGGGGAGCAGGGAGGTGAGCGGGTGGTGAAGATCAAGGAGAAATGGGAAGCGGAGTTGGGAATGGAGATCAATTGGGGAGTATGGAGTGAGGCACTGCGAAGGGTAAGCGGGATCTCCTCTTGTGCAAGGATGAGCCTGATACAGTTTAAGGTGGTGCACAGGGTGCATATGACTCGGATGAGAATGAGTGGGTTCTTTCAGGGGGTAGCGGATGAGTGTGAGAGATGTGGGTGGGGGGAAAAAGGAGAAAAATCTGTACCAACTGTGTAGTTGATTGTTGGGAAGAATGTTTCCCGGGGTGTTAATTTGCTGTAACCTACTTTGATACAAGTTTGAATAAAATGCGTTTTTTCCTTTTTTAAAAAGCATTGCCGCCTATTGCGCTGAGGACCCAGGATCGAACCCGGCCCTGGGTCACTGTCCGTGTGGAGTTTGCACATTCTCCCTGTGTCTACGTGGGTTTCACCCCCACAACCCAAAGGTATGCAGGGTAGATGGATTGGCCACGCTAAATTGCCCCTTAATTGGAAAAAATAATAATTGAGTACTCTAAATTTATATTTATTTTAAAAAAGGGGGATCAGGGGTTATGGGGAGAAGGCAGGAGAATGGGGATGAGAAACATATCAGCCATGATTGAATGGTGGAGTAGACTTTTTAAAAAAAATATATAGATTTCTTTCTTCTCCTTTTTCGCATTTTCTCCCAAATTTACACCCACCAACAATAAACAATAATCAGTAATAAACAATAATCGCCGGTTGCGGCGATGACTAGCTAAGCCGCACTTTTCGGAGGCTCCAGCTCCAACGGACCTTCGGGCTCTTTTAAGAGCCCCAACGGGAAATTTTTGCGCGACGAAACCTGGTGTGGGGTGAGTGAATAGGGAGTCGTCGTCTCCCCCCCCCCCCCAACGAAAGAGGAAAATATCGGCGGCGGCGGCTGCAGCGCGAGGAATCCTCGACGATAGGGACAGAAATGGAGAAGACACAAGATGGCGGCGGAGAAAGCCCAGGCGACATGGGGGCCCGAGCAAGACGAATTCTTGAGACGGTGTGTGGAGCTACTAAAGAGGGAGGCGCTGACCCCGATGCTACAGGCAATTGAGGGGCTCAAGGAGGCACAAAGGACCCAGGAGACAGCTCCGCGTGGTGGAGCAGAAGGTGACGGATAATGAGGACGAGATCCTGGGCCTGGCGGTCAAAACACAGACGCACGAGGCGCTCCACAAAAAGTGCATTGAAAGGATTGAGGCCCTAGAAAACAGAGCGCGAAGGAAGAACCTTCGGATACTGGGTCTCCCTGAGGGAGTGGAAGGAGCGGATTGCGGGGCTTATGTAAGCACGATGCTAAGCCCGTTGATGGGAGCTGAGGCCCCTGCGGGCCCCTTAGAGGTGGAGGGGGCCCATCGGATCCCGGCGAGAAGACCAAAAGCGGGAGAACCACCTAGGGCGACAATCGTGCGATTTCACCGCCTTAAAGATAGAGAAGAGGTCCTGAGATGGGCTAAGAAGGTACGGAGTAGCAGATGGGAGAATGCAGTGGTACGGGTGTACCAGGATTGGAGTGCGGAGGTGGCGAGAAGGAGGGCGAGTTTTAACCGAGCCAAGGAGGTGTTACACAAAAAGAAGGTGAAGTTCGGGATGCTGCAGCCGGCATGACTATGGGTCACGTACCAGGAGAGACATCATTATTTCGAAACGGCGGAAGAAGCATGGACCTTTATTAAAGATGAGAAATTGGATCGGAACTGAGGGACTGATACTGTAGGGAATGTTATTGTCGATGTAAATTGGGAAGGGGGGAGACACTAAGAAATGTGGGCGCCGGTGAGGGGGGAAAGAAGGAACATAGGCGGAGAATGAGGAATGGGAGTGGGAGGGGAAAGGGAGCTGCGCCACAAGAGGCGGGTCAGATATAGGGATGTTCCCGCGCCAGAAAGATAATGGCGGGAAGACAGGCGCAAGGCAGATGGGAGTTCCCCACACGGGGGGGTCAAGGAGGGAGCAGGAGTAGCCGGGGTCAGTTGAAGTCAGCGGACTTGCGGAAGTAATATGGGGGGGAGCAATCACGCTAGAAGGGGATCTAGTGGGGGGGGGGGATAACTGGGTTGCTGCTGCGGAAATCAAAGAGGAAATGGCTAAAGAGTGGGTGGACGGGGATGGAATGCGACGCCTGGGGAGCGTGTGGGAGCGCGGAAGCGGGATATGGGACTGGCCTAGAGAAGGTGATGGCTAGTCGACACGGGAAGGGGGCAGGTAGCCCCCTAGTGAGGCTGATCACGTGGAACGTGAGAGGCCTGAATGGACCGATTAAAAGGGCCCGAGTGCTCGCGCACTTGAAAGGACTAAGGGCAGACGTGGCTATGCTCCAGGAGACGCACCTGAAGGTGGCGGACCAAGTTAGGTTAAGGAAAGGATGGGTGGGACAGGTGTTCCACTCAGGGCTAGATGCAAAGAATAGAGGGGTGGCCATATTGGTGGGGAAACGGGTAGCATTTGAAGCAAGGAGCATTGTAGCAGATAGCGGAGGTAGATATGTAATGGTGAGTGGCAGGCTGGAGGGAATGGAGGTCGTGCTGGTTAACGTATATGCCCCGAATTGGGACGATGCGGGATTTATGAGACGGATGTTGGGTCGTATACCGGACCTGGAGGTAGGAAACTTGATATTGGGAGGGGACTTCAACACCGTGCTGGACCCAGGTTTAGATAGATCCAGATCTAAGACCGGAAGAAGGCCTGCAGCGGCCAAGGTGCTCAAGGGGTTTATGGACCAAATGGGGGGAGTGGATCCATGGCAATTTCTTAGAC
Organism: Scyliorhinus torazame; assembly: GCF_047496885.1. NCBI lineage: Eukaryota > Metazoa > Chordata > Chondrichthyes > Carcharhiniformes > Scyliorhinidae > Scyliorhinus > Scyliorhinus torazame. Next base: position 179,420,204 of record NC_092714.1, read on the forward strand.
CGAGGGCCAGGGAGTTCTCCTTCTTCTCCCATGTCCATAAAGTGTACTCCCGGATAGATTTTTTTGTTCTGGGAAGGTCGTTGATCTCAAGGGTGGAAGAAGCTGAGTATTCAGCCATAGCGGTTTCGGACCATGCCCCACACTGGGTGGACCTGGAACTAGGAGAGGAAAGGGAGCAGCGAGCACTCTGGCGATTAGATGTGGGATTGAGGGCGGATGAGGGAGTGTGTGGAAGAGTGAGGGGATGTATTGAGAGGTACCTGGAGGCCAATGACGACGGGGAGGTCCGAGTGGGAGTGGTATGGGAAGCACTAAAAGCGGTGGTCAGAGGAGAGCTGATCTCCATTAGGGCCCACAAAGGGAAAACAGAGGCCAAGGAAAGGGAAAGATTACTGGGGGAGATTTTAAGGGTGGACAGGGAATTTGCGGAGACCCCGGAGGAGGGACTGTACAGGGAGAGAAGACGATTCCAGACTGAGTTCGACCTTTTGACCACCAGAAGGGCGGAGGTGCTGTGGAGGAAGGCACAGGGGAGGAGGTATGAATATGGGGAAAAGGCTAGTCGCCTGCTGGCCCATCAGCTGCGAAAGAGGACAGCGGCGAGGGAGATGGGGGGGAATTAGAGACGAAAAGGGAGCTATGGTGCGGAGAGCAGGGAAAATAAACGAGGTGTTCAAGACCTTTTATGAAGGACTGTATAGGTCCCAACCCCCGGAGGGAGAGGAGGGGATGCGGCAGTTCCTGGATCAATTGAGGTTCCCGAGGGTGGAGGAGCAGGAGATGGAAGGCCTGGGAGCACCGGTTGGGGTGGACGAGGTTGTTAAGGGGCTGGGGAATATGCAAGCAGGGAAGGCTCTGGGACCAGACGGGTTCCCGGTGGAATTTTATAGAAAATACGTGGACTTGTTGGCCCCGCTGTTGGTGAGGACGTTTAATGAGGCCAGGGAAGGAGGGACTTTACCCCCGACAATGTCGGAGGCGACGATATCGCTAATTCTGAAGCGGGATAAAGATCCGTTGCAGTGCGGATCCTATAGACCTATTTCATTATTGAATGTGGACGCCAAATTACTGGCAAAGGTACTGGCATCGAGGATAGAGGACTGTGTCCCGGGGGTGGTGCACGAAGACCAGACAGGGTTCGTAAAGGGGAGACAACTGAATGTCAACGTGCAACGACTATTAGGGGTGATAATGATGCCCCCAGTGGAGGGGGAGGCAGAGATAGTGGCGGCAATGGATGCAGAGAAGGCATTTGATAAGGTGGAGTGGGTGGGAGTACTTATGGGAGGTGCTAAGGAGGTTTGGGTTCGGGAACGGGTTTATTCGCTGGGTCAAACTCCTTTATGGGGCCCCAACGGCAAGTGTGGTCACGGGTCGGCAAAGATCGGAGTATTTCCGACTATATAGGGGAACAAGACAGGGATGCCTGCTATCTCCATTGTTGTTCGCGTTGGCAATTGAACCTCTGGCCATGGCGTTGAGAGATTCCAGGAAATGGAGAGGGGTGATTAGAGGGGGAGAAGAACACCGAGTGTCGCTATACGCAGATGACCTACTGTTGTATGTGACGGACCCAGTGGGGGGGATGACAGAGGTCATGCAGATATTGAGGGAGTTCGGAGATTTCTCGGGATATAGGCTTAACATGGGGAAGAGTGAACTATTCGTGATACACCCTGGGGACCAGAGTAGAGAGATAGAAGGCCTGCCTCTAAGGAAAGTGGAAAGAAACTTCCGATACCTGGGGATTCAGATCGCTAGGAGCTGGGGAACCTTACACAGACTTAATCTGACACGATTGGTAGAACAAATGGAGGAGGACTTCAAGAGGTGGGACATGCAGCCTCTGTCGTTGGCGGGCAGAGTGCAGGCAATTTAGATGATGGTCCTCCCGAGGTTCTTATTTGTATTTCAATGTCTCCCTATACTAATCACTAAGACCTTTTTAAAAAAAAAAAAAATAGACCGGAGCATCACGAGCTTCGTGTGGGCAGGGAAAGTCCCGAGGGTAAGGAGGGGGTTCCTACAACGTAGCAGAGACAGAGGAGGATTGGCGCTACCGAATTTGGGCGACTACTATTGGGCCGCCAATGTGGCGATGATTCGTAAATGGATGATGGAGGGAGAGGGAGCGGCGTGGAAAAGACTGGAGAGAAAGTCCTGTAAAGGGACGAGCCTAGAGGCGCTGGTGACGGCGCCGCTACCGCTCTCACCAAAAAAGTTTACCACGAACCCAGTGGTGGCGGCAACATTGAATATTTGGGGACAATGGAGGCGACAGAGAGGTGTGCTGGGAGCCCTGGTGGGGTCCCCAATCAGGAACAACCACAGGTTTGCCCCAGGAAGGATGGATGGAGGATTTCAGAGCTGGCACCAGTTGGGAATTAGGAGGGTGGGAGATTTATTTATAGATGGGACGTTTGCGAGCTTGGGAGCATTGGAGGAAAAGTATAAGTTACCCCGGGGAAACTTCCTTCGATATATGCAGGTGAGGGCGTTCACAAGACAACAGGTGAGGGAATTTCCGCTGCTCCCGACACAGGGGATCCAGGACAGGGTGCTTTCAGGGGTGTGGGTCGGAGAGGGCAGGTGTCAGAGATTTATAGAGAGATGAGGGCAGAGGGGGAGGAGCTGGTGGGCGAATTAAAAGGAAAGTGGGAAGAAGAGCTCGGGGAGGAGATAGAGGAGGGTATGTGGGCTGATGCCCTAAGCAGGGTAAATTCCTCTTCCTCATGCGCCAGGCTTAGCCTGATTCAATTCAAGGTGCTACATAGAGCACACATAACGGGAGAAAGATTGAGCAGGTTCTTCGGAGTGGAGGACAAGTGTGGGAGGTGCGGCGGAAGCCCGGCAAACCACGCACATATGTTTTGGTCGTGCCCGGCACTGGAGGGGTATTGGAAGGGAGTGACGGGAGTGATTTCGAAGGTGGTGAAGGTCCGAGTCAAACCAGGCTGGGGGCTAGCTTTATCTGGAGTTGCGGATGAGCCGGGAGTGCAGGAGGCGAAAGAGGCTGACGTTGTGGCCTTTGCGTCCCTAGTAGCCCGGCGTAGGATTTTACTCATGTGGAAGGAAGCGAAACCGCCCGGACTGGAGACCTGGATAAACGATATGGCGGGGTTCATAAAACTGGAGCAGATGAAGTTTGCGCTGAGAGGATCGGCTCAAGGGTTCACCAGGCGGTGGCAGCCATTCCTCGACTACCTAGGGGAACGTTAGAGGGAAGACAGATGACCAGCAGCAGCAACCCGGGGGGGGGGGTGGAAAGTTTTATTTTATGTTAAATGATTAGTTTACCATGTTGGTTAGCCATTTGTTCACTGTTAAATTTTCTTTTTTGTTATGTTTGATGTGTAAGGGGAAAAAATTGTGATCGAAAAATTTTCAATAAAATATATATTTTTAAAAAAAACAATGATCGGTAACAAATATGCCAATCCCCATATCGATAACACCAATCCCATCCTCCCATCAAACCCAAAACATTAGCCTGCATGTTCACACAAACAACTGACATAAAGGAATCAGGAATCACCCTTGGCCACCATTAACACCCATCACCTCCCCCCAACTAATGTTCGATGTTATCCAGTTCTTGAAAATGCATAATAAATAATGCCCATGAATTGTAGAACCCCTCCATCCTTCCCCTCAGTTTAAACACCTTCAGCTGTATCGGCCCCAACCTCGCGCACAAGGTGGAGGCATTCACTCTCCGGAGCACCTCACACCAGAACCCCTCCTCCATATCCTCTCCCAACTCTTCCTCCCACTTTGCTTTGATCCCTTTCAGCGGTGCTTTCTCCCCCTCCAAAATAGCTCCATAGACCGCTGACACTACCCCCTTCTCCAGTCCCCCTGTCATCAGCACCTCCAGCAACGTGGAGGCCTGCTCTTCCGGGAAGTTCTGTATCTCCTTTCTAGCAAAATCTGAAACCTGCATGTATCTAAACATTTCTCCCTGCTCCAGCCCATACTTTGCTTCCGGCTATGGTTGAGTAGACTCGATGGTTCTGCTCCTCTGTCTTATGGGTCACTGTGCGGAGTCTACGTGTCCTCCGCGTGCCTACATGAGTTTCCTCCGGGTGCTCTGGTTTTCTCCCGAAAGATGTGCTTGTTAGGTGAATTAGACATTCTGAATTCTCACTCTGTGTAACCGAGCAGGCGCCGGAGTGTGGCAACTAGGGGATTTTCACAGTAACTTCATTACAGTGCTAATGTAAGCCTACTTGTGACATTAATGAAAATTATTTATTATTTATTTATAAATTGGTTGCAGCACTACATTACAACACAATTAAAACACTTCACTGACTCTAGTGGTCACAAATACATTATGTAACTGGCCTTTCTTTATTAAAGCACTTGGCACATTCTAAGGTTGTGAAAAGGATTGTGTTCTCTGGAGTTCATAAGAGTGGGGTGGAGGGGCTGCGGGGGGAATCGCACAGCAATACTATAAAATTCTAACAGGACTAGACAGGGTAGATGCAGGAAAGATATCCAGATGGTGGGGGTGTCCAGAACCAGGGGTCACACTCTGAGGATATGGGGTGTAGACCATTTAGGACAGAGGTGAGGAGAAATGTTTTCACCCAGAGTGGTCACCCTGTGGAATTCGCTACCACAGAAAGCAGTTGAAGCTAAACATTGCATGTTTTCAAAAAGCAGTTAGACATAGATAGCACTTGGGGTGAAGGGGATCAAAGGATATGGAGGGAAGGCGGGAACAGGCTATTGAGTTGGATGATCAGCTATGATCATGAATGGCAGAGCAGGCCCAAAGGGTCAAATAGCCTCCTCTTGCTCCTATTTTCTATGTTTTGATGTCTATGTAATGCAAGTCTTGTCTTTTTCTTTCAGACAGCATTTTTTTAATGGCATTTCTGACACTAAATAATGACAACCTATTTAGTAACTTCTTTCTTATCTGCTGCCGTGAAACTGAAGGCACAGCGACCAGCACGGTAGCATAGTGGTTAGCATAATTGCTTCACAGCTCCAGGGTCCCAGGTTCGATTCCCGGCTTGGGTCACTGTCTGTGCGGAGTCTGCACGTTCTCCCTGTGTCTGCGTGGGTATTCTCGGGTGCTCCGGTTTCCTCTCACAGTCCAAAGATATACAGGTTAGGTGGATTGGCCATGCTAAAAATTGCCCATAGTGTCCAAAATTGCCCTTAATGTTGGCTGGGATTACTGGGTCATGGGGATAGGGTGGAAGTGTTGACCTTGGGTAGGGTGCTCTTTCCAAGAGCTGGTGCAGATTTGATGGGCCGAATGGCCTCCTTCTGCACTGTAGATTCTATGACCAACAGTGGAGCAATTATAATTGTAAATTCGCAAGGGGCCTGAATTAGGAGTGCAGATATCTCCGAGGATTGTGGGATTGAGGAGACGACAGACTGGGGAAGGGTGAGGCCAGGGAGGGATTTGAAAACCAGGATGAGAATTTTAAAATCAACATGTTGCTTGACTAGCAACCAGTGTAGGTTAGTGAGCACAAGGAAGATTGTGGAATGAGATTTAGTGAAAATGAATTATATAGCCCTCACCTCCACTCTATTCTTTGAACTTGCAATTCCAACATTAAATCAGAGGCAGCATTCACGGCACCGAGAACCCGGGTTCGATCCCGGCCCCAGGTCACTGTCAGTGTGGAGTTTGCACATTCTCCCTGTGTCTGCCTGGGTCTCACCCCCACAACCCAAAGATGTGCAGGGTAGGTGGATTGGCCACGCCGAATTGCCCCTTAATTGGAAAAAATGAATTGGGTAGTCTAAATTTGCGTGAAACTTTGTGTAGTTTGCGCTTTCAGTATTTTCTCAGTACACTAATACACAAGGCGCCATGCTTGTGTCTACATGTGTTAAAATGAATTGAACTGCAACACTGTCCCTGCAGCTCTTGGGTTCCAATATGCTGCTTTGCTTTTTGTGCCCTTTGTATTCAATGAATTGTGTGGTGACCCCGTGGGCTGCAGAATTGCAGCTGGGAATCCTGGAAAATTGGGCGCATGACTTGCAGAGCTCTTTTTCTCAGGGTTGAAAGACTGGTCTCCGGGGGAACCAGTGCCTTTGACTCTTCCTTTCGCTCGAGGCTTCATTTGTTTGTTCAAGTGCTATTCAGGAAGCACTTCACTTCCTGTCTTCAATCCCAGCTTCCTTGTACACTCTGCAGCATTAGTTATTCATTTCCTGTCAAACAAAGCATTTAAGCAACATTCTTTGGCTGCATTTGTACCAACTAACTTTGCAACCCCCCCCCTTTTGAGGAAAAAATAAAACTCCGAATATTGTTGGCTGCAAATCTGAGCTGGCGAGAGCTGCGGTAATTGAGCTGTGATGGCTTTCGAAATGAATTAGTTTCTGGGGTTGGTGGGAAAAGGGATGATGAGGAAGAAAGATATGGCTGCGTGGTTAGAATTGTGTTTCATGACATTTTACATGACACACCCTGCAATGTAGTAAATTTTCTGTCAGCCATGATTCTCTGGTAGCATGTCAGAAGGTCATGGGCTCAAGCCTCACTGGGGAATGTTACATAGATACAGAGCAAATAGGAGCAGGGGGAGACCATTCAGCCCTTCGAGCCTGCTATGCCATTCATTATGATCATGGCTGATCATTCAACTCAGTAGCCTGATTCCACCTTACTCCCCCTTTTGATCCCCTTTATCCCAAGAGCTATATCTAACTCCTTCTTGAAAACATACAATGTTTTGGCCTCACCTGCTTTTTGTGGTAACGAATTCCACAGGCTCACCACTCTCTGGGTGAAGATATTTCTCCTCATCTCAGTCCTAAATTGTCTACCCTGTATCCTCCGACTGTGACCCCTGGTTCTGAACACCCCACCATCAGGAACATCCACATCTAGCCTACCTAGTGTGGTAATACCAGATATTGCGGTACCGAGAGGTGGATGACCATTGGCTAGACCCAGGAGTCTACCATTGGCTGATGTACATAGCTCCGCCCTGAGAGGCGGAATATAAGAACTGATGCCGTCCCAGCAGCCTTCACTTTCTGTATCGAAGCTGCTGGGGAACAGTTAGAACATAGAACATAGAACGATACAGCGCAGTACAGGCCCTTCGGCCTACGATGTTGCACCGAAACAAAAGCCATCTAATCTACACTATGCCATTATCATCCATATGCTTATCCAATAAACTTTTAAATGCCCTCAATTTTGGCGAATTCACTACTGTAGCAGGTAGGGCATTCCACGGCCTCACCACTCTTTGCGTAAAGAACCTACCTCTGACCTATATCTATTACCCCTCAGTTTAAAGCTATGTCCCCTCGTGCTAGCCATTTCCATCAGCGGGAGAAGGCTCTCACTATCCACCCTATCTAACCCCCTGATCATTTTGTATGCCTCTATTAAGTCTCCTCTTAACCTTCTTCTCTCTAACGAAAACAACCTCAAGTCCATCAGCCTTTCCTCAGAAGATTTTCCCTCCATACCAGGCAACATCTTGGTAAATCTCCTCTGCACCCGCTCCAAAGCTTCCACGTCCTTCCTATAATGCGGTGACCAGAACTGTACGCAATACTCCAAATGCAGCCGTACCAGAGTTTTGTACAGCTGCAACATGATCTCATGACTCAGGAACTCAATCCCTCTACCAATAAAGGCCAACACTCCATAGGCCTTCTTCACAACCCTATCAACCTGGGTGGCAACTTTCAGGGATCTATGTACATGGACACCTAGATCCCTCTGCTCATCCACACTTCCAAGAACTTTACCATTAGCCAAATATTCCGCATTCCTGTTATTCCTTCCAAAGTGAATCACCTCACACTTCTCTACATTAAACTCCATTTGCCACCTCTCAGCCCAGCTCTGCAGCTTATCTATGTCCCTCTGTAACCTGCTACATCCTTCCGCACTGTCGACAACACCATCGACTTTAGTGTCGTCTGCAGATTAACTCACCCACCCTTCTGCGCCCTCCTCTAGGTCATTGATAAAAATGACAAACAGCAACGGCCCCAGAACAGATCCTTGTGGTACGCCACTTGTAACTGAACTCCATTCTGAACATTTCCCATCAACCACCACCCTCTGTCTTCTTTCAGCTAGCCAATTTCTGATCCACATCTCTAAATCACCCTCAATCCCCAGCCTCCGTATTTTCTGCAATAGCCTACCGTGGGGAACCTTATCAAACGCTTTACTGAAATCCATATACACCACATCAACTGCTCTACCCTCGTCTACCTGTTCAGTCACCTTCTCAAAGAACTCTAAGGTTTGTGAGGCATGACCTACCCTTCACAAAGCCATGCTGACTATCCCTGATCATATTATTCCTATCTAGATGATTATAAATCTTGTCTCTTATAACCCCCTCCAAGACTTTACCCACAACAGACGTGAGGCTCACCGGTCTATAGCTGCCGGGGTTGTCTCTACTCCCCTTTTTGAACAAAGGGACCACATTTGCTATCCTCCAGTCCTCTGGCACTATTCCTGTAGCCAATGATGACATAAAAATAAAAGCCAAAGGCCCAGCAATCTCTTCCCTGGCTTCCCAGAGAATCCTAGGATAAATCCCATCAGGCCCCGGGGACTTATCTATTTTCAGCCTGTCCAGAATTGCCAACACCTCTTCCCTACGTACCTCAATGCCATCTATTCTAATAGCCTGGGTCTCAGCATTCTCCTCCACAACATTATCTTTTTCCTGAGTGAATACTGACGAAAAATATTCATTTAGTATCTCGCCTATCTCTTCAGACTCCACACACAACTTCCCATCCCTGTCCTTGACTGGCCCTACTCTTACCCTAGTCATTCTTTTATTCCTGACATACCTATAGAAAGCTTTTGGGTTTTCCTTGATCCTACCTGCCAAATACTTCTCATGTCCCCTCCTTGCTCGTCTTAGCTCTCTCTTTAGATCCTTCCTCGCTACCTTGTAACTATCCATCGCCCCAACTGAAACTTCACACCTCATCTTCACATAGGCCTCCTCCTTCCTCTTAACAAGAGAGTCCACTTCTTTGGTAAACCACGGTTCCCTCACTCGACGCCTTCCTCCCTGCCTGACCGGTACGTACTTATCAAGAACACGCAGTAGCTGTTCCTTGAACAAGCTCCACTTATCCAGTGTGCCCAACACTTGTAGCCTACTTCTCCTACCTATCCCCCCCCAAGTCATGTCTAATGGCATCATAATTGCCCTTCCCCCAGCTATAACTCTTGCCCTGCGGTGTATACTTATCCCTTTCCATCACTAACGTAAACGTCACCGAATTGTGGTCACTGTCCCCAAAGTGCTCTCCTACCTCCAAACCCAACACCTGGCCTGGTTCATTACCCAAAACCAAATCCAAAGTGGCCTCGCCTCTTGTTGGCCTGTCAACATATTGTGTCAGGAAACCCTCCTGCACACATTGTACAAAAAACGACCCATCTAATGTACTCGAACTATATCTTTTCCAGTCAATATTTGGAAAGTTAAAGTCTCCCATAATAACTACCTGTTACTTTTGCTCTTATCCAGAATCATCTTCGCCATCCTTTCCTCTACATCCCTAGAACTATTTGGAGGCCTATAGAAAACTCCCAACAGGGTGACCTCTCCTTTCCTGTTTCTAACCTCAGCCCATACTACCTCGGAAGAAGAGTCCCCATCTAGCATCCTCTCCGCCACCGTAATACTGCTCTTGACTAGCAGCGCCACACCTCCCCCTCTTTTGCCTCCTTCTCTGAGCTTACTAAAACACCTAAACCCCGGAACCTGCAACATCCATTCCTGTCCCTGCTCTATCCATGTCTCCAAAATGGCCACAACATCGAAGTCCCAGGTACCAACCCATGCTGCCAGTTCCCCTACCTTATTTTGTATACTCCTGGCATTGAAGTAGACACACTTCAAACCACCTACCTGAACACTGGCCCCCTCCTGCAACGTCAAATCTGTGCTCCTGACCTCTATACTCTCATTCTCCCGTACCCTAAAACTACAATCCAGGTTCCCATGCCCCTGCTGCATTAGTTTAAACCCCCCCCCCCCAAAGAGCACTAACAAATCTCACCCCCCGCCCCCCCCCCCCCCCCCAAGGATATTTGTGCCCCTCAGATTCAGATGTAGACCATCCTGTCTGTAGAGGTCCCACCTTCCCCAGAAAGAGCCCCAGTTATCCAAAAATCTGAATCCCTCCCGCCTGCACGATCCCTGTAGCCACGTGTTTAATTGCTCTCTCTCCCTATTCCTCATCTTATTATCACGTGGCACGGGCAACAACCCAGAGATAATAACTCTGTTCTCGTTCTGAGCTTCCATCCTAGCTCCCTAAAAGCCTGCCTGACATCCTTGTCCCCTTTCCTACCTATGTCATTAGTGCCAATGTGGACCACGACTTGGGGCTGCTCCCCCTCCCCCTTAAGGACCCGGAAAACACGATCCGAGACATCACGTACCCTTGCACCTGGGAGGCAACATACCAAACGTGAGTCTCTCTCGCTCCCACAAAATCTCCTATCTGTGCCCCTGACTATCGAGTCCCCAATTACTAATGCTCTGCTCCTCTCCCCCCCCTTCCCTTCTGAGCAACAGGGACAGACTCCGTGCCAGAGGCCCGTACCCCATGGCTTACCCCTGGTAAGTCCCCCCCCCCCCCCCCACAAGTATCCAAAGCGGTATACTTGTTACTCAGGGGAACGACCGCAGGGGATCCCTGCACTGACTGCTTCTTCCCAGTCCCTCTTACAGTTACCCATCTATCTCCAATCTTTGGTGTAACTAATTCCCTGAAGCTGCTATCTATGACCCTCTGCCTCCCGAATGATCCGAAGTTCATCCAACTCCAGCTCCAGTTCCCTAACTCGGTCTTGGAGGAGCTGGAGATGGCTGCACTTCCTGCAGGTAAAATCAGCAGGGACACTAACGGCATCCCTCACCTCAAACATCCTGCAGGAGGAACATTGCACTCCCTTCCCTGCCATCCCTCTAACTTTCAACCAAGATCTGGCTAATAAATAAATTATTTAAAAATTTTTTTAAATAATATAATATGGCACTTACCTCATACCAATGGGTTTCCTCTCCACCAGAATTTATTGGTGAGGGGGGGGGGGGGGACCTTCCCAGAAGTCCGCGGGTCGAACTTCCGGTTCCCGCCTTAAAAAATTTAAAAAATTTTAAAACAGCAAAGAACAGAAACGGGACCAGGTAAGTGTTTCAAACTTAAATACTTCTAGCAGATTAAAGCCTATTAGTTATGACTCACCTTGTCTCGAGAGTAATTGATTGTGCATCACCTAGCCCTGTTAGAATTTTATCTGTTTCTATGAGATTTCACCCCTCTTCCTTCTAAACTCCAGCGAAAACTATCCTAACTGACTCACTATCCTAACTGACTCAATCTCTCCCCATACATGAGTCTTGCCATCCCAGGAATCAGTCTGGTAAACCTTCTCTCCACTCCCTCCATAGCAAGAACAGATACTTGTTATATGTTCCTCCTTTGTGAAGACCAAACCAAAATATATATTTAGTTGGTCAGCCATTTTTTTGTTCCCCATTATAAATTCCCCTGTTTCTGTCTGTAAGGGACCTACATTTATCTTCAATCTTTTTTTTCTTCACACATCTATAGAAACGATTACAGTTTTTTATATTCCCCACAAGTTTCTACTCATACTCTACTTTCCCCTTCTTAATCAATCTCTTGGTCCTTCTTTGCTGAATTCTAAACTCCCAATCCTCAGGTCTGTTGTTTTTCTTGGCCACTTTTAATGCTTCTTCCTTTGTTCTAATACTATCTCTAATTTCCCTTGTAAGGCATGGTTTGGCCATCTTTCCGTGTTTTATTTTGCGGCAGAGAGGAATTGTTGCAGTTCACCCATGCGCTCCTTGAATGTTTGCCTTTACCTATCCACTGTCATCCCTTTAAGTAACACTTCCCAATCCATCATTGTCAACTCCCGCCTCATAGCATCATAATTTATTTTATTTAGATTCCAGACCCTAGTCTCAGAATCAACTACTTCACTCTCCGTCTTTATAGTCGCTCATCCCAAGGGGTCTCGCACAACTAGATTGCCAATTATTCTTTTCTAATTACACAATACCCAGTCTAGGATGACTTGTTCTCTAGTTGGTTCCTCAACATAGTGATCCAGAAAACCATCCCATATGCTGATCATCCAGAAATTCTTCCTCCACGGTATTGTGACTAATTTGATTTGCCCAATTTATATGCAGATTAAGGTCACCCTTAATTACAGATGGTCCTTTATTGCATGCATCTCTAATTTCCTGTTTAATGCCATACACAACATCACCACTTCAGTTTGGGGGTCTACATACACCCCCACTCTGTTTGCCTTTTGGTGCTTCTCAGCTCTACCCATACAAATTCTGTATTGTCGGAACTAATATCTTTGCTCTGTATTGCATTAATCTCCTCTTTAACAAGCAATGCAGCAATTCCATTATCTTTCGCTTTTTGTCGATCCTTCCTAAATATTGAATACCCCTGAGTGTTCAATTCCGTCCCTGGTCACCCTGCTGTCACGTCTCTGTAATCCCGACTGTATCATACCTGTTTACATCTATTTGTGCGATTAATTCATCTATTTTATTGCGAATGCTCCCTGCATTAAGGCACAAAGCTTTCAGGCTTGTCTTTTTTAACATTACTTGTCCCATTCCCACTATTGTTCATTGTGGTCCTGTTTGAATCTGGCCCTTGGTTTACCATCACTTTCTTTATTCCCTTTCTGTCTTTTGTTTTTGTCCTTGTTTCCCTTTCCTCTGACTCCTTGCATAGGTTCCCTCTCTCTGCCATTTTAGTTTAAACCCTCCCCAACCACTCTAGCAAATACTCCCCCTAGGACATCCGTCCTGTTCCTGCCCAGGTGTAACTCATCCAGTACTGATCCACTTCCTCCAGGACCGGCCCAAACACTTAATCTAGGCTGCCATTTCACTGTAGTATTCCACTGTTGGGAAGTTCTCATCTTTTGGATTAGATGTTAAACTGCACGCCTCTATTTGCACTTCTGGGCAGATGTGAAAGTTACTACGGCAATGGCACTGTTTTTAAGGAAAGTTCTTCTGGTGCCATGGTCAGTATATTTAGCAGGGAAGTTATGCTGAACCTCTATAAACTTCTGGTTAGGCCACAATTAGATTATTATACCCAGTTCTCGTCACCACTTTAGAAAAGATGTGAGGGTCCTTGGGAGGGTTGAGGAGAGACCTGGCTCCAGGGGATGGGGACTGCTAGCTTCCAAGGTTAATAATTGGCAACGTGATATCACTGCAGGAGTTCCTCAACCAACGAATTAGATCGAAGTTCTGCCAACGTGCCATATCCACTCATCAATGGTGGTGGACAATTTTTAAAAATGGACAGGAGGAGGAGGTGGCTCCGCATCCTCAATGACGGAGAAACCACCACATCCTTGCAGGAGATGAGGCTGAAGCATTCACAATAATCTTCAGCCAGAAGTGCCGAGTGGATTATCCATCTGTTTTCTCCAGAGAGGTCCATAGCATCACGGATGCCGGTCTTCAGCTAATTCGATTCACTCCATGTGATATCAAGAAACGGCTGAAGGCAACGGATACTGCGAAGTCTGAAGAGCAGTACAATTATAATACTCTCATCTACCCGGCAATGTGGAAACTAGCCCTGAACACGAAAGGCAGGATAAATCCAACCTGGTCAATTACTGCCCTATCTGTCTACTCTATCACGAGTAAAGTGATGGAAGGGTCATCATCAGTGCTATCAAGCGGCACTTGCTCAATGTTCAGCTCCTGACCTCGTTACAGTCTTGGTTCAAACATAGACAAAAAAGCAGAACTGCAGAGTGAGATAGAGTGATGGCACTCTAGGGCAGCATTTGACCGAGTGTGGCATCAAGGAGCCCCAGCAAAACTGGAGTAAATGGGAATGGGGGGAAAACTCTCCGCTGGCTGGAGTCATACCTGACACAAAGGAAGAAGGTTGTTGTAGGTTAGTCACCTCAGTCCCGTGACACCACTGCAGGAGTTCTAGGCCTTGCCATCTTCAGCTGCTTCATCAGCGACCTTCCTTCCAGCATAGAGATCTACAGCGCAGAAAAAGCTCTTCGGCCTATCCTGTCTGCGCCGGTCAAAAACAACCATCTGGGTATTCTAATCCCATTTTCCAGCACTTGGCCCATAGCCTTATTTGCCTTCACATTGCATGTGCACATCTAAATGCTTCTTAAGTGTTATGAGGGTCTCTGCCTTCACCACCCTTTCAGACAGTGCGTTACAGACTCCCACCACCCTCTGGGTGAAAACATCTTTCCTCACATCCCCTCTAAACCTCGTGCTGCTTACCTTAAACCTATGCCCCTAGCCATTGATTCCTCCGCCAAGGGGAAAAGTTTCTTCCTGTTCACTCTATCTGTGACCCTCATAATTTTATACATCTCAATCATGTTTCCCCCCTCTCAGTCTCCTCTGCTCCAAGGAAAACAACCCAGTCTATCCAGTCTCCCTTCTCGGTTAAAATTATCCTACCCAGGCAACATCCTGGTAACTCTTTCTCTGCACCCTTTCCAGTGTTATCACATCCCTCCTATAATATGGATTCTAGAACTGCACACTACTGTGGCCTAACCAACTTTTTATACAGTTCCAGCATAACCTCCCTACGCTTTTATGCCTTGGCTAATAAAGGCAATTATACCATATCCTTCTTAAAAATAAAATACTTTATCTGCCTACCCTGTTACCTTAAGGGATTGGTGTACATGCACACCAAGGTCCCTTTGATGCTCAGTGCTTCTAAGGTTCCCACCTTTCATCATGTATTTCCTTGCCTTGTTTGTCCTGTCCAAGTGCATCACCTCACACTTATCGCCAATCTATAACATCCTGTAATCTAAGGCTATCCTCACTATTTACCACCCCACCAATATTTGTATCATCTGCGAACTTGCTGATCAACTCTCCTATTCATGTCTAAATCAGTTATAAACCACAAACAGCAGATGTGGGGATGGGGGCGACATGGTTGCACAATGGTTAGCACTGCTGCCTCACAGCTCCAGGGTCCCAGGTTCAATTCTGGCCTTGGATGACTGTCTGTGTGCAGCTTGCACTTTCTCTCTGTCTCTTGTGGGTTTCCTCCGGGTGATCCGGTTTCCTCCCAAAGTCTGTGCAGGTTAGGTGGATTGGACATGCTAAATTACCCTTTAATGTCTAAAATGTTAGGTCGGGTTGCTGGGTTACGGGGATAAGGTGGAAGCCTGGGCTTAAGTAGGGTGCTCTTTCCAAGGGCCAGTGCAGACTCGATGGGCCGAATGGCCTCCTTCTGCACTATAAATTTTATGATGATGATTGCACATTTGCGACTCCTCAGACACTGAAGCTGTCCACGTGCAAATGCAGCAAGATCTGGACAATATCCAGGCATGGGCTGACAAGTGGCATCGCCAATAAGAGGGAATCAAACTATCAACCCATGACATTCAATAGCATCACTGAATCCCCCACTATCAACATCCTGGGGATTACCATTGACCAGAAATCGAACTGGACAAGCCATCTCAATACCGTGGCCACAAGAGCAGGTCAGAGGCTAGGAATCCTGAGGCGAGTAACATACCTGCTGATTCCCCCAAAGCCCGTCACTCTCTCCATTAGCCACACCTGCCAATCTTAATGCCAGCCATTATCTCTGCTCTCTGTCTCCTGCTGCTCACCCAGTTTCCTAATCAGGACAACCTTTTCCCTTCAGTTTTAAACAACAGTCTGTATTGAAGGACTTTATGAAATTATTCTGAAAGTCTGTATGAATAACATCCATCAATATTCCCCTGTCCACTACTTTAGTCTTTGTTTGCAAAAAAACAGGTCAAGTTTGTCAGGCCATGACCTAGCATTGACAAATTCTTTCAGTGGTTACAGCTCCCTGAAATTTAGAAACTGATATTGCAATGGCACATCCCTTCCTGAGTTCCCTTATTAACTAGCTGATTATCTCATAATGAAACCGATCATCACCATTGTTTCTGACTTGGTTCAAACCATTACTGGTCAAAAATTGAATGAAACTAAGGTTAACATGACCCCAATATATAAAGATATGGGTGGCACAGTGGTTAGCACTACTGCCTCACAGTGCAAAGGACCCAGGTTCGATTCTGACCTCGGGTGACTGTCTGTGTGGAGTTTGCACGTTCTCCCCGTGGTTCTTCGGTTTCCTTCCACAGTCCAAAGATGTGCAGGTTAGGTGGATTGGCCATGCTAAACTGCCCCCAAGTGTCCAAAGGTTAGTTGGGGTTACGGGATTGCAGGGGAGTGGGCATGGGGAGGGTGCTCTTTTGGAGGATTGATGCGTGTGGTGAATGTATTACAGCAACCATTCACCACTGTATTGCATTGTACTATGTTGTTGCCCTTGTGGGCTCCATCTATGGACCATTGTATCACATTACACCGCACTGTATCATGTTGGTGCCCTTGTGGAGCCCTGGCTCAGCCCCCTTTGGGGGAGGTATATAGATCTGCTGCGCTGCAGGCGGCTCTCAGTGCAGAGCAGTCACAGGCAGGCACAGTTCTAGCTGATTAAAACCGCTGTTCATTTCAACTCTCCGTCTCGTGTGAATTGATGGTCGCATCAATGCGGACCTGATGGGTCGAGTGGCTTCCTTCCAAACTGTAGGGATTCTATGACCAACCTGTAGTACAGCATTAATAGACTTCAGCGGAGGCGGTCTGACCTGTTTTTCTTAAACTGTCATTCCTTTTGAATCCATAGCACATTCAAGGGGTCAAACCTGGTACCACCTCATCTATGAGGCTGATGTATGCAGTTGCCTGGTGTGGCCCTGAGCTTGGTGGGGGGGGGGGGGGGGGGAGGGGAGGGGATAGGGTGGAGGAGGAGGAGAGAGAGAGAAGGCAGGAAATGGTTTCTACCCTCAATTTGTGATTCATGACTACTACAGGGACTGGGAAATGATTGGTTCAGGATCGGGCCAAGAATCTGACCCGGCTCGATGTGTCCTCTGCATTAGAATGGAATGAGATAATGGAGGGAGTCGAAAGCAAACAAAAGGCCGGGCCTGTGGGTGGAAATGGGAAGAAGCAACAAAAAAAACCCAATTTATTTGGGCATTGAGGACTGGATCTGTTTGTTTAAGAGGGCCACCGTCTAGAATATCTTGATCCATGACTAATGATTGTCTGTTTCGCATAGTTACTGAGTTAAATTTCCAAAGAAAATAATTTCAGGAAATAACTTTAATTTCTGGATCTCCTTAGTGAATTTTGGAATTTTTGTCTTCCCTTCTTTTTTTTCAGAGAATAAACGCAGATCTGGTTTCTTTTAATTTCCTGGAATAGAATTGTCTAACTTCTGCTCTGATTTGGAAACAGGAACTACCCTTGAGGCTAACCATCCCACTGTGGAAAGGTTGCATATCGGTTGAACATTGAGGCTTAAGCAAGAGATTGAAGCACTGACTTTAACCTTAACTGAAACGTATGTTCTGTCATGATATTCAGATAAACATATCACGGTGCAAACACACGTACACACTGATGGGCAGATCAACGGACCAATCAACACACACGCAACATCACAGCCAATCACCAGTGAGAGCACACGCACGATAAAATGGGGAACACCACAGTTCCCGCTCATTCCAGCAGGGGACAGCTCAGGGCACAGAGCTCACAGCGTGCCACTCAGACATACACCATGTGCTGAGTGCCTCTCTAAGATCGTGTTAGGGCTGGGTCCACAGGTTAACGGGTAAAGTACGAACCATAAGTTTACAGATGTTGTTGTCAAGAGTAATAAAACAGAGTTGTACCATCTACAACCGTGTTGGTTCGTTTGTATAGCGGAACACCCAACACGACATGTTCCTTTCAGTGGGAACCCAAGAAGGTTAGTTCCTGCTCCTCAGTTCCTGCATTCCATCCAATGCCTTTAGAACTTGCTCCCTTCAATTTGATTTGTGAAGAATGCTTGTGGGGCTTGCATTTCTTTTCTCTCGAGGGTTGCCAACTGCGGTTGAACAAACTCCTGGCGGTTTTATCACGTGACCTCCTGCCCTGCCCTCATACCTCAACAGTAGATCACCCAACACGTCTATGCTGTCGTGTTGGGTGTTCCGATACACAAACGAACCAACACGGTTGTGGATGGTACAACTCTGTTTTATTATTCTGTACAATAATAACTACTAACTTCTGGCTGTGGTTCGTACTTCACCAGCTAACCTGTGGACCCAGCCCTAGCACTATCTTAGAGAGGCACTCAGCACATGGTGAATGTCTGAGTGGGACGCTATGAGCTCTGTGCTCTGAGCTATCTTCTGGTAGAGTGAGCGGGAACTGAGGTGTTCCCTGTTTTATAGTGTGTGTGCTCTCACTGGTGATTGGCTACGATGTTGTGTGTGTGTTGGCTGGTCCAACTACCTGTCCAGTGTGTGCGTGTGATTGCACTATGATATGTTAATGTGGATATCATGACATATGCTTGCGGTGCGCGCATTCCAATTAATGTGGGCAAGACTCCGTTACGCATTTGGATTATCGGTCAAGCAGCCTTCTATCCTCCATGGTAATGAATATTTAGAGGTTTCAAAGAAAATGGGTCGGTATAGGGACAGGAGGGAGGGCAGTTTCTCAAATACCCGGTTATTAATCTTCAATTCCTGGAGACTCCAGGCTAATCCTAAAGGGTTGGAAACCCTAAATAGCCTATGTAATGAGTTTCCTATCTGGTTCTTGCCAAATGGAGATTGGGACCGTTTTCCATCATGAAATCCAAACATCGTTAAACACGGCACTGGAAGCAGATCGCCTGTCTTTCCTCCCTGACTGAACATTGCCAACAAATAGTGTTTTAAAACAAAACTGATTGTGGATATTATAGCAGCTCTCTGGCAGACCAGTCAGTGCGTGCAGCAATGATGCTATTAGTGTGGCCACTTTTGACCCAGAAGCAGTACAGCAAGGAAAATTTGTAATTTCTTTCAAAGTAGCTGTGGAATCTGTAACTGTTTAAAAAGTTTGAAAATTACTTGTATTAGTTGTAAAGGGATCAATTGTAATTTTCTCAAATAATAAGTAATACTGGCACATGTGACCTGGCAACTCTTGATCTGGAAGCCGTTTCAACCATAAATAAGTTTAACATCCGAAAGCCACAGGGCAGGTGGAAACAAAGGAGAGCTGGAGGCAGAAGGTGATCAGCGCCCATGTAGGAGCTCTTGGAGGCACTGTGTGAGCAGGTTAAAAGGATCTAATGTCTGGAAAGCTGTGTGGATAGCTCAAGGGCGCTAAGGAGCTGAAATTTATACCAGGCTAAACCATGAACCGGGACGTTAGTGGTTTGTCACATGAAAAGGAATTCTGAGCTGCACTCCAGATCTGTAGCCTGACCTTCCCTATGTGATTAAATTGTGGAGCTACATAATGCTACACGTGCCAAAGGGGAATACTTGTGAAAGACTTATGTTTGTATCAACTAAATGAAATGAACCTTTTTAATGTAACTTCTCATTTGCCGTTAATTTGCTTTGGTTCTGATTCATGTTAAAGTTGCAAAAAATTAAATTTTATGAATAATTTCTTCATATGGGGGTGGTTTGGTGATTTTGGTTTAGAGTTTCTCCATGGGGATAACAACATTTGATGCCGATGAATAAGCATTTGCATGTCGCCATGGTTCAGAGTGCCTGTGAGCGTCATGACTACTGAGCTTCCGGGACAATATTGCAAAGTGACTTCTCTTCACCGGTACTTAATTGAATAGTTAAATACTTCGGGACATCTTGAGGCCTTTTGGCTAAGATCAAGCATCAGATCAAATCCAGGATGAGGTGCAATGACTGACTTTTCTTGTCAGCTTGGACCTTGCATATCTCTCTTGTGGAGACCATGAATTGAATTCAATTTAAATTTGAAGTTTTTTTGGAGCAAGCATTGAGATGGATTAAGGGCTTGCCCTGTCCACTCTGTGCATTGGCGTTGAAACTTTAAGAATGTGAAAGGTGCTCTATGAATGCAAGTTCTTTTGCAAATCTCAGTCAAAACAAACTCTTACTAATTAAAACAATGGACAAAAATGTTGACAGATTCCTTATTAGCACAAATGTTGACAGATTCCTTGTTAGGATAATCTACTCCAGTCTGAAGGGGAAAGTGGACATGTAACATTCAGTTCAACATATAATCTCTGTACTTCAAACACAATCTTTTTCACCTAAAAATATATCAAAGTTTATTCATCCATTTGCACTCTAACCATCAATTGTGTAAGTGGTAGTGTTCTGTGTACTTGTTTTGAGCAATAATCAAATACATGTTCAGGAGTTTTATTGTGTCTCCTGTGGGAGGTGATGCTGACAGTTGTGATTTGTCTCCTGTTGTTAAATGCCACACAGGTCAGTCTGCTGACAGTTTTGGAACTGACTGTAAGTAAAGGAAATATGAATGACAGTGGGGAAATGTGTGCTTCCTGCACAGACTCGAGTTGCTTCGTGCAACACTAATGCACTGGACCATCACAGGCTGAGACCACAGGATGTTAGAATTTAACAAGAAAATAAGTTGTCTAGTCTCTCTAGTCACGCTGCAATAAAATGGATAAAAGGCAGCCTTCCGAGAAAGACTGAACGTGACCATTGAAAAAGTCAGATCCTTCAATAACAACTGGAAAATGGCCAAAAGTTTGGTTGTTGATGTACTGCTCACCGAAGTTCATAGATTACCTACAATGCAGAAGGAGGCCATTTGGCCCATCCAAGTCTTCACCGACCCTTTGTGCTATTCCCATCACCTCACCTAACCTACACATTTCTGGACACCAAGGGTCAATTGAGAATGGCCAATCCACCTAACCTGCACATCTTTGGACTGAGAAGGAACAGGGCCATCTGGAGGAAACACACGCAGACACGAGGAGAACATGCAATCTCCACACGTCACCCAAGGTCAGAATTGAATCCAGGTCCCTGACGCTTTTGAGGCAGCAGTGCTAGCCACTGTGCCACCATGGAGTCATTTTTTTGTTTTGGTAGAAATGATCTCACCAATTTGGTCACTCCTATTGACTGCCCTTGTCCGTTCCTCATCCCCTGTTACAGTTGATGAATCTTGCTGGGTACAGATGAAATGCTGCACCATTATGATCAGTGGATTGTTTGGTCAAGAACTCCTGCTGCTTATAATCAAACGTTACCATGAGGCCAGGAACAAGCAGTGTGGTCTATTCTTTTCTCCTTAGCCCATTATAAAGATAGCACTAACAACTGTTCTTGGCTCTGGGATTAATTAACTCTATTTATCTCTATACAGATCCAAAATTGAACCTCACATTTGTGGTACGAAAGGCTCAGTACCACTTCCTGGAATGCATGAATCCCCTAAACCAACAGGGAGACTTTTTTCAATTTTGTAAAAGTCAAGCCCAAGGTTTATTAATAACTACATCCTGTGTTTATGCTTCTGTATCAATTACAAATCTATTGTAATATTAGAACAGAAGGTTCTTTAGCTACACATTGACGGCCTCCCAACTGACCTGGATTCAAGATAATTAAAACCTACTTTAGTAACCTAGTTGATGTCCTTTTCCTAATGCATTGTGTAGGGTGTTTTTACTATAAATATGACTTGAACATCCATTCGCCTCCTATTCTCCACCACCCGGTTTCTGGAAAGCACTCTTGAGTTGTAAAGAAATAACTTTCATTTATGTCATACCTTTTGTGCTTTGGTTATCCCCAAACAGTCCACAGTTGTATGAATTGCTGTCACTGTAATTATAATGTGGAGATGCTGGCATTAGACTGGGGTGAGCACAGTAAGAAGTCTTACAACACCAGGTTAAAGTCCAACAGGTTTGTTTCAAACACTAGCTTTCGGAGCACTGCTCCATCCTCAGGTGAATGAAGAGGTATGTTCCAGAAACATATATATAGACAAATTCAAAGATGCAAGACAATGCTTAGAATGCGAGCATTTGCAAGTAATTACGTCTTTACAGATCCAGAGATAGGGGTAACCCCAGGTTAAAGAGGTGTGAATTGTCTCAAGCCAGGACAATTGGTAGGATTTCGCAAGCCCAGGCCAGATGAATGTAATGCAACATGAATCCCAGGTCGCGGTTGAGGCCGCACTCACGTGTGCGGAACTTGGCTATAAGTTTCTGCTCGGCGATTCTGTGTTGTCGCGCATCCTGAAGGCCGCCTTGGAGAACGCTTACCTGGAGATCAGAGGCTGAATGCCCTTGACTGCTGAAGTGTTCCCCGACTGGAAGAGAACATTCCTGCCTGGTGATTGTTGCGCGATGTCCGTTCATTCATTGTCGCAGCTTCTGCATGGTCTCGCCAATGTACCATGCTTCAGGACATCCTTTCCTGCAGCGCATGAGGTAGACAACGTTGGCCGAGTCGCACGAGGATGTACCGCGTACCTGGTGGGTGGTGTTCTCGCGTGTAATGGTGGTATCCATGTCAATGATCTGGCACGTCTTGCAGAGATTGCCATGGCAGGGTTGTGTGGTGTTGTGGTCGCTGTTCTGAAGGCTGGGAAGTTTGCTGCAAACAATGATTTGTTTGAGGTTGTTCAGTTGTTTGAAGGCAAGTAGTGGGGATGTGGGGATGACCTTGACAAGATGTTCATCTTCATCGATGACGTGTTGAAGGCTGTGATGAAGATATCGTAGTTTCTCCGCTCCGGGGAAGTACTGGACGACGAAGGGTACTCTGTTGGTTGTGTCCCGTGTTTGTCTTCTGAGGAGGCCGGTGCGGTTTTTTGCTGTGGCGCGTTGGAACTGTCAATCGATGAGTCGAGCACCATATTCCGTTCGTACGAGGGCATCTTTCAGCGTCTGTAGATGTCTGTTATGCTCCTCCTCATCTGAGCAGATCCTGTGTATACGGAGGGCTGGTCCAGAGGGGATGGCTTCTTTAATGTGTTTAGGGTGGAAGCTGGAGAAGAGGAGCATCGTCAGGTTATCCGGGGCTTGCGGTAAAGCGAAGTGCTGAGGTGACCGTCCTTGATGGAGATGAGTGTGTCCAAGTCCACGGATAACCTCACGATGCTCCACTTCTCCAACTTCCACCCTAAACACATTAAAAAAGCCATCCTCTACTGTCTACTACTGTTAGAATTTTATAGGTTTCTATGAGACCCTCCCTCATATTCTGAACTCAAGTGAATACTGACTCAGCCTCTCCTCATACGTCAGTCTTCCCATTCCAGGAATCAGTCTGGTAAACCTTCTCTGCACTCCCTCTAGAGCAAGAACATCCTTCCTTGGATAAGGAGACCAAAACTGCGCGCACTATTCCAGGTGTGGCATCACCAAAGCGTGTATAATTGCAGCAAGATATCGCTGCTCCCACACTGCAACCCTCTCGCTATGAATGCCAACATACCATTTACCTTCTTTACTGCCTGCTGACATACACATTTACCTGTAGCAACTGGTGTACGAGGACACTCTGGTACCATTGCATATTCCCCTCTCCTAATCAGATAATCTGCCTTCCAGTTTTGCTATCAAAGTGAATAACTTCACATCTATCCAAATTATATTGCATCTGCCATTCATTTGCCTGCTCACTCAACTTGCCAAATCACATTAAAGAATCTCTGCATTCTCCTCACAGCTCACACTCACACCCAGCTTTGTCATCTGCAAATGTGGGGATATTGCATTTAGTACCCTCCTCTAAATCATGAATGGACATTGTGAATAGCTGGGGTCCTAACACTGATCCTGCGGTACCCCACTAATCACTGCCTGCCAATTGGAAAAAGACCTGTTTAGTCCTACTCTTATTACCTACTCTACCCCTGTCTTTAATAATTTAATTGCTATACAATGTGATTGCTGACACATTGATAAATTGCACAATCGTTTTTCATTGATAAACAATGAAGAGCCAGCACCAAGAAGCTTGTGAAGATGGTTAGCAAATGCAATAAGTTCACCCGCTGATGGCTAACTAGAAGTTAAACTTTACATTAAAAGCATGTAGGCTGGTGGCGGCATGATGACGTTGTGGTTAGCACTGCAGCCTCACAGCGCCGAGGACCTGGTTTGATCCTGGCCCCGGGTCACTGTCCGTGTGGAGTTTGCACATTCTCCCCGCGTCTGCGTGGGTCTCACCCCCACAACCCGAAGATGTGCAGGCTAAGTCGGTTGGCCATGCTAAATTGCCCCTTAATTGGGGAAAAAAAAGAATTGAGTACTTTAAATTAATTTTTTTTAAGGCATGTAGGCTGTAGCAGGCGCCTCCAGTCCTAGGAAAATATGAGCTGGAGTAGGGGATAGAAAAGTCTTGATTTCAACAAAAAGAAGATAGAGATGGGATGAGAGAGAATGTATCGAGTAGTTTATTTGGAACAGAGCAAGAGTGGGTCATTGAATATTCAACCATTCAATATGGAAAACGAGCATGAGAGTTTGACAGAGGTGAGTGAAGAATTATTATTGAACCAACCAGGTTTTCCTGTGTCCTTCAGGATTGCAATGTGCCAGAGCCCCCTTGCCACGTGGGCAATATGGAAATAGTGTTTGTTTTGGGGTTTTATGGAGAGCTTTAGAAATGAGAGGGTTTGCTATGATACAAACCTGCAATCCCTCTTGAGTAAAGAAATGTAATCCTCCTTCACCATGAACGTCTTTTCTACAGGCTTGAACAACATGCACGCGTCAATTCTGAGTTTGTGATTTACTAACTGCTTTGTGGGTCACAAACTGAGCTCTGTACATTTTTATTTCCAGAGGAAACATCAAAATGCCTTTCAGAAGGGTGTGAATTTTAAACAATCTTTGGAACTCGCGGTCCAGTTCAAGATTCCTGACAATTCTGTTACCAAGGTGAATGCATGTGTTTGACTGTTAAAACAACATACAGCAGGAAGAACAGGAGGCCTGATGTATGCATGAGGGACCAGGGAATAGAGAGAAATGGAGGCTAGGTGAGAAGATATAATTGGGAGGAATCTTGGGTGGGGTACAAATAATAACATGGACCAATTGGGCCCAATGGCCTGTTTCTGTGCTATAGATTCGGGGCACGATCTTCCTGCCACGCTATGCCGGTAAAGCAGCTTGCCGCAGTGCATGTGGCTGGTGAAATCCGGGAGACCGTGCTCCTGAGATCTACCGCTCACAACACCTTGCGAGATTCAATGCAATCTCGCGAGATATTGCAAGGGGAATCCTGTCCACAATGGGCGGGAGCACTTTTTGGCAAATCTGCATATTAGAGCGAGGCAGTAAGCCTTACTCTAATGTGCAGATTCCCAAGGTACTTGCGGCATTGGAATTCAATCCCTTTGCCTCAGGCACCTTGGGCGTGCGCCAGTTTGGTACTGGTCCTCCGGGATCGCTTCTCGGCCTTTTGGCTAAGATCAAGTGTAGTCTCATTTGATCGCGGGAAGCTGAGGATTTCGATGTCGATCATGGATTGGAGAACTCTGAGGGATTGAAGTCGTCAAAGAGGAAACGTTTGGAGCTCGGCTGCTATTGGTGGATCTACAGGTTTAGGCCTAACGCCGATACAGTTCAGACCCAACATACGAGCTATGGATGCAGCTGCATCCCGACCACCAGGCTGGGGAGTGCGAAACACTGTCCGAGTCACAGTGAAGAAAACGGAAGGAGAGTCACCTGTGGACTGGAAACTCTTCGTGAAACGGGTGCTGCTCGAGTGTTGTGGGTTTAAAGCAACAGAGATCTTCTGCTTGCAAAACTTCCCCAACAATGGTATTTTTGATGTCACCTTCAAGAGCGTCGCAGCGTGCATCAAATTCTTGAACGTCTTCAAGGAAAAAGGTAACCAGAGTCCCCTGTCGATCCTGACTGCGGAGCCTCTGTTTACGCTACCGTCGCAGCAAAACCGGGTTGTTACACTGCACACGTACAACCCCCACGTCCCCGTGTCTGATGTGCTCACGTTCCTCGCCAGGTACGCTGAGCTGAAAAGTGACTGAAAGCTGAAAGACACCTTCGGCATCTGGACAAGTGAGCACCAGGTCAAGGTGACCCTAAGAACAGACAGCAACGGAACCATCCTGCATCCCCCCTCCAGTTTCGCTATTGGAGGAAATCGTGGCTACCTCTACTACGTGGGACAGCCACGAGTATGCCACACCTGTGGCAAAACGGGGCATGTTGCCGCAAACTACAGTGTGACCTTCTGCAAAAACTGCAGGCAGGAGGGACACATGACTAAGGACTGCAAAGAAGACAAGTGCTGCAACCCGTGTGGGGAGGCCGGCCATCTTTACAGGGGCTGCCCGAAACGCGGGGCGACATATGCACAGATCATCAGCAGCGGAGTTAAAAAGGCGACCAGAGAGGAGGTCCATACACCCTCCACCGAAAAAGACACCACGGCACAGAATGCGGAAAAGCAACAGAAGGGCCCCCAACAAAAAGAGGAGGCCCCAGCACGCCCTGACAACCCAACCCCAGCCTCATCTAATGAGGAACACTCAATGGAAGAGGAAGAGGATGGGACAAAGAATAAAGAGCCCTGGGAAACAGTGAACAGGGACAAACGAAAGAGAAAACAAAAAAACAAACTGAAGAACCCCCCGAGGGGGAGTGGAAAAAAGCGACACCTTTCAGCCAGCGCACTTAGCGCCGACACCTCCTCCGATGAGGGAAAACAAGACAAGAATCGGCCTCAAATAAAGAGGCAAAGCACCAACGTGGAACGGGAGGCACAGACCCCCCAGACCACCAACCGGGAAGAAAATAAAACCCGCCGAGACAATCAACCCCTGGCTTATGGGAACAGCAATATGACCAACGGCCAGCAAACGCCGGACATTGAAAACAAGGTCACAGACCAACCCCCGATAGTAACAAGCAGCAACAACCCAGGCGAAGACCGGCCTGCAACCCCAACACCTACTGACTGCCACAACGAACGCCAGGGCTACACCACCCCCCCAATGCATCTGCATCAAAATCACGGGGCCAGTGCGGACCAGAACCGTTTTCCCAGCCCTGCAACTGTGCTAAAGTTTGCGAGCACCACCGGCATGCTGGGGAACATCCAACAGCTGGAACAGCCAACTGTATAGACTCTGGACTCTTGAGACTGTTAAATCTACCTTTTTATAATGGGTTTAAAAATTGCATCCATAAATGTGCAAAGCATCAAAGATACTTCGCGGTGTGTAGCCACACTCAACTATTTAGCAAATGTGAAAGCCGACCTACTGTTCCTGCAGGAGTGCGGAATTCCGCACCTCAGCAACTACAGGCGCTGGTCGAGCTGGTGGTCCCACGGGCCGTCCATCTGGTCAGGAGGAAACGACTGCCGCTCCTCCGGCCTGGGTATTCTGCTGCGGGGAGGCAACTTCACCATCTCCGACGTTAAGGAGGTGGTGGGCGGGCGCCTCCTCGTAGCAGACGTGAAATACAAAAACGCCCCTCTCAGACTTATTAATGTGTGCGCCCCGGCCGTAAAAAGTGAGCGGCTGGCAGTCCTTCAGCAACTCCCACTGATGTTGGCCACCTCCAAGCCGGTCATCCTGGGTGGTGACTTCAACTGCATCATCGATGCGGCTGGACGATCCAGCAGAGCTGACAGCAAACTAGACGCTACGTCCAGACTCCTGATGGAAACGGTAAAAGACGCCAAGCTGCTCAACGTCTGCAGCAACTCTGCAGATGGAGCGCAGCGTAGGTACACATGGTCACGGCCAGACGGGTCCGTCCGCTCCAGGATAGACTTCTTTTTTGTGTCCCGAGCTTTCACGGTCAGGTCCACCGACATAACGCCGGTGTTTTTCTCTGACCACTGCCTCCAACTGGCCGACTGCCACCTGCAGGAAGACCAGGGGTTAGGCAGGGGGACATGGAAGCTAAATGTAAAACTGCTGACCCCTGAGAACCTCGAGGAACTCAGGAGGGATTACAAAGGTTGGAGAACCGTGAAACCCCTCTTTGAGGCCCCACATTTCTGGTGGGAAGCAATCAAGGGGAATATCAAGAGGTTTTTCATCCTCAAGGGCGTTCAAAAGGTGAGAGAGAGACGAGGGGTCATGTCCAGGCTCCAGAAAAGTGCAAAATTTGCTCCAGCTGCAGTCGATGGGGGTGGATGTCGAGGAGGATCTCCAAGAGGTGAAGAGCCAGCAAGCCTCGCTCTACACCTCGGAGGCCTCCAAGGTTATCTTCCGTTCCAGAGTCCGCTCCGTGGAGCAGGACCAAAAGTACTCGCGCTTCTTCTTCCAAAAGGTGCACAGAGAGACCTCTGTGATCAGCAGCCTGAAGGAAGAAGATGGCTCTGTAAAGTCATCGCAGTCTGACATCCTGAGGATCAGCCAATCCTTTTATGCCGGACTGTATGACCTGAAGCCAACAGATAGCACTGTTTCCCAGACCTTCCTGTCGACTATCACGGAGGTCATAGGCGACAGCGAGCTGGAAAACCTGGACAAACCACTAACTCTGGATGAGCTGACAAAGGCCGCCAAGTCCGTCGAGTTGAGTAAAACTCCCGGAAGCGACGGCTTACTGGTTGAGTTGTATTCGGCTCTGTGGGACTGGATGGGCCCAGAACTGCTGGAAGTGTACGAGAGTACGCTTCTGGAAGGCAGCATGTCAGAGTCCATGAGGAAAGGCATCATCACCCTCATCTACAAGCAGAAGGGGGAAAGGGAAGAAATTCGAAATTGGCGACCCATTTCACTGTTGAATGTGGATTACAAAATTCTAGCCAAGGTCATCGCCAATCGGGTCAGGTCTGCTCTGGAGTCGGTGATCCACCCTGACCAGACCTGTGCTGTACCCGGCAGGAAGATCTCTGATAGCCTCACGCTACTCGGGGATACGATTGCCTACGTGCAGGACAGGAGGGTGGACACTTGCCTCATCAGCCTTGACCAGGAGAAGGCTTTTACAGAATATCGCACACCTACATAATGGATGTGCTCTCCAAAATGGGGTTTGGGGAGGGAATTCGCAATTGGATCAAACTGCTATACACAAACATCTATAGCGCAGTCTCAATCAATGGGTGGGAACCAGAAAAGTTCCAGATCAAATCCGGAGTCAGGCAGGGCTACCCTCCCTCCTCTGCCCTTTTTGTGTGCTGCATAGAACCTTTTGCCGAGTCCATCAGGAAGGATCCGGGTATAAGAGGAGTGACGATCCCAGGCAGTGGAGGCATGCAAGTCAAGGCCTCCCTGTACATGGACGACGTTGCCGTCTTCTGCTCGGATCCTGCGTCTGTTCGCAGGCTCTTGACCACCTGCGACCAGTTTGAACTGGCCTCGGGAGCCAAGGTAAACCGTGGCAAGAGCGAGGCCATGTTCTTTGGGAACTGGGCCGACCGGTCCTTTGTCCCCTTCACTGTCAGGTCAGATTACCTGAAGGTGCTGGGGATATGGTTCGGAGCTGCTGGGGCGTGCACCAAAACCTGGGAGGAGCGCTTAGCAAAGGCAAGGCAGAAGCTGGGCTGGTGGGAGCAACGCTCCCTCTCCATTGCGGGCAAAACCCTGGTCATCAGGTGTGAGGTACTCTCGGTGCTACTGCACGTGGCGAAGGTCTGGCCCATAACCCGACCCTACGCTGCAGCAGTCACCCGAGCCATCTTCAAATTCATCTGGAGATCCAAGATGGACCGTGTCCGAAGGGACACCATGTACAAACCTCTGGAGAAGGGAGGGCGGAACGTACCCAACGCCTCCCTCATCCTGTTGGCCACCTTTGTGTCCAGCTGCATCAAGCTGTGCGTGGACCCCCAGTATGCAAACACCAAGTGTCACTACATACTGAGGTTCTACCTGTCCCCGGTGTTACGAAGGATGGGCCTGGCCTCATTGCCGCGGAACGCTCCAAGTAGTTGGACCGTACCGTACCACCTGTCCTTCGTGGAAAAGTTTTTGAAGAAAAACACCTTTGACCACAAGGCAATGAAGCAGTGGTCAGCACGTAATGTCCTCGAGGCCCTCAGGGAAAAGGAGACCGTGGAGGACGTTGGATGGTTCCCTGAGCAGACTGCCAGAGTCATCTGGCAGAACGCCTCATCACCAGAACTTTCAAACAAGCACCAAGACCTAGCTTGGCTGGTGGTGAGAAGGGCCCTCCCTGTCAGATTCTTCATGCACACCCGAAGGCTCTGCGCCAATGCACGCTGCCCTCGGAGTGGCTGTGGGGGAAATGAGACGGTCACGCACCTCCTTGTGGAATGTGCCTTTGCAAAGAAGGTCTGGAGAGAGATGCAATGGTATTTGTCAAGGTTTATCCTGAACAGATCTGTGACACAGGACTCTGTGCTCTACGGACTGTCTCCAGGGACACACACCGAGACAAATATCAACTGCTGCTGGAAGGTCATCAACTCGGTGAATTACGCTCTTTGGTCTGCCCGAAACTTGCTGATCTTCCAGTGCAAAGAATTGTCCTCGACCGAGTGTTGCAGACTGGCACATTCCAAGGTCCAGGACTACGTGCTAAGGGACGCACTCAAGCTTGGGGCAGCTGCCGCCAAGGCGCAATGGGGAAAGACCACTGTGTAAGGTCTTTCCAGCAAATGTACACCGAGGGGCGGGTAACAGTGTAAACCCCCTTTGGTCTGGGCCACCAACACTCCAATGTATAAAACAACCATTACAATGTAAATATTTAAGAAGGAATTGTAATGTAAAGAGTGATAAGTGTATGATAATATCAAAATTGAATGAAAGAACGTCAAGGCAAGGTGTAATTCTGCCGGAAATGTACAGTCAAGACAATTTGAAATGTTTCTGTCATGCTTATGATAAATTTTATGAATAAAGTATATTTTTTGGAAAAAAAAAAAAAACTGGTCCTCAGGGGTACGATCACCTATGTGCAGGACAGGAGGGTGGACACCTGCCTCATCAGCCTTGACCAGGAGAAGGCTTTTGACAGAATATCGCACACCTACATAATGGATGTGCTCTCCAAAATGGGGTTTGGGGAGGGAATTCGCAATTGGATCAAACTGCTCTACACAAACATCTATAGCGCAGTCTCAATCAGTGGGTGGGAATCAGAAAAGGTCCAGATCAAATCCGGAGTCAGGCAGGGCTACCCTCCCTCCTCTGCCCTTTTTGTGTGCTGCATAGAACCTTTTGCCGAGTCCATCAGGAAGGATCCGGGTATAAGAGGAATGACGATCCCAGGCAGTGGAGGCATGCAAGTCAAGGCCTCACTGTACATGGACGACGTTGCCGTCTTCTGCTCTGATCCTGCGTCTGTGCGCAGGCTCTTGACCACCTGCGACCAGTTTGAACTGGCCTCGGGAGCCAAGGTAAACCGTGGCAAGAGCGAGGCCATGTTCTATGGGAACTGGGCCGACCGGTCCTTTGTCCCCTTCACTGTCAGGTCAGATTACCTGAAGGTGCTGGGGATATGGTTCGGAACTGCTGGGGCGTGCACCAAAATCTGGGAGGAGCGCATAGCAAAGGCAAGGCAGAAACTGGGCTGGTGGGAGCAACGCTCCCTCTCCATTGCGGGCAAAACCCTGGTCATCAGGTGTGAGGTACTCTCGGTGCTACTGCACGTGGCGAAGGTCTGGCCCATAACCCGACCCTACGCTGCAGCAGTCACCCGGGCCATCTTCAAATTCATCTGGAGATCCAAGATGGACCGTGTCCGAAGGGATACCATGTACAAACCTCTGGAGAAGGGAGGGCGGAACGTACCCAACGCCTCCCTCATCCTGTTGGCCACCTTTGTGTCCAGCTGCATCAAGCTGTGTGTGGACCCCCAGTATGCAAACACCAAGTGTCACTACATACTGAGGTTCTACCTGTCCCCGGTGTTACGAAGGATGGGCCTGGCCTCATTGCCGCGGAACGCTCCAAGTAGTTGGACCGTACCGTACCACCTGTCCTTCGTGGAAAAGTTTTTGAAGAAAAACATCTTTGACCACAAGGCAATGAAGCAGTGGTCAGCACGTAATGTCCTCGAGGCCCTCAGGGAAAAGGAGACCGTGGAGGACGTTGGATGGTTCCCTGAGCAGACTGCCAGAGTCATCTGGCAAAACGCCTCATCACCAGAACTTTCAAACAAGCACCAAGACCTAGCTTGACTGGTGGTGAGAAGGGCCCTCCCTGTCAGATTCTTCATGCACACCCGAAGGCTCTGCGCCAATGCATGCTGCCCTCGGAGTGGCTGTGGGGGAAATGAGACGGTCACACACCTCCTTGTGGAATGTGCCTTTGCAAAGAAGGTCTGGAGAGAGATGCAGTGGTATTTGTCAAGGTTTATCCCGAACAGATCTGTGACACAGGACTCTGTGCTCTACGGACTGTTTCCAGGGGGACACACCGAGACAAATATCAACTGCTGCTGGAAGGTCATCAACTCGGTGAAAGATGCTCTTTGGTCTGCCCGAAACTTGCTGATCTTCCAGTGCAAAGAATTGTCCTCGACCGAGTGTTGCAGACTGGCACATTCCAAGGTCCAGGACTACGTGCTGAGGGACGCACTCAAGCTTGGGGCAGCTGCCGCTAAGGCGCAATGGGGAAAGACCACTGTGTAAGGTTTTTCCAGTAAATGTACACCGAGGGTCGGGTAACAGTGTAAAGCCCCCTCGGTCTGGGCCACCAACACTCAAATGTATAAAAATAAACATGACAATGTAAATATTTAAGAAGGAATTGAAACATAAAGAGCGATATGTGTATAACATTATCAAAATTGAATCGAAGAAAGTCAAGGCAATGTGTAACTCTGCCGGAAATGTACAGTCAAGACAATTTGAAATGTTCTGTAATGCTTATGATAAATTTTATGAATAAAGTATATTTTTTTGGAAAAAAAAACTGGTCCCCACCAGACGGAACGGCACACATGGGGGTCTCCCAGGGGATCAGAGGGCCATGACTGCATGCCCTTTGGGCAGGGTAGTGCCACTTAGGTACTCTGGCAGTGCCAGCCTGGCACTGCCAAGGTTCCCAGGTGGCACTGCCAAGGTGGCAAGCTGGTATTTTGAGTGCGCAAAATCAGGCTGGGGTTTCTTGGCATGGGTGTTTGGGGGTGCAGGGCAGGGGGGGTGGAACTCTCAAATATTGCGTTCGGGCTGGCGGGGAGGGGGGTTCTTTGCTGGACCTCCCGATCTCTCGCTACAACGGGGGGTTCCGGCGAGCAGAACTCCCCATTGTAAAATGTGCGACCTCGGCCATGCGTTCCTCATTCCGGCCCCTTATTCAAAGCGAGTTGCGTTGAATAGCCACGTGTTTCTCGGATGTGTTTGGAGGATGTGTCATCATTCGGAGAATGAACTTGGCACTGTATTGTAGAGTCGGCGTGTTGCATTTCTGATTAATTGACTTGGTAAGTAGTAAAGCAAAGCAATTCATTGAGACACTGGGTGTAAATGTTCAACATTGCATCTTACTGGCTGCTCTGCAATCAGGGACTCATTTGCTTGCCATCTTGATACAGCTCATGGTTGAAATTACACATTGTAAATAATGATGTTTGGGCAGCATTGCAGCACAGCGGTTAGCACTGCTGCCTATGGCGCTGAGGACCCAGGTTTGATCCAGGCCCCGGGGCCCTGTCTGTGTGGAGTTTTCACATTCTCACAGTGTCTGCGTGGGTTTCACTCCCACAACCCAGAGATGTGCAGGTTAGTTGAATTGGCCACGCTAAATTGCCCCTTAATTGGAAAAAATAATTGGGTACTCTTATATTTATTTTTAAAAAGTAAATGGTGACATTGCACCATAATTTTATGTGCCAGCTCAGCTGTAGTTTGTTGTGCTCCATTGCAGGAAGATCAAGATTTCAACATGTGATTCAGGTACTCCATTCAGTGTCGCACAGAAGACCACTTTGTAGTGTGCACTGTTTATTAGATGATGCATGAAATTAATTCAATTCATCTTCAAGATTGAGCCATTCGGGTTAAAGCTGCACATTGAAAGTGAGCAGGGAGTGCTCCTGGAGAGCAGCAGTTACTCCCATGAATAATAGCACCCAAAACCAAAGCTGAGAATTCCACTCCGTGCAGAGCTTGGCTTGTATAACAAATTGGCGACTGGATTCTTCTTCATTAGCTGTGCACTCTCTGAGACCTCTATGACCAAAATTGAGAGATGTTGCAAGTCTCTTGTGCATTTCTTTTACCACACATTCCCTCCAGTAATGCCTCATCTGCAAAAATTATTTAAAAGGTTTCTCTCATGATGGATTGACTGCTAGAATATTATTCACCGATTCAACCAGCTCCCTTTTCCACCAGTGTAAAAGGACAATTTGAATTTTTTGTTTACATTGGTCCCCTGAACCGTGTGGAGAGGCAGCAGGAAAGTCATGGGTCAAAGGCCGCAATGTATTTTTCAGGTGTATAATGACTTGAGTGTTGTACTTTTTAGAATCCGTCCCATTTAACCACTGACATCACTCATTTTCAGGTCGTAAGAAGCTTCACTCTGCAGCTGTGTGTATTTAGTGCTGTTTGGTATGTGAAATATTTTTCTCGGAGGATTTCTGTCTTCATTTTCCCCCTCATCCTGAATACGATGGTCAGGATGTAAATTTGCAGCCATTACAAAGCTTGATAGCTTGATACAGAAATAGATAACTAATTTTATTTCTGATTGCCAATTATGTGCTCAAAAGGAAGGATTTGCCAGGCTAGCAAGAGAGTAGCACTAGCTCTTTCAAAGACCCGAGATGGGCTGAATGGTCTCCTTCGGTGCTGGTGATTTTTGTATGAGAGCCTAAGCTGCAATGTGGAACACCTTGATCCTGTCTA
Organism: Scyliorhinus torazame; assembly: GCF_047496885.1. Lineage (NCBI taxonomy): Eukaryota > Metazoa > Chordata > Chondrichthyes > Carcharhiniformes > Scyliorhinidae > Scyliorhinus > Scyliorhinus torazame. Next base: position 179,454,942 of record NC_092714.1, read on the forward strand.
CGTTTAAACCACACGTATATGGATACTACCACTGGCGACTGACCAGGAGGAAGCCTATTAGCAGATCCTTCCCTTTCATAGCCGGGGACCTGAAATCAATTGTAGCATTCTGCCAGAGATCAGCTAACTCTCTGTAGATGTGGAGAATGAAATCTGGATCTTCTGATCTATGTAGTTAAGTTACAATTTTTATTTATTCGTTTATTCAGGGGCTATGGGTGTGGCTGCCTAGGCCAGCATTTATTGCCCATCCCTAATTGCCCTTCAAAAGATGGTGATGAGCTGCCGCCTTGAACCACTGCAGATCATGTCGTGTAGGTGCACCTGCAATGCTGTTAGGGATTTCCAGGATGTTGATCCAGTGACACTGAAGGAGCGGCAATATATTTCCAAGTGTGTGGCTCGGAGAGGTACTTACAGGTGGCGGTGATCCTAGTTATCTACTGCCCTTGGCCTTCTAGGTGGTAGAGGTTATGGGTTTGAAAGGCGCTGTTGAAAGTACTAATTCGAAACTATTTGTTTTAAGTAGGTTATTAATTTTAAATTGTTCTGCTCATAGGTTTAACGTCTGGTGTATCAGGGCACTGATCCATTCCGTTGAACGGTTAAGAGGGCAAGAGCTGGACCATTTGGCACAATGCCACCCCCATCAGATATCGTAAAAGTGGCGATCGAATGGCCAGGAGCCAATGCCCAGTTGATTGAAATAGACCAGGTGAGTGTCCGTGAGTCTGAGGATCCCAAGGAGTTGATCAGAGATCATGGGCGCGATTCTCCACTCCCACGCCGGTTGGGAGAATCGCCTGGGCCGCCGAAATTTCGGGGGACACCGGTCCGATGCCCTCCCGCGATTTTCCCAAGCGGCGGGAACAGGCCGGTCGTGTTTCGCAGGCCGGAGATACCCAAAATGGTGATTCTCCGGCACCCCCGCGATTCTGAGGCCCGGATGGGCCGAGCGGCCAGGCCAAAACGGCGGGTTCCCCCCGGCGCCGTCCACACTTGGTCGCTACAGTCGTGGGCGGTGAGTGAACGCTGGGGGGGGGGCGGCCTGTGGGGGGGGCGAGGGGGGATCCTGCACCAGGGGGTACCTTGAATGTGGGGTGGCCCGCGATCGGTGCCCACCGATCGTCGGGCCGTCCTCTCTGAAGGAGGACCTCCTTCCTTCCGCGGCCCCGCAAGATCCGTCCCCCATCTTCTTGCGGGGCGGATTTGGACAGGACGGCAACCACGCATGCGCGGGTTGGCGCCGGCCAACCCGCGCATGCGCGGATGACGTCCGTTATGCGGCGCCGGCCGCGTCATCTATTCGACGCCGCTTTTACGCGGGCGACAAGGCCTGGCGCGGGTAGATGACGCGGCTCCGATACTGGCCCATTGTCAGGGCCTGAATCGGTCGGGACCGGGGCCGTTCCGCGCCGTCGTGAACCTCGACGGCGTTCACGATGGCGCGGCCACTTCGGCGTGGGGGTGGAGAATCGCGCCCCCTTAGTCTGATGATTTGCACTCTGTGGGATTAACCAGGTTAGTTATTAAAAAGTGATTCACTGAAATAGGAGGGTTGAGAGTGATTGAGTGAGAGATGAGGAGGAACTGGGGGCTTTGAATTTTCCCACTTCTCTTTTCCCCATGCCTCCCCCCCCATTGCACAGAGGTATGAAGAGTACGTGTTAGATTAAAAGGAAATGGAGTGTCATTGGGTGGTGAGGGGTTAGCATTGGACAGAGTTATGGCAGGAAATGAGTAGTTTGTAATATGAGGCAGACTGAGCTTGTGCCCTGAAACACAGAGTGACTTTTTAGTCCTATGTGTACTGGCAAGGCCAGCGTTTGTTACTCGCCCCTAATTGTCCTTGAGAAGGTAACTGCGGGGCAGCATGGTGGCGCAGTGGGTTAGCCCTGCAGCCTGATGGCGCCGAGGTCCCAGGTTTGAATCCCGGCTCTGGGTAACTGTCCGTGTGGAGTTTGCACATTCTCCCCGTGTTTGGGTGGGTTTCGCCCCCACAACCCAAAAGATGTGCAGGTTAGGTGGATTGGCCACGCTAAATTGCTCCAAAATTAGAAAACATTAATTGGGTACTCTAAATTTATTTAAAAAAGAGAAGGTAACCGCTATAGTCCCTGAGGTGCAGGTACACTCACTGTGCTGTTAGGAAGGGAGTTCCAAGATTTTGACCCAGCGACAGTGAAGGAATGGTGATATGATACCAAGTCAGGAACGTGTGTGGCTTGGAAGAGAACTCGCAGAGGGTGATGTTCCCATGAGGTCTCCTGCTCTTCACCATCTAGGTGTTGAATCACATTGGATTGGAAGGTGCCATCAAAGGACCATTGATGAGTTGCTCTGTGTATCTTGTAGACTGCACATGGCTGCCACTGTGCGTCAGTGGTGGGGAGAGTGATTGTTTAAAGTGGTAGTCGGAGTCCCAATCAAGTGGCTGCTTTGTCCTGGATGGTGTCGAGGAGTCGTTGGAGATTCACTCATCCAGGCAAGTGCAGAGTACTCCATCTCACTCCTGACTTGTGCCTTGTAGATGGTGGACAGGTTGACGCTCTGCCGAGGCAGTGTGGTATTGCAGGGGCTGGTTTAGCACAGTGGGCTAAATAGCTGGTTTGCAATGCAGAACAATGCCAGCAGCATGCATTCAATTCCCGTACCGGCCTCCCTGAACAGGCGCCGGAATGTGGCGACTTGGGGCTTTTCACAGTAACTTCATTGAAGCCTACTTGTGACAAGCGATTATTATTACTAAGATGCTACGTGACACACTGCACGTGCAGCTACGAAACTGGCTGCTGATTCAGCTTGGGAGTTGGACGTTTGACGTTGGTTTAAAACATGTGTGGAGAGGCAGCTGGCTCTCTGAAGTCTCACATCACTACAGGCAGCATGTATGCCAGCTGCTACCTGTTAGTGAGATTTATTTTTCATGCGCATTGAGCTTAAACTCCTTGGTTGGATTCCACCTAATCAGAATATCAACCCTTCGGCAGTAAACTCTTCAATAAGACAGTACATGGGTTTTCTGTTCTTGATTGCTGTTAGTTTACCCCTGCTGAACAGTGCTTGTGGATTTTAAGGGAGGACAGACTCTTGCTTGACATTGATGCCCCCAATATTCCTTCAAATCATTACCTCTTGTGCATCACCCACTTTCTTTTGCTGCAGTCATGCTTTCAGCTGCCTAGACCCAAGCACTGCAGTTCCCTCCCTAAACCTCTCTCCTTTTTCCACCTCCCTCTTCCCTCATTTTAAGGTACTCCTTGAAACATACATTTGAGCAAGCCTTTGATCACATGACCTTATGTTTCCATTTTCTTGGTGTCAAATTTTGACTGGTAATGTTCCTGTGAAATGCCATGGGATGTTTTACTACATTGTTGCTGACCCTTGTTGTCCAGGCACATTCGTTAAGTACGGCACCTTTAGGAGGTGGAATGGCTCAGTGAGTAGCTATCCTGCATCTGAGAAGAAGACCTTGGGTTCATGTCCCACTCCAGGACTTTATGGCTACGAAAGAGCCCAGCCATTTGTGCAGGCAAATCGGTGACTATCCGTGCAGGTTGCCAGCCCAGGTAAATGACGAGTATTCGTGTCAGGAAGGGCATCCAGCTGTGAAGCGACCCCTCAAATCCAAACTCGATGGCTAATGTGAAGCACTGCTTTGAGTTTGTTCATGGGAAAAGTCAAAAAGAGGAGCCGATCAACTTCAATTGATTGTCGTTGCTCTGCTTGGTGGGGGGGGGGGGGGGGGTTGGGATTTGGATGAGCACTTAAAATGCCATAGCATACAAGGCTACAGAGCAAATGCTGGAAAGTGGGATTAGAATAGATAGGTGCTTGATGGCCACACAATGGGACTCTTATGAATCTATGATGGCCAGCTCCTGTGAAACTACTGAAGCTGAGAGGAGGGAAGAGACTGGAACACCCTCCCCTACCCCCAGAGTATCAGCAGGACACTCCAAAACTGAAGAAATTCAATTACACTCCTTAATTTAGCCCTCAAATGTAACAGTGATCATTGAACTTGCTGCATTAAATATTTAAATAACATATAGCAAAAAGACAGTGGCCACCAGGGTTACTGTGTACACTCTCCTGTGGTGAGGTAACTGCACCATGGCTCTCAATGAAGTTGTTTTCCTTCCAGTATTTCTATAAAATGGCTCTTGCGATAAGCTCTATTTGCAGCCTGCCCACTCTACATACTTTGTCAGCTGAACTGCGGTCCTGTGTCTCTTTTTGAGTTGCTTTGAATTCACAGGCCCTTGTCACACTGTAAGCCAAGATTGAATACCACCACATTGTTCCTTTTTACATGAGGCATGCAAGTGTAATTGGGATGAGGATTATCTCAAAGAAAGGTGGTTTGAACAGAATCAGGAACTCACTGTGAGATTTGGGGCACACATCTGGATTCTAGTGACTCTCCCATGTAACAAGTGTAAGAATATAATTTTATCAATCACATCCTCATGGATTTATTTGTTTTTTTCAAAATTCAAGTTGGGCAGAACACTAGATGGTGCCCCTTCGATCACACCAATCTTGTCTCCTCCCGGCAGAATTACAAGTGCCGTACCCTTCCATCCAACCTCGCCCACTCAAGGGGCTTCAGCTTCCCCGCTTATCTGAAGCCATTGCCTCCTTTTTTGATGCTGCTGCCTTTCCCTTGAGGAACATGAGCCATTTGCCTCATCCAGCCCACAACCAGATATCCATCAATAATTATACTTTGCACATCTTGCCTCTAATTCATTTCACAGTAACTTCATCGCAGTGTTAATGTAAGCCTACTTATGACGATAATAAAGATTATTATTATTTAATCACCTGCTTTGAAGAACAATAAATTCTTTCCCCTGAAAATAATGTCTCTATAATTCTAAATCCTCTCATGGTCCTCCAAGGCGCTAATTAATTCTGAACTGATCGCCTTTCTGCGAATCTCTTCCGCCTGCCCATCCCGCTGAGAGTTGGGGAGGAAATTTTCAGATGTTTAAGGCTTGTCCTTGCACAACTTGGAGTATTTTGAAAGGAAGTCGTGATGGAGTAGAGAGAGACAAGAGAGAGACCTGGAGTATTGGAGACTTGCATATTGTGGGTCTCACAAGCCACCACCCATCTCCAGTTACATTTCTTTCACTCAGCAACAACATCTTTTACTGTAGAATCATGGAATCCCTACAGTGTAGAGGGAGGCCATTCAGCTCATTGAATCTGCACCGACCCTTCGAATGAGCACCCTATCCATTTACACTTCCCCCATCAATCCTGCCCTATCACCCGTAACCCCACCTGTCCTGCATATCCCTGGACACTAAGGGGCAATTTAGCATGGCCAATCCAGCTAACCTGCATATCTTTAGACAGTTGGAGGAATGAGGAGCACACAGAGGAAACCCACGCAGACACAGGGAGAAAGTGCAAACTCCACACAGACCGTCACCCAAAGCCAGAGTTGAACCCGGGTCCCTGGCGTTGTGAGGCAGCAGTGCTAATCACCGTGCCGTTGGGACTTAGCGTAAACTGGGAATTTAGCAATTGTTAGATTGAAAAAAGACCAAAGGCCCATTGAGTTTATCTTCTGTCATCCTGGGATACAATGCCATGATTGGTCAACAACCCCTTTCTATCAGTCACTTACTTAACAATTCGCCTACAACAGACCCAGAAAGAAAAAACAATTCAGACCAGTATTCTTATTTCCCCGTTTTGCTGTTTTTTTGCTGGACTCTGACATGTCGCAATGGAAACTGCATTGGTGGAGAGCTATAGCAACCATGGGCAGAATCCTGTCGTGGTGTTGGGGGGTCTTTCTAGCCCTGGCAGGAAAGTCAGTGAGTGACCCGTGCTGACCCCTCTTCACGAAGGTCCGTCAAGCCACACACTAATCAGACCGTGGCGAGGCTACCAGCAGGCTTTCCCCACGACAGAATTTTACGCTCTCCCACTGGTGGTTGTTGGCAGTGTTGGGGTGGGGGGTGTAAAGATGGTGGCTGTAAAATTACTTGGACAGCCTTCCCGCTGGGCTCCAGCCCGGCCCGGCCGCTCTACAATTTTGTGCTGGGGCGGGCGAGTCTTAAGCCAACCTGAACCCAATTATTGACCACTTAAAGGCATTTCCCGGCCAGCTTAATTTTCAGGCTTGCAGGAGGAGCTCTGGGATAGGAGAGAAGCCCAAAAAGTGAGCCTGTTCAGGCCTTGGGTAGGGCCGGGCACCTCCTTCAGCATCCTCTCTTTATCATCAGGCCCCACCCCCTCCCCATAAGGTCAGGCCCCTGATTGTCCTCCCTCCCATCGTCCGGGTCTTACTTCCCGAATCTGCCCTCAAGCCCCAAAACATCCCTGATCCTGGACTCCTGAGATTTAGGCTCTGGGGACTGCTTGGAGTCTGAGTCCTCTACGGCCTACAGAGCTGCAGGCCGATCAGGTTGACTGACAGCTCTCTGAGGTGGGGCTTCATCTTAGTGAAGGGCAGAAGTCCCACCTTCAGCCAATTAACGCTTGTTGGAGCATTAAATGGCTACTCGGCAGGCAGTATCGACAGAATGTGTACTCCACCAACTCCACAGATGACTGAAAGGGAAACCAAGCCATCCTAAATATCCTGGCTCCAGAATCGAGATCCCAGGAATGGAAGTCCAGCCCGGTGAGAGCTGCCTTTCGGAGGTTATAGTTCTTACGAATAATGTTTGGGGGGAGGGGGGTTTCACAGACTGGGGTGGGTTGCAGGCAGAGGTCGTCATTGGGTATCAAGAGTGAATGTGGGGGCCAATAAAAAGATTTTTTTAAAGAGTGAATGTGGTGGAGTCCCCTCTTCCAACAGGGGCAGCACGGTAGCATAGTGGTTAGCACAGTTGTTTCACAGCTCCAGGGTCCCAGGTTTGATTCCTGGCTTGGGTCACTGTCTGTGCGGAGACTGCATGTTCTCCCCGTGTCTGCGTGGGTTTCCTCAGGGTGCTCCGGTTTCCTCCCACAGTCCAAAGATGTGCAGGTTAGGTGGATTGGCCATGCTAAATTGCCCTTAGTGTCCAAACAAGGTGGAGTTACTGGGTTACAGGGATGGGGTGGAGGTGTGGGCTTAGTTGGGGATGCTCTTTCCAGGGGCTGGTGCAGACTTGTTGGGCCAAATGGCCGCCTCTTGCACTGTAAATGCTATGATTCTATGATGTTTCAAAAGTCACTGGAGTCAGGGAAAGTACCAGAGGATTGGAAAATTGCTGTTGTAACCCCCCTGTTCAAGAAGGGAACAAGGAAAAAGATGGAAAATTATAGGCCAATTAGCCTAACCTCAGTTGTTGGCAAGATTCTAGAATCCATTGTTAAGGATGAGATTTCTAAATTCTGGCAGAAGGGCTTCTGCAGGGATTGAGGAAGTGAGCAGCCATCTTTGTTCACCAGGACACAACCAGCGCCCTCGGCAGGGGTGGGCTGCTATGGGAGGGTGGGGGGAGGGAGGTGCTGGGTGGGCAACCGATGGGGCAACTGTTTGTTGCACCACCACGCCAACCCCTGGATCGTGTGTACCCATTCTGGGGACAACACTTGTCCCTGCCCGTCTGGCCCACCGACCACCCATAACTCTCACCGACTGCCGAGGCCTCTGGTTGTGTCCTGGTTCGTCACCCCTCACTCCCATTTCCCACCCTCCCATGGTATGTGTCACATCACTCCAGGGTGCTGGGGATTGTGTCGGCACCATCAGTGGGTCACCACAGGCAGGGGGGGTGATGAAACCCGCAGAGAGCTGAGCGCCAGTGGTCCTCAATCTATGCCATGCTCTGGCCCCTGCCTGTCTACTGAGTGCTCGCCCACACCCATCACCTGTGCGTGGTGTACCTAGGGAGGGGGGTTCATGAGGGATGGGCCAAAGGTTCTGAGGTCAGCCCGCATAGCCGATGAAAGAGGCATCATACTGGTTGTGCTCAAGGTTGTTTATTGTGTTTTACAATTCCCCACTCTCCCGGTGGTGCCGCCCCCCCCCCCCCCCCCCCCCCAACCCTCCCTGTGTGCTCTCAGTGATCCTCAATGTGCTTTGCCTTCCTAGCACTACTGCTATGTCTAGATTGTGTCCCCAGGATGCACATCTGAGGTGGAGGCAGCCAGCTGATTACCATTCCCCGTGGTCTTCGATGCCCCTGGTGGGCGACTTCTGGGGCCGGAGGGCCTGGCTCATTTATCAGCGGTACGTGCACAGCCGTGCTGCCCTGTCCTGTGTGCTGACTGTGAAATGTGGCCTCACCTGAGGGATAGAACTCAGGGGAGCTGGTGGCCACCGTCGCCACGCCCATGAGACAGGCCTGGGTTGGCACCCAGTGCCCCTCCTCCCACTCGTGCCCATAGGGCCCTGGGGTTCAGCTTGGGACGGACAGGCAGCAGGTTCGAGTCCCAACTGCCCCTCCCTGCATCATCTGGCTCTGGCGGCTCCCCATGATCTGCACCATCGTTTTAACGCCCTCGGCGATGCTCCCCAATGACTTGAGCCGTACCCATCTGAGAGTGGGACATGTCCCGCAGAACCCCCTCAAGTTCAGCCTGATACTGGGTCACAGCCCCCAGTGAGACGAACGTTCTGTCAAGACACTCCACCATGGCTGTCACCGACTGTGCGACACCTTGGACACCACCTCTAATGATGCCAACGTCGTGCACCAGGCTCCACTGTGGCCACCACGCGAGCAGTGTTGGCCTCGGTGCCACGCATTGCCGGCAACATCTCCTGTGCCTGTAGCCTCTGGCACTGAGTGCTGAATTTGGTGCATTTGAGTGCGACAGTGAGAGTTTGGTGACCGAGGGAGTATAAGGCTTCATTTTTATCTAAAGTTTGGTCTTTCTTTTATTTAGTTAATTAACTTAAAAGTTGCTGTTTGGTTTAGAAGAAGGTGAATTTTCAATAAGCTTTAAACAAAGGTTCTACTTGTAGGTACTTGCAGCTGGAGCTTGTTAATTAGTTAATTAGATTAGACCAGTTTTCAGAGGCTAGATTCACAGGATAAAAGTGATCCACCTACAGTGCAGACTTTGAGTGCTGAATTTGGTGCATTTGAGTGCGATAGTGAGAGTTTGGTGACCGAGGGAGTTAGGTGAGGAGGGAGTAAGGTGCTCCTTTCATTTTGTTTCCGACATTTCCGCAAAGAGTGCGAAGAGAGCCAGGAGTTTACAGAAAGTGTAGCTGACTGGGAGCAGGGTCGGAGGGCGGAGATCTAGTTAGTCCACAGGGCAGCTATATTCTGTCAGGTAAGAAGGGATGGAGGCTAGGCCAGTTGCATGCTCCTCCTGTATGTGGATGGTGAGGGATACCACCGGTGTCCCCACTGACTATACCTGCGGGAAGTGCACCCAACTTCAGCTCCTCAAAGACCGTGTTAGGGAACTGGAGCTGAAGCTGGATGAACTTCGGATCATCCGGGAGGCAGAGGGGGTGATTGAGAAGAGTTACAAGGAGGTAACCACACCCAAGGTACAGGACAAGAATAGCTGGGTTACAGTCAGGGGGAAAAAAACAAGCAGGCAGAAAGTGCAGGGATCCCTCGTGGCCGTTCCCCTTCAAAACAAGTATACCGTTTTGGATGCTGTTGGGGGGGATGACCTACCGGGGGAAGGCCCTAGCGGCCAGGTCTCTGGCACTGAGTCTGGCTCTGGGGCTCAGAAGGGAAGGGGGGAGAATAGAAAAGCAATAGTAGTAGGAGATTCAATGGTTAGGGGAATAGATAGGAGATTCTGTGGTCGCGAGCGAGACTCCCGGAAGGTATGTTGCCTCCCGGGTGCCAGGGCCAGGGATGTCTCGGATCGTGTCTTCAGGATCCTTAAGGGGGAGGGTGAGCAGCCAGAAGTCGTGGTGCACATTGGTACCAACGACATAGGTAGGAAAAGGGGTGTGGAGGTAATAAACAAGTTGAGGGAGTTAGGCTGGAAGTTAAAAGCCAGGACAGACAGAGTTGTCATCTCTGGTTTGTTGCCGGTGCCACGTGATAGCGAGGCTAGGAATAGGGAGAGAGTGCAGTTGAACACGTGGCTGCAGGAATGGTGTCGGAGGGAGGGCTTCAGGTATTTGGATAATTGGAGCGCATTCTGGGGAAGGTGGGACCTGTACAAGCAGGACGGGTTGCATCTGAACCAGAGGGGCACCAATATCCTGGGAGGGAGGTTTTCTAGTACTCTTCGGGAGGGTTTAAACTAATTTGGCAGGGGAATGGGAACCGGATTTGTAGTCCAGCAACTAAGGTAGCCGATATTCAGGACGCCAAAGCGTGTAATGAGGCAGTGGGGAAGGGAACACTGACAAAGGAGAGTACTTGCAGGCACGGAGAGGGGTTGAAGTGTGTATACTTCAACGCAAGAAGCATCAGGAATAAGGTGGGTGAACTTAAGGCATGGATCGGTACTTGGGACTACGATGTGGTGGCCATCACGGAAACTTGTATAGAAGAGGGGCAGAAATGGTTGTTGGAGGTCCCTGGTTATAGATGTTTCAGTAAGATTAGGGAGGGTGGTAAAAGAGGTGGGGGGGTGGCATTATTAATTAGAGATAGTATAACAGCTGCAGAAAGGCAGTTCAAGGAGTATCAGCCTACTGAGGTAGTATGGGTCGAAGTCAGAAATAGGAAAGGAGCAGTCACCTTGTTAGGAGTTTTCTATAGGCCCCCCAATAGTAGCAGAGATGTGGAGGAACAGATTGGGAAACAGATTTTGGAAAGGTGCAGAAGTCATAGGGTAGTAGTCATGGGCGACTTTAACTTCCCAAATATTGAGTGGAAACTCTTTAGATCAAATAGTTTGGATGGGGTAGTGTTTGTGCAGTGTGTCCAGGAAGCTTTTCTAACGCAGTATGTAGATTGTCCGACCAGAGGAGGGGCAATATTGGATTTAGTACTGGGTAATGAGCCAGGGCAAGTGATAGATTTGTTAGTGGGGGAGCATTTTGGAGATAGTGACCACAATTCTGTGACTTTCACTTTAGTAATGGAGAGGGATAGGTACGTGCAACAGGGCAAGGTTTACAATTGGGGGAAGGGTAAATACGATGTTGTCAGACAAGAATTGAAGTGCATAAGTTGGGAACATAGGCTGGCAGGGAAGGACACAAGCGAAATGTGGAACTTGTTCAAGGAACAGGTGCTACGTGTCCTTGATATGTATGTCCCTGTCAGGCAGGGAAGAGATGGTCAAGTGAGGGAACCATGGTTGACAAGAGAGGTTGAATGTCTTGTTAAGAGGAAAAAGGTGACTTATGTAAGGCTGAGGAAACAAGGTTCAGACAGGGCATTGGAGGGATACAAGATAGCCAGGAAGGAACTGAAGAAAGGGATTAGGAGAGCTAAGAGAGGGCATGAACAATCTTTGGCGGGTAGGATCAAGGAAAACCCCAAGGCCTTTTACACATATGTGAGAAATATGAGACTGACTAGAGCGAGGGTAGGTCCGATCAAGGACAGTAGCGGGAGATTGTGTATTGAGTCTGAAGAGATAAGAGAGGTCTTGAGTGAGTACTTTTCTTCTGTATTTACAAATGAGAGGGGCGATATTGTTGGAGAGGACAGTGTGAAACAGATTGGTAAGCTCGAGGAAATACTTGTTAGGAAGGAAGATGTATTGGGCATTTTGAAAAACTTGAGGATAGCCAAGTCCCCCGGGCCTGACGGGATATATCCAAGGATTCTATGGGAAGCAAGAGATGAAATTGCAGAGCCGTTGGCAATGATCTTTTCGTCCTCACTGTCAACAGGGGTGGTACCAGGGGATTGGAGAGTGGCGAATGTCGTGCCCCTGTTCAAAAAAGGGACTAGGGATAACCCTGGGAATTACAGGCCAGTTAGTCTTACTTCGGTGGTAGGCAAAGTAATGGAAAGGGTACTGAAGGATAGGATTTCTGAGCATCTGGAAAGACACTGCTTGATTAGGGATAGTCAGCACGGATTTGTGAGGGGTAGGTCTTGCCTTACAAATCTTATTGAATTCTTTGAGGAGGTGACCAAACATGTGGATGAAGGTAAAGCAGTGGATGTAGTGTACATGGATTTTAGTAAGGCATTTGATAAAGTTCCCCATGGTAGGCTTATGCAGAAAGTAAGGAGGCATGGGATAGTGGGAAATTTGGCCAGTTGGATAACGAACTGGCTAACCGATAGAAGTCAGAGAGTGGTGGTGGATGGCAAATATTCAGCCTGGATCTCAGTTACCAGTGGCATACCGCAGGGATCAGTTCTGGGTCCTCTGCTGTTTGTGATTTTCATTAATGACTTGGATGAGGGAGTTGAAGGGTGGGTCAGTAAATTTGCAGACGATACGAAGATTGGTGGAGTTGTGGATAGTAAGGAGGGCTGTTGTCGGCTGCAAAGAGACATAGATAGGATGCAGAGCTGGGCTGAGAAGTGGCAGATGGAGTTTAACCCTGGAAAGTGTGAGGTTGTCCATTTTGGAAGGACAAATATGAATGCGGAATACAGGGTTAACGGTAGAGTTCTTGGCAATGTGGAGGAGCAGAGAGATCTTGGGGTCTATGTTCATACATCTTTGAAAGTTGCCACTCAAGTGGATAGAGCTGTGAAGAAGGCCTATGGTGTGCTCGCGTTCATTAACAGAGGGATTGAATTTAAGAGCCGTGAGGTGATGATGCAGCTGTACAAAACTTTGGTAAGGCCACATTTGGAGTACTGTGTACAGTTCTGGTCGCCTCATTTTAGGAAGGATCTGGAAGCTTTGGAAAAGGTGCAAAGAAGATTTACCAGGATGTTGCCTGGAATGGAGAGTAGGTCTTACAAGGAAAGGTTGAGGGTGCTAGGCCTTTTCTCATTAGAACGGAGAAGGATGAGGGGCGACTTGATAGAGGTTTATAAGATGATCAGGGGAATAGATAGAGTAGACAGTCAGAGACTTTTTCCCCGGGTGGAACAAACCATTACAAGGGGACATAAATTTAAGGTGAAAGGTGGAAGATATAGGAGGGATATCAGAGGTAGGTTCTTTACCCAGAGAGTAGTGGGTGCATGGAATGCACTGCCTGTGGAAGTAGTTGAGTCGGAAACATTAGGGACCTTCAAGCAGCTATTGGATAGGTACATGGATTACGGTAAAATGATATAGTGTAGATTTATTTGTTCTCAAGGGCAGCACGGTAGCATTGTGGATAGCACAATTGCTTCACAGCTCCAGGGTCCCAGGTTCGATTCCGGCTTGGGTCACTGTCTGTGCGGAGTCTGCACGTCCTCCCCGTGTCTGCGTGGGTTTCCTCCGGGTGCTCCGGTTTCCTCCCACAATGCAAAGATGTGCGGGTTAGGTGAATTGGCCAATGATAAATTGCCCTTAATGTCCAAATTGCCCTTGGTGTTGGGTGAAGGTGTTGAGTTTGGGTAGGGTGCTCTTTCCAAGAGCCGGTGCAGACTCAAAGGGCCGAATGGCCTCCTTCTGCACTGTAAATTCAATGATAATCTATGATTAATCTAGGACAAAGGTTCGGCACAACATCGTGGGCCGAAGGGCCTGTTCTGTGCTGTATTTTCTATGTTCTATGACTCTTCCAAGCGGCTATGGACCTGCTGGAGTGTCGATGACATCTCCCTCTGAATGTCACAGCCGCACACGAACTTCTCCATCAGCTCCGGGATGTCCTCTTCCACAGGCTTATGTCAAGCTGGGACCCAGCTGGGTCCTGGGATCCAGCACACCTCCCAGTGCTGTCTCGCCTGGGGGTTCTTGCCTCCGCCAATGTGCGTCAGCAGCTGTGTGGTGCTCACCAGATTGTGTCCCAGAAGCCTGACCACTAACATTTCCCACCGACGCGTGTGTATCTGCTCTGGTTGAGGGTGGGGATGACAGCTGTGCCATGTCTGTTATGGTGGCATCCTTGGAGCTCTTCTCCGAGGTTGTCTCCTGGGAGGCTGGAGAGGTGCCGCCCGGGATGGGCTGGCGCCGTTGGCTGGAGGAGCTGTGGGAGAATGGATGTGGTCAATGGGAGGGATGGGTCAGTCAGTCAGTCAGTAAGTCACGTTTGACAGGTCCTTCGGCTGGGCCCTGGAGGTTCCTCGCCTCCTGCGGAGACCCCCAGCCGCGTTGGTGATCGCTCTGTCCTCGGCCACCCCAGTCCCCTCCAGGGTCCGCTCCTCGAAGGAGGTGAGGATTCTTATGTCCAGCACCCCACCGTCAGTCTGGACCCTCTCCCGGCGATTATGGAAGAGTTTTTCCTGAGGAGACACAGAGGGCATCATTAGCCATGCGTATGGTTCACTCTGGTGGTGGCCGGGGGGGGGGGGGGGGGGGGGGGGGGGGTGAAGAATGTTGCTCGACCTTGTTATTGGGGGGCTGGCGAGCACGGTACTGGCAAATCTGCTGGCAAGCCCTCATTTGCGGCGAGAAGCTCATGGGGCTTCATTAACTGGACCAATTAACTTTGAATAGTGTTGCCAGGCCGAGCGTCGGGAAGCTCGCGGCAGTTCCCGCTCGCTACCACACTTAGACATTTTTCGGGAGTCCCTGCTCTGGGCCACTGTCCGTGTGGAGTTTGCACATTCTCCCTATGCTTGCGTGGATTTTGCCCGCACAACCAAAAGATGTGCAGCGTAGGTGGATTGGCCACGCTAAATTGCCCCTTGATTGAAAAAAATGAATTGGGTACTCTAAATTTACTTTAAAAAAGAGATTTTTCTAGAGAATCACGCCCCTTGTTTTTTGTGCTGAAGTCCTGGAGTGGGACTTGAACCCCCAGCTTTCTTACTCTCGTCCCAGCTGGCACAGATATGTGGGAGAGGAATCCGAGAGAAAGAGGTAGCTGAGAATTTGAGCTGGATGGGGTTACGTGCCTGTGAGGTGGCAGGTGCTACAACCCAGCATTTAAAATATTTGGCCACAGAAATCTATTCTAAATAAAGCTAATACTCTTGTGGTTTTGAGCTGACTGTGAAATGCTCTCTCAATATGAATGCTGTAAGGTGTGACCTGATCTGGAATGTTATCTGGTTCATTTGATTGCTAACTCAGCTCTTTGTCATTTTCAGAAAAAGCCACTGATTGCAATTATCCGGGAGGTCTGTGATGGGTAAGTGCTGTTGTCTCACAACTAACCTTAGCCAAAAGGGGGGCTTGGTGAAGTCAGTGAGTAAAACTTGGTACGGGTTGGCGGGGCGGGGGAGAGATGACTCAGTCACTGATGCATTGTGATTAGAGGTTGAGTAAGATGCAGGTCGACTGATGAATTTTATTTTTATACAAGGGATATGGGCTCCACTAGCTACTACAGCAGTTATTGCCCATCCCTAATTGCCCTTGAAGAGAAGGATTTGATACAGTCACAGTGTGATGAGTGGTGATTTTGACCGATATAATGCAGTCCGAGTGATATGATACATAGTGAGTAAGTACCTGTCAGATTGTGATCAATGACTGGTAAGATGAGCACTGCACACATCTTGGCTGAAAACCAGTATTTAAAAAATGGATGTTCAGATATGATCCTATTGCCACGAGACAACTGTCCATTCATCTCATTTGTGGGATATTGCTGTGCAGAAATTGGCTGCTTCACTTGTCTACCAAACAACAGTCAGTCTACGTCTGTTAGAAAGTACAGGTGTATTCTTAATTAAAATTTACTCCGCAAATCAATTGGCTTCTCGCACATTGTAACAGGTACGACCGATATATTAAATATACAGCAAATAAATGATCTTTAAAAATCATACATTTACAGAACAGTTATCTGGTTTAATTGAGGGGCTCAGAATCACCACTGTTGGTTTACAGGTTGATCAAGATCCCATATACCTGTTCCAAGACCCAGTTAATTCCTTTCTCTGCTCTTGATATTTCAATCTACGTCTTCTGGAATTATGCTATTATGGGGTTTTATTCTTGTTTAATCAGGTGATTTGAACAAGCTTTTTCCCTTGCGCCTTATCTTTTTTTAATCCATTAAAATTAACCTGTTTTTTTCCCAGAGACCAGTATAACTCCCCTTCTTTGGCAAGTTTTAACTCTTGATCTGTCAAAGTTGCTGTTCTGTCAAGTGAAACTTGTAATTATGGCTGGGATTCTCTAATCCCGCGGCAAAGTTCTGACGCCGGCATGAAAAGCGGCGCCAACCACTCCGACGTCAATGGTCCCCGATAATCAGGAACGCTCCCCTTCCTAGGGGGCTAGGTCAGCGCCGGAGTGATTTTCCCCCCCCCACCCCGCAGCTCCAGCCGGCGCAGAACAGCTGCCATGAGTTTGCACATGCGCACTTTGCCGGCATGATTTCACGCATGCGCGTGGGTTCCCGTCTCCGCGCCGGACCCCGGGCAATATGGCGGAGCCCTACAGGGATCCGGAGCGGAGCAACATAGGCCCCCACGGAACCAGCCCGCCCGCCGATCGGTAGGCCATGATCTCGGGCCAGGCCACCGTGGAGGGCCCCCCCTCCTGGGTTTGGATCCCCCCTGCCCCCCCTCCAGGATGGACCCCGCAGACCCACCTTCCAGGTCCCGCTGCGTGGATCTGAGTAACCCACGCCGGCGGGACTCGGCCGAACTCGGCGGCCACTGTAGCTAACTTTCCGGTTGGTTCAATTGCTCTGTTTATTACCTTTGCTCTCGAGTCGCCAGGTATCTTTCTGATACCGCCACGAGGTTCAAGTCCAAGTAATGATCAATAACTCAATACACCGATTAGTAAGATTCAAATCAAAGCACATTTATTATACACGGTAATCGCTACTCATGCACAAATTCTACGTCTAAGCTACTTCTACAACTAACAGGCCGATACTTAACTTCGGACTGGCCCACCAGGTCAGGGCAACAAATGGCCTTTCGTTCGGGTTCTGAGACTGCGGGATTCGAAGTTGGTACGGATTGGTAGCTAGGAGCGCCTATCTCGTAGCGAGCGTTGAATTAAGACTTACTACTTTCGACGGTCACTGCACCGGTCACGGTCAAGGTTGGTTCGCGTTGCTGGGTTACCCGGGCAGGACGAAGAGAGCGATTTGAACTTGGGGCTTAACTCTTGTAGTCCCCAGGGGCTTCCCGCCTTTCGGGGCGGACCCTGTACCTGGTTCTAGATGATTGGACTTCGTTCCAATTGCTTGGTTCGATTTCTCCAATACTGGAGCGGTTCCCTGATCGATGGGCGGTCTTGAGGTGTTCGTTAACCTCTTTTGTGTTGGCTCCTGCTGGCGCCGGGGAGTCTGGCTTAGTTTTGAGTGTCCCAAATGTTGTCATTGTTCCCGGGGATTGCTCATCAGTATGTAGATGGCTGCTGCATTGTTATGCTGATGGTTGCTGGTATCGATGCTGTCTGGGCTTTTGCAGAGTTAAATACACAGCAAATCTGCACCTGCTGGTTTTTGCCTGTGTTGGCTGACTTTCCCATCAGCCTTTGCCGTTCGCCATTTTAAATCGGGAGTTGGCCAATTTAGATGACTACACTTCCTCCTTGTGATCCTAACGCAAAGCGTGAAGGATCACATAACTGCGTTTTCATTCCCTGACCCGGTGAGCACTTCATTTATGGCCTCTTCACTGACCATAACTATGCAAAAGCATTTTAACTGACAATTCGAAGGGGCGCTATGTCAAACGGGGACATGCATTACAAAACAAAAAAAATGGGAACCTCTAACTATCCTTAATACACTACACTCACTTAAACATTTTGTCACACTAACTTCCTCAACCATTCAAACAAAATCATAGCAGTTTATACACATTTTTCCTGGCTGGGCAGTCAAGCTCAGGATCGTACAATTGCTCATGAACATTTCTTTATTTACAACAAAATTGCAAACTAATGCTCTTTATTATAGATCGCGGGGTCAGGGTTCTAGTCGTATCCGAAAATAGGGGATCTGATCCTATATACCGGGGTGCGAGCGCGGTAGGCTCTCCTCCATTTTCTCAGACGCATAGTCTGCACGATGCAGCAGAGTATCGCCAATACCAATAGGGATTCTACCAAGTAGGACAGGGAGTACCAGGTTATAAACCTGGCACACCAAGATGGTGTGGTGTCGCTGGTGACTGGGCTCTGGGTACTGTGGGGAAGTGAATCATTAACGGCTGGGGGGCTTGAGGTCATGGGGTTCGCGTTCGCGTGGAACCAAATGTCCATTATAACGATGAACCACGTGGAGGATGTCCTCATGGTTCTTCTTCTTTCACTTCTCTTCTCTTCTCCGGTCCTGGAGCTTCTGGAGTTCTGTGTGATCAAGCATAGTGTCTGTTACTATCTTAGTTTAACATCTCGTATGATAGCCTGTCTGTCCTTTAGTGTCAATTGCTCCCTTTATAATTGGTCACTATGTGTGACTCCCTCATTTTTCTTTTCCAAAAACCGAATTTCAGGACAAGACACACTTACAAATACTGAACCAGTGCGAGCCGTCTCGCAGACTGTGCGATTTACCATCCCAATGTTTCAGGATGTAAATAGCATATGGTTGGCAACCTAAGGCTTACCTGAAAACAAAAGAAAACTTTTTGAACTAAAACTTTCCAAAATGAGGTGCGTATGGGCCGTGACGGGTAAGAGTTGGATGGAGTCCCCGGGTAGGACGGCGACCAATTCCGTGTCTCCCCTACCCGAGCGTAGCTGACCAGAGGGGGGTTCCCAGGCAGGGCGGGTCCCAAGCCGTTTCTCCACTGCCTGAGCAACCGTACGGGCAAGAAATGTAGTCACCGTGGGGGGGCTGCCGTAGTGGTTCTTTCCTTCGAACCAGAAGAGCAGTTATGAACGGGCGTCTGCCGACAGACGAGTTCCTCTGAACTGGCGTCTGGGACAGTAGCAAGTCTCTGTGGGCAAGTCCTCAGAGGTTTCTGCTGAAAGGGCGTGGGGCCGTGAAAAAAAAATTCCGGTCTGACATACAGCATTTAACAAAACACTAAAAACAACATCATAAATCAGAAAGCAGGTTCCATCAGAAAGGACATCGTTTCTCCCAAGCGGTTCCTTTAAAACATCATCTGGACACCTCAGTTATCGGTTGCGAACAGGGCCGTTTTGGGAGTCAGACTCAAGGTCGTCATCTTCTCCCGGATGCCAAACTCTTGAATGTATCATGGCTGAAAGGGCTGCTTGGTATGATTTTGGATCGCTCTCGTCATTCCGAACGAATCCGCACAAATTATCTCTGTGCCAATAGGTGGTGTCTAGTTGTGTGGGGACGGAATCGAGGTCGTCATGGTAGGTCGGTGGTGGGGTTTGTGTAGGAAAGTGATCGTGAAGGGATCGCTCGAATCGTGGTCAGATTCGCTGGGTGTGCGTCCTGTTGCATAGGGATAGTAGGGAGGCGTGCTGTGGCTATCGTCCGAGTCACAGTCGCTGTCTCTGCTGCAGCAGTCTGTGGGCGTTCCGGGGCGGAGTGTATATTTCGGGGATGGAGTCTAGGTTGAGTC
The DNA here is from genome assembly GCF_047496885.1 of Scyliorhinus torazame. Taxonomy (NCBI): domain Eukaryota; kingdom Metazoa; phylum Chordata; class Chondrichthyes; order Carcharhiniformes; family Scyliorhinidae; genus Scyliorhinus; species Scyliorhinus torazame. The sequence continues at coordinate 179,474,306 of NC_092714.1, forward strand.
CGTGGCTGGGCTGGATGTGTTGGGGGATGGTGGGGTTACGTTGGCTGTGGGCGGGGTGTGGTGTGCTGCGTCGAGCATGACGTGGTGTGTGTGGTTCGACTATGTTCCATATGCCTTCAGCTGGTTGATATGGAACCACGCAGTCTTTCCGTTGGGATACTTTATCTCGTAGACGGAAGTGCTTACTTTGTCCGCAATGGAGTACGGACCCGAGTACTTTGGTGACAGGAATGTGCTGGGGTTGTATACGGAGAGCATGACTTGCTGTCCTACACTGAACTCAGTCGCATGCACTGTCTTATCAAAACAAGCCTTGCTCTGTTTCTTTCTTGTGCCCAATTTCACTGCGGCTGCTAGCTGAGCCGTTTTAACATTATCCACTAATTGCTCTACTGCTTTCTCGTGTGTGAGGTCCGTCACTTTGGGGCTGGTCAAGTTTAAACCTAACAAGTATTCTGTCCCTTTCATGGGGCGTCCGGTCATGAGAGTGTGTGGGGTGTAACCTGTGGAGGTGGAAACAGTGTTACGCAAAAACATCAGCGCAAAAGGGAGGACTGAGTCCCAAGTGGTGTTGTTCTGCTGGACCATTTTCCTGAGGGTGGTTTTTAGGGTCCGATTCATGCGCTCCACTATACCACTCGACTGTGGGTGGTACGCAATGTGGAATTTTTGGGTGATGCCAAATATCGTGAGGACGTTCTGCATGACCCGTCCGGTAAAGTGAGAACCTTGGTCCGACTCAATACTGCGGGGGAGTCCCCATCTTGTAAAGATGTGGTGGGTTAGGATCTTGGCTGTGGTTTTCGCGGTGTTGGTTCGGGCTGGAAATGCTTCCACCCATTTTGTAAAAGTGTCTATGATCACCAGAACATATTTATAGCCATTCCTGCAAGGGGGCAATGGACCTATAAAATCAATCTGGAGGTTAGGCCAGGGGCCGTTAACGGGTCGGGTGTAGCTGAGTTGGGCCTTTTTGGCATATCTATCGGGGTTGTTCTGCGCGCAGATAAGGCAATTCTCAATGTAATGGGATACATCTTGCTTGAGATTTGGCCAGCAACAAAGCTGTTTGAGGTGGGCTGTAGTGGGATCGATTCCCTGGTGTCCATGACCATCATGGAATAAACAAATCAATTGGTTCCTATCCTGCTCAGGAACTACATAAAGGGTGTCCTTTAACGCCACACCGTCATGTGTGGTCAGTGTATTTCTGAACCTCTCGTAGGAGGCTGGAAACTTCCCTTTCACAATCTCAGTGAGAGCGCTATCCTGCTTCTGGGCCTCTACTAGATCCTCGATCCTAGTCTGTGTGACCTGAACTGCACTCACTGGCGCGCTTTCGGGGGGTTTCCAAAAATACCCATGCCTGGATCCCGCCTTAGCCAGTGCGTCGGCTTTTACATTTCATGGGGGGAGGAACGATGGTGGCTGCGGACTTTTATGATGCCAAAAGTCCTGTTCTGGGCTTTTTGTAAAATATGGCGGAGTAATGGGGCTAAGGGGAGGGGTTTCCCATCTGCGGAAACAAATCCTCTTGTTTCCCACAGGGGCAGAAATTCTGTAAGGCTGTTACAGACAAAGAGGCTGTGAGTATATGTCTGCTGGGCTGGAGAAGGAATCTGGGTGCTCTACTATGTACGCGATGGCCGCAAGCTCTGCTGCCTGCGCGCCTAAGTGTCCGGGGAGTTTTAATGCTATTTCCTCGAGAGCGCGTCCCTGCGCGTCCTCAACATAGATCCCGCAACCTGTTATGCGCTGCCCATCTAAGACTGTGGAAGATTCATCCACATAAATCTTAATGGGTTCACACGTGTCCGTGTGCGGGGGGCTCGGAGATGAATTTCCTATTTTTCTGGGGGGTGTTTTAGCTATAAAGGGGCCTGTATTATGGTGTGGAGAGATGATCTCACATTCATGGGGGGTTTTGGGGTATTGCAAATTGTCCGCTAAGTATGTGTGAGTCTTTGACCGTTTTACTGTGATGTCCCGTCCTTGCAAGAGAAGGGTCCACCTAGCTGCGCGTATTTGGTTGACGGTACCGTCCTTGAGTCGTCCGTCCAGTAAAAGTTGGGTGGGGGTGTGTTCGGTCAGAATGGTGATGGGGTTCAGTCCGGTAATGTCGGAAAAGTACTGGACTGCCCAGAAAACTGCGAGCAGGTGCCTCTCACAGGCTGAAAATCCCTGTCCACAGCATCTAAAAGGCGGGAAGCATAAGCAACGGGTCTTAACTGGTCGTGCCGTTCCTGCAGGAGCACGGCCGAAAGGGTTCGGTCTGTGGTCGCTACCTCTATTGCGTAAGGGGAAAGCGGGTCTGGAACTTGTAGTGCGGGGGCGGCTATGAGTGCCTGTTTTAACATCAGCGCAAAAGGGAGGACTGAGTCCCAAGTGGTGTTGTTTTGCTGGACCATTTTTCTGAGGGTGGATTTTAGGGTCCGATTCATGCGCTCCATGATACCACTCGACTGTGGGTGGTTTGCAATGTGGAATTTTTGGGTAATGCCAAATATCGTGAGGACGTTCTTCATGACACGTCCCGTAAAATGGGAACCTTGGTCGGATTCAATGCTGCGGGGGAGTCCCCATCTTGTAAAGATGTGATGGGTCAAAATTTTGGCTGTGGTCTTTGCAGTGTTAGTCCTGGATGGGAATGCTTCCACCCATTTTGTAAACGTGTCTATCACCACGAGTACATATTTGTAACCATTCCTGCAGGGGGGCAATGGTCCTATAAAATCAATCTGGAGGTTAGTCCAGGGGCCATTACCTGGTCGGGTGTGACAAAGCTCAGCCTTTTTGGCATATCTGTTCGGATTATTCTGGGCACAGATAAGACAATTCTCGATGTATTGATTTACATCGTCCTTTAAATTCGGCCACCAACAAAGCTGCCTGAGGTGGGCTGTAGTGGGATCGATTCCCTGATGTCTATGACCGTCATGGAACAAACAAATCAGTTGATTCCTGTCCTGTTCAGGAACCACATAAAGGGTGTCTTTTAACACCACACCGTCATGTGTGGTCAGAGCATTTTTAAACCTCTCGTAGGGTGCTGGATAGTTTCCTTTTAAAATCTCCCTGAGAGTGCTGTTTTGCTTCTGGGCCTGCACTAGATCCTCGAACCTAGTCTGTGAGACCTGAACTGCATTCACTGGTGCGCTTTCGGGGGGTGTCCAAAAATATCCGTGCCTGGAACCTGCCTTAGACAGTGCGGGCTTTTACATTTCCAGGGGGGGAGGAACGATGGTGACTTCGAACTTTGACTATCCCAAAAGTCCTGTTCTGTGCTCTCTCTAAGATGTGACGGAGCAATGGGGCTGAGGGGAGGGGTTTTCCGTCTGCGGAAACAAATCCTCTTGCTTTCCACAGGGGCAGGAATTCTGTAAGGCTGTGCAGACATATAGGCTGTCCGAGTATATGTCTGCTGGGCTGGGGAAGGAATCTGGGTGTTCCACTATATATGCGATGGCCGCAAGCTCTGCTGCCTGCACGCCGAAGTGGCCTGGAAGTTTTATTGCGATTTCTTCTAGGGCGCGTCCCTGCGTGTCCTCGACATAAATACCACAACCTGTTATGCGCTTCCCATCCAATACTGTGGAAGATCCATCCACATATATCTTTATGCGTTTGCACGTGTCTGTGTGCTGGGGGCTCTGGGTTGAACTGCCTATCTTTCTGGGGGGAGTTTTCGCAATAAAGGGGCCTGTGTTGTGGTGTGGAGAGATAATTCCACATTCATGAGGGGTTCCCGGGTACTGTAGCTTGTCGGCGAAAAAAGTGTTGGTCTTTGTCTGTTTCACAGTGATGTCCCATCCCTGCAAGAGAAGGGTCCATCTGGCTGCTCTAATTTGGCTGACTGTACCGTCCTTGAGTCATCCGTCCAGTAAAAGTTGGGTGGGGGGGTGTTCTGTGAGGATTGTGATGGGGTTCAGTCCAGTAATGTACGAAAAATACTGAACTGCCCAGAATACTGCGAGCAGGTGCCTCTCATAGGCTGAAAATCCCTGCTCCACAGCATCTAAAATTCTGGAGGCGTAAGCTACGGGCCATAACTGGTCGTGCCGTTCCTGGAGGACCACGTCCGAAAGGGTGCGGTCTGTGGTTGCTACCTCTATAGCGTAAGGGGAAAGTGGGTCTGGAACCTGTAGTGCGGGGGCTGCTATGAGTGCCTGTTTTAAAGAGTCCACAGCATCCGTATGCTGCGGAAGCCATTCCCAGCGGGCTCCTTTCTTTAGGAGGTCTGAGAGGGGCGCTGCCTTGCTGGCGAAACCGTCAATGTGGTTTCGGCAGTAGCCAACCAGTCCTAAAAATGACCGGAGGGCTGAAACGTTCTGGGGAAGGGGCAATTTAGCAATCGAGTCAATCCTTTTATACTCGATCTTGCGTTTAACATGTGTGATAATCGTTCCCAAATACCTTGTCTTCCAAAATCTGGGCCTTTTTGGGGTTAACTTTACGACCAATTGAGTGTAAGAGTTCCAGGAGTTCGGACAGAAGCTCGATGTCTGTCTGCAGTAGTAGGTCGTTTACGTACTGTACCAGACATTCGGGGCGAGAGAATTTGGCTGAACCATTTGCCAGCTGTCGGTTGAAAATGGAGGGGGAGTTGTGGAATCCTTGTGGCAGGCATGTCCACGTGCACTGCTGAGCTTTAAAGGTGAAGGCAAATTTGTACTGGCACGCCTTTGCCAATGGAATGGACCAGAATCCATTACTGACGTCCAAAACCGTAAAGTATCGGGAATTGAGTCCCTGCTTGAGCATGGTCTCGGGACTTGTGGCTACTGTGGGGGCTGCTGCGGGGGTGATTTTGTTGAGTTCCCGGTAATCGATGGTCAGTCGCCATGATCCATCGGGCTTTCTCACTGGCCAAATCGGGGCATTATTAGTGGAGGCTACTGATCTGAGTACGCCCTGCTCTAATAAACTGTCTATAACCTTTACGATTTCTCCCTCTGCCTCTTGGGGAAATCCGTACTGTTTTTGGGGTCTAGGGTCAGGTCCTGTGATCTGTACGGAACCAGTCATCCGACCACAGTCGTGTTTGTGGGTCGCGAATGCTGCCCTGTTCTTTTGCAGGACTGCCCGAACCTGCTTGTCCGTACTAAGCGCGATCGGGTTGAACCAGAATTCGCCTACTGCGCTAATTTTGTTCGCGTACTCCCCTATGTTGAGCGTTGCGGGGGCTCTTGCAGACTTTGCCTTTTTCCAGACACACTGGTTGACTGGATCAAATGGTAAGTTGTGGGAATTCATAAAATCAATTCCCAGAATGTGTTCTGCTGTATGGGGCAGGTCAACTAAAACCACGGGGTGCTTGGTGGTGATGGTGCCGATTTGAATGGGTACAGGGGCTGTGATGTGTCCCTGCTGTGAGTGGCCTGTAAAGCCGCTGAGGGTGATGGTGGCTGTAGTGGGCCACGTGTCTTTTTGAAACAGGGTGGAGGAATTTATTGTGTTGCGGGACCCTCCTGAGTCCCATAGAAACTTGATGACCTGTCCCCGAATTTTCGCTGCACCTACCGTTCGTCCGGACCTATCCCATAGGGTGTCGCAGACCCAACTGGGGGAGCCCGAACACCGTCAGTCCGTTCCGGTCAGGTCCGTCTGATCTGAACGGGCGCTAACACTATGAATGGGCTCTGTCTTCTTCTTACTCAGTGTGCCCGTCTGCTGGGCTCTCTGTGGCTTTCGTGCGGCATTGCACACTCTTGCAAAGTGTCCTAAATGGCCACAGTTGTAACACTCCTGTGACTTTGGTGGGGGGCTGTTCTTTCCCTCATTCACCCATGCGTGGTTCTGGTGTGTTTTTACTGCCTGCATATCTGCGTCGGCCTGCTTTTCCTCGGGATTTTTAACTGCGGGTTTGCTTTGTACAGATTGCTCCCAGGTGCGGGACAATCTTTTTACTACCCACTTCTCGTTATGAGCCTCCTCCGAGGGATCATAATTGGCGCACGCTTTCTTTTTTTTTTATTAAATATTTTATTGAAAATTTTTGGTCAACCAACACAGTACATTGTGCATCCTTTACACAATATTATAACAACACAAATAACAATGACCTATTTTATAAACAAAAAATGAATAAATAATAAATAACAAAAATGAAAACTAGCCCTAATTGGCAACTGCCTTGTCACAAGTAACACTCTCCAAAAATATAATTTAACAGTCCAATATATAATTATCTGTAGCAATGACCTATACATACTATACAGTATATATTAACAACCCTGAGAGTCCTTCTGGTTCCTCCTCCCCCCCCCCCCCCGATCCTGGGCTGCTGCTGCTGCCTTCTTTTTCCCATTCCGTCTATCTTTCTGCGAGGTATTCGACGAACGGTTGCCACCGCCTGGTGAACCCTTGAGCCGACCCCCTTAGGACGAACTTAGTCCGCTCTAGCTTTATAAACCCCGCCATGTCATTTATCCAGGTCTCCACCCCCGGGGGCTGGCGCACGCTTTCTGTCCTGTTCCTGTGGCATGGGAGATAAGGGTGCGGGTCCATTTGGCCATGTTGTCTGGGGACAAATGGGCGCGGTCTAAGTCTCCAAAGACTGCTGCAAAGTGGATCCACAGGCGCCCAGCAAACGCTGTGGGGTGCTCGGTTTTGTTTTGCCTGCATTTGTTGAGGCCATCTACGAGGTCACCCCGGTTATACCCGATCGCATCCAGGATCGCGGTATGCATTTCTGCAAGGGTGCCTCCTCCTACATTCTGTGGGTCGGGAAGGGCTGCTACGACCGAAGGGTCTAGACTTAAAACTGTGAGCTTTATGTGCTCTCGCTCATCCAGACCGTACATGGTTGCTTGCTGCTTTACTCTGGCAAAGAAATGGTGGAGGTCTGAGGTGGGGAGGAACGGTGTAATCTTCTCGCACGCGTCCAGTAATTGGGTCACTGTTAAGGGGTGGTATACAAAAATTCCGTGTCGTCTAATGTGGCTGTGCGGTGGGTGGTAACTGGGTTCATTGGAGCCTGAACTATCTACTCTGTGGGGGGTTGGGGCGCTTTCCTAATCTGTGGCTTTCCCTGCGCACATGTTCCCTGAACATATCTCTGCGCTGTTTCATTTAATTCTTCCCAATCAGGGCCGTCTTCCTTATCTAATTTTGCTCCAAAGGTTTCCTGGAATCCTTTTTGGACTGAAAGCAGTGATTGCAGCTCTGCAATCTACTTCCGGCACTTTGCGTGGTCCAACGAGCTTTGTCTTTGCTCCGTGGTGGCAGCATGGAGTGCTCTTAACGCTGCCTTTAGGTCACTACACTGCCTCTGCAATGCTTCTACCTGCTACCCTGTTTCTTCATGTACCAGGAATGCACGTTGCGTGTCCTGATAGGCCTTTTCATACTGGGACTGGAAGCTGCTTAAGTGCGCCAGACAAAACTGGTGTGCTCTCTTGGCATCCTCCACCTCTCCGTCTTTTGCTGCCAACTTCCTCCTTAACTCTAAGTTTTCTCTTTCTACTTCGCTTACATCGACCGTACTCCTTCAATGTATGCCTTCTACTTCTTTCCAGAGCGTCCTACCGACCTCCTCTGTGCCTCGCAATTGTGCTAAGCAGGACACGATTGCCATCGGCTTGCGAGCTTTCCCTAAGCTCTTTTTGTGGATCTCGCTCAGGGTCTCCCACCAAGTATGTCCTATACTCCCGGGGCCTGATTACTCATTGTCACAGAATTCACTCCAAAGGAGCCATCATTTCCCTTTTGAGGTACTTCCTGATTTCTTCCTCCCAAGTGGGACATTGTCCCACTCTACTGCTGCTGGTCGCTGCGACCGCAAATTCCTCGGGGTTCATGAGGCGTTGCATTGCCTGCATTGCCATCTTTCCTATCCGAATGCTGCTCTTCAAATTTGGGACAGGGTTATTAAGGCGGTGCTGTAAATACGGGTACAGCTTTCGCTACTTTCCGAAATACAAACTCCCGACAGTTCTGTCGCAACAAAAATCTATCAGTTTTACCTTATCACCCTGTTAGTTACGCATGCATACACACACTTCCGAATTATGAGGATTGATCAGAACTGCTTGAACGCTTGTGCTTTTCTGTTCCCAATTGGATCTCTAATTCAAATTCTGGGTTCTGCCGGTGTGGGTATGCCACATCTAGATCGGGTCCCGTCAGATGTCGCCAAATAATGTTGCTATCTTTCCGGTTGGTTCAATTGCTCTGTTTTATTACCTTTGCTCTCGAGTCGCCAGGTATCTTTATGATACCGCCACGAGGTTCAAGTCCAAGTAATGATCAATAACTCAATACACGGATTAGTAAGATTCAAATCAAAGCACGTTTATTATACACTGTAATCGCTACTCATGCACAAATTCTACGTCTAAGCTACTTCTACAACTAACAGGCCTATGCTTAACTTCGGACTGGCCCTACAGGTCAGGGGAACAAATGGCCTTTCGTTCGGGTTCTGAGTCTGCGGGATTCGAAGTAGGTACGGATTGGTAGCTAGGAGCGCCTATCTCGTAGCGAGCGTTGAATTAAGACTTACTTCTTTCGACGGTCACTACACCGGTCACGGTCAAGGTTGGTTCGCGTTGCTGGGTGACCCGGGCAGGACGAAGAGAGTGATTTGAACTTGGGGCTTAACTCTTATAGTCCCCAGGGGCTTCCTGCCTTTCGGGGCGGACCCTGTACCTGGTTCTAGATGATTGGACTTTGTTCCAATTGCCTGGTTCGATTTCTCCAAAACTAGAGCGGTTCCCTGATCGATGGGCGGTCGGTCTTGAGGTGTTCGTTAACCTCTTTGGTGTTGGCGCCTGCTGCCGCCGGGGAGTCTGGTTTAGTTTTGAGTGTCCCAAATGTTACCATTGTTCCCGGGAATTGCTCATCAGTATGTAGATGGCTGCTACATTGTTATGCTGATGGTCGCTGGTATCGATGCTGTCTGGGCTTTTGCAGAGTTAAATACACAGCAAATCTGCACCTGCTGGTTTTTGCCTGTGTTGGCTGACTTTCCCATCAGCCTTTGCCGTTCGCCATTTTAAATCGGGAGTTGGCCAATTTAGGTGGCTACACCACTCGCAGTTATGCAGCGCTTGGTGTCCCCAGGATATTTTGCAGCAACTTGCATAGAAACTTTGAAACATTCCATGGTACTTCACAGGAGAGTCATAGAATGAAATTTGACATTGGGACAGAAGCTTGGTCAGAGAGGCAGGTTTTAAGGGTATTTTAAAGGAGAAGAGAGGTGTGGAGAGGTATAGGGAGCTTGTTCCCGACCCTCTGGGAGTGGTGGGAAAAGAAGAGTGCACATGGGTGAATGTTGGGTGAGGAATAGGTCTCTTGTGCTAGGTACCAGGGCATCCACCACCTGTGGAGCTATATCCCAGCACAATCTAGGAGTGAAAAAAGGGGAAATTTGGAAACATTACAGGTAATGATGATGGCAGTGGTGGCTAGGATGGTGAGTGGGAAAGAGGTGGAAGAGAACAAAAACAGGAAATTGGGAGGAAGTTCAATGATGAGCCACACAAAATAAAATCTAGGATTTTCTACTCATTACTTGTGTCCTCTTGACTTCATTCTATGAAGTCATGGTGGCACAATGGTTAGCACTGCTGCCCCACAGTGCCAGGGACCCAGGTTTGATTTCAACACTGGGTGAATGTCTGTGTGGAGTTTGTACGTTCTCCCAGTATTTGTGTGGGTTTCCTCTGGGTGCTCCGGTTTCCTCCCACAGTCCAAAGATCTGCATGTTAGTTGGATTGGCCATGATAAATTGCCCTTAGTGTCCGAAAGTTAGGTGGGGTTACAGGGATAGGGTAGGGGAGTGGACCTGGGTAGGGTGCTCTCTCGCAGGATCAGGGTAGACTCAATGGGTTGAATAGTTTCCTCCTGCACTGTAGGGATTCTATGACCAGTCATTCGTGACTTATTCTGACTTGGCAGTATTTATGATCCATTTCCTTTCACTAGTAGCCATATGTCCTATTTCCCTATGAAAATCAAACTCGTCCATTTGCCCTAGCATCTGTGTTTCTTGAATTTGCTCCTTAAATCTCGCTCTCGCATACTTTAAAACGTGCCTCCTGCTCCATGATTCTAGCTGCCTCTCCAAATATCTTCAGTATCAAATTTTGTCTGCCTGTGCAGTGCCTTGGGATGTTTTACAAAAATAACAGCACTATATAAATGCACGTTGATGTAACTATTAAAGGTTATGTGCCTGTGAACTCTACTCCTTCTCCCGCTATGAGCTTACCTCATTTTGAACACAATTCAGGAACTGCTGTGCAAGAGACCACAAACTGGAAGGAGCCAAACTCCCTGAGGGCGCAGTGTTTTTGAGAGCAAATCATTCCGAGCAAATACAAAAGCAAATCTGTTCCAGCCTGCAATCATAGCGAGTGAGTGATTGATGGGAATTGTTATCTGCTGGTCACTCCAGTAATCCCATGGTCATTAACTCCAGACTTAATATCTGTATTTGCTTTTTCAGCATAACCTTAACCCCATCCCCTCCAGCCAGTGTGTGTGTGGGAAGTTTGTTTATCGATGCTGGTGAACATTAGCTTTTGCATATCTGGGGGCAATCCTTCCCTATGCATCATAGATTGTGCTGTTCCTTGTTGTACTTTCTAATATTGAGTTAAAAATTGGGAAAGAACATTGGTCCTCAAAATCTGTGACCTGAAGCTACAATGGCTGGTCACAAACCTACTTGGGAGTATAGAAGGTGAATAATGGAAAATTGAAGTTGAGGGAATGATGGAATCAGGGAGAAAAAAGTGCAACAAAAGGGTGTAGTACTTTTTATATTTGCATTATTTTATTGGGAACTTGTTATAGAATTAGTAAAACTATACAGTGTCAAAGGAGGCCATTCAGCCCATGTCTGTGCTGGCTCTTTGGTGGAACTCTCAAATGAATCCTACTTTCCTTGCACTATCCCCATAGCCCTGAAGTATTTCCCCTTCAACAATGTGAAATTAACCCTGTCTTAATGCATAAAACAAAAATGTAAATTAGCATCTTCCCCGCTTGGCTCCACGACTTGGGGTTTTTGTGAGGTTTCCAAATGCATTCGATGACTCATCCTTCAAACTATTTTTGCTGATTTTATTTTTTCCCAATTGTCCCGTCCATAAAGTTTGAAGATCCTAAAGATTATTGTATTACCTCTGATACAAACTTCTTTAATTTCTTGATTTTTAAGATGGGGATTTAAGGGATAACGTAGGGATGAGTGATTGTTAGCTACAGGTATATTGCTCATTCGGAGTAATGAGTAGTTCATAAATAGGAGAAATCAGAGGACAAATGGCAGGCAGTGCAAGATGGGTCAGGTATGCAGGTATTTAAGTTCACATTGTGCATTTAACAATAGTGAGCTGCTGGCACAGTCGCCACAGGGATCATGTTTAAAGTGTCAATAAAACAGAATTATCACAGCACTATCCTCCTAATTCCCCCCCCCCCCCCCCCCCCCACTCTCTCTCTCACACACACACACACACACACACACACACACACACACACCTGGTTGTTCCTCTCTAATATTTCATCTTAATGTCAACCCCCCCTCAATTAGTTTGAAACACTGTCCCACAGCATGATCTGATCGTTTTGTGAAGACCCGGATCCCCATTCTGTTGAGGGGACATCTGCCAGCCTTGAACTGATCTGTGGAATCCCAGCAGTGCAGAAGGAGGCCATTCGGCCCCATCGAGTCTTCGCTGACCCTCTGAAAGAGCATCCTACGTTGACCCACCTAACCTGCATATCTGTGGACACCCAAGGGGCAATTTTAGCATGGCCAAGCCACCTAACCTGCACAACTTTGGATTGTGGGAGGAAACCGGATCACCCGGAGGCAACCCACGTGGACATGGGGAGAACGTTTTAAACACCACAGTCACTCCAAGGCTGGAATTGAATCCGGGTGCCTGGTGCTGTGAGACAGCAGTGCTAATCCCTGCTGCCTTAGAATAGATCCCAGTGCCCTAGGAATTTGATGCACTACCTTCTTCACCATTTTTCTAGCCTTCCGCCAACCTGTTCTATCCTGCTATCACCAGCACATGGCACTGGGTGAAATCTGGAGATTATTGCCTTTTTGAGATGTTACTTTTTCCACTCTTGTCCTAATCTCTCTCTCGCTGCAGGCCTTCCACCCTTTCGTTCCTGTGTCACAGATTCTCACAGGGAACCACAACTTCCCTTTCCAGCAACCCCACCCTCAAATTTAAAAAAAGATATATATATATTTTTCCAAACATGTTCAACATAATGACACAATCTTGACATCCAACAGAGTGTACAATTTGTGTACGGATCCGTACCCTTGCAAGATTCCTCCCCCTCCCACTATAGTCTCACCTTCTCCACATTCGCTGCCCAACAGTAATGCAACTAATTTTGGAGAGCCAACCCCCTTTCTGCCTTTGCCTTTGCAGAGCCCTCTTCACCGTCGGCACCTTGCCCCCATAAATTCCAAGATTAACTCATTACCTTCCCAAAAAAAGGCCGTGGGGAGGAAAATCAGGAGGGACTGAAATACAAACAGGAATCTTGGAAGTATATTCGTCTTCACTACCTGTACCCACCCCGCCCACACGTCAGGTGCAGCGCATTGGGTTCCCCATATCCTCCTCCACCCAACCCTGTCAAATTCCACCTATGCATCATGGCCCACTCATGCGCTACCGGAATCACTTCCTTGCCACCTTCAAATGTCAGTGCCCCCAGGTTCGCCCCTTCCTCCCCCCACCCCTACCCTGCTGCATTCATCAGGAACACTTCGCTTTTCCCGACATTCAATTTGTAGCCTGAAAAGGCCCAGACTTCTCCAGTAAGCCAATGATTATGCCCATGCTTTCTAATGGGTTCTAATGGGTTCATCACGAACTACAACAGGTCAAAAAGCAACACGTCATCGGCATAGAAAAACACCTGGTCTCCCTGACCCACCTTATCCACTCCCCCGCCACTCAGCCGAGGTCCAAAGGGCTCAATCGCCAAAGCGAACAATAGCGGGGACAGTGGACACTCCTGCCTCATGTCCCTGTGCAGCCCAAAATACCCCGAGTTCATCTCATTCATTCGCACACTTGCCACGGGGGACGCATACATCAACCAAACCCACGCCACAAACCTCTGCCCGAACCCTAACCTCCCCAGTATTTCAAACAAATACCTCCACTCTACCAAAGGCCTTCTCTGCGTCCATTGACACAATCACCTTCGGCACTCCCCCTGATGGGATCATAATTATGTTCACCTACCTCCTTTTTAAAAATAAATTTAGAGTTCCAATTATTTTTTTCCAATTAAGGGGCAATTTAGCGTGGCCAATCCACCTACCCTGCACATCTTTGGGTTGTGGGGAAACCCATGCAGACACTGAGAGAATGTGGAACTCCACACGGGCCGGGATCGAACTCTGGTCCTCAGCGCCCTAGGCAGCAGTGCTAACCACTGCACCATCGAACTGCCAAACAACCTCCTAATATTACTAGAGAGCTACCTTCCTTTCACAAACCCATCTGATCCTTCAATTCCACCTCCGGCACACACCCCTCCAACCTTGCCAGGACTTTCACATTCGTATTCAGCAGCGAGCTAGGGTTATAGGACCCGCACTCCAATGGATCCTTCCCATTTTTTGGGATCAGTGAAATCGATGATTGCGCTAGCAACTCCCCCCTGTCCACCGCTTTGTCAAACATGCCCAAAAGGTGGGGGGTCAACTCCGTCGCAAACTGATTTAAACCCCCCATGAGCTCGGCCGTAAATAGCCTCTCTTAAAAGCCCTTGAACACCTCATTTATCCTCTCTCTCCAGATGCAACACTACAATTTGTGCCCCCCCCGCCCCCCTCTCCCGGTCTATCTCTCCCTCTCTCCTACTTTGGCTGCTTTCCCCTCGTTCCTGGATACCTGGCTATTCCTCTGCTTGTTTGTTGGCCACAAACAGGTCCCGGAACAATTGGATGAATGGCTCCCACGTTCTGTGGAAGCCGTCGTCTGACCCTCGGATGACGAATTTGATTTTCTCCATTTGGAGAGATTCCGAGAGGTTGGACAGCCAGTCTGCAGCTTTGGGTGGTGCTGCTGACCGCCAGCCGAACAAGATTCTACGCCGGGCGATCAGGGAGGCAAAGGCAAGGGCGTCCGCCCTCCTCCCCAGGAATAGATTTGGTTGGTCTGAAACCCCGAAGACCGCCACTTTCGGGCATGGATCCACCCCCATCCCCACCACTTTGGACATTGCCTCGAAGAAGGCTGTCCGGTACCCCGCAAGTCTGGGGCAAGTCCAGAACATGTGGGCGTGGTTGCTACCATCCTATTCTTATGGGTCTTGAACAAAATAATTTCCCCCTGGACCACCGCCTTCAAGGCCTCCCAGAACGTGGCCACCGATACCTCCCCATTCTAAATAAGCTCAACATAATTCTTAATCGTCCCGCCGTTCCACAGAACTCCTTGTCTGCCAAAAGCTCCAAATCCAAAGCCTCTGTGCCTGACCCGAACAAAGTCTCCCATCTAGATAGTGCGGGGTGTGGTCTAAAAATCACTATTCCCACATATTCTGCAGCTTCCACTCCCAGCAGCACCGCCCGGCTCACCACAAAAATGTCAATTTGGGAATATACCCTACACACATGCGAGAGAAGGAGTACTCCCTTTCCCAGGTGCCCAAACCTCCACGGATCCACCATCCCCATCCTCTCCATAAACCCTCTCAGCTCGTGTCGCCATTATCGAGCTCCCCATCGACTTAGGGCTCAACCCATCCACCCTCTGCTCCAATACACAATTAAACTCCCCTCCCCCAAAATCAGCTGATGAGAGTCCAAATCCGGGATTGCCCCTAATAGCTTTTTATGAATCCGGCATTGTCCCAAATAGGCGCATTCACATTCACCAACACCACTGGAGCCCCCCCCCCCCGGGGTTACGCATCTCTCTAGTCCCCGTAAACTCTGTTTTCTTGTTCAACAATATGCCTCCCCCCACCCCCAACGTCAAGTCAAACCTGAGTGAAACACTTGCCCCACCCACCCCTTCCTCCACCTGCTTGTTGGGCTGGCATAGATTAGAAATGGTGACGATCAAAGTTGTTGAGAGAATTTGGAAATTTTTTTGATTGGTAGTTTTAAGGTTGTGTGATGGAGATGGTATGGGATTGGACGATATTTGCAGCAATAACTTCCACTCTACATACACTGGATTTCTGATATCGCCAGTTGTTAAGATGTGGTGGATGAAGTTGCCAAGATCCACAGGGGAAGGTCCATCATGATAACCATGTTCTGTGATTAGCTGCCATACTGTTAGCTGGATGAGGCAGGAATGTTGTACCTTTCACTGAGTATTGATTGTTTCCTTTGTGGAAGCAGAGGAATGGGACTGGAGAGTTTTGTAATGCATTTGAGCCACGGAGGGTGGATGGGGGGGAGGGGGGGCAGGAGACTCCAATTAGCCGATAAGCCGAGCAGAGTGAAGCTCCCTTTGTCCTGTTGTGCACTTTGACCCCACCTCGTCCCCTGGGGAAGAAGCCAGCCAGTGTTCCCAGCCCTGGTCACTTTTCAATTTGTCCACCTGTGCGGGTGGCTAGCTCTGCTTTGCAGAAGACTCTTTTGTGATGCATGCCATAGCCAAATTGCTGCCAACACTCTGTGTCCATGCTTACACCTGAAGAATGAGGGGGTTAGGCAATTGTGGATCTGTCTCTCAACATGAGTCGGTGCCTTCAGCGTGGAGGGAATATTATTTAAAATTACTATGTGCGGTATAGGTAATTGTATTTTTGGCTTGTTTGTGTTAGTTTAGTTCAGCATTGTACATGTAGAAACTGCCTACACGTAGGGTGTTTCCACATATAGAAAAAAAGAGCTTATTAATAGATTTGTGCTTGTGAACGAGGCAGTTTACAAAAAGACACAGACTAATCTCTCTGCAAGAGTGCTGATAGAGAGTATTAGTCATTATAGGGGAGGCAGTGGCGCAATGGTAGTATCGCTGAACTACTAATCCAGAGACCCAGGGTAATGTGGGACCCGGGTTTGTATCCCACCACGGCAGTGGGTGAAATTTAAATTCAATAGAAAACTGGAATTAAACGTCTAATGATGACCATGAAACCATTATTATTTAATGCCCTCGGGGACGGGCAATAAATGCTGGCCCATCAGCGACATCCACTACCATGAAAGAATTTTTAAAAAATTGATGGACAAATAATGCAGGAGCTTAAAGTTCGGCAAACAAATCATAATCATCATAATCTTTATTGTCTCAAGTAGGCTTACATTAACATTGCAATGAAGTTACTGTGAAAAGTCCCTAGCTGCCACATTCTGGCGCCTGTTCAGGAACACGGAGGGAGAATTCAGAATGTCCAAATTACCTAACAGCACGTCTTTCGGGACTTGTGGGAGGAAACCGGAGCACCCGAGGGAAACCCACAAAAGCCACAGGGAAAATGTGCAGAAGCTGGGAATCGAACTTGGCACCCTGGTGCTGTGAAGCAACTGTACTAACCACTGTGCTACCGTGCGGTCAGCCAGTTTGAACGGCAGGGCCAGGAAATTGAGGAATCTTTCAAAGCCGATTTTGAGGAGTCTTTGGGCCAGATTTGTGAACAGTTGGTGCGAACTTTGAATGTGGTGAAGGCACAAGGCGAGACGCTAAAAGAGGTGGAGGAGACCTTGTCGAGGCACGAGGATCTGTTTGCCTCGGTGGAGGCAGAGTCGCTGATGGTGGCGGGAAGCATTAAAGGCCTGAGACTGAAAGTGGAGACCTTGTAAGAGATCACGGCAGCTAATCCTCACGTTGGTGGGGCTGCCAGATGGAGCGGAGGGCCCAAAGCTGACCCAGTATTTCTCCGAAATGTTTTCTCGGCTGGTGGGAGGGGATGAAATGTTTGCCGTCTGGAATTGGACAGAGCACATCGGGCGCTCAGGCAAAAGCCAAGACTGAATGAACCATGAGGACGGTGATAATCTGCTTCCCCAATTATCAAAGGAAGTCGCAGTGGCGGCTGATCCAGGGGGTCGGTATGTGATGGTCACAGGTACGTTGGTGGGGTGGGTTGCGGTGAACTTTGTCCCCAAATTGGGACAATGTCTATTTTATAAGACAAGTTTATGTTGGCTTCCATTCCGGAACTAGACACATGCCAGCTGGTTTTAGGGGGGATTTCAATTGTGTTTTGGATCCAAAGGTGAACTGCTCCAGCCCCAGATCGCTGGTCCCTTTAGAATGGTGTAAGTGTTAATGGCATTTATGGAAGAGACAGGAGGGATGGTTTATGCACCTGGGGAATAAGGAGTTTTTGTTTTTTCTGCCGGTATATAAGGTGTATTAATAATCTTTATTATTGTCACAAGTAGGCTTACATTAACACTGCAATTATGTTATTGTGAAAAGCCCCTAGTCGCCACACTGGCGTCTGTTCGGGTACATTGAGGGAAAATTTAGAATGTCCAATTCACCTAGCAAGCACATCTTTCAGGACTGTGGGATGAAACCGGAGCACCCAGAGGAAACCCACATGGACACGGGAAACCCACATGGACACGGGAGAACATGCAGAAACCACACTGACAGTGACCCAAGCTGGGAATCGAACCCGTTCCATAGCGCTGTGAAGCCACAATGCTAACCACTGTGCTATATTCACGTATCGGTTTTTTTAAATTATGGGTAGGATCTTGCTACCTGGAGTGAAGTGGAGTACTCGGCGGTGGTTATTTCAGATCACGTGCCACATCTGGTGGACTTAAAGTTGGAGGGAGCCAAGCGCAGCGCGTAGGTTGGAGGCTTAATGTGGGTCTGTTATCAGAACTCTGGTTCTGTGCGAAGATTTCAGGAGAGCCATAAAGAACTACATTGAATGGAATGAGAATGTGATGGCCTCACCGCCCATAGTGTGGGGGGCATTAAAAGGCGGTGATTAGGGGGGGGGATCATCTCGTTCAAGTCACATATGGATCGGAGAACTGGCGGGTGTGTCGGGAGATAACAAAATTCTGGATGTGGATAGGGAGTATGCAAGCGACCCAACGACAGAGCTCTTGCCGCTCAGAAAGAAGCTGCAAATGCAGTTTGACCTACTGTCCACAGGCTGGGTGGTGCGACAGCTGCGGCGCTTAAAAGGGATGGTATGCGAGTATGGGGAAAGGCTAGCCAACTTGAGCGCGCATCAGTTAAGGCAGCAAGAGGCTAAAGGTGGTGTTTAGGTCACACCTCATTAGGGCCAGGATGAGTCGATTTTTTGAGAGGGTTGAGGGGGCCTGCTCACCATACCCACATGTTCTGGTCCTATCCCAAGCTGGTGGGTTTTTGGGGGTCCCTTTTCCACATAATATTGACAATCCTGATTATTGACATAGAGCCTTGTCTGTTAGTCGTTGTATTTGGGGTATCGGACCAACCGGGAGGGGAGGGAGTGTTTATGCTTTGGCATTCACATCGCTGTTGGCCTAGCGACAGTTATTGCTGAGCTGGCAGCAGGTGATGCCAACCAGTGCCCGAAACGTGGCTGGGTGGTTTTATGGAATTCTTGTATCTTGGAGGTCAAGTTCACAGTGAGAGGGTCGTTTAATGGGTTCTATTGTAGATGGTGCCTGTTTTTTTTGCACTGTAAAGATCTGGGGTGCAATCTGGTGGCTGCGATGTACTCTAGCAAGAGTGCAACGCTGCGGTAGATCCCAGGAGAGGTGTTCCCAGCAGCCTTTACACCTCGCGGGTCTACCCCAGTCCCGCAAGGCGACAAAATCAGAATGCCGCCCAAAGGGGTCATGACCAAACGGTACGCACTTTGCTAGGTTTTAAACCTACTTAGGCACGTTTCCTGGGATCTATCAGCCTCCCGAGATTAACCACTTCACTAGTGAGGCTGCAGCCAGGCGCAGTTCAGTATTGATCCATGCAAGCCTGGACCGGGTGGAACAGCACCCGACGGGGTCCCCTGGCCAATCAGAGGCCCCTGGGTGGTCCGGGATAGTGCAGGGTAATTCCGTGGCCCTCCCCCTGGAACGTGGGCATCTTCGTGCTGCCAAGGTGCCCAGATGGTGCTGGCAGGAGCACTGTCAGCATGGCAGTACAAGGGTTCCTGGTGCCAGGGTGGCATTGCCAAGGGTCCAGGCCATGCAATTTATAGGAGGGTGGAGGGGAGGGTTTGAAGGGTGGGAGTGTGCAGGACAGATAAGTAGGGCCTCTGGGCGGTTGGGGGAATGATGGGTGGGGCTCCTGGAGGGGGGTGCTGCAATGAGGCTTGGGGGGGAGGGGGGGAGCTGAAGAAGGGTACCCCCATAGCTGGGTGTTCTCACTTAGTTGGGGGGGGGGGGGGTGATGCCTATGTGTGTGGAGGTGACATTGCCCATGTGTGGGAGGGACCCACAAGCTCACTTTGAGATCAGGGTACTCTTTCAAAATAGCGTCCTGATCTCTTGAGTTCAGCTCCCCAGTGCTGAAAAAATTCAAAGTGTTGGCTAAACCGGCGAGATACTCCCCAGGGCCAGAGTGTTTGATAGTGGTGGGGAACCTGTCAGCAAACTCCCTGCAAAACCCGCCACAATTTAAATTAGAAATGTTTCCGTTAAATTCCATTCCTGGTTACTGTTAGCTGATAGTGGGGCAGAGAGGGGGGGAAGATTAGCAAGGGGTGAGGGGGATTGTTCTGGGTGGCATTTCTCTTATTGGGGTTCCTCTTACTGTTGTTGCTTGTACTTTTCTGAAGTGTTGATACTGTTGCGTTTTGTAAACCTTTTGATATAAAATGGTAAAATTTCAAGAAAAATCTTGTTTAAAAGAAAAATGACACCATCGCTATTCCCACATGAGGGCAGTTTGTGTATGGAACAGTGTGTTAACAATGTGTTTGATAGTGATAGAATTGTGTGTTAACATCAGCCTCTGTAGCTATGGGGCAGTGTGTCAGTGAGCAAATGCCCCCCCCCCCCCCCCCCCCCCCCCCCCCCCAAAGAAAACCCTGCATCAGTATTTACTGGGTAGGGAAGGAATCACGAGTGGCTGAATGACCTACTCATTGTTAATGGCAATAGACTGGTAATTTATAATTACTGATTAATTTCTGTCAGTGATCGATGATATACTGGTTGGGGAATATTACTTGCGATCACTGTTGCAAATAACTCATTCTTGCTGGTTACTGTTTATTGTTTCGGATCACCAGCTATTGTGGCTCGCTAAGCTGCACTCAGAAGGGAATTGCCCTGTTTTGTGATGTGCTTTGTCTGTTTTGCGTTCCAGATGGTCCTTACCAAATCCAGAACACTACACTCTACGCTATGCTGATGGGACCCAGCTATACATCACAGAAAAGGTCAGCTACTTGCCTCCTGAAGCCTTTCACAATACCATGCATTTAATTTCCATCAGTAATTAAGTAATATTCATCACATGCATAATGAATAAGATTATCCACACAGAAATATCCGACTGTTCCATTGGAGCATCTGAAGTTATTCCAGGGCTTTGCCTCCACTGATTGCACACATTGGCATCCATCCTGATTCAGAGCGAACCCCTAACCTCAGTAAACTTCACTGCCTGTACACCTTATACCAGTGTTTTTCAAACTGTTTTTCCTGGGACCCACTTTTGCCAACCCACCTACCTTCGGTTCCCTCGCTGATTCACCTTCGCAACCAAAGCCACCCGAACTTCAACACACCGTTTTTGCTTATCTTTAATGCGACAGGTGAGCCTGCTTGGTCCTCATGACCCCACTTAGAACCATAGAATTTACAGTGCAGAAGGAGGCCATTCGGCCCTTCGAGTCTGCACCGGCCCTTGGGACGAGCACCCCACTTAAGCCCATGACTCCACCTTATCCCCGTAACCCAGTAACCCCACTTAACCTCTTGGACACTAAGGGCCAATTTAGCATGGCCAGTCACCTAACCTGCACATGTTTGGATTGTGTGAGGAAACCGGAGCACCCGGAGGAAACCCATGCAGACAGGGTGAGAAAGTGCAAATTCCACACAGTCACCCGAGGCCATAATTGAACCCGAGTCCCTGGAGCTGTGAGGCAGCAGTGCTAACCACTGCCACCGTGCCACCCCTAACGTGTTTTGTCAGTCAATGTTACATTTGTGCGAAGGATTTCAGCTGACGATTTAAGTTCTCGCTGCATCCTTTGATAAAAATCAAGAGGTTTGTCCTCCAACTCGCCATGCTTAAATCTTCAAATACCTTCGAAGGTTTGAGGGTTTTAAATTCTCATTTGCCAGTACTTTCTGCACCTAACACACATGGGCTGTGCATCCTAATTCACATTGGCACAATTAATAAAGCCATACCTCAAGAAATCATCTTTATACTGCTTTGTCATAATTTCAGCTTCTTAACGGTTTGTTTATCAGAGGTCCTGGAGCTCACACCAGCACTGCTTTGTCCTGCTGTGGACTCTCCTGAGAAGCGCTCTTCAGCAGGCAGATTTGGTTGTAAGATCGTGGACTATTTGTGTGTCTCTGGCCCTCTCTCTTCCTTATTACAAAATGATCCATCTTCGGTTCCCCACACAGTCCTGTTGCTTGCTTGCTGGCAGCTATAAAATAGAGGAATCTCTCCTCTGTGATTTAATGGCCAAAGCACAGACCGCTTGACGTCAAGTGTACGTGCCGGGCATGTGACTTGCTTTCTGCCGCTGCTTCTGGTGGGAAGACTCTGCCGTTTTTAGAAATAAATTTAGCCCTGGGTCAATGCGCTAACGTTAGGTGGAGGTAGTGCCCCGCTGGGTTCCGGGCCTGTGCATTTCCAGATTGGCCTGAGGGGGCATGCATGAGTGGGACTGCTGGCATTCTCAACCTAAAAACCGGTCGTGGTCAGCATTTTCAAAAGCTGGTAGTGGCCATTGGGTACTTCTCCCGCGATCGGGACGCCATGACTGATCACTCTACAACCCTCCCAATACCCAACACTGCCTTAAAAGATGCCTTGTATGTCTGCAGGGTGTGCGTGCGTGTCGGAAGAGATAGGGTGGACAGGATAACATTGTTTCACTTGGTGGCGAGTTCTAGAACCTGGGGACATAGATTCAAGAAGAGTGGCAGAAGGTGTAGAGGGTCACGAGGGGAAATCTTTTTACAGAGAGGGTAATGGGAGTCTGGAACTTTGCCCAAAAGCTTAACCTCTCTCTATACCCCCTACACTCAACTTCTGTGATACGGACAAAATAAATTAATTGAGATGGTCGATAGCTTTAAGTTCTTGGGTGTCACCATCACCAAGCCTGTCCGGGTCCACTCACATGGATGCAACAGTCAAGAAAGCCCAACAATGTCTCTACTTCCTACGGAAGCTAAAGAAATCTGGCATGTCTGCATTGACTCTCACAAACCTCTACAGATGTGCGGTAGAAAGCATCCTATCCGGCTGCATCACAGCCTGGTATGGCAACAGATAGCAAGAAACTGCAGACTGTGGTGAACTCAGCCCAACGCATCACACAATCTTGCCACCCCCACATTGATTCTGTAAACACCTCTCGCTGCCTTAGGAAGGCATTATCAGAAACCCCTCCCACCCAGGCATTCCCTTCTTCCAGACCCTGCCATCGCACATCCAGACATAGGAATAGCTTCTTCCCCACAGCTACAAGACTCCTCAACAACTCCCCCTCGGATTGATCTGTTCCCTGTAAGAACACTATTCACGACGTCCTATGCTGCTCTTACTCAAGTATTTGCTTTGTTTGGCCCCTTGTTCCGCACTGTAACCAACCACTGTTTGTCGATGTACCATTTGTCAATGTTCTCTGTTGATTATTCTTGTGTCTACAATGTACGTACTGTGTACGTTCCTCGGCCACAGAAAAATACTTTTCACGGTACTTCGGTACATGTGACAAATCAAATCAATCAATTGCTGTTTTTTTTCTTTCAATTCATGATTTCCCCCCCCCTCCCTCCAATCCTCTCTAGACTCGCAACGAGATTAAAAATGGGACCATACTGCGGCTGGCTATCTCCCCCGTGAGTATTTGAGTATTCATTTATTTTATGCATCTTCCAAAGAATGAATGACAAAAGGGTTATATTTTGGATCTCTCAGCCTTGCTGGAATGTGTTGGCCCCAAGTGCATTCTAAACTGAGAAGCAGGTCTAATTTAAATGGAAGCAGTGAGCTCCAGATGCCTTGTATGTCTGCAGGGTGTGCGTGCGTGCGTGCGTGTCGGAAGAGATAGGGTGGACAGGATAACATTGTTTCACTTGGTGGCGAGTTCTAGAACCTGGGGACATAGATTCAAGAAGAGTGGCAGAAGGTGTAGAGGGTCACGAGGGGAAATCTTTTTACAGAGAGGGTAATGGGAGTCTGGAATTCGCTGCCCAAGTTGGTGGTGGAGGGAGAGACTTTAAACTCTTTTAAAAGGTATCTGGATCTGCACCTTAAGTGCTCTGAGCTACAGGGCTATGGACTGGGTGCAGAAGGTGGGATGAGAAAAGGATCTGGGTGTCCTCAGGCTGGCATGGACAAGATGGACCGAATGACCTCCTTCTGGGTTGCAACTTTTCTCTGATTCTTCTATGAGCTGCATACAGCGGACGGTCAGAAGCTGGGTCAAAGCGACAAGGGGGTTTTGTGAGGGGCCTGAAGGGCTCTTGACCAGGAAGCACTGTTGCTCTTTTTAACCTTAGGCTATTTGCTCTGTTTAGGTCACCTTTGCTCATGAGTCGCCAGGTATCTTTATGATACCGCCACGTGGTTCAAGTTCAGGTTATGATTAATAACACAGCACACCGCTTAGTAAGGATTAAAACAACGGTCATTTATTATATACAACAAGCAATATTAATGCCCTAATACTACTTTCTATATAATAAACCTATCACTACTGGCCAATACTTAACTTAGGAAGAGCCCACCAGGTCAGGGAAACGAATGGCTTGTCCAATCAAATCTGGCCCGCGGGATTCAAAAGGCTGCTACAGGTCGGTGGCTAGGTGTCTCTACCGGATAGCGATCGCTGGATTCAAACTTACTATACACGGTGGCTGGTCTTGCGAAGGTCTCGAGCAGGCGAAGATGAGAGAGAGAGATCTGAACTTGGACCTTCACTTTTATAGGGCCCAGGGGCTTCCCGCCTCCCGGGGCGGCCCTTGACCCTGAGTCCCAAGTGATTGGATTCTGTCCCCAATCTCTGGGGTCGATGTGTCCAATGGTGAGGCGATTCCTCGATCGGGGGGTGGTCGCTAACCTTTCTTTGTTTCGGCCACTGCAGGCGCCGACAGGTCTGGCCCGGTATTCAATTGCTAATATGTTGCAATTGTTCCCGGGGATAGCCGATTTAACTGTGGATGTCTGAATAGATTGGTTGCAAACAGTCCTGAATGCAACTGTGAATACCTGGATTGATGGGCTGTTGATAGCCCTGTGTATCGATCTGGGCTACCTTCCCAGAGCCGAATATGCAAACTGTCTGCAGCTGCCTGCTTGTGTCTTCTTGGCTGCTTTTCCCAGCAGTCTTTCGGGTTAGCCGTTTTAAACTGGGTTTTGGCCAGATTAATCAGAACGCAGCCATTTTACATGGCTACATTCCCGCCTTGTGATCCTAACGCGAAGCGTGAAGGATCACATAAATTTTGTCCTCTTCGTTTCCCGACTTTGGGGGGGGGGGGGGGGGGGGCACCTCCCCCAAGGCCACTACTCTGACCCTAGCTATGCACAAACATTTACCTAAACAATTCTTGAGGGCGCTATGTCAGGCAGGGGCATGTGTCTGGAAAAAAATATACTGGGAACCTCTAATTTTACCTAAACAATTCTTCAAACTTACAGTCTTATCTCTCTATACAATGACAATTACAACATTTAATATATTCTTTCCTGGCTTGGCAGTCAAGCTCAGGATCATACATTTCCACACATAATTTACAGGAAAAAAACAAACCGCCAGTGCATGTTTTATTATTCATATGTTGCGGGGGTCTGGGGTTTGGTCATAGCCGAATATCGGGGATCGGATCCGATAGACCGGGGTTCGAGAGCGGTACGCTCTCCTTTTCCACTTGCGGAGGCGCATGGTCTGTACTGCACAACTGAGTATAGCCAATGCCAACAGTGCCTCAATGATGTATGATAGGGAGTACCAAGTTATGAACTTGGCACACCAGGATAATGCAGCGTGGTTGGTGACTGGGCCCTCGGTACTACGGGGCAGTGAAGTGTTAACGGCAGGGGGGTTTGGAGTAATGGGGTCCGCGTTCCCGCGCAACCAAAGGTCCATATTAAACATGTTGAGCTCGAAGAAAGGAGTCCTCATGGCTGTCTTCTTTCTTTTCCTTTCCTGTTTTTGCTGGTTTTCTCCGG
Organism: Scyliorhinus torazame; assembly: GCF_047496885.1. Classification (NCBI taxonomy): domain Eukaryota; kingdom Metazoa; phylum Chordata; class Chondrichthyes; order Carcharhiniformes; family Scyliorhinidae; genus Scyliorhinus; species Scyliorhinus torazame. The sequence goes on from NC_092714.1 coordinate 179,499,604, forward strand.
ACTTGGAGCTTCTGGAGTTCTGTAAGACAAGCGTAGTGTGTGTAAATACTTCGGTTTAATATCTGGTGTGTTAGTGTGTCTGTCCTTCTTGGGGCCAATTAAACCCTTATAATTGGTCACAGTATGTGACTCTCCCTCCATTTTTTTTTTCCAAAACAAATGTTTGGACACGGCACACTTCCCAATGGTGGACCAGTGCTAAGTTTATCATCCAAATGTTCTAGGATGTAAATAGCATGTGGCAGCAACCCAAAGGTTGCCTAAATAAAATCAAACTGTTTTTGAAAAAAAAGTTCGAGTGAGGTGCGTGTGGGCCGCGACGGGTAAGATTTGGTTGGAGTCCCCGGGTAGGACGGCTACCAATACCGTATCTTCCCTACCCAAGCGTTTTTGACCAACGGGGGGGTCCCCAGGCAGGGCGGGCCTCACGCCGTTTCTCCACTACCTGAGCGACCAAAGAACGGACAAAAATGTAGTCATCATGGTGGGGTTACTGTTCTGATTCTACCATCAAATCAGATGAGTAGCTACGATCGGGCGTCTGTTCTGGTGGGTGTCTGAGGCAAGTCCTCCGAGGTATCGGCCGAATGGGCGTGTGGCGGTGGTGGGTGTCAGTGGGAAAGTTTAAAAAGTTCAGGTGAATGGGTGTGGGGCGGTGAGAAAATTCTCCAGTAGGACCAACAATATTTAACAAAGAGACAGACAACATAAAACATTCTGCAGGTTCCATCAGAAAGGACAACACTTTTCACCAAGTGTCTCCTTTAAATCATCATGTGGACACCTCAGTTCTCGGTCGCTACGGGTTCTGCCTTTTTCTTATCGAGAGTGCCTGTCGGTTGGGCACTCTGTGGTTTCTTAGGGCCATTGCATTCTCTAGCAAAATGTCCCAATTTTCCGCAATTGTAGCACTCTTGCGGTTTGGCTGGGGGGCTGTTCTTTCTCTCGTTTACCCAGGCGGGGTTGTGAAGAGTGGTTCTTACTGCCTGCACGTCTGCGGCGGCTTGGTTTTCCTCAGGGGTTCTAGCTGCTGAATTACCGTCAGCCGCTTGTTCCCAAACGCGGGACAATCTCTTGACCACCCACTTCTCATTATGAGCCTCCTCCGAGGGGTCATAATTGCTACAGGCATTCTGTCCTGTTTCCGTGGCATGGAAGATAAGGGTGCGGGTCCATTTGGCCATATTGTCTGGGGACAAATGGGCACGATCTACGTTGCCGAAAACGGCTTCAAAATGAATCCACAAGCGTCCTGCGAACGCTGCGGGGTGTTCAGACTTTTTCTGTCTGCATTTATTCAGACCGTCTACGGGGTCGCCCCGGTTGTACCCGATCGCATCCAGGATCGCGGTATGCATTTCTGCAAGGGTGCCTCCTCCTACATTCTGTGGGTCGGGAAGGGCTGCTGCGACCGATGGGTCTAAGGACCGTGAGCTTTACCTGCTCTTTCTCATCCAGGCTGTACATGGTCGCCTGGTGTTTGACGGTGGCAAAGAAATGGTGTGGGTCTGAAGCTGGGAGGAACGGTGTGATTTTGGCACACGCGTCCCGTAATTGGGTCACTGTGAGGGGGGTGGAATATAAGACTTCCGCCTCGTCTGCTGTGGCGGTGCGGTGGGCTGTTACAGGGTTCATGGGAGCCTGTATTATCTGTTGTGTGGGGGGTGGGGGTGCTTTCCTCCTTTGGGGTTTTCCCTGCGCACATGCTCCCTGAACATATCTCTGCGCTGTCTCCTGCAATTCTTCCCAATCAGGGCCGTCTTCCTGTTCTAAACTTTCCCCAAAGGTTTCTTGAAATCCCTTTTGGACATAAAGCAGTGCTTTCAAGTCTGCAATCTGCTTTCGGCACTTTGCATGGTCTAAAGTACTCTGCCTTTGTTCCGTGATTGTGGCGTGGAGCGCTCTCAAGGCTGCCTTGAGATCACTGCATCGTTTCTGGAGCGTCTCTAACTGGTTTTCTGTTTCTTTCTTTACCAGGACTGCACGCTGCAGGTCCTGATAAGCCTTTTCATATTGTGACTGGAAACTACTCGAGTGCGCCAGACAAGATTGGTGACCCCGTTTGGCGTCAGCCACCTCTTCGTCCTTTGCTGCTAATTTCCCTTTTAACTCCAGGTTCTCTTTCTCAATTTCGCATACATCGATTTTACTCATCCGATGTTTGCCTTCCATTTCCTTGCGGAGCGTCCTGACGACCTCCTCTGTGGCTCGCAATTGTGCCAGACAGGACACAATTGCCATCGGCTTACGCGCTTTTGCTAAACTCTTTCTGTGAATCTCACTCAGGTTCTCCCACCAAGTATGCCCTATACTTCCAGGACCTGAGTCATCGTTATTGCAGAAATCCTTCCACACGGGCCATCCTTTGCCCTGCAGAACTTTGCGGATTTCCACTTCCCAAACGGGACACTGTCCTGCTCCTACGCTGCTGACTGGTGCGACAGCAAAATCTTCGGGGTTCATGAGGCGCTGCATCGCTTGCATTGCCTGCATGGCTCTCTCTTATCTGCTCGTTACGTTCGAATTTGGAACAGGGGGCTAAGGTGGTGTGGTAGATACGGGTACGGCTTGCGCTAATTTCCGAAATACCAACTGCCGACAGTTTTGACGCAACAAAAAATCTATCAGTTTTGCCTTATAACCCCGTTAGTTACGCATGCATATACACACTTCCGAATTGTGAATTATTAACCAGATCCGCTTGAACACCTGTGTTTTTTTTTTTGTTTCCGATTGGATTCTAATTCAAAATGTTGGGGTTCTCCCGGAGTGGTTTTCCACTTCTATGTCGGGTCCCGTCAGGATGTCGCCAATTATGTTGCTCTTTTTAACCTTAGTCTATTTGCACTGTTTAGGTTACCTTTGCTCATGAGTCGCCAGGTATCTTTATGATACCGCCACGTGGTTCAAGTTTAGGTTATGATTTATAACACAGCACACCGCTTAGTAAGGATTAAAACAACGGTCACTTATTATATACAACAAGCAATATTAATACCCTAATACTACTTTCTATATAATAAACCTATCACTGGCCAATACTTGACTTAGGAAGAGCCCACCAGGTCAGGGAAACGAATGGCTTGTCCAATCAAATCTGGCCCGCGGGATTCAAAAGGCTGCTACAGGTCGGTGGCTAGGTGTCTCTGCCGGATAGCGATCGCTGGATTCAAACTTACTATACACGGTGGCTGGTCTTGCGAAGGTCTCGAGCAGGCGAAGATGAGAGAGAGAGATCTGAACTTGGACCTTCACTTTTATAGGGCCTAGGGGCTTCCCGCCTCCCAGGGCGGCCCTTGACCCTGAGTCCCAAGTGATTGGATTCTGTCCCCAATCTCTGGGGTCGATGTGTCCAATGGTGAGGCGATTCCTCGATCGGGGGGTGGTCGCTCACCTGTCTTTGTTTCGGCCACTGCAGGCGCCGACAGGTCTGGCCCGGTATTCAATTGCTAATATGTTGCAATTGTTCCCGGGGATAGCCGATTTAACTGTGGATGTCTGAATAGATTGGCTGCAAACAGTCCTGAATGCAACTGTGAATACCTGGGTTGATGGGCTGTTGATAGCCCTGTGTATCGATCTGGGCTACCTTCCCAGAGCCGAATATGCAAACTGTCTGCAGCTGCCTGCTTGTGTCTTCTTGGCTGCTTTTCCCAGCAGACTTTCGGGTTAGCCGTTTTAAACTGGGTTTTGGCCAGATTAATCGGAACGCAGCCATTTTACATGGCTACAGCACCAACACCGGTTCGACGAAAATGATCAGGAGATCCAGGATCTCCTTGACCACGAACCCAAGGCGTTCCTAAACGGCAGCTCCACCAAAACTCGAGTGAGAGGAAACGCGCCTACAGGCAACTGAAGGCTGAGGTGCAACAAAGAACTCTCAACCTAAAGAACAGATGGTGGGTGGAAAGAGCACAGAAAGACTCAGCAACTCGCCGACAGCCACAATGTGCACGGCTTCTTTGACGCAATCAAAACCATTCTCGTAACCAGGGACCCACCCCACTGAGAGAGAAAAACGGAGAAACGCTCATCAGAGATAGAGAGGCAGTCAAAACCTGCTGGAGAGAGTGCTTCGAGGATCTCCTCAACCAAGGTACAACGTTCGATGCAAATGCCCTCGACACCATCCCGCAATACGTTTCCAGTCACCATCTCAGCGCAGCCCCAGCTCACTGAGGTTGAAAAAACCATCCAACCGCTGAAGAACAACAAGGCCTCTGGCACAGATGGAATCCCCGCAGAAGTATTAAAATGCTGCGGAGAGGCACTCTTGACAAGAATTCCCAATCTAATTACCTTTGCCTGGAAGGAAGAGAGCACACTGGACGATGTCCGAGACGCCTTAATTGTGACCATCTTCAAGAAAGGGGACCTGTCCGACTGTGGAAATTAGAGGGATTTCCTTGCTCTCCATGGGAAGGTCATTGTGAGAATCCTCCTCAACTGCCTCCTCCCAGTGGCTGAAGAGCTCCTCCCGGATTCTCAGTGTGACTTCCCTCATCAAGTGGCTCAATGGACATGATCTTCAGTACGAGTCAAATCCAGGAAAAGTGCAGGGAGCAGTATCAACCCCTGTACGTTGTCTTCTTCGATCTCGCAAAGGCCTTCGACTCTGTCAACAGTAAGGGATTGTGGAACATCCTCCTCAAATTCAGTTGCCCGCAGAAATTCGTCACCATTCTCGGCCTGCCCCATGATGATATGCAAGCTGTGATCTTCACCAACGCAACCACCACAGACCCAATACGAGTGCAAACTGGAGTCAAATAGGGCTGCATCATAGCACCAACGCTTTCCTCCATCTTCCCCGCAGCAACACTCCACCCATCACCCTGAAGCTCCCGCTGGAGTGAAGCTAACCTACCGAACAAGTGGGAAACTGTTCAAACTTTGATGCTTCCAGGCCAGAACCAAGACCATCCAACATTGAGCTGCAGTACCCAAACCACACCTGTGTGTGAACACATTCAGAGATCAAGCTACAAACCATCGCCGATGCATTCACCGAGGTATATGAGAGAATGGGCCTCCAGTAACCCCCCCCTACCATCAAGATCCATGGTGAACCCTTGGACAATGTGGATCATTTCCCGTACCTCCGGAGTCTCCTCTTGTTGCGAGCAGACATTGACAGCAAAATCCAACATCGACTCCAATGCACCAATGCAGTCTTCAGACGTCTGAGGAACAATGTTCGAAGACTGAGACCTCCATCCCAGCACCAAGCTCATGGTCTACCGGGCAGCCGTGGCCCCCGCCCTCCTGTATGCATCAGAAACATGGACAATGTACAGCAGACACCTCCAGTCCTTGGAGAGGTATCACCATCGCTGCCTCTGCAAAATCCTGCAAATCCACTGGCAGGATTGGCATTCCAACGTGAGCATCCTCTTTCAGGCCAATATCCCCAGTATCGAGGCACTGGTCATGCTCTATCAGCTGCGATGGGTGGGCCAAATTGCCTGCATGCTCGAAACCAGACTTCCAAAACAAGTGCTCTACTCCGAGCTCCGTAATGGCAAGTAATCACTGGGAAGGCAGTGGAAACGCTACAAGGACACTGAAAGCCTCCATAAATAAATGCAACATCCCCACCAACAAGTGGTAATTGCTTGCCTTGGAATGCACAAACTGGAGAAAAAGCATTCGCGAAGGCACCAATCGCCTCGAGCATCTTGGGGTGGAACATGCATAGGCCAAGTGAAAACAGCAGAGGGAGAGGGCAGAATCCACAACTTCACACCCACCCACTTCATCAAACACCACCTGCCAAACCTGTGGCAGACTCTGTGGATCCAGAAATGGACTAATCAGCCACTGCAGAATCCACCTCCCCGGAGTGGAAGCAAATCATCCTCGATGCTGAGGGACTGCCCTAGAAGAAGAAGAGGTTGGGTGAATGGAACTTGTTGTGCGCCAGGACATGAGCTGTGAATCACTTCAAATTTACAAAGGGCAGTACATGGGACGCCATCTGGACATACATTGGAATAGTTCAGTTTAGAGATAGCAAAGGCATGAATGAAGGGTTCTGCAGATGAACTGAGATGGAATCTGACAATTTTAGAGGTAGGAAAAAGCGGTCTTGGTGCTGGCATGAATTGTTGGGCAGCACGGTAGCACAGTGGGTAGCTGTTGTTTCACAGCTCCAGGGTCCCATGTTCGATTCCTGGCTTGGGTCACTGTCTCTGTGGAGTCTGCACGTTCTCCCTGTTTCTGCGTGGGTTTCCTCCGGGTGCTCCGGTTTCCTCCCACAAGTCCCGAAAGACATGCTGTTAGGTAATTTGGATATTCTGAATTCTCCCACTGTGTACCTGAACTTGCGCTGGGATGTGGCAACTATGGGCTTTTCACAGTAACTTCATTGCAGTGTTAATGTAAGCCTACTTGCAACAATAAAGATTATTATTATTATTAAACTTCAATGGTAACTCGATAATAAGAACTAGGAAACCAGTCTTAAACAATTAAAACCCCAATTCCAACTGAAGTACTAAGGAACATTAACTTTCTCCGAATGTGTGGTTGGAAGCTCATTTAAATGTTACCGATAACATCAAGGTTTTGGTTCAGCCTCATGCAGTTAACCAGGATGTCGTCAGTAGGTAGGGGTCAGATTGACGCAGTAATAGCTTTGGTCTTGCTTGTCAATTGTGTCTCAGTCGGTAGCATTCTTGCCTCCCAAGTCAGAAGATTTGGGGGTCAGGTCCCTCCTCAGGACTTGAGCAAGAAAATATAGGCTGACACTTCAGTGCAAAAATAAAAACAATGTACTGGAAAATACTGGAAAAATTCAGCCAGTGTGGCAGCACCCGAGTTTAAAAAAATGTATTTATTTATGTTTTTTTATTTTTTTTGTTTTATAAATTTAGAGTATCCAATTATTATTTTTTTCCAAATAAGGGGCAATTTAGCACGGCCAATCCACCTACGCTGCACATCTTTGGCTGTAGGTGCGAACCCACGCAGACACTGGGAGAATGTGCAAACTCCATACGGACAGTGACCCAGGGCCGGGAATCGAACCCGGGTCCTCAGCGCCGCAGTCCCAGTGCTAACCACTGAGCCACCACGCCGTATTGGCAGCACCTGAGTTAACCATTCCAGTCTGAAGACCAGTTATATCAGACTCGAAATGTTGGCTCTGTTACTCCCTCCTCAGTTGCTGGGTTTGTCCAGAAATTCCTGTTTTCATTTCTGGGGCTGGATTCTCCATCGCCGGTAGTGGAGCTCCCGATGTGGCAGAGAATCCAGCGTGGGACAAAAGAATTGGATTGGCGCCTGTGTTCCGATGCTCCGGTCCCCTGCAGGCATTGGGATCGTAGTTCGTGGGAGCCAGTGGGAGGATGGAAATGGGTCATCAAAGGACCAGGCACCATATTCCCCCGGCCCCTATGATTCTCCGGTCCTCTGGGCTGGGAATCGTATGGACGAGAATTGGTGCAGGTCTTGACAAATCTGGCCTTGACGCGGTGGACTTCATAGTGGGCCAAGAGGATAACTCTTAGTTGCCCCCCAAAGTCCCACCGGAGGGCCACCCTCCTCCCAATAATGCAAGACCTGCCCACTGCCCGCCCCCCCCCCCCCCCCCCCCCCGAAATAAGAGAGCCCCTGTCTGGAAGTTAGAGCATGGTCCAGACAGAGGCAGTGAAAGAATTTGCTGTTTCAAAACAGCTGTGCAATACACCTGCTGGCTCAGGCAGAGGAAGCAGCACTTGTAAATTCCTGGAAAGGGAAAACCAATCGGTTGCTTTTAAACCCCCTCAGAGGGGGGGGGAGCGTCTTCTTGTGGGAGTCTCTCAAATTTGGGGGTCTCTGGTGGGGTCTCTGTCATTGAGGGGCCTATCACAAGAGGTGGGGTGGGGGAGGGGGCTCTGATGAGGGTGGGGGGGGGGGGGGGGGGTGCTGAATTGCGTTGAAGGGGGCCCAGCCGCTGGATCTCATTGGTCCGCCCACTCAAAATGGCGGCCGATAGCAGGATTCCTAGGGAATCCCTCGCCATACATAGATTTGCATGGCTAAGGATTGTGACTTGCTTCTTGATTTGCGAGTGCAAATCAGGTGCGATTCAGCTCGGCGGGAGAACATAGGGCGCAATTCAGTGGTCGCAGTGCGCTCGATCGAGAGCAGAATGCAGCCAGTAGATGCCGGGTGAAGCTTCCCGTGGGCCTCCCTGCAGCCTTCGCGCCTCGCGGGATATACCCACGTCCCGTGAGGCTTTGGAATCTGAATTCCGCCAAAACGGGATGGGATCAAACGGGGCTTGCTAAAGTAGGTCTTAAACCTACTGAAGGCCCCCGTAGTGCTGGAATCTTGCAAGAGTCAACTAGAGAAGAGGAACCAATGTAGTCCACTTTCTCGGAGACCAAACTAGCAGAGACTTGGAACAGAAGGTGCCAGTCATCTGCATGGCCTCTAGTCAGGCAGTTACCTGTAGCAGCGGGGAGGCTTAAAAGGGGGAGAGGAGAATGCAACAATTGAATAAATTCCTGGGGTATTATGTGTTAAGACATTTTATTGATTTTTAAATTGAGAATTCATTGTACAGAAGAGTCATTTCCCATGCCAACTCTTGTCCACAGACTCGAGCAGCCCGGCAGCTTTTGGAGAGGATCCAGTCTTCCGGCCTGGACTCTCGGCTTGACGCGTTGAAGGAACTGGCTAAACTCTCCGCTGACGCCACCTTCGCCACCGAGTTTATCAACATGGAAGGCATTTTCATCCTTACACTACTGGTGGAAAGTGGAACGAAGTTAGTGTTCTAAATTTCAATAAATGTATATTTTCATTCTTCGATTGATTGCGAAGTTCAATATTTCAACTTCTGTTACGTGGAGAAGCTGTGATTGTTCTTGGAGCAGCGAAGGTTAAGGAGAGATTCAATAGAAGGGATTTAATAGAGTAAATAAGGCAGAACTGTTTCCATAGAGGAGGATTAATAACTACAGAATGCAGATTTAAGATGATTGACAAAAGAAGCAACGTGCAGATGAGGATTTTGTTAATGTCACAAATTATGATCTCAAAGGCACTGACTGAAAGGAAACACATTCAGCAGTAGTTTCCAAAAGAGAATTGGATAATATTTGAAGGAAAGATTATGCAGAGCTATGGTGAAAGAGCAGGGAAGTGAGACTAACCAGAATAATTCTTGCAAACAGCTGTGGGATAATTGACATCCCTCTGTGCTGTATGATTCTACAATGTAAAATGGGTTCAGAGACATCCTAAACACTTTGCAAACCCCATTTAACCCCTTCCGGCACCATTGCTTCAATGCCTGAAGGTTATCATTGGAAGTGTTGCCCTATCAGAACCCATCTAGTGGATAATCCTTGCTGCATGCTAAAGGTCAGCTTGGTGATGGAATCCTCAATTGCAGCCAAGCCAGCTTGCATCACCGTGTGCTATTGGGCAAGTGACTCACTCAGTAGTTCACGTTGTGGAAGTAAAGATGAGGGTAAAGTCACCATAGTCCCAGATGACCATAGGCTGCTTTTCCCTGTGAGGGGGAGAGCTGACTGGTGCTACCATACCTCGGGTAAGGGACAAGGTTGAGAAGGCAGGACCTTCATGAGTAACGTTGGGGAAGTAGCCACCATTTCACCGGTGGCCTTGACCGCTGGGTTGCAAGAGCTGATTTCCCTCCTTCAGCTGTTATCTGTGACTCGCCCTCTGTTCATGTTTGAACTCGTGAAGGCCATCCGAAGTGTGCGCCTCTGAGCTGATTCTGACATCCGAAGGAATGGTTGTTAGAGTGCTGAGGTGAGCTTCATGTTCCAAGATACTAGATTGTTCTTCCTCTACCTTGTCTTAAAAAGGAAACCAAGAAGCAGCACAGAATAAATACCTGGCCACTGTCATCAATGGCTCCCAGCGCAACTACCCACTCTGTAGTCTTTTTGGTGCCCACCCTCCTCCCACCCCAACGTACGATTACCAATTCATGGCCTCTCTGATAGCCTCCCTCATATTGGTTGGACAGCTGAATGCTACCATCAGTGCTTCCACTCAAAACTGTCCTCAGTATGTACTTTTTGGTGTGAAATCTTGCCAAGTGCAGGGAGGGTGGACCGTTAGATACAGTAAGGAAAACTGTGAGCCCTTTAACCAGTTGATGGTATTTGGGAGCAGAGAAAGATTTTTTTTGTTAGTTTTGTGTGCAATTGAGAGTAGGTGGTCAATAGAATTGCACGTTTCACCTTTCTGGCCTGTTCTAATACTTGTATATCCTCATTTATCCTCCTTTTGTGTTTCACTTCCAGCAACTTACTGGATAAATTCAGGTAAACCATGTTCTTGTGTGAAACTATTTAGACAATGGCTGACAGCTTCATCCTCATTGGATAACTATTTGTGCCAACATTGAATTGTGTCACATTGCTTTATAGGTAATTGACAGTCATATAGTACAGTGCAAGATCATTAACAGCCTTATCTTAACATTACTTATCTTGGCAAATCAAACCCCTTTCGCACATCATTTTGCAGCTTCATGATGAATGGACATCTACTCATTGCCCTATGACGACTTCCCATACCTACTGTTCAATTTCCTCTTCTGATTTATGGGGCCTGAACTTCCATAGAGTGGCAATCACAGTCGGAATGCCACTCTGCTCCTTTTTACCCTCTCTGGAATACAGTTGCACATTGCTCGCCCAGCCTCCCAACTTGAGCCGGGTGGGAAAATGCAATGGGGTTCCCAAGGCCTTCGGTTGAGTGCAAGCAGAGTGGGGGAAGTGAAGAATGAAGTAATGCCCTCTATTTTACGGCACTTGGTGAGGGGGTAGTGGTGCCGGGTTCAGGAAGGATTGATCGGGGTGCGGGTTAGACGGGGTGGACGAAGGAGGTTTTTCGATGGTTCCCATGGGTTCTGGGAGGAGGAGGTCAGGGGGAGGTCAGTACTGTAGTTACTCGAGAGTTAAACGTGGTTTTAATCGTTCTAACTTGTCCTGGGTAACTATTGTGCTCAGAGAGTTGGAACCATCCAATGTCAGATGTTTCCCGGTGCATGGTAATTGCCCAGCAGAGGTTTGCTTTTGCCATTCAGTCCTTGCTTGGGGGCCTCTGGGGAGACCCCAGCACATCTAGGGTTATTATTGGGTACAAACCATCACACCACCACCACCACCACCACCACACACACACACACACACACACACACACACACACCCCCCCCAGTGCATCTTGCTGCTCCTGCCACACTCTATCCACAATCATCTGGAAGGCACAATCAATAAAGTGGGCCTTTCGGGATCTCCTTGCCTCATTTGCAAACATTCAGATTATCTGCAGGAGCTGGCAGTTTAATGAGCTGAGCATTGCTTTCATTCCTACTCTGAAGGTTAGCTGGTGATTGGGCAGCAGTCACGGATACAGCTGAGTAGCTGCTCTGTTGTCTGCTGTAGCGCAGATTGCTAACATATAGATTCCTGAGAGCTCCCTCTTTAATTCTCCTTGATCACACACATTAAACACCTTGCTTTCACGGTCCCACATGTACTAGTGCTCCTTTGACACTTAATCTGAGTGGAGATACCTAATTATTGCCTTGGAGGGTTGATTGAATTGAATTGTTGAAATTGTTAAAACGATTCGATAGGGTAGATACTGTGTCTGCTGCTAAGGGAACGAAATTGGGAAACCCTTTTTTCCACAAAACGGCTAAAAGAAATCTGAAACACTCCCCTAGAATTTTGTGGATGTCAGCAGCTAGTTGGAGTTTTCTGGAGAGAGATTGATTGATTGATATATTTTGGATAAGGAAATGAAGGGATATTGAGCAAAGATGGGCAAGTGGAGTTGAGCTACAAATCAATTGTGACCTAACTGAATGGCAGAGCAGGTTTGAGAGGCTCAATAGCCCTACACCTGTTTCTCATTTTCTTATTGACCGTTGATCTGCAAGTGCGAACAAGCAATTTAACCTTGGAGGGGTTCTCTGCACAGAATCTAATCTCACCCCCATCTGTGCCAGGGGTAAGGGGTATCGCCCGATTGCACTCAGGACTGAGAACTGGTCTGAATCCCTCTTCCCTAACCCATGGTGTTGACGACTACCTGATTGTTCATATTCCTAACCTGACTGCGATCAGCTTACTCGGCCCAGTTCAGTTCAGGCCTCTCTCCTGGTACCTTCCCTGTATGACTGGCTCATTAACCCAACTGGTGATAGATACATTTACAGACCAGGTATTCAGGATTGCCCTATATATTTGGAAAAGCCATCCAACTCACGCAATTATTGATGCTCCCGTTGTTCACGGCAGTGCGTGCCCGAGACTGCAATCGATCGGCTGGCTTTCTGTGTGGTGACCTTTTGAACCGCATGTTTTCCCACAGTTTTGGTGAGATGCTGGCCTTCACGCTGACTGCCTTCCTGGAACTGATGGATCACGGGATCGTCTCCTGGGATATGATTTCCACTGCCTTCATCAAACAGGTCAGGAGAGAGAGCGTTACTAACAAGCTGATTACTTGGTAGTTCCCAAACATTACCTGGTCAGTTGTTTTGGGTGCCTCGTTATATGCAAATTAGTCGCTATTTTTAAAAATATATCAATTTTTACGGGATGTGGGCTTCGCTGGCTAGGCCCTGTTTGCCCAGGTCTCTTTGCCCCGTGCTTCCTTCTGAACGAAACGGACAGATGATTCCTCGGTATCTATCTGCAATCTGTTAACAATGGAGTGGGTCACTCTTAGTCACTCTTTTATTGTTAGGAGGAAAGACTTGCATTTCCATAGTACCTTTCACAACCTCTGGTTGTCCCAAAGAATCCTCCAGCCAATCCAATACTTTTGAAGCACAATCACTATTACAATGTGGAATGAGTGCAGCTCCAACAACACTCGAGAAGCTCAACACCATCTAGGACAAAGCAGCCCGCTTGATTGGCACCCCATCCACAAACATTCACTCCCTCCACCAGCGACGCACATCTGCAAGAGCACAGCAGGAACTCACCAAGATTCCCTAGGCAGCACCTTCCAAAACCACCTTCACTACTGTTATGGGCCAGGGTTTAGAAAACTCCAAAGTATATCATGGAGTTCACCTGACCTACAACTGTTTATCAATTTTGGTTACGATGAGCACAGCGGCCTGCCTTTCAGGTGTTATACACCAGAGACCTTAAGCACTTTTAATGAAAAACAAGCTTTATTCTACGAATTTAGTTACGATTTTTATAAACACACACAGTAAGCATTTGTATCAACTACAACATAAATACCCCACACAGCTATATTAATCTATGTATAACCCTTAATAAATTCCCCCCTTTAACTGTTCCAATTTAATAACAAGATCCCATAAACCAGAAACCCTTTTTCAAAGGTGTGGCCCAGCACACGGCACTCTTACAATCTTTAAGACGTGGTATGGATACTCTTTTTTTTTTTTTTTCCTTTCCAAAACAGTTATCTCTTTTAAGTTATCAAGTAATCTGGAAACAGCTTTTAAACTAAAGATGGAGAGACACTTCTTTCCAACCTGTGCAATACAAAACCAGGTCAAACTAAAAGCGAAAATAAAACTGAGCCTCAGCCAGCTCCCAACTCAAAAGCAAAAGTAAAAAACTCAGAGCCACAACCCAGCTCCAATTACATCACTGAAGCCATGTGATAAGACAAAAACATTTCTTAAAGGGACACTCCCATGACAGTACGGATAAAAGCAGCAGATACCTGGGGACCCCACCACCTGGAGGTTTCCCTCTAAGTCACTCACCATCCTGACTTGTAAATATATCACCGTCCCTTCACTGTCGCTGGGTCAAAATCCTGGAATTCCTTCCTTAACAGCACTGTGGGTGTACCTACAGCTCATGGACTGCGGTTCAATAAAGCACTTCACCGTCACCTTCTCAAGTGCAATTTGGGATGGGCAACAAATGCTGGCCTAGCCAGCGAAGCCCACATCCCGTAAAAATTTATATATTTTTTTTAAATAGCGACTAATTTTCATATAACGAGCACCCAAAACAACTGACCAGGTAATGTTTGTGCTGTTGGTTGAGACATAAAACATTGACCAGGATAATGGGGAGAACTCTTCATCTCTTATTTGAATAGCTTTTCCTCCAATGCTGTGCTTTGAATATGTGTGCATGTCTCTGGAGTAGGGCTCCAGACTTCTGACTCCAGGGTTTGTTTCTGTCACAATTTGTTTAAAATCCTGGCGGCAGGGTAGAAATCTCTCAGCAGCCGGGGGTGTGGCGGTGGTTAGCACTGCTGCCTCTCGGCACTGATGACCCGGGTTTGATCCCGGCCCCAGGTCACTGGCCGTGTGGAGTTTGCACATTCTCTCCATGACTGCATGGGTCTCACCCTCGCAACTCAAAGATGTGCAGGGGAGGTAGATTGGCCACGCTAAATTGCCATTTAATTGAGAAAAAAAGAATTGGTACTCTAAAATTTTTTTTAAAAAGAAATCTTTCAGCAGTTCCTGTGCCAGTGGCATCGTGGAGTATTGGGGATTTCGTTATTACTCCCTATTGCATGATGCAGCCAAGACTTCCCGCTCTCCCTCAATTCTTTTCACTGGATCCGAGTGATTTCTCACCTTGCTCATCGTCTCTACCTCTGCCTTCCCTTTATCTGACAATCTGCTAGATTTTGAAACCTAAACCTTCATGTTGCTACCCACTTTAATCTTGCCCCCTCTCCTACTTTAATTTCAGTCAAGGTAAAATTATCCTCTTGGAACCATGGCCCTTCATTTAGGTGTCTTGCGTAAATGAACTATCGCCTCTTTTGTAATCACAGGTCATCAATAATAAGCACATCAGGAATAGGAGCAGGAGTAGACCAGATGGCCTGTCGCGTCTTCCCCACCATTCAATACTGTCATGGCTGATCTTTGACTTCAACTCCACTTTCCCACTGCTCCCCAATATCCCTTGATTTCCTGAGGGATCGAAAATCTCAACTTTAAATATATTCAACGATGGGGCTTCCACAACCCTGAGTGAAGAAATCTCTCCTTACCTAAATGATTGGCTCCTTAACCTGTAACTGTACTCCTGTTTTTTAGATTCCCCAGCCAGGGGAAACAACCTCTCAGTCAATCTGCTTCACGATCTTGTATGTCTCGATAAGATCTCCGCTCATTCTTTTAAACTCCCAAAGATATAGATCCAATTTGCTCATCCCCTCATCATAGGAATATTAAAGGCAGCATGGTGGCGCAGTGGGTAGCACTGCTGCCTCACGGCACTGAGGACACCGGTTTGATCCTGGCCCGGGTCACAGTCCGTGTGGAGTTTGCACATTCTCCCCGTATCTGCGAGAATCTCACCCCCACAGCCCAAAGATGTGCAGGGTAGGTAGGATTGGCCATGCTAAATTGCCCCTTACTTGGGGGGGGGGGGGGGGGGGGGAAGAAGAATTAGGTACTCTAAATTTATAAAAAATAAAAATGTACAACTGTAGCAAGCCATTTTTATCCTTGTACGCCAACCCCCTTTGCAATAAGAGGCCAACATGTCATTTGCCTTCCTAATTTCTTGCTGTGTCTGCATGCCAACTTTGTGTTCTTTGCACGAGTGCACCCAAGTCCCTCTAAACATCAACATTTATAAGTTTCAAAAATATTCTGCTTTCCAACTTTTGTGACCAAAGTGAATAACCCCACACTTCCCTACATTATACTACATCCGCCACCTTGTTGCCCATTCATTTAATATGCCAGTGTTGCTTTGCAGCTTTTTTGCCTCCTCCTCACAGTTTACATTCCCACCTAGCTTTGTATCGTCAGCAGATTTAGATACATTACCCTCTAATTCTTTGTCTAAGTCATTAATAGCTGAGGCCCCAGCACTTATTCTCGCAGTACTCCACAACTCACAGCTTGCTACAAACTGGTGCCAAAGCATCAGCTGGCAATATGGAAAGTCTATGCAAATTGTACCATTTAGTGAAAAGGCACAAGACTGATTGCTTTTCTCATTAAGATGACTAGAATTGAATTAAGGTTGTGAAGGGCAGGGTTTGGAGTGAAGGTATTTATCTTGCCAATCTTATTCCTCTCCTCCCTTGTCTTCCTCCTTTCCCAAGGGTCTCCAGCACCTAGAATGAGGAGTTGATGAAGATAGTGGGGGAGGGGTCTCTCAACATTGGTGTCAAAGCAGCAAAATGCCTAAGGCCTTTTCCTCAGACATTGCCTCTACATGCATTATCCATGTCGCATTGGGAAACAGCTTTTCCTAACCCTGTTCCAATTCTCCTTCCCTCCCTACAAACCAACCTGCCCATGCCGAGCTGGATGGTGCAGTGGGCTAAGCAACTATCCATATTTTTATACGTAGCTTTTGCAGCTCTCTATGCTGAGCATGGATTTCTGAAATTAAAGGTTCATTCCCCTGTATTCCAAACCATGATGAGCACAATTATTTTAATTTAATTTTTCTGTAAAGTGAGCATAAACTAGCTGTAAGCCCCTCCAGTGGAACTATTACAGATAATAGTTTTTTAAATAAATGATATAAATAATCTTTTTATTGCCACAAGTAAGCTTACATTAACACTGCAAGGAAGTTACTGTGAAAAGCCCCGAGTCGCCACATTCCGGCGCTTGTTCGGGTACACTGAGGGCGAATTGAGAATTCTCAGCCGGTACGGGAATTGAACACACGCTGCTGGCCTTGCTCTGCATCACAAACCAGCTGTCTAGCCCACTGAGCTAAACCAGCAGTGGAAAAAAGAACCTTCATTAATATAGTATCTTTCATGACCACGGGAGTTTTACATCCAATAGAGTCGTTTTGGAGTGACTGTTACAATTTAAGAAACAGGGCAGCAGGACACCCAAGGATAACTCCCCTTATTCAAAATAGTGCTGTGAGGTTATTTACACCCATTGAAGAGGGCAAAACGGCCTTGGTTTAATTTCTCATGGAAAGACTGCAGTTTTGACAGTGCAGCACTCCCTCAGTACTGCACGGGAGTATGAACCTAGATTTTTTTGTGCTTTGATGCCAGAGTGGATCTTGAACCAACAACCTTCTGACTAAGTCGAGAGTTGTGGCTGACATTATGGCCCAAAGCATTCTACCTCCTCTCTGTTTGGTGGGGTGGAGGGGAGGTACCCTAAAGATGCACTGGGGAATCCATCTCCAAAATTAAATCACTATCTTCAGATGGTTCTGCCGCTGTTACGCTAATAGATTCTCTGAACAAGAAGAACTGAAAGTACCTCTAACTTCAGCGTAACTATTATAAATACCCAGGCCGGTCCCACCACAGGATTAACCCACAACCTGGTTAGAACCCTGACCCAATCAGACCCCTGAACTGCTGGACTCTCATACCCACCCATCCACTTACCATCTCCCTGACTTGTTCTTTTCAATGGGATCTTTAAACTCAATCTGCTTTACAGGAGCTAGTGCTGTAAACAAAAAGGGGGGGCCTTCGCTCCGAGTTCTTTTAGACACTGACGCTGGACCAGGGGATACGCTCCGCTGCTTGCATTTCATGCAGCCTGAGTCAGGAATATCGTGGTGAGGCAGGCACGGATGAAATTTGGCACGGCTAAGTGGGTATGAAATGGCAGTCTGACATATGGCCCTATGTTTGCATTTCCCAAAGTGGAGGCTTTACATTCTGAGGCCGATTAAAGTCTGAGATCTGGATGGCAAGCAGAGGCTCCAGGAGGTGTTGAGGATGATGAGCGAGGCAAGACCGAGGGGAGGGAAGGTGGACCCTGACAAAGCTGTATAAAACGCTCACCAACAAGGGGGTCATAGGGATGCCACATCGTTTACTGGAAGGGAATGCAAGCAGGCTCTAGATGGGGTGGATAGAGGCCCAATTGGGGCAAGGGTGCCTCACAGGTGATAGGCTCAGGGAGGGTGAGAATGTCCACCACCACAACCACCACAACAGCTGGATCCAGAACGTCTGTAGGGATGGTTGCTGGAAGATCAGGGCTACCCACTTAGTGGTTGATGACTCCGCTACTCCCTCAAACTTGTGCTCACACTCAGACACTGCTCAGAGCTGTGCACGCTCTCTCGTAGATCAGATTGGAGGACTTCTGAAAATGTGATTCAGATGCCTGGACCGCTCGGGTGACTCTCTGCAAGAGCGGGTCTCCCACATGATCACAGTTTGCTGTGCCCTTCGCAATCTGGTTATACAAAGAGGTGCGCCCTCCCCAGGAGGACCAGAGGATGGGGTGTGAGCAGTCTGACCAATGGGATGGTGATGATCTGAGAGAATGAGTGTTGATATGTGTCCCCTACTAATGGATGCCTGTGATCTGTGAAGAGAGTCGCCCTTTCAGTACATGATGCCATGATGAGAGTTTGATAGTGGAGGGAGCTGAGAGAGAACTTACCCTGGCACTTCCTGCACTGTTTGCTACTTCTGGCAGAGTTACCAGTCATGCTGACCTCCTAGACAATTTCATCCCAGGCCAGAGAGGTGAGGTTGGTGTGCATCCTGGCGACGTTCCTTGGGTAAAGGACAAGCCTCTGTGCCAAGATTCCTCAAATCAAGAACTCGAGGGCATGGTGGTTGAATCAGGGCACAGACTTGTTGAGCATGCTAACCCTTTGCCTGCATGGTCTTGTGAAGACGGGTGGGCTGGAGAGAGTGATGTGAGTGCTGGGCTGGCTGTTCACATGAGGCGCCTGGGCCTTCGAACCTGCTAACTGACGGTCGGTGGACGAATCGGCTCCTGACCCGCCCAATGTTAGAGAAAGACGCTTGCATAATTAACGAGGCTGCAGGCACGGCATTGGGCGTGACTTCATGCCATTCCAACCAGCGGGTATGACGCCGGCAGAACTGCCTGCACCCCATTTAGAAAAGAAAATGGAGAATTCCGCCTCCTATATCTGACACTAAGGGTTATGTCACAGGTTAGCAAGACCATAAATAAAGAAAATCGAGCACTATGGGTGTGATCCACCGCTCGTGTTGCGGTCTCACCGAGCGCTGTGTGGTCTAACGCGGGTAGATGTCGGGAGAGGCCACCCGCGGGTTTCCCAGCAGCTTCACGCCTCGTCTGATTTACCCAAGTCCCCTGAGGCGTCGGCGTCCGAGTCGCACCCAAAAGGGACGTGACCAAACGGCACTTGCTGAAGTCTGTTTTAAACCGACTTCGGCAAGCATACCCGAGATCTACTGACCTCCCCAGTGAGGCCGCACCAGGCGCCGTTCAGCACAAGTCCACACAAACTTGGACCAGGCGGAACAGCATCCGGGGGTCTCTCCGGCCATCGCAGACCTCTGGGTGGGTCAGTGTAGAGTGGTTCACTGGCCCTCCCCAGGATGTGGGCACCCTAGCACTGCCAAGTGCCTGGGTGGCACTGCCAAGGTTCAGGGGCTGAGGGGGCCAGGCCCATGAAAGGAGTGTGGAGGGGGCTATGAAGGGTGGGGGTGTACAGGGCATGTAAGTAGGGGTCTCTGGGAGGTTAGGGAGGTGACAGCTGGGAGTCCTGGAAGAGTGACCACTGAAGAGGGACCCCATAGGGTGTCCTCACGTGATGGGGGGTGTGTGGGATAATGCCCATGTGAGTGGGGGGGTGACATTGCCCATGTTGGGAGTGTGGGGGTTCC
Source organism: Scyliorhinus torazame (assembly GCF_047496885.1). Lineage (NCBI taxonomy): Eukaryota > Metazoa > Chordata > Chondrichthyes > Carcharhiniformes > Scyliorhinidae > Scyliorhinus > Scyliorhinus torazame. The sequence goes on from NC_092714.1 coordinate 179,519,179, forward strand.
ACAAGCCCACTTAGAGATCCGGGCACCCTTTCAAAATGGCGGCTTGATCTGAGTTCAGCTTCCCAGTGCTGAAAGAAATTCCAAGTGTGGGTTAAACCGGTGAGAAACTCCCCACGGCCCAACAAAGTGATTACGTTTCATTGGATAGCGGTGGAGAACTTGCCGGCGGGAAACTCCCTGAAAAACTTGCCACAAATGAATTTAGAAACTTTTCCACTGAATTCTGCCCTATGATTTATCCCTAGAGGGTTAGAATTGAAAAGAGGAAAAATTGAAAAGCTGATTCGAACCTTCGTTAGGCCACACATGGAGCAGTGTGCGCCGATCTGGTCGCCATATTATAAAAAGGATATACACACTGGAGAGGGTGCAAAGAAAGATACCAGCAGTGCCTGGGCATACATATCAGGAAAAGATTGCAGGCTGGGTTGCTTTTCCCTTTATAAAAAAAAAGGCTGAGAAGTGACCCAGGCTTTTAAAACGATGAAAGGTTCTGACCAAGTGGCTACAGAGAGAACCCTTCCTCTTGCAAGGCGGAGCATAACGCAAGGCCACCAATGTAAGACAGCCACGAAGAAATCCCATAGAGAATCCGAAGAAACCTCTTTATCCACAGAGTGGTGAGAATGTGGAACTCGTTACCAGAAGAAGTGGTTGAAGCATAGTATAGATGTATTTAAGGGTGTGCATGACGAATGTGACTCTGTACAAGAGCAAGACTGCAGCGATTGCAGCAACTTTTGAGGCGTCACCATGCTGAGCATCATGGGAAACACATTTGTCCGTGTCCCCCTTGTCAGACCCCAGATCCTGACTGAGCACATCAACCCTGGATCCCAGTGTGGTTTCAGACCTGGAAGATCCACAACTGGATTAATCTTCTCAGTCCAGCAGCTGCAAGAGCAAGGCTGTGAACAAAGGAGACCACAATACATCGACCTCACTGAGACATTTGACTAGGTGAGCAGAGGTGGTCTGTTTAAGCTGCTGGAGAAATTTGGCTGCCTGTCAAAAGCTGCTCAGTGTGGCTTCCCCTTTCCAGGACAACATGGTGGGTAATGTTAACTATGGTGGGGCAACATCTGAACCCTTTGAAATCTGTGGCACACTGGTTAGCACTGCTGCCTCACAGCACCAAGGACACGGGTTAATTTCTGGCCTTGAGTCTGCACGTTCTCCCCGTGTCTGTGTGGGTTTCTCCCGGGTGCTCCGGTTTCCTCCCACAGTCCAAAGATGTGCAGAGGAGTCTATCTCCTGAAATTCAACAATTCCTACTCACTGTGGAGGTCAAAGTCCGTTTTATTACAGTGTATATTATACCAGGTAAAACCAAACTTCGGTTTGCTCTCACTTGGCGCCTGCTTTTTTTTTTTTCTTTTGTAAACTTTAATTTGCACATTGTGCATTGAAATAATTATCTTGATCACTTCCAGTGACGGCGGGCGGGAGGCGGCCGCACAATGGAGGGCTCCCATTCGGCAACGGCATTTTCGGGGCTTTAAGCCTGGTCCCAGGGTCCACGGAGGCGGCAGAAGCAGGGAGAAGGCACGGAGGAGGCACAGTGAAGACACAGGAGGAAAAAAAGAACAAAGAAAAATGTCGAGGGTGAGCAAGAAAACGGCCGGAAAAAAAACAGCTGAAGGTCCGTCGGGGAGTGGAAAGGTCACCGCGGGGTCACCAAGGAAAATGGAGGCTGGAGCATCAGGGAAGGCCGCACTGCTTACAGCTGAAGAAATAACTAAGGTGATGGCTGCGGAATTTGAAAAGCAGTTGGCGCAGATTGCAAAATGCATGGAGACGGTGAGGAAGGAGATGAGGGAGGTTTTGAATGTGCTGGTGGAGGAGGCGATTTCCCCGGTGAGGACGGGGGTGGCGAGCGCAGTGGCGGAGGTGCGAGAGCAAGGGGAGGCGCTGAAGGAAGTGGAGGAGACGTTATTGCAGCACTGATCAACTTGCCTCGATGGGGAAAGAGATGCGGAAGGTGATGGATACTAACAAGGATCTGCGAGGAAAAATGGAAGACCTGGAAAACCGATCCAGGCGACAGAATTTGAGGATTGTGGGGCTGCCCGAAGGAGTTGAAGGACCGAAGCCGACTGAGTATTTTGCCGCGATGTTTGCAAAACTATTGGGGGAGGGGGAGGATCCCTCCCGATATGAACTGGATCGGGCTCATCGGTCGTGGAGGCCTGTACCAAAGGCGAGTGAGCCACCAAGGGCAGTAACTCTGTGCTTCCGTAGATACAGTGTGAAGGAGAAGGTCCTGAGCTGGGCCAAGCAGAAGCGGGTGGTGCAGTGGGCTGGAGCTGGTATATGTGTATACCAGGACCTTACGGTGGAGCTGGCAAGGAGGCGGGCTGCCTTCAACCGGGTGAAGAGGGCACTGTACATTAGCAAGGTGCGGTACGGCATTGTATATCCAGCGAAGCTGAGGGTGACTTACAAGCTCAGGGACTTTTGTTTTGGAACGGCGGAAGCAGCGGAGGAGTTTGCGAAAGCAGAAGGACTGTGGCAGAACTGACAAATTGAGGAATGGCCATGTGCCGATGTAACCTCACGACTGTATTTTCTTCTTTTTTGTTTCACTGCGCGCGGGTGTAGAGACTAAAGGAGCCAATGTGGTATATATTTGGACAAGGGAAAGGACGGGACTTTCACTCGAAATGAGGGTTCTTTGGGGTGTAGGTGGCTATGCGGGGTTTGTGTGCTAAAAGGGGATCTTTGGGCTTTCCTAGGGCCGGGCAAGTGGGAAAGGGACCCGGGCGGGGGCCTCCACGCTGGCCGGTTTAAGCCGGCCAGTGAACGGGAGTGAGGTGGGGGGGAAGGGCTGCGGCCATCGGAGCCTGGCAGAACAGGGTCCGAGTGGTCTAGCCGGGGTGGAAAGTTGGGGGGATGGAACCGAGGTTGGGAGGAGGAGTTTTACAAGAGGCAGTGGACGGGAGGAGCTGTAGACCGGGGGTGGGGGGAGAGCTGTGTAAGATTAAGGGTGACTACGGGTAATCCCTGATTCCTTTTTGTCATTTGTTTTTGTAAACATGTGGGCTGAGGTTTGGGGGTTGGTGGGTCGATGGGATCATTGTTATTATGGGGAGTGACATATTTGCTGATTATTGTTTATTGTTGATGGATGAAAATGTGAAAAAGGAGGAGAATTTAAAAAAAAAATTTTTTTAAGAAATAATTATCTTCAATAAGGTGGGAAAGAGAGCCTAGCTGGGGGGGGGGGGTTCCAGAGGGATAGTGCAGACTTGATGGGCTGAATGGCCTCCTTCTGCACTGTAGTAATTCTATGTTTCTTCAGAACGTACTTTCCTGCCTATCTTTGTCATCCACAACGTTAGCAACTATACATTTGATCCCTTTATCCAAACAAAGAGGATTGTGTTCTTTGGCATATTCTTCACTTTGCGGCTGTCATGTGCCTTCAGGTGACTTACAGAATGTGCCTACTTACATAAACTGAGGCAAAGCTGCTCAACCTCTCACTCGAGATCCAAGACAAAGGTGCACCAAGTCCTCAGTGTTGCTCGATGTTGATGATGCCACACCTCCATTCCATACAAATAAATCCATTCAGTGACAAATGGACACTGTCTCACACTTGTAAAGAGTTTGGTTTGACCATCGGTATCAGCAAGACAATTGCCATGGTCATGTGTTCCCATACCGCCATCTTTCAACACTGGCAATGTGACCCTGGAGGTTGTTCATATCCTTACATATCTAGGCTCCACGATCACCAGCAATCTGTCACTTGATGCTGAAATCAACGCATGCATTGCAGAAATTGCAGCTGTTTATGTCCGAGCTGAGTAAGTGTGTGTGGAACAGCAGCAACCTTACTGAGAACACCCGACTGCGAGACTCCCAAGCCTATGTCCGCGACGCACTCCTCTACAATGGTGAGACCTGGATAACATATCCCAGGCAGGAAGAAAGACTGAACAGTTTCTACCTTCACTGTCTCAGACATATCCTCAGCATCTCTTAGCTGGACAATGTCACCAACACGGGGTCTTGGAACATGCTAATTCCATCAGCATCGTTCACTGCTGTGGTGGCTCGGCCAGATTCATCAGATAGATGACAGCCGTTTTGCAAAGACCTTCTGGACTGTGAACCGGCCACTGCGTCACAATCACACTCTAATCTACCTGCAAGCAAGATCTGAAGGTGTCAGATTTTGGCACTGATAACTAGCAGACTGGCGCTGATGGCAGTTACCTCAGAAGGGGATGCGCTGACTGTTTGGGAAGAGCAGAAACAGAAAGCTCAGCTGGCAGACAAGAAAGCCTAGACGGGCCAGCGAATCATGCAGGCGTTCTTCCTCTGCTACAAATGTGGCAGAGACTGACATTCCAGAGTTGGTGTTCCTGAGCCACACCTGGCGATGCTTAACCCCAAGTTGCTGAGTTGAGCACCAGGGTGCAAACTATCAATTCACGAGTTGGAAGATGTCTACCACCAAGGGGACACTAGACAAACATGAGAGAGAAGCAAATACATGGTTACGATAGTTGATCTGGATGAGGAAGTGGGAAAAGACTGGCATGGAGCGTAAACACCAGCATGGACCTGTTGGATCAAATGATCTGTTTTCTGTGCTGTGGGTCCTACGCAATCATTTGTAATACTTCATTGGCTGTGAAGAGGCATCTTGGAGTCGTGGAAAGGTGCTTTTAAATGCAAGACCCTTTTTTTTCCCCCTTTTCTAAAAACCAGGAATACTTGAAAGTGACACCAGTGAAAGAATCCCCTGTCAACCTCAACTTTGCAGACTTCTTCTGGAATATTTCAATCTCTTTTTCTGTACTGACGCAAATATCACTTGAGCCTGGAAGTAATTCCAGACTTTATCCCGTGGGAAACTCCAGCGCTGGCTTCAGCCAAGAAATCCTTTCCCACAGCTCAGAAGCCTCTTGCAAGGACACTTGAGTGGCCCAAAGCCAGTGGGTTTAACTTTTTTTTTCACTTTGTCACACATCATTGCCCAGGAGCAGAAGCACTTAGGGACTGGAGGCATTCACTGCCTGTCAGAACAAACCTTCTGTTGAAATAAAAAGAGAATGCTGGAAAGTGGAGAAATAAAAACAAAAAAGGCTGGAATTGCAGCTCCAATTGTATTTGAAAAAGTAGGTTAATGTTTAAGGCCTACAGACCCTCTGTAAAAACTCATTCCAAAAGTTAAAACTGAGTAAAATATATGATCTAAGGCAAATGGCAGGTTAATTTTTGCAGAAGAGTGGAGATAGAGAACAAATTTTTTAATTTAAATCGTGCTCTATCACATTCACTTTTGGGTTAGGGAAATGAAGATCATTCTGGATTCCCAAGCCTAATAACTATCCATTTGTTTTGGGAGAGGGGGAGGTGCATATCGGCGTGTGTGATTTTTCTTTTTGGGAGATCTGATTTTGTTGCGTCTCCTCCCACACATTTACATATCTTACAGCCATCAGTCCCATGGTGCTGGAATTGCAGCGAATCACACACCAGCTGTTTGTTCTTCACTAATTTTAGTCCCACTTTGCTGCTTGCCCCCTGTATGTTTCTTTCTCAATCAAATTCTCTTTTAAAAGGCCAGTGGAGAGCCACAGACCGGGAGAAACCTCGGGGATAAAATGGGAACTCTAAGCTCTCTGCTGTATATGTGTGTGTTTTTTCCTTTTTTTGTCTCTATCCCGTTCCCTCTCTTTTCAGTCTGTTTTTTCACTCTAATCCTCCTCACTTTAGCACTTATACTCCCTTTCTCTCCTCTCTCTTTCACTCTAAATCTCGCCTTGCCCTTACCCTCTCACTTTCTTTCTCTCACACTGTATTTTTATCTCGCACCCTCTCTCCTAATATCCATGCGCTCTTTCAAGAACCTTCCCACCTCTCTCCTTACTCTTTTTCGGTCCCTGCCCTCTTGCTCTCTCTTTCAATCTCCTCCTCTGCGCTCTCCTCTGGGTTTGGCTTTCTCTCTTATTTGGGTTCTGTCCGTCTCTCCCTCGTGTTCTTTCACTCTTTCCCCCCCCCACCTCTCTTTCAGACTGAGGATAGTTGGAAGATGTGTGACTCCTTTGGTGTCAGAATTGGGTTCTACTGAAGCAGAGTGCTGAGAATTGCAGGTTTAATGTCACACTTTGGGAATATGCTGCGCGGTTTAATTAACATCAGTCCTGCCTGTTCTAATTAGCACTTACAAACTGTGACTGTTGCTGTCTGACAGGATTGTTGCTGCCATCAGTTCCTTGATTTTTGAGTCAGTGATTCTTTGTTTTTAGTGAGAGGTGTGAGCCCTGAATAAAACACATCCCTGGGGATGCGTCTGATTTGTTACAAAATTAATTTGCATACTTATAATGCAACTGAGTGAAATGAGAGGGGAACAGACTCCTGGTCTTCCAAAGGAGGAAGTGTGTTTAGACAGCATCTTATCATTTTCTTCAAAGAAATTTCAAGTGCTTCACATTGTGTAAGTCGCTTTGAACCTGAATTGTAAGCAAACGCAACAGCCAGTTTGTGCACAGTATGACCCCGCAAACAGTAATGAGCTTAACAAAGGCTTATTGGTTTCTGACGGCATGCAGGGGAGGGGCTGAAGTTGGGCCTGGCCCATTGGGAGGAGGGGCTGGAGCTGGGCCAGGTGTGGAAGGACTGAAAGAGAAAACGTTTCGAGTCCAATGACTCTTTGTCAGCTTTGACAAAGAGTCATCGGACTCGAAACGTTAGCTCTTTTCTCTCCCTACAGATGCTGCCAGACTTGCTGTGATTTTCCAGCATTTTCTCTTTCGTTTCAGATTCCAGCATCTGCAGTAAATTGCTTTTATCCTGAGGGAAGAACTGTGTGCACCTCTTGTTTGAACGGTGCTCTAGAATCTGCGATGCCCACTGGTGTGGGGTACTTCAGCTGAAGGCTATTCCTCCAACAGAGCAAAACCCTCATTGTCACATTGGTTTATGGGCAGCATGGTAGCATTGTGGTTAGCACAATTGCTTCACAGCTCCAGGGTCCCAGGTTCGATTCCCGGCTTGGGTCACTGGCTGTGCGGAGTCTGCACATCCAGTGTCTGCGTGGGTTTCCTCCGGGTGCTCCGGTTTCCTTCCACAGTCCAAAGATGTGCAGGTTAAGTGGATTGGCCATGATAAATTGCCCTTAGTGTCCAAAATTGCCCTTAGTGTTGGGTGGGGTTACTGGGTTATGGGGATAGGGTGAAGGTGTTGACCTTGGGTAGGGTGCTCTTTCCAAGAGCCGGTGCAGACTCGATGGGCCGAATGGCCTCCTTCTGCACTGTAAATTCTATGAAATTCCAGCAGTGGGATTGATTGATGTGAGCCCAGTCGAATCTAATCGGTACCAAACTGTGGTGGAGAACCCGGTTTATACAAATATCTCTGGTTGCATTGTGCTCGGTGGCTCGTGAAATACAAAATAATTTTCAAGAGGCCCTGGTGGGCCAGTTTCTTTCTCCCGTGAACGATTTATTTTTGGTTTTCTGCACTTTAAAAAAAATTATTTCATGGGATGTGGGCACAGCTGGCTGGGCCAGCATTCGTTACTCATCCCTTATTACCCTTAAACTGAGTGGCTCGCAAGGCTGTTTCAGGGGAGGTTAAGAGTCAACCACGTTGCTGTGGATCTGGAGTCACATGTAGGCCAGGCTGGGTAAGAATGGCAGATTTTCGCCCCTGAAGGACATTAGTGAACCAGATGGATTGTTGATAGTTTAATGATCAACATTACTGGGATCGGCTTTATGTTCCAGATTTTTATTGGGTGAATTTAAATTCCACCGGCGGCCTTAGTCGGATTCAAGTCCATGTCCCCATCTCTGGATAACTGGTTCAGTGGCTTCTACCAATATGCCACCATCTCCCTACAATATGTTGGTCAGCATTGCCATGTTGGCTGGTGACTGACTCAACAGGTTCAAGTTCCACCTGTGTGATTTGTGCCCACAATCCACACTGATAATCCGGGTGCAGTAGTGGGAAAGTGCTGCACTGTATGGGGTGTTGTCTTTCGGATAAGCTGTTCAGCCAAGATGATCTGATCAAAAATGATTAGATGCTGCATAAATATACACATTTCGTTTGGAAGGACAGAGGTGTCTGTAATCCTCTCATATTACTCGTATCATACTGTTAAGATGCAAATTATTTTTGTGACCTATCCGATGCATCCTGGGGGATCTGTTTTATTCAGTGTTCCTACCTTTAACCAAAAAGAAAGAAACACCATGATACAAAATCGATGTGTCTCCCCTCTGAGGTGAGCAGTATTTGAAGTGCTAGGGAGCCTTTCTGTGCACAAATTCACTGCCCCATTCCTTTTTTAAAATAAATTTAGAGTACCCAATTAACTTTTTCCAATGAAGGGGCAATTTAGCGTGGCCAATCCACCTAGCCTGCACATCTTTTGGGTTGTGGGGGCGAAACCCACATAAACACGGGGAGAATGTGCAAACACCACACGGACAGTGACTCCGAGCCGGGATCGAAAGTGAGCAGCTGTGCTAACCACTGTTGCCGACACTGCCCCATTCCTCCATTACTGCAAAGGTGACATCTTCAAGATGCTTATTGACTGTGAAGCACTTTGGAGCTCTGTGAGGCTGCAAAATTGCCCGTCCCTAACATAATTACTCTGCTTCTTGGCTTGGTAGAATGAAATTATTTTCAAGAGGGCCTTGGCAGGCAAATCCATCCTTCAAGAACACATTTATTTTTCAATGTTCAGCATTGCCGTATGTGGTATTGATTTTTTTTTTTCATTCATTTTGCGGGACGTGAGCGCTGCTGGCTGTGCCAGCATTTATTGCCCGTCCCTAACTGCCCTCCATTTCAGAGGGCATTTGAGAGTCAACTGCATTGCGGTGGATCTGGAGTTACATGTCAACCAGGTAAGGATGGCAGATTTCCCTAAAGGCGCCAGTGAACGAGATGGACATTGACAGCAATCGACAAACGTTTTCTTGGTTATTATTAGACTTTTAAGGGCAGCACGGTGGCGCAGTGGGTTAGCACTGCAGTCTCACGGCGCCGAGGTCCCAGGTTCGATCCCAGCTCTGGGTCACTGTCTGTGTGGAGTTTGCACATTCTCCCCGTGTTTGCGTGGGTTTTGCCCCCACAACCCAAAAGATGTGCAGTGTAGGTGGATTGGCCATGCTAAAATTACCCCTTAATTGGAAAAAAACTAATTGGGTACTCTAAATTTAACAAAAAAAAGAGAAAAAATGATTAGACTTGTAGTTGCAGATATTTATTGACTTCAAGTTTCACCATCTGTCATGGTGGGATTTGAACCCGGGTCTCCAGAGCATTACCCCAGGGTCTCTGGATTATCAGTCCAGTGACAATAGCACTCCGCCACTGCCTCCCCTGTGTTTCTTGCAGATTACAGGCCACAGCCTGCAGGGTTGCTGGGAGAGGTGAGTGCATATTTAAAAGAGACTTCAGTTCCTGCAGCAGGCCACAGGCTGCAGGGTTGCTGGGCGAGGTGAGTGCAGATTTAAAAGTGCTTAGTTTACAGGTCGAGTGGCAGTTGGAGACTTCAGTTCCTGGAGCGGGCCTATTGGCTCATTGGAAATCAGGCAGGGTACAAAAGGTGTGGCAGGAGTGCCTTTAGTCACGGGGTGCTGATTGGAACAGAGTACATCTGAGTTTAGGTAAGTGACTGAGTTCGGGTGAGTGGCGAGAGAGGGCTGTGTTTTTGTTGGTGTTTGGGTTTATCCTTGAGGTTCTATAAAAATAAAAATAAAATTATTTAAATTAATTAACTAGTTGAAAATGGCTGGACAGGTGATGTGCTGTTGCTGTATGATGATGGAACTGGTGGATCCCATTGAGACCGTCAGTGACCATATCTGCAGCAAGTGTTGGCTGCTCGAGGAACTTCGGCTCAGAATTGATGAGCTGGAGACCGAGCTGCACGCACTGCGGCACATCAGGGAGGGGGAAAATTACCTGGACGCTTTGTTTCAGGAGGCAGTCACACCCGGTAGAATAAGTTCTGTTAATTTGGTCAGTGGTCAGGGACAGAGTGGTGTGACTGCAAGGGAGGCAGGTAGGGGGATCCTGAGTTTAGGAGTTGAGGAGCCTCAGTCCTTGACCTTGTCCAACAGGTATGAGGTACTTGCTCTCTGTGTGGATGAGGAAGAGGGCTGTAGGGAGGATGCGTTGACTGACCACTGCACCGTGGTACAGGAAGCCATTCAAGAGGGGGGAGTAAAAAGACAAGTGGTAGTTGTAGGGGATTCTATAATTAGGGGGATTGATGGCATCCTTTGTAAGGCAGATCGTGAGTCCCGCATGGTATGTTGCCTGCCCGGTGCCAGGGTGAGGGACATCTCTGATTGGCTTGAAAGGATTTTGGAGAGGGAGGGGGAGGATCCAGTTGTTGTGGTCCACGTTGGGACTAACAACATAGGTAAGACTGGGAAAGAGGACCTGTTTGGGGATTATCAAACACTAGGGACTAAATTAAAGAACAGGTCCTCCAGGGTTATAATCTCTGGATTACTACCCGAGCCACGTGCCAATTGGCATAGGGTTGAGAAAATTAGGGAAGTTAACACGTGACTAAAGGAGTGGTGCGGGAAAGAGGGATTCCATTTCATGGGGCATTGGCATTAGTACTGGGGCAGGAGGGACCTGTACCGTTGGGACGGTCTTCACCTGAACCATTCTGGGACCAGTGTTCTAGCGAATAGGATAAATAGGTTGGTCACAAGGACTTTAAACTAGCAAGTTGGAGGGAAGGGAAGGATAAAGCTATGGACAGTATAATGGTTAATGGAGAGCAAGGCAGCAGGTTACGTGACAGGTTATTATGTAGAGATATGGGTTCAAAGACGAGGAAAATTAGGAGAAAGGGTAAGAGGAAAAATAATTTGCGAAAAGTTACTGATCAAGGTGTTAGGATTCATAACAAAGACATAAAAAACAGCATACATGTACTTTACCTGAATGCTCGTAGTATACGGAATAAGGTGAATGAGTTGATGGCGCAAATCATCGTGAATGACTATGATTTAGTGGCCATTACTGAAACATGGTTAAAAGATGCTCACGACTGGGAGTTAAATATCCAAGGGTATCAGACTATACGAAAGGATAAAATGGACGGTAAGGGCGGTGGTGTAGCTTTGTTGTTTAAGGATGGCATCCGGGCAATAGTAAGGGATGATATTGGTGCTATGGAGGACAAGGTTGAATCAATTTGGGTGGAAATCAGGAATAGTAAGGCGAAAAGGTCACTGATAGGAGTAGTCTATAGGCCACCAAATAGTAACAGGATGGTAGGGCAGGCAATAAGCAAAGAAATAACGGATGCATGTAGAAATGCTCCAGCGGTTATCATGGGATATCATTAATCTGCATGTCGATTGGTTTAACCAGGTTGGTAAAGGCAGCCTTGAGGAGGAGTTTATAGAATGTGTCTGGGATAATTTCCTGGAACAGTATGTAATGGAACCTACAAGGGAACAAGCGGTCCTAGATCTGGTTCTGTGTAATGAGGCAGGATTGATTAATGATCTCATAGTTTGGGATTTTCTTGGAAGGAGCGACCACAATATGGTGCAATTTAAAATACAGTTGGAGGATGACAAGGTAAAATCAAACACTAGTGTTTTGTGCTTAAACAAAGGCGATTACAATGGGATGAGAGAAGAACTAGCTAAGGTAGACTGGGAGCAAAGTCTTCATGGTGAAGCAGTTGAGGAACAGTGGAGAACCTGCCGAGCGATCTTTCACAGTGTTCAGGAAAGGTTCATACCGACAAAAAAGAAAGACGGTAGAAAAGGGAAAAATCGACCGTGGATATCTAAGGAGGTGAGGGAGAGTATCAAATTGAAGGAAAAACATACAAAGTGGCAAAAATTAGTGCGAGACTAGAGGACTGGGAAGTCTTTAGGGGACAACAGAAAGCTACTAAAAAAACCATAAAGAAGAGTAAGGTAGACTATGAAAGTAAACTTGCTCAGAACATAAAAGCAGATAGTAAAAGCTTCTACAAATATATAAGACAAAAAAGAGTGGCTAAGGTCCTTTGGAAGATGAGAAGGGAGATTTAATAATAGGAGACGGGGAAATGGCTGAGGAGCTGAACAGGTTTTTTGGGTCAGTCTTCACAGTGGAAGACACAAATAACATGCCAGTGACTGATGGAAATAAAGATATGATAGGTGATTGTAATCACTAAGGAGGCAGTATTGGGCAAGCTAATGGGGCTAAAGGTAGACAAGTCTCCTGGCCCTGATGGGATGCACCCCAGAGTGTTCAAAGAGATGGCTAGGGAAATTGTAAACGCACTAGTGATAATTTATCAAAATTTACTAGACTCTGGGGTGGTCCCAGAGGATTGGAAAATAGCAAACGTGACACCACTGTTTAAAAAAGGAGGTCGGCAGAAAGCGGGTAATTATAGGCCGGTAAGCTTAACTTCGGTTGTAGAGAAAATGCTGAAATCTATCATTAAGGAGGAAATAGCGGGGCACCTGGAGGGAAATTGTCCCATTGGGCAGACGCAGCATGGGTTCATAAAGGGTAGGTCGTGTCTGACTAATTTGGTAGAATTATTTGAGGACGTTACAAGTGCAGTAGATAAAGGGGAGCCAATGGATGTGGTATATCTGGATTTCCAGAAAGCTTTTGACAAGGTGCCACACAAAAGGTTGCTGCATAAACTAAAGATGCATGGCATTGAGGGTAAAATGGTAGCATGGGTAGAGGATTGGTTAACTAACAGAAAGCAGAGTGGGGATAAATGGGTGTTTCTCTGGTTGGCAACCTGTAACTAGTGCGGTCCCTCAAGGATCAGTGTTGGGCCCGCAGTTGTTCACAATTTGCATAGATGATTTAGAGTTGGGGACCAAGTGCAATGTGGCAAAGTTTGCAGACGACACTAAGATGAATGGTAAAGCAATAAGTGCAGAGGATACCGGAAGTCTGCAGAAGGATTTGGATAGGTTTGGTGAATGGGCTAGGATCTGGCAGATGGAATTCAATGTTGCCAAGTGTGAGGCTATCCATTATGGGAGGAATAACAGCAGAATGGATTATTATTTAAACGGTAAGATGTTAAAACATGCTGCTGTGCAGAGGGACCTGGGTGTGCTGGTGCACGAGTCGCAAAAAGTTGGTGTGCAGGTGCAACAGGTGATTAAGAAGGCTAATCGAGTTTTGTCTTTCATTGCTAGAGGGATGGAGTTCAAGACTAGGGCGGTTATGCTGCAATTGTATAAGGTGTTGGTGAGGCCACACCTGGAGTATTGTGTTCAGTTTTGGTCTCCTTACCTGAGAAAGGACATATTGGCACTGGAGGGAGTGCAGAGGAGATTCACGAGGTTGATCCCAGAGTTGAGGGGATTAGATTATGACGAGAGGTTGAGTAGACTGGGACTGTACTCATTGGAGTTTAGAAGGATGCGGGGGGATCTTATTGAAACATATAAAATTATGAAGGGAATAGATAGGATAGATGCGGGCAGGTTGTTTCCACTGGTCGGGGAAAGCAGAACTAGGTGGCATAGCCTCAAAATAAGGGGAAGTAGATTTAGGACCGAGTTTAGGAGGAACTTCTTCACCCAAAGGGTTGTGAATCTCTGGAATTCCTTGCCCAGTGAAGCAGTTGAGGCTCCTTCTTTAAACGTTTTTAAGAAAAAGATAGATACCTTTCTAAAGAATAAAGGGATTCGGGGATATGGTGTACGGGCTGGAGAGTGGAGCTGAGCCCACAAAGATCAGCCATGATCTCATTGAATGGCGGAGCAGGCTCGAGGGGCCAGATGGCCTACTCCTGTTCCTAGTTCTTTGGTTCTTATTATGCAAAACAGCACATTTGAAGATGGGTTGTGTCTGTCCAAGGCACTGGCTATGGTTATGTCCCTGTCTGTTCATTGCCAGATAATTAATTCTCTCAGCTTTACGACTGCTGACCTAACTATCTGTTCTCGGTGCCAGAAGATTCTGCCTGCAGTTTTCCATCCAGATTGAATGTGCTAAACAGACCCCCCAAAAATGGTAGTTGTATTGCAAGGATGGCAATCAGGAGGAACAGTGCATGAGAGGCCATTTGGCCCTTTCTCTTTGTGCTAGCTCTTTTCAACAACAATCCAAAACTAATCCCATTCTAAAATTTTCCTCCCATGTCCTGCACCTGCCTCCATTTCAGATATTTACCTAAATCTATAAACTAAATGGAAATCTTTACCTCCGAGGGTCAAGTAAGTAACTTTGCCAAGGATATGGGTTTGTCCCTTTTAGACACCTGTATAGATTTAAACCAGTGCTTGCTTCCTATTCCAAACAATGCGCTTCTGTTTCTGTTTCCCAGATTGCCAGCTATGTCAACCAAACGACAGTGGATGCCTCCATCCTGCAGCGGTCCCTGGCTATTCTCGAGAGCATGGTGTTGAACAGCCAGAGCCTGTACAAGAAAGTGGCAGAGGAGATCACAGTAGGACAGCTCATTGCACATCTGCAGGTGTAAGTACTACACAGCTCATTGCACAAGCTCAGCCGTGAGCATTAGACAGATCAGTGAACTCTGCGTTTGCTTCATAGACCATGAATCCTGAGCAGAATGTCAAAACTGAACAGCGGGATCCTGAAGCTTGAACTGCTCGGTGTGTCTCGATCTGTTTTTTTGCTACTGTGAGTTGCTTCTGTGTTTTGAAAACTATATTAGAGAGTGGAATTGACTCCTAGCCCTGACCCAGTTTCTTGCTGCCCGGTGAGCTTTGTCAGAGGAGTAGGGGGGGGGGGAAACAGAATTATTGATCCTGAACCAATGAAGCTGCCTGTTGAGGTGACAAGGATCCTCTCTGTCTAACGTGAAGACACTGCCATCTACTGTCACTGCGATGTTATCTCAACAGCACCAATCTGGATTCATTCTTTCATAGTCATCACAAAAGAATCACAGCAAAACCTGTCGTGCATTTTTAGATTTGGAATTATTTAGTGCAGAAAGAGGCCATTCATCCCATCATAACTGCTGGCTCTGTGAGGAACTATCCAACTAGTACTGGTTTACGTGTCACACAGTTGGCCATACCGGATCATTTGTAGTTTAAAACTAACCTCAGCTTGTGTCGCCTCCTGTGGCTCATGAGTCAAAATGTGGTTTTGAAGTCATACAGAGCAAACACCACCCTGGTGTCTATTTTTCACAGTCCAGCACCCCTCTCCCAGCTAGTCCGAGTTAGTAATCTCAGTTAGGGCCACAGTGGTAGCACAGGAAATAGTTTCCGAGCCCCTTAGGTTAGTGACGGTTGAGGGATAACCTCATAAGTAAAAGTATAGGATCAACCATATCCATCTCGTACCAAAGTCCTCCCACTGAAACATCCATAGAATAGCTGTCAAAATTTGCGCTCTATACCTCTGTCTGACTGATTATTCCAAGCATAGATCACTATCAAGTAACAATGGTCTTCCTAATATTCAAGAAGCAGCTGAACTCCAGCACGTCTGGTGGATTGGTCCTACGTTGCAGCATTATCTCCAATCTCCTCTCTATGGTTCCCCATATAAGCTTGGAAATGCTGAACCAACTGCTCAAGGCAGAACCCAAGTTCAAGCACCGACTCGAGAAAAGTCAAACTGTGTGACTTAGAAAGTGCCATGTACCTCACCAAGGAAAATCAAATAAAGCGTTCCTTAACTGGGTCAAAATCCTGAAACTCCCTCCCTAGTGGCACTGTGGATCTACACCGTTTGCAGCAGTTCATGAAGGCAGCCCACCAACCAACAATGTGAATGAATTTTAAAAGTGGTAAGTGACTCAGACAAGGTAAAAGAGTAAATATTACTTCAAAGTAATTTGGGACAGTAGAACCAAAGCCTAAATAAAAATTGGTGAGAAATGAGTTTAAAATGGAGGGTTAGGAAGGTATTTGTTAGTCAAGAATCCGAGAATCTCACAGCACAAAGTGGCCTCTCAGTCCATTGGAAGAGCTATCTCATTTGTCCCACTCCCTTGTTCCTTCTCCATAACCCTGCAAATGTTTCCATTTTAAGCGTAAAACCATCTCCCTTTCCCAATGGGTCCTTTCCAAATGATCCAAAACCCCTGCTTTCTGGTTACCAACCCTCCTACCCTTTGACTCGTTTGTTCTCCTTATTTTAGTGGTACAGTGAATGCAATAGGCTTACTATCCATTATTATTAATGTGAAGTAAAAAGAAGAAACCGATTGTCACTTTGTGGGACTGCACCCCATATCCCACTTCAGTCTGACATTACACCTCATGCCTACTCTCTGTTTCTTATACCTCTTCTCCAGTCATAGGTAACTTGTTGTTTAGTTTTAGTTCGAGGTCTTCCACATGAAAGTCCTGTTAAAATTTTGAAGGTCCAAGCAAATTGTCATAGGGAGCTCGACTATCTACTTTAACATTCTCAATGCAGTCGAGAGGGTTTATTTAATTTTTTTTCTCTCCAATTAATGGGCAATTTATCATGGCCAATCTATCTACCCTGCACATCTTTCTGGGTTGTGGTGGTGAGACCCACGCAGACATTGTGCATACTCCACACGGACAGTGACAGGGGGCCGGGATCAAACCCGGTTCCTTGGCACAGTGAGGCAGCAGTGCTAACCACTGTGCCGCCCTAGTGGAGAGGGTTTATTTTTTGTTGGGCAGGAGCTTCCCTTTAGATCCATAGTTTGCTTCTTAGTAAATTACAGCGATGCAAATAATCTTGCAGCCTGGAGGCTCGTGAACATTTCCATATTTCGCCATTACTGAAAGAGTGCTAAAGTGTGCTGAGCTGAATTCTCTATTTGGGAGATTAATGGCGCGATTCTCCGGAAAGATTTCGAAGTGTAGTAGCGAGCGCGAATTGTCGGGAGCTTCCCAGCCCTCGGCGCAACAAGGTCGGTGATGCTATTCAACATTAATTGGTCCACTTAACAATGCCTCACGGGCTTCTCGCCGCAAATAGAGGCTCGCCAGCTGATTCACCGGGACCGTACTCTCCTGCCACCCGCTAACAGGGTTGAGCTGTATTTTAGCAGCACTTGCTCAGCCACTCCCAACAATGGCGCCGAGGAGACCAGCCCCAAGATTTGGGGACGCTGACCTGGGGAAGCTGCTTGACACAGTGGAGGCCAGGAGGGATGTCTTGTTCCCTTGAGGGTCTTGGAGGGTTAGCCATAGGACAGCCAGTGTTGACTTGGATGAGATGGGGGTGGCTGTGAGCACTGGGAGAACAGGAGGAGTGGCCTCCAGTACAGGAAGAAGGTCAATGACCTAAACCTGGCAGCACGAGTGAGTAGACTTCATAGCCCCCCCCCCCCCCCCCCCCCCCCCCACACACACACAGTAGCGTCTACCTCCCCCCAACCCTTCCTTCACACCCCGCCCTCTCACCACTGTAAACCACACGTGGAGCTAACGATGCCTTCTCAGGAAAAGCTCTCCCACAACTGTCGTGAAACGGCCCAGACTGGCGAAGGCGTGATGGACATAAGAATCCTCACCACCTTGAAGGAGTGTGCCCTGGCGGTGACTAGTGTGGCCGAGAACAGTCACCAAAGCGGAAGAAGCTGGCAGACGTCACAGAGTTGAGGAACCATTGGACGCCACCCTGAGGATCTGTCAAAAGTGAGTTGTTATTGCCTTACTGACTGACCATCCCTCCCACTGACTACATGTCCATTCTCCCGCAGTTGCTCCAGCTGAAGGCGCCTGCCCATCCCAGGGGCCACCCCTCTCCAGCCTCCCAGGAGACCACCTCGGAGGAGAGCTCCGAGGATGCCACCGTAATAATCGTGGCAGAGCTGCCACCCCCACCCTCCACCAGCGCAGATACAACACCTCGGTGGGAAATGTTAGGGGTCTGGGGCACAATCTGGTGAACACCACATTGCTGCTGATGTACATCAGGTGGAGGCATGAACCGCCCAGGCGAGACAGCAGTCGGAAGGCTGCTGGATCCCAGGACCCAGCTGGGTCCCAGCCTGGTGCTGAGCCTCTGGATGTGGTTTCCCGGAGCTGATGGAGACGTTAGGGAGTGCCCAGGACATTCAGAGGGACATGTCAGCGAGCCTTTAGCAGGTCCGTAGCCGCTTGGAGGAGTCCCAGAGGCTACGGGCACAGGGGATGTCACCGGCAATGCGTGGCACCGAGGCCAACACTGCTCGGCTGGTGACCGCAGTGGATACCTGATGCATGACGTCAGAATCATGAGTGAAGGTGTCGTGCAGGCGGTGACGGTCATGGCCAAGGATCTCAACAGCATGTCCGCCTCGCTGGGGGACTGTCACCCAGTAACAGGCTGACTTTGATGAAGTTCTACGAGACATATGGCCAAGGTGCTGCAGAGCATGTCCCACTCACTGAGGAGCATTGCTGAGGGCGTTGACACGATGATGCAGACCATGGGGAACCGCCAGTGCTAGCAGAGACAGATGATGCAGGGCAGCTGGGACTCTAACCAGCTGCCCCACCGTCTCCAGGAGAACCCCAGGGCCCAATGGGCACCGAGAGAGAAGAGGGGGCACTGAATGCCAACCCAGACCCGTCTCATGGAGTGTCGATTGTGGCCACCAGGTCCCCTGTGTTCCACCCCTCTGATGAGGCCGCGTCTTGCAGCCAGCACACAGGACAGGATGACATGACTGTGCATGTGCCACCAACAAGTGAACCGGGGCCCTCTGGCATCAGAGCCCCCAGAGGACGCCCGTCAGGGGCATAGAAGGCCACGGGACAAGGTAAGCAGCTGGCTGCCTCCACCTCTGATGTGCATCCTGGGACACGCCTAGATGCAGTGTTAGAGCTAGGAAGGCAAAGCACATTGAGATCACGGAGGGCACTGGGGGAGGGGGTGGGGGTTATGTAGGAGGTGTGGAGAGGGGGGCGGCACCATCGGGAGGGTGGGGAATTGTCAGACACAATAAACACCTTTGCGCACAACCAGTATGATACCTCTGTCACTTTCTTCCGCAATGCGGGCTGACCTCCGAACCCGTGGCCCATCGCTACCTCCCCCGTCCTGTGGCATCCACCCACCCTCCGGCCGTGGACACATCCCTGGAGCTGTGCCCCATCGCCTGGGTGTTCAGATATTGGCTGCTGCGTTTGTGGTGCTGCCTCCCGCAGTGTTCAAGCACAGTGACCAGGCATCAAAGTGTGATTTTTAAATATATATATATATATATATATATATATTTATTAAAGTTTTTTACCAAAACAATTTTTTCCCCTTACAAACAATAGCCCCCCCCCCGTAACAAAATAACACAAAATCGCGCAGAGCAAGATATATACATGGCAGAATGATATATTTACACAGCTTTCTACACTGGCTCTCTCCCGCACGTGCCAGTTTCCCCTGCCGTTCATGTTATCTCCTGCTCATCCATCCCCCCCAGCAATCCCCCCCCCCCCCCCCCCCGCCCATCCCCCCCCCAGGGTTGCTGCTGCTGCTGACCGACCTTCCTCTAACGCTCCGCGAGATAGTCTAGGAACAGTTGCCACCGCCTGTAGAACCCCTGCGCAGACCCCCTCAAGGCAAACTTAATTCTCTCCAACGTTATGAACCCAGCCATATCATTTATCCAGGCCTCCAGGCTGGGGGGCTTCGCCTCCTTCCACATTAGCAAGATCCTTCGCCGGGCTACTAGGGACGCAAAGGCCAGAATGCCGGCCTCTTTCGCCTCCTGCACTCCTGGCTCGTCCACTACTCCAAATATTGCTAGCCCCCAGCTTGGCTTGACCCGGACTTTCACCACCTGAGATATTGCTCCCGCCACTCCTCTCCAGAACCCCTCCAGTGCCGGGCATGACCAAAACATATGGACATGGTTCGCCGGACTCCCTGAACACCTTCCACATCTGTCCTCTACCCCAAAGAACCTACTCAAACTCGCCCCCGTCAAGTGCGCTCTGTGAACCACCTTAAATTGTATCAGGCTGAGCCTGGCACAGGAGGAGGAGGAATTAACCCTACCCAGGGCTTCAGCCCACAAAACTTCCTCGATCTCCCCCCCCCCCCCCCCCCCCCCACCCCCCCCAGCTCCTCCTCCCATTTACCCTTCAACTCTTCTGCTAGCGCTTCCCCCTCTTCTTTCATCTCCTGGTGTATTGCCGAAACCTTGCCCTCCCCGACCCATACACCCAAGATCACCCTGTCTTGAATTTCTTGTGCCGGGAGCAACGGGAATTCCCTGACCTGTCGCCTCACAAAAGCCCTCACCTGCATATATCTAAATGCATTTCCCGGGGGTAACTCAAACTTCTCCTCCAGTGCCCCTTGGCTCGCAAATGTCCCGTCAATGAACAGGTCCCCCATTCTTCTAATCCCCGCCCGATGCCAGCCCTGGAACAGTCCATCTTCCCCGGGACAAACCGGTGGTTACCCCTGATCGGGGACCACACCGAGGCTCCCACTGCACCCCGGTGCCGTCTCCACTGACCCCAGATCCTTAGCGTTGCCGCCACCACCGGGCTCGTGGTATACTTTGATGGCGAGAACGGCAGCGGTGCCGTCACCAACGCCCCCAAGCTCGTTCCTTTACAGGACGCCATCTCCATCCTCTTCCATGCCGCCCCCTCTCCCTCCATAACCCACTTGCGGATCATTGCCACATTTGCTGCCCAGTAGTAGCTCCCTAGGTTTGGCAGCGCCAACCCTCCTCGGTCCCTACTGCGTTCCAGGAACCCTCTCCTTACCCTCGGGGTCTTATTCGCCCACACAAACCCCATAATACTCCTACCTACTCTCTTGAAAAAGCCCTTGGTGATCACGATGGGAAGGCACTGAAACACAAACAAAAACCTCGGAAGGATCACCATTTTGACCGACTGCACTCTACCCGCCAGCGAGAGCGGTAACATGTCCCATCTTTTGAAGTCCTCCTCCATTTGGTCCACCAACCTCGTCAGATTCAGTTTATGTAGGGCCCCCCAACTCCTGGCTATCTGGATCCCCAGATACCGAAAACTCCCCACCGCCCTCCTCAGCGGTAGGTCCCCTATCCCTCTTTCTTGGTCCCCTGCCTGTAATACAAAAAACTCACTCTTCCCTACATTGAGCTGAGAGCCCGAGAACTCCCCAAACTCCCTCAGAGTCTGCATGACCTCCACCATCCCCTCCATTGGGTCCGCCACGTACAGCAACAGGTCATCCGCGTATAGCGACACCCGATGCTCTTCTCCCCCTCGGACCACCCCCCTCCATTTATTAGACTCCCTCAGTGATATGGCCAAGGGTTCGATCGCCAATGCAAACAACAGGGGGGACAGGGGGCACCCCTGCCTCGTTCCTCGGTACAGCCGAAAGTACTCCGACCTCCGCCGGTTCGTCACTACACTCGCCACCGGGGCTCTGTAAAGGAGCTTAACCCAGCTGATAAACCCTCCCCCGAACCCAAACCTACGCAGCACCTCCCAGAGGTACTCCCACTCTACTCGGTCAAAGGCCTTTTCCGCGTCCATAGCTGCCACTATCTCCGCCTCTCCCTCCTCCGATGGCGTCATTATCACGTTTAAGCGCCGCCGCACATTAGTGTTTAATTGCCTGCCCTTTACGAATCCCGTCTGGTCCTCATGAATCACCCCCGGGACACAGTCCTCAATCCTCGTGGCCAGCACTTTTGCCAATAACTTAGCGTCCACATTGAGGAGCGAAATCGGCCAGTACGATCCACATTGCAGTGGGTCCTTGTCTCGCTTTAGAATCCAGGAAATTGTCGCCTCCGACATTGTCGGGGGCAGGGTCCCCTCCTCTCTTGCCTCGTTAAAGGTCCTCACTAGTATCGGGGCCAACAGGTCTACGTACTTTCTGTAGAACTCCACCGGGAACCCGTCCGGCCCCAGGGCCTTCCCCGCCTGCATACTCCCCAAACCCTTGCTCAGCTCCTCCAACCCGATTGGTGCCCCCAAACCAGCCACCTCTTGCTCCTCCACCCTCGGGAACCTCAGTTGGTCTAGGAATCGTCCCATCCCCTCTTCCCCCCCGAACCGTGGCTCCCCTTCCATCTTTGATTCCCCCTATTTCCCTCGCTGCCGTCCTCTTACGGAGCTGGTGTGCCAGCATCCAACTAGCCTTTTCCCCGTACTCGTAGGTCGCCCCCTGCGCCTTCCTCCACTGTGCCTCCGCCTTCCCCGTGGTCAACAGGTCAAACTCCGTCTGGAGCCGTTGTCTTTCTCCCAGTAATCTTTCCTCCGGGGCCTCTGCGTATCTCCTGTCCACTCTCAAAATCTCCCCCGCTAACCTCTCCCTTTCCATGCCCTCTGTCTTCTCACTATGAGCCCTGATGGAGATTAGCTCTCCCCTGATCAACGCCTCCCATACCACCCCCACTCGCACCTCCCTCCCCGTTGTCGTTGGCCTCCAAGTACCTTTCGATACACCCCCTCACCTTCCCACACACCACCTCATCTGCCAGCAGTCCCACATCCAGCCGGCACAGCGGGCGTTGGTCCCTCTCCTCTCCCAGCCCCATTTCCACCCAGTGCGGGGCATGGTCCGAAACGGCTATGGCCGAATACTCCGTCCCCTCCACCCGCGGGATGAGCGCCCTGCCCAGAACAAAGAAATCTATCCGGGAGTAGGCTTTGTGCACGTGGGAGAAGAAAGAAAATTCCCTGGCCTGCGGTCTTGCAAACCTCCATGGGTCCACTCCCCCCATCTGATCCATAAACCCCCTGAGCACCTTGGCCGCCGCCGGCCTCTTTCCCGTCCTTGATCTGGAGCGGTCCAGTGCTGGGTCCAGCACTGTATTGAAGTCCCCTCCCATTATCAGGCCTCCTACCTCCAGGTCCAGAATGCGCCCCAACATGCGCTTCATGAATCCAGCATCATCCCAATTCGGGGCATATACATTTACCAACACCACCCACGTCCCTTGCAACCTACCACTCACCATCACATATCTCCCTCCATTATCCACTACGATAGTCTTGGCCTCAAATGACACATGCTTTCCCACCAAAATTGCCACCCCTCTATTTTACGCATCCAGTCCCGAGTGAAATAACTGTCCTACCCATCCCCTTCTTAACCTGACCTGCTCCGCCACCTTCAGGTGTGTCTCTTGGAGCATAGCCACGTCTGCCTTCAGTCCCTTCAAGTGCGCGAACACTCGAGCCGTCTTCACCGGCCCATTCAGGCCCCTCACGTTCCACGTTATCAGCCGGATTGAAGGGGCTCTCACCCCCCCCCCCCCCCCACCCCCCCCCCGGCCGACTAGCCATCTCCTTTTCTGGGCCAGTCCCGTGTCCACGTCTCCCTCGCCCTCCAGTCCTCCGTCCCGACCACCTCTTCTGTGTCCCATTCCCTTTCGGCAGAGCAGCGGCAACCCTTTTTTCCTCCCCCCCGCTAGACCCCTGTCTAGCTTTTTTGCTCCCCCCCCCCCCCCCCCCCCCATATCACTCCCGTAAGTCAGCTGACACCTGCTGACCCTGGCTTCCCCCGTCGTCCCTTTGACCCCCCCCCCGTGTGGGAGTCTCCCAATCAATATATGTTCCTTCGTTCCCCTTCCCGCCTTTCTTCCCGCGCGTGGGAAAAAAACCCCGCGCTTTCCAAAGCCTGCCCCGCCCCCTCTGGCGCAGCTCCTGTCGCGGCCTTGTCTCTCTCCCCCAGCCCATATAACATTTCCTGCGCGTGATTGACCCCCTATATACAACAACCATCACACATCAAACCTCAACCATCCCCCCCCCACCCTCATAAACCCTCAGTTAGAGTCCAACTTTTCAGTTTGTATAAAGGTCCACGCCTCTTGAGGCGTTTCGAAGTAATAGTGTTGGTCCTTGTATGTAACCCACAGTCGCGCTGGCTGCAGCATTCCAAATTTCACTCCTTTCCGATGCAGCACCGCTTTGGCCCAGTTGAAACCCGCTCTCCACTTAGCAACCGTGCTCCAGTCCGGGTATATTCGGATCTCTGCATTGTCCCACTTGCTGCTCCGCTCCTTCTTGGCCCATTTCAGGACCCTCTCTCTGTCCGTAAACCGGTGAAATCTCACCACCATCTCCCTTGGCGGCTCATTTGCCTTGGGCTTCCTCGCCAGCACCCGGTGCGCCCCGTCCACCTCCAGCGACCTCGAAGGGGCCTCCACGCCCATCATCGCCCCGATCATCGTGCCTGCGTATGACGCGGCATCGGCCCCCTCCACTCCTTCTGGGAGACCCAGGATCCGCAGATTCTTTCTCCTCGACCTGTTCTCCAGGTCTTCGAGTCTTCCCGCCCACCTCTTGTGTAGTGCCTCGTGCCGCTCCACTCTCACCGCCAGGCCCAAGGGCTCGTCCTCATTCTCACTCACTCTTTTCTGGACCTCCTGGATCTTCACCTTGTGGGCCTTCTGGGTTATCCCTAGTCCTTCAATTACCGCCAGCATAGGCGCCAGCATCTCCTTACGCAGCTCCTCGAAGCAGCGCTTGATGAATTCCTGCATCTTCTCTTTGTCCCCGGCCACCGCCATTTTGCTTTTTTTCCCTCTCTTCTCCCGCTGCTCCAATGCCGCTTTTTTGGCAGTTGCACTTCGGGTCCGGTCCATAAATGTTGGTAGGGGACCTCTCTCTTCTCTTCCCCACGGGTTGTCTGTGAAAAAAATTCCGTTGGGGCTCCTCTAGCGAGCCCGAAAGTCCGTGATCACGGGAGCTGCCGAATCGTGCGGCTTAGCTCCGCATAGCCGCAATCGGAAGTGCATCAAGGTGTGATTGGGATACTCGGCAATGACTCCCACATGCTACATGGCCTGCCCACCCACAGGAATCCACTTGGGATGGGTGAAGTGCTCATTTAACCACGAATGCCAATTCCCTATTAGTAATAGCCTTCAGCCACGTGGCCAGAGGCCTAGGCAGTTGGCGGGGGTTGTGGGTGGTCGGTGGAGCAGACAGACAGGGACCCGGGTTGCCCCCAGAACAGGTAAACACGATCCAGAGGTTGGCATGGTGGTGTCGCGAGTGGTCGCCACCCCTGCAGTGGGTCCTCCACCCCCCCCGTCGAGGGTCCCACACCCCACACCGAGGGTCTCCCACCCCGAACGGAGCACTGGAGTGACGAGCCTAGCGTCCCCGGGCTCTTTGCCTGTGAGAAGAGGTGGATACTCGCCTCCTCTGCTTCCCACAGAAACCCTTCCGCCAGGTTCACGTTTTTCAAAAGGAGTACTAATCGGCGCCAGTGTGACCACTTGCTCGGGAGGCCGCTGAATGATGGGAGGCTGTTGGATATGGGTGGCTCTCGTTAATTGCTTGGAAATGGGGCGTAAGTGGTGATTATTGGTTTCTCGCCATGCTGCGGCGAGATCCCGATTTCACCTACGGGAGTGGGCCGGTTGCATCGCACACTTTGGCGCCTGGCGCAGTTCTCATTTTTGGCGCCTCCCGCTATTCACCGGCCTCGTTTCACTTGAGTGAGAGTGTAACGAGGCCGGAGAATTGCGCCCTTAGTGTTCCTGCCGGAACTGAATCGCGCCACCTCCTCCTCCCCCACCACCCCCTTTTACAAATATCGATGACAATTTCATGGTTACAATTACCGAGAAGGCGGCACGGTGGCGCATTGGTCAGACCTGGGTTCGATCCCGGCCCCGAGTCACTGTCCGTGTGGAGTTTGCACTTTGTCCCCGTGCCTGCGTAGGTCTCACTCCCACAACCCAAAGATGTGCAGGGTAGATGAATTGACCACACTAAATTGCCCCCTAATTGGAAAAATAAATAAAATAAATAAATTACCAAGACGAGCTTACAATTTCAGATTTAGTCATTGAATTAAAATTCTACCAGCTTGAGCCTGTGTCCCCAGAGCATTGGGCAGGGTCCCTGTATCACCAGTCCAGTGGCATTACCACTACACCATTATCTCCCCAGTAAAAGATGGAAACAAAAAGATCCCATCTTCAATTTGAAGAGCAGAGAATGATTTCTCAATAACCTGACCATTTTTAAACCACATTATTAAATAAGTGATCTGACCATTCATGTTATTGTTGTTTATAGGATCGTACTTTAATTTATATATTCATTAATGGGATGTTGCCATCGCTGGCTCGGCCAGTATTTCATAAAATTATAGAATCCCAACTGTGCAGAAGAAGGCCATCTGGCCCATCAAGTCTGCACCGATCCTTGGAAAGAGCACCCTATCTAGGCCCACGCCCCCACCCCAACCTAGTAAAACCACCTAACCTTTTGGACCCTTGGGGGCAATTGAGCGTGGCCAATCCACCTGACCTGCACATCTTTGGACTGGTGGGGGGAAACCAGAGCATCCGGAGGAAACCCACGCAGACACTGGGAGAAAGAGCAAACTCCACATAGACAGTCACCCAAGGCCAGAATTGAACCCAGGTCCCTAACATTGTGGGGCAGCAGTGCAAACCACTGTTCCACCTATTGCCCATCCCTAATTGCCCTTGAGAAGGTGGTAGTGAGCTGCCTTCCTGAATCGCTGCAGTCCATGTGGTGTAGGTACACCCACAGTGCTGTTAGGCTAGGAGTTCCAGGATTTTGAGCCTGCGACCATGAAGGAACAGTGATATAGTTCCAAATCAGGATGGTGTTTGACTTGGAGGTGGCGGTGTTCCCATGCATCTGTTGCCCTTGTCCCACCCTTGTAGATGGTAGATGTCACAGGTTTGGAAGTTGCTGGTGAAGGAGACTTGCTGAGTTCCTGCAATACATCTTGAGATGGTACGCACTGCTGTCACTGTGAGTCAGTGATGGAGAGAGTGAATGTTTGTGGATTGGGTGCTAACCAAGTGGGCTGCTTTGTCCTGGATGATGGTGGACATCTTGAATGTTGTTGGAGGTGCACTCATCCAGGAAAGTGGAGAGAACTCCATCACACTCCTGAATTGTGCCTTGTGGATGGTCAACAAGCTTTGGGGAGTCAGATGGGGAGTTACTCTCCACAGAATTCCCAACATCTGATCTGTTTTTGCAACCAGAGTATTTATATGTTTAAGTTATGGTCAACGGTAACACCCAGGGTGTTGATGGTAATGGCATTGAATGTCTGGGGCGAAGGTTAAATTCTCTCTTAGTAGATGGTTATTGCCTATCGCTTGTGTGGCCCAAATGTTACTTGCCACTTGTCAGCCGAAGTCTGAATATCGTCCAGGTCTTGCTGCATTTGAACATGCACTGCTTCAGTATCTGAGGAGTTGCGAATGATTCTGGAGATGGTGCAATCATCAGCAAACATCCCCACTTCTGACCTTATGATGAAGGGAGGTCATTTGATGAAGCAGTTGAAGATAGTTGAGTCTAAAGGATACTACCTGAAGGAATTTCAACATTATTGTCTTGGACTAAGAAAATTGACCATTAACCCATCACAACTTCCTTTGTGCCAGGTATGACTCCAACCAGTAGAGTGTTTTCCCCCGATTCTCATTGACTTCAGTTTTTCTCGGGCTCCTTAATGCCACACTTTGTCAAACGTTGTCTATGATGTCAATGGTAGTCCCCCTCCATGTTCATTCATGTTGGCTGCTGCGGTCCTTTCACGAGAACAACAACAACTTACACTCATATAGCACCTTTCATGTAATAAAATGACCCAAGGTGCTTCACAGAACCATTGTGAAACAAAGAATGACACCGCTCACATAACGAGATATTGGGTCAGGTGACCAGAAGCCATGTCAAAAGGGTAACTTTTAAGGAGCCTCTTAAAGGAGGAAAGGGAAGTGGAGAGTTTGGATGGAAATTCCAGAGCTCAAGGCCGAGACCGCTGAAAGCATGGCCAGGATTGGTGGAGTGAATAAAACCAGGGATGTTCAAGAGACAGAATTAGATGAGCATGGATATGACAGATTTGTGGAGTTGGAGGAAATAACAGAGATTGGGAGGAACAAACTCATGGAGAGATTTGAAACAGGGATGCGAAGTTTAAAATCAAGATGTTATTTGCGGAGAGCCAATGTAGGTCAACGAGCAGAGGGGTGATAGGGGAGCAGGACTTGGTGTGAATTAAGGCATGGGCAGCTGCGTTTTGGATGACCTCACAGAGGGTAGAATGTGGGAGGCCAGCCTGGAATGGTCAAATCCAATGGGAACAGAGGCATCAATAAGGATTTCAGCAGCATTGGAGCTGAGAATACAGTGGAATCGGGAGATGTTACAGTGACTACTCTTCAAAAATTAATTAGCTAAAAAGTGCTATGGGATGTCCTGGGTCAGATATATAGATCTTTATTCATCATAAAGCTATAAATGAAGTAAACATGATCAATTAGGTCATAATGATGGATGCTAGAGAGGAGAGGAAGCTACTAATTACCAATCTTCACAATTAATCTGTGCCACACTTCTGCAATAACAATTTATTTCCACCTGGCAGGTAGAACCCTGCTAACGCTGTGTCCTATTCACCTGAAACTGCGTTCAACTTTCCTTTCCTGTAAGGACAAATCTTGTTGATTCCCTTCTTTTACGTTGTCATTATCATTTTTGATCCAGGGATATTTAATGGACATGTACCTTTTAAATATATTTTATTCCAAATAATACCGAAAATTCCACAAACTTATAAAACACACTCCGAAGTACTCATAGAATTTACAGTGCAGAAGGAGGCCATTCGGCCCATCGAGTCTGCACCGGCTCTTGGAAAGAGCACCCGACCCAAGGTCAACACCTCCACCCTATCCCCATAACCCAGCAACCCCACCCAACACTAAGGGCAATTTTGGACACTTTTGGACAATTTTGGAGTTCTTCGCCTCCTCCGGCGTATTAAAAAATATTCTTTGTTCTTGAACATGACCCTTAGATTTGCCGGGTACAGTACCCTGAACCGTAATTTACCCCGAAAGAGCACCACCTTGGCCTTATTGAAGCCACTCGATGTTTGGCCAGGTCAATCCCATGTCCTGGTTTATGCGTATGGAGTGATCCTATTGTCCTGCTTGGACTTCACACACCCCCGAATCCGTACCTCCTCCAAGTACTTATGCAACCGAATGATTACCGCCCGTGGCAGTTTACCGCCCAGCTCTCAGTTTCTGACGTAATGACCAGTGTGCCCGATCCATCTCTGGGGGCTTCTCAAAAAAACCCTCCCCAACCAGCTTCCTGACCATCTTCGCCACATAATCGGTGGCGTTCGTTTCTTTGACTGCCTCCCGGCAGTCCAACCATCCTTCGATTTTGACGCTTGGATCGATTCTCCTGTCGTCCACCCTGGCCTTCAAAATTTTGTGCGCCTCCTCCAGCATTGTAATCTCTGCCTCCAGAGACATGATCCGGTTGCCGTGATCCGAGATTGCCCTCTCCACCTCCAGAATCGTCACGCCCTGTAACTCCACCCCATCCAACGCTCCGCTAGGAGGAGCTACCTTAATCACCCTGGGCAGGTCCTCCCGCATCTCCTGCCGGTGCTTCATGAAGTCCCACATATAAGTCGAGCAGAGGAAGTGAGGAATTCAAAAGTTGCAAAATCGTACATACATTGTGCTGTGAAAATTTAGATTTTGAACTGAAGAATTGGGACATTTTGGTGTCCAAGGCATCGCGCAGTCAGTGACACCCATGGCTGAGGGTCTCGGCAGAGTGTCCTACTCTCTGGTGGATGTTACCCAGTACCAGGTGACCTTGATGAGGTTCTGCAGGTCATGTCCCGCTCTGAGATGGGCATGGCCGAGGCACTGCGGAGCTTGTCGCAGGTGGATATTGCCGAGGCGCTGCAGAGCATGGCCCAATCACTGAGGAGCATCACTGAGGATGTTGACATAATGGTGCAGACTGGCAGAGCAAGATGATGCAGGGGCAACGGGGGTTCGAACCAGCTGCCCCTCCGCCCAAGATGAGCCCCAGGCCCCTATGGGCACCGGCCGGAAGGAGGTGGTGCTGGATGCCAACCTGAACCCGACCCATGGAGTGGCGACGGTAGCCACCAGCTCCCCCGAGTTCCACCCCTCTGATGAAGCCATGTGTGGTAAACCACTGTGTTCCTATATTAAGGGTTGTACGGTAGAACCTGCACTACAGGTTCACCTGGGCCCCTGCATGCTAGCTCCGCCCAGGAGCCGGGTTATAAATATGCGTGGCCTCCAGCTCGCAGCCATTTCGTCAGCTGCTGTAGGAGGCCACACTTCTGATACTAATAAAGCCTCAGTTTGAATTCAACTTCATCTCCAGCCAAATTGATCGTGCCTCAATTTATTAGTATCTGATTCAGAAGATGGACCTCCGGACTAAACCAGATCGACTGCAGCTGGATCCACACGCAAGCGATGCCAGAAAGGGCTTCCAGCACTGGCTAGCTTGTTTTGAAGCGTATATCAACGTGGCGCGGACCCCTGTTCCAGAGGCTCAGAAGATTCAAATTTTGTACTCCAGACTCAGCTCTAAAGTCTTCCCGCTGATCCAGGATGCGCCCAATTATGCTGATGCTATGACTCGACTCAAAGCAAATTATGAGCAGAAGACAAACACGCTCTTCGCCAGACACGCGCTCGCAACGCGTACTCAACTACCTGGTGAGTCAATCGAGGACTTCTGGATGGCCCTGATCCCATTAGTGCGGGACTGTGACTGCCAGGACGTTACAGCTAAGGAGCACTGTTGCTAACTTTTGGTTGGTTCAATTGGCTCTGTTCTATAACCTTTGCTCTCGAGTCGCCAGGTATCTTTATGATACCGCCACGAAGTTCAAGTAATGATCAATAACTCAAGACACCAATTAGTAAGATTCAAATCAAAGCACATTTATTATACACAGTAATCACTACTCATGCATAAATTCTACTTCTAAGCTATTTCTATCACTAACAGGCCTATACTTAGCTTCGGACTGGCCCAGCAGGTCAGGGGAACAAATGGCCTTTCGTTCGGGTTCTGAGTCTGCGGGATTCAAAGTTGGTACGGACTGGTAGCTAGGAGTGCCTATCTCGTAGCGAGCGTTGACTTAAGACTTACTGGCTCTTGGTGGCAGTTGAACCGGTCACTGTCGAGGGTTGGTTCGCGTTGCTGAGTGACCCGGTCAAGAAGAACGATTTGAACTTGGGGGCTTAACTTTATAGACCCCAGGGGCTTCCCGCCTTTCGGGGCGGACCCTGTACCTGGTTCTAGGTGATTGGAATTTGTTCCAATCGCTTGGTTTGATTTCTCCAATACTGGAGCAGTTCCCTGATCGATGGGCGTTCTTGAGGTGTCCGTTAACCTCTTTTGTGTTGGCTCCTGCTGGCGCCGGGGAGTCTGGCTTGGCTTTGTTTATCCCAAATGTTTCGATTGTTCCCGGGGATTGCTCATTAGTATGTAGATGACTGCTACATTATTATGCCGATGGTCGCTGGTATTGATGCTGTCTGGGGTTTTGCAGAGTTTAATACACAGTAACTTGCACCTGCTGGTTTCTGCCTGTGTTGGCTGAATTTCCCTTCAGCCTTTGCTGTTCTCCATTTTAAATCGGGACTTGGCCAACTCAGGTGGCTACAGCACTCAGATCTCCTTATGAGGGACGCTTTTGTAACTGGGATTGGGTCCAATGTTAACAGGCAGCGGCTCCTAGAAGGGGCCACGCGTGACCTCGCAGAGACTAAAACACTAGCGCTTTCCATGACGGTCGCCCTGCGCAATGTACAGTCCTACGCCCCCAACTGCACAGCTCACTCCTCCTACGCTTCATGGGCCCCACAGGCAGCCGCTCCAGCGGGGGCGCTACCCACCCAATACGCCTGCGCTACGTGCCAGCCAGTGATCTCCGGGGGGCCCCGATGCTTTTTTTGCGGCCAACAAAGACACCCCCGCCAACGCTGCCCGGCCCGCGCTGCCCTTTGTAAGGCCTGTGGGAAGAAGGGCCACTACGCAGCGGTGTGCCAGGCCCGCTCAGCGGCAGTGGTCGCCCCACCCCCCCGGTCACGGACAATGGGCGCCGCTATCCTCCCCTCCTCCCCAGGCCATATGCGAGCAATGGGCGCCGCCCTCTTCTCCCCCGCACAACACGTGCGTTTCATGGACGCCGCCATCGTGCTCCACCCCCGCAACGTGCGTTCCATGGGCGCCGCCATTTTGTGATCCCCAGGACCTCCGGGCGGCGCCATCTTGTCCACACCGCTGCACATGGAGACCAACGGCGTTTTAGGACCCCAACTCAGCGGCCGCCTCACTACCCGACGATCAACCACGACGCGCATCCATGGCAATCGACCAGTCCCGACCACATACTCTGACCAGTGCATCCATGAGCGTGAAAGTCAACGGCCATGTGACCTCCTGCCTACTGGACTCCGGGAGCACCGAGAGCTTTGTAAATCCAAATACGGTAAGGCGCCGCTCCCTTAAGGTACACCCTACCAATCAAAGAATCTCCCTGGCCTCCGAATCCCATCGCGTAGCGATCCGGGGGTACTGCTCGGTCACGCTCACAGTCCAAGGCGTAGAGTTCCACGGTTTTCGTCTCTACGTCCTCCCTAACTTCTGCGCTGCACTTATCCTTGGCCTGGATTTTCAGTGCAACCTCCAGATCCTGACCCTTAAATTCGGCAGACCCTTACTACCCCTCACTGTGCGCGGCCTTGCGACCCTAAAGGTCGATCCTCCTTCCCTCTTTGCCAATCTAACTCCAGATTGCAAACCCGTCGCCGCCAGGAGCAGACGGTGCAGCACCCAGGATAAGGCCTTCATCAGGTCCGAGGTCCAGCGGTTGCGTCGGGAGGGAGTCATCGAGGCCAGCAACAGCCCCTGGAGAGCTCAAGTGGTAGTGGTTAAGTCTGGGGAGAAAAAACGAATGGTCGTGGACTACAGCCAGACCATCAACAGATACACGCAGCTCGACGCGTACGCCCTCCCACGCATATCTGACATGGTTAACCAGATTGCGCAGTACCGGGTCTTCTCAACGGTGGACCTGAAATCCGCCTACCACCAGCTCCCCATCCGTAACTCGGACCAGCCATACACCACCTTCGAGGCAGACGGCCGACTATATCACTTCCTTAGGGTCCCCTTCGGCGTCACCAATGGGGTTTCGGTCTTCCAAAGGAAGATGGACCGAATGGTCGACCGGTACGGCTTGCGGGCCACGTTTCCGTACCTAGACAATGTGACCATCTGCGGCCATGATCAGCAGGACCACGACGCCAACCTCGCTAAATTTCTCCGCACCGCCACGCTCCTCAACCTCACGAATAACAAGGAGAAGTGTGTGTTCCGTACAAACTGCTTAGCCATCCTCGGCTACGTGGTCCAGAACAGAGTTCTGGGGCCCGATCCCGACTGCATGTGCCCCCTCATGGAGTTTCCCCTCTCCCAATGCCCCAAGGCCCTCAAACGCTGCCTGGGGTTTTTCTCGTATTACGCTCAGTGGGTCCCAAACTATGCGGACAAGGCCCACCCACTCATACAGTCCACTCATTTCCCCCTGACGGCCGAGGCCCAACGGATCAGAGCTGATATTGCCAAAGCTGGAATGCACGCTGTAGCTGAAACACTTCCTTTCCAAGTAGAAAGTGACGCATCAGACGTCGCCCTTGCCACCACCCTCAACCAGACAGGCAGGCCCGTGGCATTCTTTTCCCGCACCCTCCATGCCTCCGAAATCTGGCACTCATCCATCGAAAAGGAGGCCCAGGCTATCGTTGAGGCTGTGAGACATTGGAGGCATTACCTGGCCGGCAGGAGATTCACTCTCCTCACTGACCAACGGTCGGTAGCCTTCATGTTCAACAACACACAGCGGGGCAAGATCAAAAATGATAAAATCTTGCGGTGGAGAATCAAGCTCTCCACCTATAACTGCGAGATGAAGTATCGCCCTGGCAAACTCAACGAGCCTCCAGACGCCCTATCCCAAGGTACATGTGCCAGCGCACAGGTAGACCAACTCCGGCCCTGCACGACAGCCTTTGTCACCCAGGGGTCACTCGGTTGTACCACTTCATTGAGGCACAAAATTTGCCCTACTCCGTCGAGGAAGTAAGGACGATCACCAGGGACTGCCAGGTCTGTGCGGAGTGCAAGCCGCACTTTTAACGGCCAGACCGCGCGCACCTGGTGAAGGCCTCCCGCCCCTTTGAACGCCTCAGCGTGGATTTCAAAGGCCCCCTCCCCTCCTCCGATCGACACACATTTCCTCAGTGTGATCGATGAATACTCCCGTTTTCCCTTCGCCATCCCATGCCCTGACATGACGTCTGCCACCGTCATTAAAGCCCTTAATTCTATCTTCACTCTGTTCGGCTTCCCTGCCTACATCCACTGTGACAGGGGATCCTCATTCATAAGTGATGAGCGACATCAGTTCCTGCTCAGCAGGGGTATCGCCTCCAGCAGAACGACGAGCTACAATCCCCGGGGAAACGGACAGGTAGAAAGGGAGAATGGGACGGTATGGAGGGCCGTCCAGCTGGCCCTACGGTCCAGAAATCTCCCGGCCTCCCGCTGGCAAGAGGTCCTCCCTGATGCACTACATTCCATTCGCTCATTACTCTGCACTGCCACTAACAGTGCACCGCACAAATGTCTTTTTGCCTTCCCCAGGAAGTCCACATCTGGGGTATCGCTCCCAACGTGGCTCACAAGGCGGATCCGTTGGTGGAAAGGGTGCACCTGCTCCACACAAACCTACAGTACGCCTACGTGGTGTTCCCCGACGGCCGCCAGGATACCATCTCCCTCAGACCTGGCACCAGCAGGTTCCACCCCCACAACAACCCCGCCGCTCCCGGCGCCACCCTCCCCTCCCCACCGCCCCCATCACCCTCCCTAGGACTGTCCGTCCTCCCTTTGCCCACCCCAGTTGATGAAGAGGATTTCGGCACGCTCCCGGAGTCAACTTCGACCATGACAGCACCAACATCGCCGTCACCGCTTCGTCGATCTCAAAGAACGATCAAGGAGCCGGACCGGCTGAACCTCTGACCGGCCCGCCGGATGACCAGAGACATTTTTTTTTTTAACTGTTCTGTAAATATTAAAGACTGCTAATTGTATATAGTTATCCACCATCCCTGCCGGACTCACTTTTAACAGGGGGTGAATGTGGTAAACCACTGTGTCCTTATATTAAGGGTTGTACATTAGGACCTTCACTACAGGTTCACCTGGGCCCCTGTATGCTAGCTCCGCCCAGGAGCCGGGTTATAAATATGTGTGGCCTCCAGTTAGCAGCCATTTCGCCAGCTGCTGTAGGAGGCCACACTTCTGATACTAATAAAGCCTCAGTTTGAATTCAACTTCGTCTCCAGCCAAATTGATTGTGCCTTACCATGTCTCACAGTCAGCACCCAGAACAGGGCGGTCTGGCTTTGCATGTGCCACTGACAAGTGTGCCGAGGCCCTCTGGCCCCAGAGGACGCCCACGAGGGGCATCGAAAGCAATGGAGGAGATGAGCAGCTGGCTGCCTCCACCTCTGATGTGCATCTTGGGGACACACCCAGAGCTAGCGGTAGAGCTAAGAAGGCAAAACACATCGAAAATCACTTGAGGGCACCAGGGAAGGGGGGTAGGTGGGGGATGGGGGGTGGCACCATTGGGAGAGTGGGGAATTGCAAAGCACAATAAACACCCATGACCACAACCAGTATTTTTAAAAAAATATTTTTATAATCTTTATTGTGACAAGTAGGCATACATTAACACTGCAATGAAGTTCCTGTGAAAAGCCCCTAGTCGCCACAGTCCAGTGCCTGTTCAGATACACTGAGGGAGAATTCAGAATGTCCAAATTGCCTAACAGCATGTCATTCGGGACTTGTGGGAGAAAACCGGAGCACCCGGAGGAAACCCACGCAGACACTGGGATAACGTGCAGACTCCACAAAGCCAGTGACCCAAGCCGGGAATTGAACCTGGGACCCTGGCGCTGTGAAGCAACAGTACTAACCACTGTGCTACCGTACCAACCATATGTATGATGCCTCTGTCATTTTCTTTCGCAATGTGGCCCAACCTCCGAACCCTTGGTCCATCTCTCCAGGCATCTCCCCCTTCCTGTAGCACTCACCCACCCTACGGCCATGCACATGTCCCCGGAGCTGTGTCCCATCCCCTGGGTGTTCAGATGTTTGCTGCTGCGTGTGTGGTGTTGCCTCCCGCAGTGTTCAGGCACAGTGTCCAGGCACAGCTTCCACCTCCAAGCGAACCATCAAACAACCTCCTCAAGACGAACTTGATCCTTGCCAACCTCAGGAATTCCGACAGGTCACTGACCCAAACTCCCGCACTCAGCGGCTCCGAGTCCCTCCACCCAAGCAAAATCCGTCTCAAGGCTAGCAGGGAGGCAAAAGCCAAGACATCGGTCTCTCCCGCCCCCTGGACTCGCGGGTCTTCCGGCACCCCAAATATCACTACCCCTGGGCTCAGGACCACCGTCACTCTCATACCTCAAACATTACGCCCACAAACCCCTGCCAGCACCCCTTCAATTTTGGACACACCCAAAACATGTGGACATGGTTTGCAGGACTCCCTGCGCACTGCCCACACCAATCCTCTACTCCCTCCAAGAACCTACTCATCCTAGTCACTGCCATATGTGCCCTGTGGACCACCTTAAACTGGATAAGACTGAGCCTTGCAGGGCGGCACGGCGGCTAGTGGTTAGCACTGCTGCCTCACTGCGCCAAGGACCCCGGTTTGATCCCAGTCTCAGGTCACTGCAGACATTCTCCCCGTGTCTGCGTGGGTCTCACATCCACAACCCAAAGATGTGCAGGGTAGGTGGATTGACCACGCTAAATTGCCACTTTATTGGAAATATTTTTTTAAAAGACTGAGCCTTGCACACGACTAGGACGCATTCACCCTCCACAGGGCCTCCTCCCGGCCTCCACCTCCCACTTACGCTTCATGTCCCCCCCCATCGGGGCCCCGTCCCAATCCACCAGCTCCTTATAGACCTCAGATGCCTTCACCTCCCCTCCCCCCCTCCCTCGACAATACCTTATCTTGCAGCCCCAAGGGCGGCAACCTGGGATTCATTATATTCGGCAACACCAACCCTCCCCCTCTTCGCCCCCACTTCAAGAAAACCCCCTTGACTCGTGGGGTATACCCCACCCACACAAACCCTGAGATCAACACATTGACCCTTTTTAAAGAATGACTTCGGAACGAAGACTGGGAGGTTCTGAAATATAAACGGACACCTTGACAGCACCATCATCTTCATTGTCTGCACCCATCCCGCCAACAACAATGGCAACTGCCCGTAGTGTTGGGTGGGTTTACTGGGTTATGGGGATAGGGTGGAGGTGTGGGCTTGGGTAGGGTGCTCTTTCCAAGAGCTGGTGCAGACTCGATGGGTCGAATGGACTCCTTCTGCACTGTAAATTCTATGAAATCTATGAAACCCATCCCACCTCTTAAAATCCCCCTTCATCTGCTCCACCAACCAAGCCAAATTTAACTTATGCAGCCACGCCACCTGGATGCCCAAGTACCTGGAACTCGCCCCCACCACCTTGAACGGCAGCTCCCCAACCTCCTCTTCTGCCCCCTGGTCTCTATCGGGAGCACCTCGCTCTTTCCCATGTTCAGCTTGTACCTGGAGAACCGACCAAAATCCCCATAATACTGCCAAGGTCTCCCAATGGGTCTGAAATATATAACACCAGGTCATCTACATACAGCGAAACCCTGTGTTCACTCCCTCACACATCCCTTTCCAACCTCTTGACGCTCTAAGCCCCATAGCTAATGGCTCTATAGCCATGGCAAAAAACAACAGGAAGAGCGGGCACCCCTGCTTTGTCCCAAAATATCCCAAAGTCATCCGTTTCATCCGCACACTTGCAGCCGGTGCCTTAGACAGCAACCAGACCCAGCCCACAAACCCCTGCCCAAACCCAAACTGTCCGAACACCTCCCACAGATATTCCCATTCCACCCGGTCGGAAGCCTTCTCTGAATCCATTGCCACTGCCACTTCCACTTCCTGCCCCTCCGGGGGCATCATAATCACGTTAAGCAATCTCACATTTGCCGTCAACTGCCTCCCCTTCACAAACCCCGTTTGGTCCTCATCGTATCACCCCTGGATCGCAGTCCTCGATTTGAGAAGCCAACAATTTCACCAACAACTTAACAACCACATTTAGCCACAATATCGGACGGTAGGATCCACACTGCTCCAGATCCTTATCTTTCTTCAGTACGAGGGAGATGGACGCCTGCAATACTATTGCCGCTCCTCTCTCCATAGCCTCTTTATGTGCCCTCACCAGCAGCGTCCCCAGATTCCCCCCCCCAAAAAATGTTTTAGAAAACTCCACCGGACACCCATCCGGGCCTGGGGCCTTCCCTGCCTGCATTGCCCCCATGCTCTCCATCACCTCCCTCATCCCAATGGGGGCCCCCAATCCTTGCACCAGCTCCTTGTCAGCACACCCCTCCCCCAAACCAAACAAAAACCCCATCCCCCTCTGCACCAACCACCTGACCACCCACCACTAACTCCCGTTAACTAGCCCGCCCAGCTCGCTTGACAGCCCCCACCCAAGGTCACAACTTCCTACTCCCCTCCCCATCAGCACACCCTCAGGAAACGGAACAGAAAAAGGTGCACTCGACCTTAATACTCCCCAAGCACCCCGCCACCAAGCCCAACAAAACATCTCGACAGAGAAAAAACTCGCCAAAACACCAAAAGGAAACACCTCACAGCTCCTCCAAGGTTCAATGTCCTCCTTCTCCTGCCAGTCCATCATCTCTCAAAAATTCCATCGCCTCCTCTGGCATACCAAAATAGTATTCTTTGATTCTGGAAAGTCATCCCGGATACAGCACTCCAAACATCAACCCCTTCTTGAAGACGGCAGCTTTGACTCATTTAAACCTGGCCCGCCTCTTCGCCAGCTCTGCACCCAGGTCCTGGTACACCCGCAGCTCATTCCTCTCCCAGGTGCACTTCCCCATCTGCCTCGGTCACCGAAGAATCTCTCTTTGTCCAAGAAACGGTGCAACCGCACCGCCATTACCCTTGGTGGCTCACCCGCCTGCGGCCTCCTTATCAGTGCCCTGTGCGCTCAGTCGGCCTCCAGGGAACCAGTCAAAGGCCCCCTCCCCAATCAGCTTTTCCAACATCTTGGCAGCATACGCACCAGCCTCCGCTCCTTCAGGGCCTTCAGGCATCCCCACAATCTGCAGGTTTTGCCTCCTGGATCCGTTCTCCAGATCCTCCACCTTCTCCTTCAGCCTCTTTTGGGTCTCCCGCATTACCTCCATCGCAGCCGCCAACAAGGCAAACTGCTCCTCGTGCCCCTCCACCGTCTCCTCCACTTTCTGGATTGCCTGGCCGTGGAAATCCAGCCTCTGCTCCATGTGGTCAATCCCTACTTTGAGCGGCTCTACCACCTTGGCTACGTCCTCCAGGACTTCCCTTCTCTGCTGGCTGAACTTCTCATTTAAGAAGTCC
This sequence comes from Scyliorhinus torazame, assembly GCF_047496885.1. Taxonomy (NCBI): domain Eukaryota; kingdom Metazoa; phylum Chordata; class Chondrichthyes; order Carcharhiniformes; family Scyliorhinidae; genus Scyliorhinus; species Scyliorhinus torazame. Next base: position 179,558,486 of record NC_092714.1, read on the forward strand.
ACCAGCTGCTCCATTGACCACTGAGCGGGCAGAACAGGCCCTTTGCCCTCCGCCATCTTGTCTTGTGGCGCACGAAGATTCACCTGCTCCTCCAGCTCCCTTCTTCTCGACTCATCCTAGCCGTGGATCCATCCACCAGACACACCAGAGGAGGTCACACTTTCTCCTGGCACTGCTACACTATTTTCCATCCAAAACCCACGAGCGGGGAAAGGAACAAAAAAATCCACCTTGAGCGGGAGTTACCAAATCTCTGACCGCTCACTCCATGGCCGCCAAGCACTGGGGTAGCAAGCCTAGCGTCCCGGGCTCTTGGCTTATGAACAAAGATGACTACTCAACTGCTTAGCTCCCTTCAGCAGCCCTTCCACTGGTTCACATTTTTCTTTTTTTTAATATAAACTTAAGAGTATCCAATTTTTTCCAAGTAAGGGGCAATTTAGCGTGGCCAATCCACCTAACCTGCACAACATTGGGTTGTGGGGGTGAAACCCACGCAGACACACAGAGAATGTGCAAACTCCACACAGACAGTGACCCGGGACTGAGATCAAATCCAGGTCCTCGGCGCCGTAGGCAGCAGTGCTAACCACTGCGCCACCTTGCCGCCCTTGGTTCACATTTTTCAAAAGGAGTACTAATCGGTGCCAGGGTGACCACTTGCTGGGGAGGCCGCTGAATGACGGGAGGCCGTTGGATATGGGGTGGCTCCCGTTAATTATATATAAATAGGGCTTAAGTGATGATAATTGGTTTCTCGCCACGCTACGGCGAGATCCTGATTTCGCTTACGGGAGCCTGCCGGTTGCATCGCAAGCTGTTTGGCGCCTGACACGATTCTCGTTTTCGGCCTCTCCCGCTATTCACCAAACTCATTTTGCTCGAGTGAGAGCGCAATGAGGCCAGAGAATTGTGCCCATTGATTCAGGCCGATGACCTTTCGTTAGACCATTTGAAAACCTGATCTGAGCAGCCATATATTGGGTCCCATGATGGTGCTCTTATTGTCATCTATCCATTTTGATCTTCGCCCTGCTGGAGGTCCCTGATGGATCAGAAGTCAGAATTTGGCCCCCTCATTGCTGTTACTTGTGTTTGATTGCTGGCCAAGGAATTTAATCATTGGCTCAGTTGGTAGTACTCTCATCTCTGACTTGGAAGGTTGTGGGTCCAGCACCCACTCAGTCCAGGTTCACCATTCATTTTCAGAGAGTGCTGCACTGTCAGTGCTTGGAGGTGAAACATTAAATCAAGATCCTATCTGCTCTATATTTACATGTAAAAGATCCCATGGCACTATTTCAAATGGAAACAGGGGATTTTCCTGTGGTGTCTTGGCTAGTTGCATTTAACCTACACCTGAAACAGATGATCTGATGATTATCACATTGCTTTTTTTCACAAATTAGCAGCTCTGTTACATTGCAACAGATACTCCTTTGGCTGGGAGTGGCTCTGAGACATGCTAAAGATGTCAGGTAAACTCCACACTTTCACAGGTTTATGAGTGTGCTGCCTGAGTAAAGTAGCTGGATATCTGTCTGCTATGGAAGTCGTAACGGTGCTTTGGCAGTGTTTGATGTCTCTGGTTGAGATGGAGAGAAAGTGAGCAACACAAGGTGAACCCACAGCAGGACATTCTCAGATGGACATTAATTCTGGACCTGCCACTGTCTCCACAGATCAAACCAGGAAATTCAGACGTATGCCATCGCGCTGATCAATGCTCTATTCCTGAAAGCACCGGAGGACCGTAGGCAGGTTAGTCTTCTGTCTCTCTGCGTCACTGTCCGTCTGGATGTCTCTTTTTCCACACTACGATCTCTTCAGATCCCTTTGGCAGCTTGCTCAATCCTGTACTGTCATCGGCTTAAAACATCCTCCATTAGAGTTGCTTTGTTGAATGTCATTAAACCGTATTCTTACTAACAGGGTCCACTGTGCTGCTTACTGCCGACTATAACCACCCTCCATTCATGGCTGCTCTCTGCTTTTTTTGTCAACTTTCCTCTCACCAACAGGAGCAACTTGCATTGATCTCACCCCCCCCCCTAAAATGTGGTACTCTTTACAAGAGTTTATTAAGACAAATTAACATCGAGCAAGACAAAGAGCCATTAGGAAAGGTGACTAAATCTTGCTGTAAAATGTTTTTTTAAATATTTTTATTCAAGGCATTTAACAAATATACACAGAATATCAGAAGAACACATGAACCCAATAAACAACCAGAACCTTCCAACACCCCTGACAACAACAACCCCCTTACCCACCCACCCCCCCAAAAAAAAAACCTTCCCCTTGCTAACCCCTCAATCCTCCTTGAAGAAATCGATGAATGGTTTCCACCTCCAAGTGAACGCCTTTACTGACCCCCCACAAAGCAAACCTAACCTTCTCCAACCTCAGGAATTCTGCCAGGTCACTCACCCACACCCCTACTTTCGGTGGCTCTGAGTTCTGCCAACACAACAAAATCCTATCTCTGGGCTATCAGGGAGGTAAAGGCCAATACATCAGCCTGCTCAAAGATGTTTTGAAGGAGCATTTAAAAAGGAGGAAAGAGCAAGTGTGAGTGAAGAGGTTTAAGGAGTAAATTTTTGAGCTTAGTACCCAGGCACTTTCCTCTGTCAAAAATAAAGGGGGAGGAAGCGGGAAATCCTCAAGAGAGAAGAATTGGAGTGATGCCAAGGTCTTGGTGGGTTGGAGGAGGTTCGAAACTCCAATTTGCTGGGTTACAGTTCCCGCCTGCATACAGCTCTCTTCTTCCCCCCCCCCCCCCCCCCCTCCTCCTCCTCACCTTGGAGGCAAGATGAACATCAATGGACTGTTCCACCCGGAGAAATTGCAGCTCAGCCCAATTCTATCCTTCGCTGGACATTCGCGTCCATCCCTTCTCACCAACAAAACTCATTGGATAGTGAACAGAATCTTTGCTGCAATTCCCTTCCCCTTACTCGATCAAAGGTGCTGAGGCCAACTGTAGCCCATGTATCACTCGCCTTGCTGAGATCAGCGAAGCCTGGTCCTGGTTCGGATTCATATTATAATGAGTCCTCTATATAACCAGTAACATCATTCTTGATTCCACCATCCAAGTGCAAACCAAGCTGGATGTACCTCCTGTTATACACCAACATGATGTGGATATGTATCCCCGTTCCCTCCTTGCTAGGTCTCAATCCTGGAACTCCATACATAACAGTTTTGCAACTGTACCTTCTGAAAGAGCCTTGTACCTTCCCCCAATGTTTTTCAAATTTTAAGTTTTAAACTAATTATTCACTTCTGCTTTAGAATCCACGTTGGACTGATTTTGGAAGGATTTAAGCGCCCTCTGGATATATATATATAAAATAAAAGTCCAGCAATCTTATCTTCTCTTTCTTTTGATTATCTTAAAATTTAATCACTACCATTCCTGTTTTATTCCCCACCAATTTAGTTTATCCAATCCTTTATTATTTTGAACGCCTTTACCAGATTCCCTATTGACCTTCTCTACTCCAATCGAAGCAGCCCCTTTTTTTATCCCTTGCAGATAAAGTCTCATCCTTGGTATCATCTTGGTGATTTTTTTCTCTACCCACTCCATGGCTTTAATATTCTTTTTTAAAAAATAAATTTAGAGTACCCAATTATTTTTTCCAATTAAGGGACAATTTAGCGTGGCCAATCCACCTGGCCTGCACATCTTTGGGTTGTGGGGGTGAAACCCACACAAACACGGGGAGAATGTGCAAACTCCACACGGACAGTGACCCGGGGCCGGGATCGAACCTGGGACCTTGGTGCCGTGAGGCAGCAGTACTAACCACTGCACCACCATGCTGCCCTTCATGGCTTTAATATTTTTCCTAAATGTTAGTTACGGAAAATATGAGGATGTGGGAGAATGTAGAATTGTACTTCACCTTACTGTCCCCCACTGATTCCGAGTGACAATTCTCCCAGCGAGCTGTGTCGAGTTTTTGACATTAAGCACCTCCCGGCTAGGGATTTGGATTTTCATCCCCATGAAACTATAATGGATGCATGCACATGATCCTTTCCACCACCTCTCCCACACACCCCTTTGCCTCTATTATGCTCTCTCCTGTCTCATACTAACCGCTTATCTCTTCTTGTTGCTACTCTTAACTCATGCTCTGTGGATACGGCCGGTTGATGTGACGCTATTGCTTTGGTCTCTGCTGTAACCGACAGTCTGTCCTTGCCTCCTCCTCAGAAGGGGAGGAATCTGGTCGCGATCTGCCTTTGACAGTAAGTAATGATTAATGCCAGTCATTTCAAAGGCTTCAGTGCCAGAGCAGGCCGTAATGGAACACTGGTTATCTTTCTTCCTCGAGCTTCATCTGCACGTCGAAAATGTCTTTGTGATATTGTGGCTAGTTGCTGCTGTATGTGGTTGTCTACTCTCATCTCCTTTGTTAAGCTGCAACTGGTCTTGGAGCCAGTTTGTTAGTTCTCATTCAGCCAATGACACTGATTTCTACAGCTGTTATCATGCTTTGGGATTAAGATAGGGTTCTGACTCTCTGGCATTGTAGATAGCTTTTTAAACTTTCAACTTTCACCACCACACAGCTTTCTCATTTAATCCTATTTCCAAAGCCGTCTGCATTTCCTTTACCTTTCAGAGTTTTCATCCCTAGAACCCAGCGTGTCAGCCAAGATTGCTACTGCCCAATGTTCTTCTGAAAATGTTAACAAAACATTGCTGGTCTTATTAGGTAATAGGCACAAGAGAATAGGTGGAAATTACAACAACCAGTACTTCTTATAGAGCCTTTTAATGCAATAAAATATTCCACGGAAGGAAATCATAGAATCCCTACAATGCAGACGGAGGCCATTCAGTCTGTTGAGTCTACACTGACCACCTGATAGAGCACCCTACCCAGGCCTCCACCCTATACCCTGCAGCCCCACCTAACCCACACATCCCTGGACACTAAGGGGCAATTTAACTGGAACATCTTTGGACTGGAAAAATCGGTTTAAAAATGTCAAAACCCAGTAATAATCAATTGTACTGGCACCAGTCACATTGGAGTTGCATTTTAAGATGTTACAAGACCAGTTCGGACAAGTTTTTTTTTTTTTTTTACTGGAACCCTTCATTCCCAAGTTCTCCAGGTTCTACCTTTTAGAAACCAGTTACATAACAGAGATACCTAGACAGGTAGTTAAAATGGTAAGTTTTCAGGAACATCTTAATTAAGGAATGAGAGACGGAGAGGTTTCAGAAGGGAATTCCAGAACTTCGGACTTGAGTAGCTGAAGACACGGCTGCCAATGGTGGAGCGGTTTAAAATCCTGGGGTGGACTAAATGCCAGAATTGGAAGAGGTTACAGAGCTAGGGAGAGGAGAGGCCATGCAGAGATTTTAAACTAGAGAGTGAGAATTTTAAATCTATATCAGTCCTGGACCATCAGCATCAGGGTGATGAGTGAATGTGACTTGGTGCGAGTTAGTGTGTAGACAGCATAACTTTGGAGGCGTGAAACTAAATGGGTGCTTCAAAACTGCTTGCAGACTAACTGGGAAGCCATGCTCTGCTCAGGACATGTGGCAGTGGCCATTGATCAGTTATATTCTCTCAAAAGTGTCATGGGAAGCAAAAGGACAGAAATGAAAAGATGGCGTCGTTTTCCATTTCCAGGTTTGAGGGAGATTTCTCGAAGCCTTTCAAAATTGTCAGAGTTTTGATGGAACAGCTGTAAAGAAGCTGTTTACACTTGAGTCATCTGGGAGATGAGCATTTTCGGACGCAGTGAGTTACTGTGATCGGGAAAGGGTCTGCAAGCTGAAAGGGTGATGATGCAAGCAGATTTGGTAGTAATTTTCAAATTAGAATTGCATCAACAGTTGAAAGGGAAACATTTCCCTGGCATGGGGAAAGGGCAGGGGGGAGGAATTATTTGGATTTTTTTAAGGGTGTGATCTATCGGCCTGGCACGAAAACGAGCGGGCCGGTTAGATAGCGGGAGAGGGATACTCAGAGGTTTAGGGAGGCCCTCATTCTCGCCCGCTTATAGGACGTGGCGTCATCCATCATCTCTCCCCGTCTCCCCTTTCCACCCATCGTCTCTCTCTTTTCTCTCCCAACCGCGCCCCCCCCCCAATTGCCCTGTTCCACCCTCCCAGGGACGATAACCCACTGTGAGCTGAGCTCTGGTGCTCCTCAATCTATGCGATAGTCTGACTCCTGTCTGTCTGCTAAGTGCACGCTCACACCCATCACCTGCATGGGTATGCCTTGGGAGGGGGCCCAGGCCGTGTAGCTGCGAGCCTGGGGGAGGAAGGTGCAGGCCGGCCCGCGGTGCGGAGTAACATGACAAAGCCTTCACATGTATTGGATGTAACAAGTTTTAATGTTGTACAATCATGACCCCAACCATCTCTAGCTCCCGATGGTGACTCTCTCTCTCTTCTTCTCCCCACCCCCGTGCTCTCCGGCTAAGACTAGGTGTTTTCCCAGGATGCACATCAGAGGTGGGGGCGATCCTTTGATGCCCTTGGCCGGCGTCCACTAGAGACCTGGGTCCAGAGGGCCCCGGCCGTCTTGGTGGTGGCACATGCCTTGCCGTGCCACCCTGTCCAGCACGCCGTTCACGAGACGTTGTCTGGGGGGATGGACTCGGGAGAGCTGGTTTAAGGAACACTAGGTCAGATGATCAATGAAGTAGGTAATTAAAATTGGGGCCAGTGAGAGGTGCGGAGTCAGTAGCTAGGGAATGAAGTTTGGAACCGGTCTTCAGTTTTCCCAAGAGGCCCGAATTCGATGAGTAGAGATAATTTTGAAGGGTTATGGAACCAGAGGAAGGTTAAAGAGATGGGGAGAGTCGAGGCCTCGGAGGGATTTGAAAACACAGATGAGAATTGTAAAATCAAGACGTTGCTTGACTGAGCAGCATGTATATAAGAAATAAGAGAGGCCTTTTTCTGCACTGGATTGTGGTCCTCTTCTGAGGAGCATTGGAACTGACCACTCTGGCGAACTTCTCCTAAACTTTGTTGGTGCTATGGAGTAACAGGACATTTAGAAAATCATAATATGATGAGGCAGAGTCCACACTTTTTATGGAACAAAAATCATGTTTGACAAATTTATCAGAATGTTTTGAAGCTGTAACAGGGAGGATATGGTATATTTGGATTTTCAGAAGGCTTTTGATAAGATGCCATACAAAAGTTTTTGTAAGTGCTAAGGACTTGTGGTGTTGAAGGGCAAAAAAGCACAGTGAAAATAAACACCACATTCAGGATGGCTGTTACTGGTGGAGTGCAGGAATGTTCAGTGCTGGCCCTCAGCCATTCACAATCTATATTAATGACTTGGATGAAGGGGAGGTCGTGTCTCACTAACTTGATAGTGTTTTTCGAAGAGGTCACAAAGATGATTGATGCAGGTAGGGCAGTGGATGGTGTCTATATGGACTTCCGTAAGACCTTTGACAAGGTCCCTCATGGTAGACTGGTACAAAAGGTGAAGTCACACGGGATCAGGGGTGAGCTGGCAAGATGGATACAGAACTGGCTAGGTCATAGAAGGCAGAGAGTAGCAATGGAAGGGTGCTTTTCTAATTGGAGGGCTGTGACTAGTGGTGTTCCGCATGGATCGGTGCTGGGACCTTTGCTGTTCGTAGTATATATAAATGATTTGGAGGAAAATGTAACTAGTCTGATTAGTAAGTTTGCAGATGACACAAAGGTTGGTGGAATTGCGGATAGCGATGAGGACTGTCAGAGGATACAGCAGGATTTAGATCGTTTGTAGACTTGGGCAGAGAGATGGCAGATGGAGTTTAATCCGGACAAATGTGAGGTAATGCATTTTGGAAAGTCTAATGCAGGTAGGGAATATACAGTGAATGGTAGAACTCTCAAGGGTATTGAAAGTCAAGAGCGATCTAGGTGTACAGGTTCACAGGTCACTGAAAGGGGCAACACAGGTGGAGAAGGTAGTCAAGAAGGCATACGGCATGCCTTCATTGGCCGGGGCATTGAGTATAAGAATTGGCAAGTCATGTTGCAGCTGTGTAGAACCTTAGTTAGGCCACACTTGGAGTATAGTGTTCAATTCTGGTCGCCACACTACCAGAAGGATGTGGAGGCTTTAGAGAGGGTGCAGAAGAGATTTACCAGGATGTTGCCTGGTATGGAGGGCATTAGCTATGAGGAGCGGTTGAATAAACTCGGTTTGTTCTCACTGGAACGACGGAGGTTGAGGGGCGACCTGATAGAGGTCTACAGAATTATGGGGGCATAGACAGAGTGGATAGTCAGAAGCTTTTCCCTAGGGTAGAGGGGTCAATTACTAGGGGGCATAGGTTTAAGGTGCGAGGGGCAAGGCTTAGAGGAGATGTGTGAGGCAAGTTTTTTCCACAGAGGGTAGTGGATGCCTGGAACTCGCTGCCGGAGGAGGTGGTGGAAGCAGGGACGATAGTGACATTTAAGGGGCATCTTGACAAATACATGAATAGGATGGGAATAGAGGTATACAGACCCAGGAAGTGTAGAAGATTTTAGTTTAGACGGGCAGCATAGTCGGCACAGGCTTGGAGGGCCGAAGGGCCTGTTCCTGTGCTGTACTTTTCTTTGTTCTTTAAAGGGGCAACATGTCATGTATCCAAGTTTGTTGACGATACTTTCCCACCTAGATTTCTAAGATGTGAGGTCTGGATTTTTACAGAACCAGGAAGACCCCACAGACATTTTAAAAATTGTAGGAGTGACCTGAATGAAATATTCCCACCCCAATTTTTGACATCCCCGTTTTGTCACAGAGAGAAAGGGGGTGATTCACACCGGCATGGGAGGGATGCGGGCTCGAGGACCTAACAATTTCTAGACCTAATTGGATGAGAACCAAGGGCAAGCCTTACAAATGTCCCCACTCACAGGAGTGTGAACCTTTGGAATTCTGAGAGCTGTGGATGTTCAGTCGTTGAATGTTCACCACGTGGATCGCAGCGATTCAGGAAGGCAGCTCACCACCACCTCCTCGTGGGCAGTTATGGATGGGTAATAAATGCCGTCTGAGCCAGCGGTACCCACATCCCTTGAATGAATAGAAAATAAAGTGGAGATGGATTTTTGGACTTGTGAAGTTGAGGTTAAAGATCTATCATGGCATTATTGATTGACATAACAGCCCTAAGGGGCTGTTTGGCTCACAACTGCATCCACCTCTTTTCTTCTGAGACAGAATGTAGAATGACTGAGCATTGGATTAAAGTGACCTGATCTGAGAGAGCTAGCATGGATCTGCAAAGACTAGGTCATGTCTAACAAACTGAGTTGAATTTTAAATAACTACGGCAACGTCTATGAAGTTCCAGAAGACAATTAATGAGGTTCCACACAACAGGCTGTTAATAAAAATGAGAGCATGTGGAATAGGGGGCAACCTCTTGGCATGGGTAACAAATTGGTTAAGAGATAGATGATGCTGGAGCAACATCCTGGAACTCCCTCCCTAACAGCACAGTGGGTGTACCTACCAAGGACTGTGGCGTGTTGTGTTATATAATTTGGAATAACACAAGCTGCCACTTGATGCAGTTTTGAGTAAAAGATGCTCCAGACTTTGAAGTGAGTAGAATGTGTTTTATTGAACTATTAGCACAGTTCTCAATGAGTTCGACTCTCTGCTAATCTAAATGTAGTAACTCAGTCCAACTGAACCAGCCTTGCTCTAAGCCACGTGCTGGGGTGAGATGCTGAGGATACATCCTGTCTCACTCTGTAGATGTTGGTCTGTAGAAAGAGGCGGGGTGTGAGTGCCTCGTCCCTTTTATAGTGAGATACCACCCCTGAGTGTCCTAACTGCTCATTGGTCGTATCCTATTCTATGTGTTCATTAGCTGCATGTTTGCATATCATGACGCAGCGGTTCAAGAAGGCAACTCACTACCACCTTCTGTAGGGCAACTAGGAATGGGCAATAAATGCTGGCCTAACCAGCGACGCCCACACCTCATAAATTAATTGAAAAAAAGATGGAGAGTAGAGGTAATGGGTTTGTACTTCAACTAGCAGGACATGACTTGTGGTCGCCACAGATCTGCACTGCTGTCTCATCTTTTCACTGCGTTTTAAAATGTCTTTGAATACAGAGCGATGTATCCAGGTTTCCTGACATCATCGAGTTAGGTGACATAGAAGGGAACAGGAAGGTGCAGAGGGATATTGAATGAAAATATTGTGGCAGATGGGATTCATTGCGGGGAGATGTATGGTCAACCACTTCTGTCCCAAGTATTTTCTAAATGGTGAGAAGGCCGGGACAGTGGAGGATCAGCTTACAGGAATCACTGAAAGCTGGAATAGGAAGGAATGGAATTTCTGTTACAGTTACTTAACCCTCTGGTTAGGCTCCATTTTGCTGCTGCTTTTAATTCTGTTGTCCAATTCAGGAAGGGGGAGGGGGAGATTCACTTGAGTGATACCAGGGTCAAAAGGAGTGAAGTAAGAAGACCAGTTGCACAGAGCAGCTTTGTGTTACCTTTGAGTGTACATCAGGAGATGATTTAATTCCGTGTTAAAAGATTCTTGAAGGATTTGACACGCTACATGGAGAGAAACCATTCCTTCTGGTGCGGAATCCAGAACAATGGGACATTACCATAAATTTGGAGCTTGGCTGTTCATGGGTGATGTCAGGAAGCACTTATTCACACAAATAACTGCAAATCCGGAACTCGTTCCCATAAAACCCTGTCGAGTCTGGGGCCAATTAAAACATTTCTGAACTAAGATTGATACATTTTAGCAAAGCAAGAATATCAACAATGGAGCCAAGACAGGTAAACGGAGGTGAGGTGTCAATCGGCCAGGATCTGAATGAATGATGGTATCGACTCGAGGGACTTATTGTCCTCCTCCTGCTTCTTGTGTTCCCAGTTCCAGATAAATGCCTTCAGGCCAAAATAGGAATGCAGCGTTAGAGACCCTTGCTTGCAGTACAGACAATTTCCTGCAGGTGGCGTGCCAGTCCAATCTGAGACGTGACGAGGTAGGTGGTGTTCATATGCAAGCAAAATACTGCTGATGATGCTGGAAATCTGAAATACAAACAGAAAATGCTGGAAACACTCGAAAGTCGGCAGCATCTATGGAGAGAAATGGTGATTTTTCAGATTTTTTAAAAAAAAGATTCTCATGAAAGATTCGTCGCCCAAAAAGATTAACTTTGTTTCTCTCTCTGGAGATGCTGAGTCTATCCTGCATTTCCTATTTCTAGACAAAAGATGTTGAGGTTTGATACCTGAGCCAAGACTATGCCTAAATCCTGCTGTGTCCCCACAGGAGATGTCCAATATCCTGGCACAGAAGCAACTGCGGTCCATAATATTAAACGTAAGTACAGGAAAGGGCTAGAAGCCCCAAAACATTTTACATTTCAATTATATTCAATAACATTTTATATTTGCCGTCAATAGAAAAAAAATTCACTTGCAAGGGGAAAAAAAACAACCTCGCGAGCATGACCATGTCGAAGGAAAACGAACAGCTACATCTCGCATGAAGTAATGAGCGTTTCCCCCTTTTGGAAGCATACACGACTGCCTTAGTTTAAGAACTGGCTACTAATCCAGAGAATGAGAGGTCAAGGGGGGAATTCCCAGGAGCAATTCAGCAATCCCGTTGCGCCCGGCTGGTCGCGAGTCACCTGACTCGCTCTGCCCGGCACGATCTGGGTCTTTCCCGCGATGGGCAAGATCCAGATCAGCATTTTTAAATGAGCCATTAGGGTGGGTGGGGGCGGGTTCACAGGCCATGGGAGGCCTCCGGTGATCGGGGGCACGACAGGGCAGTACCCAGGCACTCTGGCAGTGCTGTCCTGGCACTGGCAATGACAGGGTTTGAGCCCATTTGAGGGGGGATTCCCAGGGGCCTTGACAAGGTTGGGGGAGTGAAGGGGGGGTCAAACATTTAGGGGGGGGGGAGGCCTAAAATGGGGGTGGGGGGAAGATCAGGACTGGCGTTCAAAATGGCTCCCCGATCTGCGTGCAGCAGTACCTATCGGCAAGCTCGGAGTGTGGCCTTGAGGGGCGAAACTCCCCAAGACCAAACAAAAGGGCAAAGTGACGTTGAATAGCGGGGTGATTCTCAGCACTGCAGTCACCAAGAAACACCCAGCCAAACTTGCTCAAAAGCGGACTTTAACTTTTGTCTGCTGAATCGCACCCCAAATCTCGATTTGAACATTTAAATTCAACTTTTGAATAAAAAGCTGGCATCTGCGAAAGTGGCCGTAAAGCTGGCTCACTAGCTTTCATATACCCTTCAGCAAAGGAAGTCTGCTTTGTTTACCCGGTCTGGGCCTGTGTGTTGCTCCAGTTGCTCCCGCATCAACCTGGTTAACTGCCGAATGAAGGGCCCAACAAGCCAGTTGTATCAAACCTAGACAACCAAGGAAGGGCAATGAATGCCTGCCTTGCCGTCGCGCGAATGATTGTGGGGTTTAGAAAACCTATCTCCTGGAGTAATGACCAGCTTTGCTCTGGTTCCTTATAGGAGTAGATCTGTCTTCGCCAAGGTACAGCAGTTCTGACTAATCTTATAACAGTAGTCTCTTTCTGAGAACTTGCATATTCTTTCCAAATAGATTAATACATTAAACATCCTCGTTTTCTCATTCTGCAGCACATTATTCGAGGAAACCGTCCAATCAAAACAGAAATGGCCCATCAGCTGTACGTCCTTCAGGTTCTGACCTTTAACCTTCTGGAAGAACGAATGATGACCAAGATGGACCCTCAGGATCAGGTCAGTGACGTATTTCATTATGGTTTTATTACAGTCCCTCTTGCTTCTCATTTTATTTTTCTGGCACCTCCAGCAGTTTAATGGCACCTCCAGCAGTATAGCACCCTCTCAATACTGCACTGGAGGATCAGCCTAGATTGTGTTCTCCAGACCGGGAATGAGGCTTGACTAAGACGAGTAATCCTAACGAACCAGGCTGACCAAAGGGGCTCAACAAGTCAAATGTTCTTTTCCTGTTGGGCACTCTAAGTCCTGAGAAATGGCTGCACTACAGCGCACCACAACGTGATCAGAAGGATAGGTTGTGTCAGAATGCAATGTCTCCCACCATCATCTCACTCCTTGACAGAACAGCAGAAACTGTGGCATCCTTCACTCCCTCTGTCTTTTTCTCTAACTGTCCTCAGGCTTTGAAAAGTAAAACAGTCACCAGTTCCTAATCCATCAGAGCTTCTTGTTTACCCTATACAAGTCTCCGAGATATCTCTCTGTAAAAGGGCACGGCTTTGCACTTTGGTTTCTTAATACAAATATATTGGACGGAGTGTGGCATTGTGTTACCCTGGAAATCAGCAGAGGGAATCACTTGTGTACATACATGTTGTGGTGGTATGTATAAGGGGTATTAAGGTACCCTGTGATGCCGAGAGGCTATTGGTGGATATATGCTGGATCCCGATTGGATCAGCCGCCTGCTGGCTCCACCCAGTAAGGCGGAGTATAAGAGCCCGGGTTCTCCCAGCAACCGCATTCTGTAACTGTGCTGCGGGGGAACAAGTCTGCGTAATAAAGCCATCGTTCGACTCCTTCTCATCCCGTCTCGTGAGTGATTGATTGTGCTACAATATATTACGCCAACTTTAAAGGACATGGAGCTCCGAATCATTCCGGAGTGTCTGCGAATCAGCCCCCACGCGGCAAACTCAGCGGCCACTTTTAAACATTGGTTAGCGTGTTTACAGGGATACCTCCGAACGGCCCCCGGCATACCTACAGAAGACCAGAAAATGCAGGTCCTGCATTCCAGGGTGTGCCCGGAAATCTACACTCTCATAGAGGATGCGGACAATTTCCAGGCGGCGCTCGCCATGCTGACAGGAATCTACGTTCGGCCCGTCAACCAGGTCTACGCACGCCACCAGCTCGCGACAAGATGACAAATCCCCGGGGAATCGCTGGACGAATTCTACAGTGCACTGTTACTACTGGGGAGAAACTGCAACTGCCCATCGGTTTCAGCTAACGAACACACAGAGCTACTGATCTGAGATGCGTTCATGGCAGGTATGCTTTCATCCCAAATTTGCCAGCGATTGCTGGAAAGAGACACACTAGGCCTCAAAGACGCACGGGCCCTCGCTGCCTCGTTCGATGTGGCATCGCAGAACGCCTGTGCCTACGCCCCCGACCGCGCAGCAGTCCCTTGCGCACCGTGGACCCCCGCCGTGACCGAACCCCCGGGACCCCCCCGCGGGCCTGCACTGCCAGAGCGACAGATCACCCGGGGGGGCCCCGCTGCTACTTATGTGGGCAGGGGAAACACCCCCCGAATGCGCTGCCCGGCCCGCTCGGCCCTCTGTGCGGCAAAAAGGGGCACTTTTTAGCAGTGTGCCAGGCCTGGGGGGTAGCCGCAATCTCCGGGGGAGAACCCCAAACTCAACACCCCCAGCGATCCATGTGCGGCCAACGGGCGCCGCCATCTTGGGTCCCGGACTCCATGCGGGAGGGATGGGCCCCGCCATTGTGTTCTCCTCCGGCAACGTGCGATCCATGGGCGGCGCCATCTTGTCCACCCCCGACCGTGTGCGACCTGTGGACGCCGCCATCTTGGCTGACGGCTAAGGACCCCGGGATGAACGGCCCCACAGGGCTTGAAGAAAACGCCCCGATGCAGCAACTACGACTGGCTTCTGTGACCCTGGACCAGTCGCGGCCACGGACGCTCCAAACAGCAACAACGACAGTATTTATAAACGGGTACGAGACTCCCTGCCTGATCGACTCTGGGAGCACGGGGAGTTTTATACATCCCGATACGGTAAGACGCTGTTCCCTTCCGATCCACCCGAGTAATCAAAAAAAAATTCTGGCGGCAGGGTCCCATTCTGTAGAGATCAAAGGGTTCTGCATCACGAACCTCACGATGCAGGGGAGGGAGTTCAAGAACTACCGGCTTTACGTCCTTCCCCACCTCTGCGCTGCCACACTCCTGGGATTGGATTTTCAGTGTAATCTCCAGAGCTTAACGTTTAAATTCGGCGGCCCTATACCCCCACTCACTATCTGCAGCCTCTCAACCCTCAAGGTCGATCCACCTTCCCTGTTCGCGAACCTCACCCCGGATTGCAAACCAGTCGCCACTAGGAGCAGACGGTACAGCGCCCAGGACCGATCTTTTATCTGGTCAGAAGTCCAGCGGCTGCTGAGGGAAGGCATAATCCAGGCCAGCAATAGTCCCTGGAGTGCTCAGGTGGTAGTTGTAAAGACCAGGGAGAAGCAGAGGATGGTCGTAGACTATAGTCAAACCATCAATAGGTACACGCAGCTGGATGCGTACCCTCTCCCCCACATATCTGACATGGTCAATCGGATTGCCCAGTACAAGGACCTTCAGTCCGCCTATCACCAGCTCCCCATCCGCCCGAGCGACCGTAAATACACTGCTTTTGGAGCAGATGGGCGTCTCTATCACTTTTTAAGGGTTCCATTCGGCGTCACAACGGGGTCTCGGTCTTCCAACGGGAGATAGACCGAATGGTTGACCGGTACGGTTTGCGGGCCACGTTCCCGTACCCCGACAACGTCCCCATCTGCGGCCACGATCAGCAGGACCATGACGCCAACCTCCGCAAATTCCTCCAGACCGCGAACGCCCTGAATCTCACAAACAACAGGGAGAAATGCGTGTTTAGCACCAACCGTCTAGCCATCCTCGGCTACGTAGTGCGAAATGGAGTGATAGGCCCAGAACCCGAACGCATGCGCACCCTCATGGAGTTCCCCCTCCCCCACTGCTCCAAGGCCCTGAAACGCTGCCTGGGCTTTTTCTCTTATTATGCCCAGTGGGTTCCCAACTACGCCGGACAAGGCCCGTCCGCTAATCCAGTCCACGGTTTTTTTCCTGTCGACAGAGACCCGCCAGGCCTTCAGCCGCATCAAAGTGGATATCGTAAAGGCCACGATGCACGCGATCGACGAGGCCCTCCCCTTCCAAGTCGAGAGCGATGCGTCCGACGTAGCTCTGGCAGCAACCCTCAACCAAGCGGGCAGACACGTGGCCTTTTCACGCATCCTCCACGCTTCAGAAATCCGCCACTCCTCAGTGGAAAAGGAGGCCCAGGCCATAGTGGAAGCAGTGCGGCATTGGAGGCGTTACCTGGCCGGTAGGAGATTCACTCTCCTCACTGACCAACGGTCGGTGGCTTTCATGTTCGATAATGCGCAGCGGGGCAAGATCAAGAACGACAAGATCTTGTGGTGGAGGATCGAGCTCTCCACCTATAACTATGAGATCTTGCATCGTCCCGGAAAGCTGTACGAGCCTTCCGATGCCCTATCCCGCGGCACATGTGCCAACGCACAAGTGGACCGTCTCCGAACCCTCCACGAGGACCTCTGCCACTCGGGGGTCACTCGGTTCTATCACTTCGTAAAGACCCGCAACCTGCCCTACTCATCGAGGAGGTCAGCACAGCCACCAGGAACTGCCAGATCTGCGCAGAGTGCAAGCCGCATTTCTACCGGCCAGTTAAAGCGCACCCGATAAAGGCTTCCTGTCCCTTTGAACGCCTCAGTCTGGACTTCAAAGGCCCCCTCCCCTCCACCGATCGCAACACGTACTTCCTGAACGTGATTGATAAATACTCCCGTTTTCCTTTCGCCATCCCCTGCCCCGCCATGACCGCGGCCACAGTCATTAAAGCCCTCTGCACCATCTTTACACTGTTCGGTTTCCCCACATACATCCATAGCGATAGGGGGGTCCTCCTTCGTGAGCGATGAACTGCGTCCATTCCTGCTCAGCAAGGGCATCGCCTTGAGCAGGATGACCAGTTACAACCCCCGGGGGAACGGTCCGGTAGAGAGGGAGAACGGTACGGTCTGGGTGGCCCTACGGTCCAGAAGTCTCCCAGTTTCCCGCTGGCAGGAAGTCCTCCCGGATTCCCTCCACTCCATCCGGTCGCTGCTGTGTACAACAATGAATCAAACACCTCACGAACGCCTCCTTGTCTTCCCTAGGAAGTCCTCCTCCGGGACGTCACTTCCGACCTGGCTGTCAGCCCCTGGACCCATCCTGCTCCGAAAGCATGTGCGGACGCACAAATCGGACCCGTTGGTCGGGAGGGTTTATCTCCTTCACGCGAACCCTCAATATGCCTACGTGACGTACCCGGACAGCCGACAGGACACGGTCTCCCTGTGGGACCTGGCACCTGCCGGACCTCCACACGCCCCCCCCCCCCCCCCCCCAATACCAGTCACCCCCTCTGTAGCTCCACCCCCATCCCCCAACACCAATCGCCCCCTCCCTCCCACCGGCGCACCCCACAGCCGCCCCCTTCCCGGGTGGATCGGTCCTTCCCCTGGCCCCGAATAGGGGTATTGGAGCGGGAAGAGGCATCGCGACGCTCCCAGAGACGACGGGGCCCGAACCAGCACCTACATCACCACCGGGCTAAGACGATCGGCGAGGACGACCAGGGCACCCATTCAACTCATCGAATCAGTATAGTAAAGCAAGAAATGCCTCTGTAAATAATTTTTTTGGGTTGCACAGTAAAAGCGGCATTGTAAGTAGTACTAGTAGTTGATATCTGAACGTAGCCGCCGTGTTAGCGGCATCCTAGGTACCGACTCTGTAAACCCCTACTGCCATACGGCCCACTACCCCGCCGGGTTCTTTTTTAACAAGGGGTGAATGCGGTGGTATGAATTAGGGATATAAAGGTACCCTGTGATGCCGAGAGGCTATTGGTGGCTATACGCTGGATCCAGATTGGATCAGCCGCCTGCTGGCTCCACCTAGTAAGGCGGAGTATAAGAGCCCGGGTTCTCCCAGCAGCTGCATTCTGTAACTGTGCTGCTGGGGAACAAGTCTGTGCAATAAAGCCATCGTTCGACTCCTTCTCATCCCGTCTCGTGAGTGATTGATTGTGCTACACATGTTATGTTGCTTCAGGATCTATTGATCTTGGTGTTGCTGGAGGATAAGTAATTCCGCAATGTATCATTTGCATACGTGCGTGTAATCCAACCTCTCCTCATTTAAAAGTCTCAGGTCCTGGTAACATGCTGTTGAATCTCCCCTGTATCCTTTATAGTGCAGTCACATCTTTCGCTGAAGGTGTGCGAATCGTTTATCCAGGTTGGGCAATCCTACTTCTCAAACTTAATCCTTGTTTACTGTTTGTCACAGGCTCAAAGGGATATCATATTTGAACTGCGAAGAGTTGCCTTTGATGCTGAATCTGACCCAAACAGCAGCAGCAGTCTGGAGAAGCGAAAAGCCATGTACACGAGAGATTATAAAATGCTGGGGTTTGTGGTACGTCGAGTATTTGTACTTTTACAGCAGTGTATTTCTTACAGGAGCAATCAGCGACACCAGGCCTGTGTGTACAGGGCCCCCAGGCGGACACCAGGCCCTTGTGTATGGAGCTCCCAGGCGGACACCAGGCCCTTGTGTATGGAGCTCCCAGGCGGATACCAGGCCCATGTGTATGGAGCCCCTCGGCGGACACCAGGACTGTGTGTACGGAGCCCCCAGGCGGACACAATCTTGTGAGGGGGTAGCACAGTGATTCGCACAGTTGCCTCACATCTCCAGGGTCCCAGGTTCCATTCCCGGCTTGGGTCACTATCTGTGCGGAGGCTGCACGTTCTCCTGTGTCTGCATGAGTTTCCTCCGGGCGATCCGGTTTCCTCCCACAGTCCAAAGATGTGCAGGGTAGGTGGATTGGCCATGATAAATTTGCCCTTACTGTCCATAAAAGGTTAGATGGGGTTACTGGGTTACGGGGATGGGGTGGAGGGGTAGGCTTGAGTGGGGTGCTCTTTCCAAGGACCGGTGCAGACTCGATGGCCCGAGTGATCTCCTTCTGCACTGTAAATTCTATGATTTCTATGACACTCCCTCATTTATAAACGTGCATGACAGTTGCTATAGTAGGAGCAGAATTGCCAAATTTGCGTTCCAAATCCAGGACGGGGGTATTAACCTCCCTTCATGGTGGGCTTCAGCCTCCACTAAACCACAAATGTGCTGGTGTGCAATTCTGCTAAATGTCCTCCTTCCTGCTGAAACTCATGCCAGTATTACATATGACATTCATTTTTTTCCGGCTGGCTCTCTGCAACTCCCACTGCTAAAATTTACATTTTAAGCTGCTTATTCTGTGCAACAAAAACATGCAGATTGCTCACACCGGGATGAAATCATTTCTGGTAACAAGCACACTGACTCTATAACAGATTCCTACACCTCTCCGCTCCTGACGTCTCAGTCCCATGGTTGGTGTAGGATTTACTGGTTTGCATCTGAGATAGAGCTGCCTGTCAGTGCTCACTATCAAGGGAGCAGCATATCGAGACTGGCCCCCTCTCACTAAACGTGGCCCAGACAGTATACTCCAGAATTAGGGGAAGGTTTGCAAGCGTGATGATTACTGGGTAATTATCAAAACCAACAAACCAACTCCCCACCATTGCAAGTGGCTGAAATTTGGCTGTGACATCCCAACTGGACCCAGTTCGACACTGCAGGTCATTGCACCATTTATGGTGCAAAAAGGGGCCATTCAGCCTATTTATTAGTCTTTGCCAGCTCTCCGTGGAGCAGGGCAGTCGGCCCGCTCTATCCACATAGCTCTGAAGCTTTTATTTCTGTTAAGATCCCATCCTTTGTGGCCTGTGTGGCTCAAACAGTTGCAGATCTATCTGCTCAGGGATTAAGGAAGCCACTGTATAATGCGGCACTGTATAATGGCCTTGCCGCATGCAGCAACTCGAAAGTCCTTGCTCAGGCCGCAAACAAGTTGGGCCCTTTAAATTACTGCACAAGAGATTGAAAGGAACCACATGCTTAACAAAATCGCCAATCTCTTTAAATAAATTGATGGGAATGTTGCTCCTAACATCTGACTTAGTTATATCACAACCTGAGGTTGTTATCTTGTCTTGACCCGCAGCCTTTGTATGTTCAGCAATAATTGGATGTTGCGCAGGTCTGTAAATAATTCCTCCCTTACTCCTTGTCCCCACAGAATCACGTTAATCCAGCCTTAGATTTTACCCAGACTCCTCCTGGAATGTTAGCACTGGATAACATGCTGTACCTGGCCAAGGTTCACCAGGACACCTACATCAGGGTAAGGAAACACATTCTCTCTTCTTTACAGATTTAATGCCACCTCTCCCGTCTGCTTATTTTTGCTCCAAAACGCTGCCGTCAAAACGCAGGCGTTTCACTCTGGAATTTCTTCAAGAAATTCCAGGGTGATTCTCCTACCTGAAGGGGGCCAGCAGGGCCCCGGAGTACTCCACGCAACTCTGCCTGCCGATACGGGGCCTTGCACTTCCGGTCGGGAGTCCGCGCATGCGCACGGCGACGGCCCTTCGGCGGCCGCCCCGCGCGACATGACGGACTCACAACGCGGAGCCCAATGGTGTCTCACCCAGTTACTGGTCCTCACGTGCGCTGTTTGACTGTGGGGGTGGCGTCTGTCATTCAAACGTGCCCTTTCCAGCAGAGTCACTGAATAGCCAGAGCCTTAATGGATTTTCTTGCATCCCTCAGTCTAGATAATAGCGATGGAAGAGGGTTCAATTTTCTTTCCATCACGTGGCTGACCAGAACTTCCTGCTGCTCTTACTGCCTGCCATTGGGTGCATTGGAAGCATTTACAAGTTGAGACGCAACCTGTCTGACCGTGTTATGAACCTACCTTCCTTGGCCATTGAGCTCTGGAGTGGGACTTGAACACAGAGCTTCTGGTTCAGAAGCAGAGACACTACCCACTGCGCCACAAGACCTCGTCACTTGCCTGCTAAGTGTGCAAATTCCCATTCTTATTGGTTTTATATAATATCAGTTTAGATTTTATCCAGTATCAACCCTCATTCGGTGGCGCTATTGAGTCAGTAGATCAGTAACCAATTCCTGGTGCTTGAGCACAAAATGCCACAGTGCATTGCTGAGGGAGTGCTGCATTGTTGGAGGTGAGATATTAAACCAAGGCCTTGTCTGTCCTCTCAGCTGGATAAAGCGTCCATGCAGTATTTGAAGAGAGCAGTAAGTTCTCACAATCTCCTGGCCCACATTTACCCAACAACCAATCAATGCTATCACAACAGACCACCTTCCCATTTTGCCATTGCTGTTTATGGGGTCTTGCTGTGCACAGATGGGTTGATGCATTTACCTACAAATGAATGTCTGTACTTGTATTTTGGTTCTGAAGGGTTCTATGCAAATGCAATTTGTTCTGCTATACAAAGGTTGCTTCTATTTTTGAACTAGAAGTTCTTCAAAATTAAAAGTAAATTGGGTTAAATGGCAAACTAAAGAACATGGGCGGGATTCTCTGAGCCGGCACGGGGGCGGAGAATGGGCGCTGACGGCGGAAACCGGCACGACACCACTCCCGCGATTCACCGGGTAGGGGGCCATTGACAGAGGCCCCGCCCCCCCACGATTCACCGACGACATCTGGCCGAGTTCCCGATGGCGTGGTTCTAACCACATTTTGCCTGTTGGGAACGGTCAGCGGCAGCTGCAGACTCGGTCCGCGGCGGCCCTGATGGGGGATAGGGGGCTCCTTCACCGGGGGGGGCCTCGGGGTCGGCCAGGAGAGCGATCGGGGGGCACCGATCCGCGGGCGCACGCGATCTCGTGAGGGGGGGGGCTACATTTTCGGGGCCACTCTGCGTTGTGAGTCCACCATGTCGCGTGGGGCTGCCGCCGAAGGGCGCCGCCATGCGCACGCGCAGACTCCCGACCGGAAGTGCAGTGCCCCGTATCAGCAGAGCTGCGTGGGGTACTCCGGGGCCCTGCAAGCCCCCTTCAGGTAGGAGAATCACTCTGGATTTTCTTCAAGAAAGTCAAGAGTGAAACGCCTGCATTTTGACGCTGGAATGGGGACATAGCCCCATTATTGGAGAATCCCGCTCCATGTTTCTAAAGGATATTATCCAGCACTAAGAGCCTGCCATGGGTATTGATCAGCTTTCGTGCAGTGTACCCATACAAGTACTTTCCCGCATTATGGGAAGGACTGCGAGGGGTGATGGTTGCTGGAAAATAATCAGGAACATAAGCCCCCCTCCGCACCACCATTGCAAGTAGCTACAATATGGCTGTAACATGCCACCTGGTTATGGTACTGGTAACATGCTAATTGGTATTATGTTGGTAACATACCAGAATCACTGCATTGTTACCGTGCAGGAGAAGCCATTTTGGCCCATCACGCTGTACCAGCTCGGCCAGTGAGCAATCAAGTGGCATTCCCTGGCCATCTCCCTGTAACCCTGCAGGTTCTTCCTTTTCAGATCGCAGTCTAATTCTCTTCGGAATGCCTCGATTGAACCTGCCTCCACCACACTCTCTCAGGCAGTGCATTTCAGACCGCAATCACTTGCAGCGTTTCTTTTTAAGTTTCTCCTCCTCGTCAGTTTTGCTTCTTCTATTAATTACTTTGTTCTTGTTTTCATCCAGCAATCGCTATGTTCAGATTTAAAGGTCCATTTACCTCGTCTTCTACCATCCTTGCAGTGGAATGATATGTTCCTAATGGATCTGTTGACTAGCAATCAGTCTCTGTTCATTAGGCAACAACACAGCTGGAGATGAGGTGAAGAAAACTCCCAGTGGTGAAGAACTTTGGGAAACATATCTCCAAAGTTACCTACTTAATTTGACATTGGATCTGCGTAGGTTATAGATATATGACGTGGGATCCTTGCTCTGCTCATTGGTGCATTATGTCTGCCCGCAGATTGTCCTGGAGAACAGCAGCCGAGAGGACAAACACGAATGTCCTTTTGGACGCAGCAGCATCGAGCTCACCAAGATGTTGTGCGAGATCCTGCAAGTCGGAGAGCTACGTAAGTCTTGACACCCAGAGTCAACAAATTTTCAAATGTCAATCTACGTGCAGCCTCAACAAAAGCCTGCATTTATGTAATACCTTCAGTATTAAAAAGAAAATGCCACTCTGCAAAGCTGGGTCACAACCCTGGAGCTCTCGCCCTCACAGCGCTGGGGCTGTACCAACACCATGTGGGCTGCAAGAAGGCCGCTCACCACCACCTTCTCCAGTGCAATTAGGGAAGGACAATAAATGTTGGCCTAGCCAGCGATGCTCACAGCCCTGAGAATTATTTTATTTTAAGTAAGAACAAGGAAATAGCCAATGAGCCAGGAAAGTGAAGCTTGTTGACTGAAAGCTTTGTTGAAGAGATGGGTTTGGGAAAGGTGGACAGTGCGAGACAGAGTTACCAGAGGAATTGGAGTTGTGTTGGAGCCAATGAGGGTATCAGAGGAATTAAATGAGTGTTTCAGAGCTGGAATGGGATGAAGCCATGAAGACTAAGTTTATATTTGTGATGCACTGAGCTAAGGAACCAGTGTAGATTAGCCAGAACAGGGTAACGGGTAAGAGAGATTTAAGGTGGGACTGGAATAATGCTGCAAGCCCTTTATACAAGTTGAAATTTGTAAAGAGAAATTATCAGAAAATAATTAGAAATCCTAGACTCTGAAGTAGATCTGCAACTAAATATCTTATCAAGGGTGGTAAGGTGGCACGGTGGTTAGCACAGTTGCCTCACAGTGCCAGGGACACGGGTTCAATTCCAGCCTTGGCTGACTGTCTGTGTGGAGCTGGTGCATTCTCCCCGTGTCTGCGTAGGATTCCTCCGGGTGTTCTGGTATCCTCCCACAGTCCGAATATGTGCAGGTTAGGTGGATTGGCCATGCTAAAAATTACCCCTTAGCATCCATTGGTTAGTTGGTGATGGAGCGGGGCGGTGGGCCGAGGTGGGATGATCTTTCGGAGGGTCGGTGCCAACTCGATGGGCTGAATGGCCTTCTACACTGTAGGGATTCTATGATTGATACTACTTCCTCATAATAACATACACTTTAACTGTAACTTCTGATTATCACCTGTGCTGTGCCAATGTGACAGATAATCACTTTGTACAACTACATTACAGTAGGTCTGTGGCACAGTGGGTAGCGTCTCTCCCTTCGAGCCGGAAGCACCATGTTTGTGTCCCACCTATGGCCACGTTCACAATGTGGCCAAACAGGTTGCTTAACGACCTGCAAACTCTTCCCACACGTGCCAATGGTGGGCAGTGAGAGTGGGAGAGGTTGTTGGTCAATCGTGTGATATAAAGAAAGTTGGAGCCTCTACCATCACTCTCCATAGCTCCAGACCAGAGAATTGTGTAAAAACCCAGACTCCCTGGCTGATCTATAATGGAAACACAACCACATGCAATAGATGTATATTCATGCAAGGGCTTGCTTAACAAATGATGTTGTAAGGAATGCTATAAAAAGAAATGTAATAACATGACTGGAAGGTTTGTTGGTGGAGTCGAAACCTAGACGAGAGAAGAATTGGAGATGTTATGTCCTAGAGGTCATAGAATGGTCACAAGCACTTATGTCCATGCTGGCTCTCTGCAAGAGCAAAACAGTTGGTCCCACTCCCTTGACTGGCTTTTGTAGCATTTGAAACTCCACCGGGTGTTCATAATGACCTCCGTTGTAATAATAGCTGTTGGGAAATGTCAACAAAAGCCTGTGCTGAAAGTGCAGGAACAGGTGGCAATGTTTCTTTTCTAAACTATACCAGATAGCACAGCAGCCCAGTAGAGAGTGTTTGTTAACTCAAAAAAAACAAGCTGAAGTTGTTGGTGATTCATGTTTAAAGGGCTAGGGAGTTACATAACCTTTAATCATGACGCTTAAACAGAACCTATCAGCCTTTCAAGAGGATATATGTCTACACCATAGTTTGTGATTCACACACTCCAGATTAAAGGCCCCCACCCCCGCCACCTCATCGGGTCCAATTTATCAGCTTTACGTGAAATATCACGGACGGGATTCTCCGTTCCTGAGACTAAGTGTTGACACCGGGGCAGGATTTTGGACTTTCACAACAGCAAAACTGGTGCCGCACCTTGACCTGCACGTGGAACACAATCGATTCCAATGAGAAACGGTGTGGGATTCCCCGGGACTGTAATTGGCACTCAGGAGGCTTACGAGCTCATCTGCGTATACATACTTCACTCCCCACACACACCATCACAGCCAACAAGATGGCACTGGTTGCGCTGCAGCACGCCCATCCTGCTGATGGGTTGGCTGGGGACGGAGGGCACCTAGCAGGGGTGCCCTGGGGGAACGCCCATACGACCTGTGGTTCTACGTTCACAGTCAATGGCATCCGCAGCTGCATGCCTGCCTTGCGGACGCAGCAATGGTGCACATTGCCTGTCCACCCTGACCCAATGGCTCAACCCCTGGCCAGCCCCCCGGATAGTGACAGGACTGTCAGCAAACTATGGCGATGTTGGACACTTTCCGTATCCCCACTCCGCTAGCAGCCACGACGCCCGTTTCACGATTTTTTAAATCTTGAACCTCGCCATCGGGAATCCGCCCCAGTGGAGGCAGAGAATCGCGGAGGACCCGGAGAATACCGGGTCAGGCCTGCTAATGAGATGCCAATGGGACGTGTGTTCTGGAATGCATTGACGCCGCTGTCGAGGCACCGGAGAATTGCAATTTGGTGTGAAAGCGATGCCCGCTATGATTTTGGTAGGAAAAATCGTAAGGGAAAAATGACCCTCCACCCAATCGCGTTTCGCGATTCCAGCATCAGTCGACGGAGAATCCCGCCCCATGAATTTGGAAATACCTAAAAACACTGGAATTGGGCAGCTGGAATTTCTCAGCTAATTCCCTGAAACTGGCAAACCTACCCACCACGAACAGGTCCTCAAACCCGCTCCAGACCCTTCACCTCCCACGATTTAAATGTGGAGTCCAAACCAGCAGGTAAAAGGTGATTATTGCAAATAAAGGCTAGCAAAGCCCGGGAAAGAAGATTAAAATGCTTCCTAAACTGCTTCCAAATTCCCAGGGAAGAAACCACCACTGGATTTGAGGAAAATCTAACAGGGGGAAAAAAGACAATGGCGCAGTAACTATTCCACGAAGAGTCGCTGTAGTGCAGGAGCGTGCTTCCATTTGTCCCCCAAATGGATCCTGGACCGCAAAACCACAATACTATTTTTTGAATGCTGCCCAATAATAGAACAGAAAAATGAGGAGGGCCCGACCCCCCGACTGTCTGTCCCTTTGAAGCAGAACACTATGGATTCTGGTTCTGTCCTATCCGCCCAAATATTAGAGGATATCAATTTGTTGACCTTGATTTAAAAAAAAAAAAAAAGGATTTGGGGATACACTGACAAATAAATAAACATTTCATGTGCATGTTTATTTTAATAGTCTGAACCCTACCCACCAAGGATAGGGGGAGGTTGTTTAATACTGCTAACCAGAGTGGTGTAATTTAATTTATGAAGTGAAGCCCAGTTGTGGACCACCCAAACCCCCAGATAGCGAAAACTTTGCAAGAAGAAACGGTAACATCCCCAGCTGGGCTCTCCTCCTGGTGGGTTGAAGTGTGAAGAATCTTGACTTCAATACAGTAGAGATGCAGGAAGAGGAGAAGCATTTGTGAAAAAGATGTGGCATTCAGGAGCAATAAGAAGGGAGTGTTCACAAAAGCACTGACTCGCAGTAGCACTAAAATACTGCAAAAGCAGAAAGATAGAGAGGAGGTTGGAGGTGAGTGAATTCCAGTTCGCTCTATCTAGTGTGAGGGTGCTACCATGTCGTTCAAAGTTTATATTGTTATTTGGGAGCTGCTAATTGAATAAGAATAGGTTGCATAAAAAATAAATTTGTTGTTGAAAAGTTATTTTGGCATCTAATTGTTGATATTTTGTGGATGCAGCTAATGAGGGCTGCAATGAGTATCATCCCATGTTCTTCACCCATGACCGAGCTTTTGAAGAGTTCTTCTGTGTCTGCATCCAGCTACTCAACAAGACATGGAAGGAGATGAGGGCAACATCAGAAGACTTTAACAAGGTGAGATGGTGTTGCCTATAGAAGAGCAAGTTAAGTCTGAGCGAACAGTGAACACTTGGATTGTAATCTGTGCAATAACTAACTCATTCTACACTAAAACAGACTCTGCATCATCGCATTAGGTTGTTCAGTCCTGAAACTGGATATTTTATTTCTCCTTTATTCGTTCATGGGATGTGGATGGCACTGGCAAGTTTAGCATTTTGTTGTCCATCCTTAATTGTCCTTGAACTGAGTGGCTTGCTATGCCATGGCAGTTAAGAGTCGACCACATTGCTGTGGGGTCAGGAGTCACGTATTGGCCAAACCAGGTAAGGATGACAGATTTCCTTTCTAAAAGGACATTAGTGAACCTGATGTTTTTATTTTACATCAATCAGTGTGGTTTTGTGGTCTCCACAACTGAGACTAACTTTATATTCCAGATTTATTTTTATTAATTTGAATTTAAACTCTGCCAGCTGCCATGGTGGGATTTGAACCCATGCCCCCCAGATTATTTTTCTAGGCCTTTGTATTATTAGTCCACTGACATTACCACTACACCGTCGTCTCCCCTCATACCTGCAATTCATCTGCCCTGCAACAAGGATTACATCTGTGTTACAGTCCAACTGCTTGTAACATTGGTTCCTTGAGCATGGGACACAGACAATGAAAATCGCTTATTGTCACAAGTAGGCTTCAAATGAAGTTACTATGAAAAGCCCCTAGTCGCCACATTCCGGCGCCTGTTCGGTGAGGCTGGTACGGGAATTGAACCGTGCTGCTGGCCTGCCTTGGTTTGCTTTCAAAGCCAGCGATTTAGCCCTGTGCTAAACCAGCCCCATATTCACATATTGTAAATAACAAACAGTAAGCACCAAGAACTTGATGTTTTACTACATTAAATGCACCATATAAATTCAAGGTGCAGGAGTATATCAGGCAAAATTCACATTGAGCCAAAGGAGGAGATACTAAGACAGGTGACCAAACAGGTGAACATAACCAACAAGCCATCAGTTAAAATCGATCAGATGTTCGACTGGCTGAACCACTTTTGTTTTCTGAACTGGGTTTTTTCTGTGCTTGTGGTGTTGAGTTTATGTTTCCTTTGCCCTAAAAACCGGTTTGCTATCTTTTTTTTTTAGCAAGACCAACTCTTCTATACTGTTGGAATGATGTTTTCTCTTTCTATTCAATGTCCTTTTCTTGCTGGCATTTGTGCCATCATTTGTCAACTTTGTATGGTCTACACGCATATTTGTCTGTTCTATGTTGAATGGTAGCTGTTTTTCACACACTGTCCTGCAGTCCCTTGCTCGGTTGCCATCTGGATTGCTTTCCATACTGTATGGTTTGTCAAGTGTTACTGCAAGTTCAAACACTTTTTCTTGTCATTGAATTGCAATGTGTTGTTTAGTTGTCCTTTGGTTTCACAGTCGTACCTTCGTGTAAGATCTGTTGATCCGTAGTCACTCTTTGTGTGCTCAAGATCAGTTCCTTTTGGCTTGTCTGATTCATTTTTTTCCATTTTTGCCTTTTTACTATCAGTGTCCTTTGTATTATTTGATGTATCGTGGAGCTTTGTGACATCAGTTCCTTTCGAATGATTTGGTTTATCTGTGATCTCTTGGTGCTTCTCATCTGGAGTCAAGTTCTCCAAGATGTCTTCATTCTCTTGTTGGCTGTTCACAATTGATGTGCTCTCAATTGATCTGCTCACTGTTGCAATCTGATTGTCAGCCTTTGTAGAGTCCAGCTGAGATCTGTCAGTCTCGCTTTTGTCCTGCACAGCTTGTATGCTACTTGTTATCACTTTGTCACTATCGGCAAATAAACTAGATAGACCTTCATAGTCTTCTTCTTCTTCTGGCTCATCATCTGTTTCACCACTGTCGTCATCGGATGATTGCGGGTATCATTTCTCGTGGTCCGTTACCATGATCCTTTGTCTTCATGCTGTCTGGAACGTACAGTAGCTTAACAAGGTTCAGGGCTTTGCATGCTTTCACTCCAAATTTGGACTCTTGTTCTGTGCCCACAATAGCGAATTGCACAAAGTGACTTTGATTGTGCACCCATGCTTCTAGGACACATACCCCTAGAGTTTCAATCGCATTCCCACTGTAGGCGATCAGCCGTTTCTGTCAATCAAAAACTGTCGATGGAGCTCTCAGGCGGTTCAAATCGGAGAGGCTAAGGAAATGTCGAGCTTGCATTTGATTAATGTGGCATTCAGCATCACTGGAATTGTCCATTCATCGAGATTTGGAACAATTGTGATTGGGTTTGTTTTTTCAGCTTCTGAAATTTCCTGTGTACCTTTGTCTACACTTTTAATTATATCCATATAGAATATATCTTCCAAATCTATTTCATCTTCTGTGATGTTGAGTTTATAATCTTTATTTTTAGATTTGTGAAAATGTTCTTCTTGTTTCATGCTGAAAACTGCTTGTTCAATGCTGCTCCAAAAGTCTTCAGCTGTGGGTTGAAATTCAATCAATGTTCTGCCTTGCAAGGTATAATGCTTCTGTTTAGTGCCTTCTAAACCTGTTTTTCCGATTGCCAAGCATTTCTTTCTTAAGTGGACGTGGCCACAACGTCTGAATGTCATCACGCTCGTGACGTTATGCGCAAACTTGCAACATGCATGCGCAAGTCGATCGTCGTCTGGAGTGCGCTCTTGCAACATTGTGCGCATGAGCAGAACGGTCATCATGTTGTTTTTCAAATTGCGCATGTGCGAACTGGTCCTGCACATGCTCAGGACGTTCAACATTCGAATCACGTTTTTTCTTTAACTGCGCATGTCCGAAATGTCCAACTTTCGAAGCGCGCTTTTTTTCCCACGTGCGCTTGTGCAAACTGGCCTTCTTTTTCAGCGCGCTTAATTTCTAGCTGCACCACAGCTTCAACGGAGGCAACATTTTTTGGTTTACTTTCCCGATTCAACATTTCGGAACTTTGCTCGAACGGGATATATTACTAGGTCTTCCAGCATTACTTTTTGTTGCTTTTGCAGTCGCTTACACAGCTTTTCATTTCTTTTAAGCTCACAATAGCTATCAAATTTTTCAATGACCACAGCAAACTTCTTTTTTTCAACCTCATTCTCAAAGTGGAATGAGTTATGCAGTTCTATAACCTGCAGTCCAGCCTAAATGAGTAACATCGCAATCTTTTGCTTCTCACTGACTACTTGGGGGTTTGAGGTGGACCTTCAGTTCCCCTTTTATACATTTTCTTTTTCTTTTCTTTTCTTTTCATGTACTAAGTGATCTGTTTGAACTGCTCACAGAAAAATACTTTTCACTGTACCTCGGTATACGCGACAATAAACAAATCCAACAATTATGATGAGAGGCACAGGTCAAACTCTTGGTTGAAAATTTTCCAGTTCACATCTACATTACCTGATGTCCTGAATGACTTTGGAGTTTGCAGACCTGTCATGAAGCTCCAGCTGGGTATTTAGTTTTTGTGATGCTTCAGGACGTTGCTCTTGGAGTCTGATTGTTGCTACTGGAGTCTGGTTGAGATTTGTTTTTCCCACTTTTTTTTTCCTATATTTTTCTTTCTCCCTAAACCTGACTATTCGACTTTAGGAAGCACTCCTGGTACCATGTTGTGTTCTCTATTTTGCTTTACCTGGATGGCTTGGATACGTAGTGTTGAATAAAGAACACAAAGCTTTGTTAACAAACCAGACTACAAATTTAATTACACTACTAACTTAAGATTTGTTTGGGGTTAGCACTGCTGTCTCACGGCGTCGAGGTCCCAGGTTCTATCCTGGCCCTGGGTTACTGTCCATGTGGAGTTTGCACATTCTCCTGGTGTTTACATGGGTTTCGCCCCCACAGCCCAAAGATGTGCAGGGAAGGTGGATTAGCAACGCTAAATTGCCCCTTAATTGGAAAAAATGAATTGGGTACTCTAAATTTATTTTTTAAAACTAAGATATGTTCACATTTCTAAAGTAGGAGGTTTCTATATTAAACTATGCTATCTCTACATCCCAGTCAATATACATATCATTACATGGTCGTTATCACATTACTGTATAAGGGAGCTTGCTGTGCACAAATTGGCTGCCATATTTCTTGCATTATGTGATGGCGACTGAAGTAATTATTGGCTGTAAAGTGCCTCGGGAGGTCCTGATTTTGTGAAAGGTGCTATACAAATGCGAGTTTCGGAGCAGTACGGTGGTGCAGTGGTTAGCACTGCTGCCTCACGGCACCACGGACCCGGGTTCGATCATGACCCTTGGTCCCTGTCCGTGTGGAGTTTGCACATTCTCCCCATGTCTGTGTGGGTCTCACCCCACAACCCCAAAATATGTTCAGGATAGGTGAATTGGCCATACTAAATTGCCCCTTAATTGGAAAGAAAAAGAATTGGGTATTCTTAAAAAAAAAAATTTAAATAAATAAATGCAAGTTTCTTTCTTACCAGTTGTTACTGTCTGGATTTGTACCAGAATTATTTCCTGAAAAAGTTACCTAACAAATACAGCTGGGCCATTTGGCAGAATTTAGTGGAATGAATTCTTGTGAAGGCTTATGATACTTGAGCTGCCGATTGTTCTAGCTGGAGAATGATTGATGCCCTTTGGGCACCTCAAAATTACAGGGTAATAGCGATTCTGCTGTCAAAGTAGTTGCCTGCCCCCAGCTGCGACAGTGAGGCTTGTCTCAACTGTTTATATTTACACCAGCAGCAAAACTGGTCAGAAGCTGAACTCTTGCTGTGTCCACAGCGAGGTTTATTTCCAACGTCGCCTAATTGATTATTTTCCTTTGCTAACCTGGGGTATGTTTCCGTTCTGTCTGGTAACTTGCCCAAGAGACTATTCTGAAACAAACCTAGGCAGTGATTGTTGATCAACACTGCAGAGCGAAAGCTGAGCCTGAGTCCATTCTGAATACAGCAAGTGATTAAGAAGGGGAACCATGTCTACATCGCCATCTACATCGCCACCTTTCTTCCCCATATCACCCCCCAACCACCACCACCACCAAAGCCCATGGTACCATGTCCAACTAACATCACTCGTACTCACTGCATTAAAAAAAAAATGTCTTTGGTTCTTTTACCAATAATCGTAACTCTGTGCCCACAAGTTACTGATTCTCCTGCCAGTAGAGACCATTTCTGTGTGTTTACTGCATCAAGACCTCAGAATGTTAACACCTCTGACATTTAAAAAGGTGTTTCCCCGAAGTTGCTCGTGGGTCCAGGTGTGGGTTAATCCAACACTTCCTTACTTTATCAAAAAAAAGGAAAAGATTAGTTTGTTTCTCACCATTGGTTGCTAACATATACACACACAAAGATTAGTTACAGAAGAAGTTAAAAACGATACTCAGAAAAATTGGACCAGTTCAGTCTCGCTATTGTTCACTGCAGGACTGATATGTTTCAAGTCAGGATGTTGCACTGTGACCCAGGGCCGGAATTGAACCCGGTTCCTTAGCGCCGTGAGGCAGCAGTGCGAACCACTGCGCCACCATGCAGCCCCTTGGATCCATTTTCAAAGCATTGTTAAACTAGTTCCAAGTTTTTTTTAAATGTAATCTTTAAAAATGTTTTTCTAAAAATTGTTATGTCATAACTGGTAGTACCTCTATTGGATCTCATTTAGACCTTCTCTGCTCGAAGGCGAATAGACCAGGGGCGCGATTCTCCAATTTGGAGACTAAGTGCCGACGACGGAGTGAAAACCGGAGTGTTTTACTCCGGCGTCGGAGGCCGTTCCCAGACCCCGATTCATACTCCCCCGGGGGGCTAGGAGCGGTGCCGCGTCATTTACGCGCGCCAGGCCTTGGCACCGCGTAAATGACAGGGCCGGCGCCGCGTAAATGATGTCAACCGCGCATGCGCGGGATAACAGGCGCCAACCCGCGCATGCGCAGTTGACGTCCTCCCCGCGGCCGCCCCGCAAGATGATGGCGGATCGATCTTGCGGGGCAGCGGAGGAAAGGAGGTCCTCCTTCAAAGAGGCCGGCGCGCCGATTGGTGGGCACCGATCGCGGGCCAGACCCCTTTCGAGAGCACCCCCCCCCCCCCCCCCCCAGTGCAAGAACCCCCCTCGCCCCCCCCCCCCCCACAGGCTGCCCCCCCCCCCCCCCCCCCCAGCGTTCCCACGGTGTTCACGCCGGCAGCGACCAGGTGTGGATGGCGCCAGCATGAAGCCATCATTTTGGGCAGGCCGCTCTGCCCATCCGGGCCAGAGAATATCGGGAGAGCAGAGAATCGCCATTTTGGGGGTCCCGGGCGATTCTCTGGCCTGCGCCGCGACGGGGCAGTTCTTGCCGCTGGGGTGAATCACGGTAGGGCGTCGGACCGGCGTCGCAAGTAAAAATGGCGCGCCAGGCAATTCTCTGAAACAGCGCGGGAGCAGAGAATCGCGCCCCAGGTTTCTCCAGTCTCACCACATAGCTGAAGTTGCTGGTCCCTTGTGTGGTGCCCAGAATTGAACCTAATACTCCAGCTGACATCTATTTGTAATGGATTAATATCTGTAGAGTTGCTCGGCTCTACGATATCAAACAGAGACTCTGGGCCTAATTTCCATCTCCCAAAGGAGGTGCTAATCAGGTCATGAAACGCTGATTTTTTTTTGCCAATTTCCCTCTGCCTTCCCAACTCCATGCCATTGTCATGTGGACCTTCCATGGGCCAGGAAGTTCTTGGGTGCAAAATCCATACCCAACTCTTCCAGGCTTGAATAAAATCAAAGCACCTGCTTCCTTCCATTGATTGATGGCCAGTTTGCTTTGAAATGGAGAAAATACCATCTGCTCTTTCAGTTTTAGGCTTTGGATTAGAAAACTAATGTTTTTGGGGTGGCACAGCACGGTGGCACAGTGGTTAGCACTGCTGCCTACGGCGCTGAGGACCCAGGTTCGATCCCGGCCCCGGGTCACTGTCTGTGTGGAGTTTGTACATTCTCTCTGTGTCTGCGTGGGTTTCACCCCCACAACCCAAAGATGTGCAAGGTAGGTGGATTGGCCGTCTAAATTGCCCCTTAATTGGAAAGAAATAATTGGGTACTTCAAATTTTTTTTAAAAAGGAAACTAATGTTTTCATAGTTGTGGCTAGTATGAATGCCTGGCTGAGTTCCAAGGTTGCAGTGTTCCGCTCAATCTGTTGATGACCCTGTTCAGGGGAATTATTAACAGTTTTATGAGGGTTTAATAACATACTCTTCCTTTGATTCGGTTTCAGAGTACATGGTTGTTTGCTTATACAACTCAATGGCCACCTAAAGGATTAATTTTTCTTCTGTGGTAAACAGTTTTTCTTTGCAGCATCAATCACAGATTTTTGAATGAGAGTTTTATTATATCGTCTCAATCTTCGTTTTTTACACTTGCATTTAAAATGATTCCCATTGTTTTTGCATTGCTCCTCAAGACTGTATATGGTGAGTACAGGTTGAGTGGTCATGGAGAATAAATGGCAATGGAGGATCTGAGGGGCCATAGAGGTGGCGTGTGGGGATTGGAGGAGCCATGGAGGTGGTTTGGGAAGATCTGAGGATCCTTGGTGGTGGCGTGGGGGATCTGAGGAGCCATGGAGGTGGCGCAGGGGATCTGAGGAGCATTGGAGGTGGCACAGCTGATTTGAGGGGGCATAGAGGTGGTGCAGGGGATCTGAGGGGGCATGGAGGTGGCGCAGAGGATCTGAGGAGCCATGGAGGTGGCGTGGATGATCTGAGGAACCATGGAACTGATTCTGGGGATCTGAGGTGGCATGGAGGTGGGTGAGAATGACGGAGTGAGATATCGAGGAGGCCTTAAAATTATGTTGTGAGCTGGCATAGCTGTATCCTCATCAGAGGTAGGTCTTCTGACCATCCCTCCTCTGTACTTACATTTCTTATGCACCCCATCATGATTCTCAAACTGGCCTGCAAACCCAAACCCTCCATGAAG
Source organism: Scyliorhinus torazame (assembly GCF_047496885.1). Classification (NCBI taxonomy): domain Eukaryota; kingdom Metazoa; phylum Chordata; class Chondrichthyes; order Carcharhiniformes; family Scyliorhinidae; genus Scyliorhinus; species Scyliorhinus torazame. The sequence continues at coordinate 179,593,384 of NC_092714.1, forward strand.
AAACCAGTCCTGGGCAATGTCGACATGGTCAGGGTGTCCATTCGTGAAGCTGCAAAAATGTGCAAATCTGATTTTCCCACCCCCGCGGGAGAATCTGGGCTCCAGTGTCTAAATGCAGGCACCTGCTTCCATTTCTGCACCAATGCATTCTCACTTAATTCAACAGAACATTTTCAGCCCCTTGTTTTTATAGAACCTCTTGTAGTTTCAAACCTGCTTTACCCCTAAGACACCGAGAAATTGGAAAGAATATTTTAAATCCAATGGGAATGGTGTGATGGAGGGATTTTGTGCGATGTACTTCTACCCCGACATCCTCCCAGCATTTTAAGTTGGACAAGGACAGGCTCTCCATCCTAGAGGAATTGAGTCTCATTTAGACGACCAAGTGATATACCGTGTATATTGTGAATTTTAGTTGTGGAGCAACCAGAGAACAGCACAGCCTCGCACCCTAATAACTTAATTTTACTTTTTAGGGCTTTACTTGAGGGGTGGCACAGTGGTTAGCACTGCTGCCTCATGACGCTGAGGACCCAGGTTCAATCCCGGCTCTGGGTCACTGTCCGTGTGGAGTTTGCACATTCTCCCCGTGTCTGTGTAGATCTTACCCCCAAAGATGTGCAGGGAAAGTGGATTGGCCACACTAAATTGCTCCTTATTTGGAAAAAAAATTAATTGGGTATTCTAAATTTTAAAAACAATGGCTGTACTTGAGTTTTCTACCTCCACAATAATTGCAAACTTTACCAACTCTTCTGATTCCCATTCCTCATTTACCAGTGGAAACAGTCCCCGTCAGCAACCAGAACCCCCTCCCCACAAAATCACAATCTTTCCTTTCTGCTCACAGATGTCAATGTCTAATCTGTTGGGTACCACTCCTCTCCTCTTACGGCATGTTGGGGGAGGGGGCGGGGAGCTAATAATTTATTTATCCTCCGTCCCCCCCCCACTCCTTCCGGAGTTGAAATTGAGCCTTTATCCTACTTGCTTCAGATTACAGCGTGTTGATCTGAGCTGGGAGCACTGCTTTCTGATGTACCGCTCAATATTCTGATACTTCCTAAGGCTCAGCTGGGAGCTATTTTCAGCACGCTGACTAATGGGCAAAATTTGAACCATGTCATTAAACAGTCTTGTTTTTAATTTTAGGTCAATAAATCAGTCAGATAGTAGTCAGGAATTTTACAAGTGAGTGAACAAGTATTCAGAAATGTCATTCACTGTTTTTGATTGGATTTGTCCAATGTGTGGCACTGATGTGATGAAAGCAGTGTTTCAACATCTGTTGTTTTCCACAATCCCAATGAAAATAAAATGCAGGAGAGATGTAAAGCCGACTCTCTATCACTCATTTTACAATATTGAACAGAGTCAAACTTACCCTAGGAGCCTAACCGTGACCTTTCTACGTGTGAATCGTAAGCCATGCACCTAACCACATTAGAGCATGTAATCCTGGGGATTTTCCATCTATTCTCACCAGGGGGTCTTTTCCGGTCCACCGGTGCTAGATTCAATAGGAAATCCCATTGTTAGCGGCGGGAACGGAAGATCGGCCAGCGGCAGACGGTCTTCCCACGCTGTTCATTGACTGCACAAATCAGCAGGGAGCTCCATTAAATGGCTCCAGTGCTCCTTAAAGCCAGCCTGAACAACTTAATGGGAAGATGAATTGTGGCTGCAAGAAATGATGGGAATCCTTTGTGAATTTAATCTGCCCTGTGCTGCTTTTGAAGAATGACGGAGCATGTGAAACAGCCGAGGAGAGCAAACCTCTGCATTTCCTACATTATAACAGTGACTACACTTCAGCAGTGCTTCATTCGCTGTAACGGGCCTTTGAGAAGTCTGGTGGTTACGAAAAAAACGTTTTCTTTTTCTCCAAAATGCCCTCAATTCCAGCGCACTTAAAGACATGAGAAGAAATCTTCTGGCTGTTTGTGCCGACGGGATCTTTGGTCCCGGCGACAGCACACCCCTGCTGCGGGTCTCCCAGCGGCGTGGGGTGGATTCAGTGGGAAATCCCATTGACAGCGATGGGATCAAAAGATGATGCTGCCAGGCAACAGGCAGGCCACCTCCCGCTGCTGAGAAACACCCGCAGGGAGGCCAGAGAATCTCGCCCAGAATCTAACAACCAACCTGTGAGTCGTTTTAATAGTGCGAATGGGGGACCTTTCTCCCGTTTACCATCATATTCAGCTGTGTCAGGTTGAGATTGGGATAAGCTGGAGTGCAGAGCCGCAAAATGGTAGCAGTGGTTTCAAATCAGTGCTACTCCATGACGCATCGTGATCCAATACCAATGCTGCCGGTGATAAGTGGCTGCATTCAAACCCCTTTCCCTGCAGGCAACCTGGACTTCAAATCGTCATTTGACTCCATAGCTCCATGCTATGCATGTCAGGGTCTCGGTGAATAAACAAATTCTTTTTTGTACTTGGGGACGTATGCACCGGTATCGAGGCTGCTTCTATTGCCCCTTGTTAATTGTCCTGAGAAGGTTCCGGCAGGCCACCTTTAAGCAACTGTTTGTACAGCTGAGTTGCTTTGCAGAACATAAAACCATCCTTACAGTGCAGATGGTGGCCATTCAGCCCATCGGATCTGCACTGACTCTCTGAAAGAGCACCCTACCTAAGCCACTGCCCGCGCTATATCCATAACCCCAACTAGCCCGTACATATTTGGACACCAAGGTGCGTTTTAGCATGGCCAGTCCACCTAACCTGCACATCTTTGGATTGTGGAAGGAAACCTGAGCACCAAGAGGAAATCCACGCAGATACGGGAGAAAGCACCAACTCCACCCAGGTCGGAATTGAACCCGGGTTCCTGGCGCTGTGAGGCAGCAGTGCTAACCACTGAGCCACCATGCTGCCCTTCCAGCTGCATAGTGTGATACGGGTCACTTAATAATAATAATCGCTTATTGTCACAAGTAGGCCTCAATGAAGTTACTGTGAAAAGCCCCTAGTCGTCACATTCGGGGAGGCCGGTACGGGAATTGAACCCGGGCTACTGCCTTGTTCTGCATTACAAGCCAGCTATTTAGCTCACTGTGCTAAATCAGCCCACTTGTGGCCGAAGCTGAACAGGTTCCCTTCCATTCCTGATGAATTCAACAGTTTTAATGGTCATTGTTTTAGTGTCAGTCCATCAATTATGAGATCTATTTAATTTAGTTCTAGAATGTAACCACAGAATTTGCTCATCCGATACATAACTACTGCACTTTGTGTGCCCCGGGTTCCTCCAATTGTTCAGTAATTATACTATTTGCTAAAATGTCATAACATCTTGGGCTTGATTCCCAATCTGTTGGTTTCTGCCGTGGCTATGGTTGATCCCTATTGTGTAATATCTACCCAACACTATTTGTTTATCACTTGGATAATGTATAGGAACATAAAAATGGGAGGCATCCATTTAACCCCTCAAGCCTGTTCTGCTATTCAATGACATCATGGCTGATCTGTGACCTAATTTCATTTCATTTACCCACCTCTGCCTCATATCCCATAAAACCTTTGGATAACAAAAATCTATCAGACTCTGATTTAATTTACAATTGAACTAGCATTAAATGCTGTTTGTGGATGTGAGTTCTAACTTTCTACCACCCTTTGTGTGCAGAAGTATTTTTCCATCTTACTCCCGAATAGTCTTGCTCTAATTTTTAGACCCCCTTCCCTAACCAGTGGAAATAGGGCAGATATAGAGAAACGTATCTGTTTTCCCTTAATCTTTTTAAAACTTCAAACAAATCAAACCTTCTCAATTTAGTTTGTTTAATCTGCCCTCTTAGCTTAACCTTTTGAGTCTAGGTACCATTCTGGTAATTCAAAGAGCCAGGGTCCCAGGTTTGATTCCCAGCTTGGGTTAGTGTCTGCGCGAAGTCTGCACGTTCTCCCTGTGTCTGTGTGGGTTTCCTCTGGGTACTCCTGTTTCTTCCCACAAGTCCAGAAAGGCATGCTGTTAGGTAATTTGAACATTCTGAATTCTCCCTCTGTGTACCCGAACAGGCACTGGGATGTGGCGACTAGGGGCTTTTCACAGTAATTATTATTAAATGTACACTGCACTCCCTCCAAGGCCAATATATTCTTCCTAAAGTGTAGTGCCCAGATCTGCTCTCAATATGCCAGGTGTGGTCTAACCAGGAATTTGCATGTAACTATAGCATAACTTCTACCTCCTTGTATTTTAGTTCTCTGAAAAGTCCAGCATTCCAATGCACCTCCTCAGAGGAACACCTCAGAGTCAGGAGAGGGGAATGAAATTTGGACCAGTGGAGTGAAAGTACTGTATAAAGAAAAAATATCTTGGTGGGGATTTATTGCTTTGACAATCTCCAGTAAAGATTCATTAAAATGCTCCTGTAAGTGATATTTCTGAATGATCTGAAATTGTCAGAAATTACCGGATCTTGGATTCTGTGACATGTGAAAACTCCGTGTGCTGTAGACTTCAGAGTTCTGACACGTCTCAGAAGCTGAACACGGAAGATCATTTGACAGCAGGTTCAGTGCAGGAAGTGTTAATGGGGGCAGAGATGGAGTGAGATTTCACAGCTCATTGAGCTCTTTGCCACACCCCACTATTGGAGTGCATCATTCCTTCTCTGCTTATGCTCAGTTCTTGAGTGGCTGTTTGTTCACTCTTCAGACAGAAATGGACACCAGTCTTGCTGGTGAGTATTTTGGCTTTCCTGTGGTGTTCTAGGAATTGAATTTCTTTACACGTTGAGATGGTCTTCATTTTTCTAATATTTTAAAGCACACTCATTTTCTCTCTCTCTCTGTCTCCCACACCACCTCTCTCATGCAACTCATTTTTCTCGATTTTCTTTCTCCATGTCTCTCCCTTTTTTCAATAGCAAGCAATTTATATTGGCTTATAAAGGAATAGGTTTGAAATTAAGTGGTAAAGTTTGTCTGTGTAATTTGTTTGTGTTCATTTTGAGGACCATTCCTTTCCCTCTATAGTCAGATTCTTTCTTCTTCTCTCTCTGACACGCGCACCTTTCTTACCATCCGTCTCTCTCACTTTCTCCCTCTTGGATGCTCGCGTTCTCTTGTTTCTTCTCTCCTTACTTCTTTTCAATTTAGTAGAAGTCACTTGCAATTCTACCCTAATATTTTCCCATGGCACAGTGATGTTTGTGCACTAATCCTGTAATCCAGATTTGTTTTATTATCTCACTTGCTGGCAGGCCTTTGGCAATGAGGTTTTTAGGACTAGTCGCTGCTGATACATGAGCCAATATTTGACAGCGCATGTTGTTGCAAATCCCTTTTATCAACACCCTCTCTTTCTGCCAGGATCTCTTTGTACTGTCTTCACCAGGTGCCAGCAATATTGCAGCATGGATGCTACTTTGGATGGATGTAATTACTATCATAAGTATTCTCTGTAACTCGGTGCCAAGCTTGTCAGGGACCACATTCTTTGTAGTTGCCTTGGAAACAAAAGATACAGCTGTGTTGGTGTAAATGGGGTGATTCTGCTCTTTTAATCACCCTTCCCATTGCTCCTGGTATGAATTTAAAATAACACTGCTCTCCTGATCCAAATCCTCAAACCGGGTCCCTCACGCCAGGAGGCGCTGTGCCCAGAAATAAAACTGTTAGCATCAATTGCCCACTAGATTGATGGTGCTGACAACAGAATACGCAAGGGATACGAGAGGAATGGGTGTTTTAAACTTTTTTTCTTGCACAGACCACATGGACTGTAGTCACCTCCTCGGGTCCTGTACCCAGATTTCTCATCCTAGATCTGGGTACTTAAGGCTCTCGTACTGTGGATTGCAACTGCGCGTCTCTATGTGAGCAGTAAATTGTATAGATTGCACAAAGGTAGATTCTGCGTAAAAATACTTCAGTCCCAATGAGTCAGACTGCCACATACCATCAACAGAAATTAGCAAAAATATGCATTATGCAAAGAAACTGGAAGGATTCAGTATCCACTCCCAGTTAGGATACATTCTGGCATTTATAAGGGATTAAGAGGAATTGGTGATCAAAGGAGTAAAGAATAAGCAGAAAACCTAACATTCAGTAAAGGGGACAAGTGCCTAAATGTTTTGAATAGTTTTTGTATCTTGGAGAGAGCAGTAAGAATGAAGTCTTAGGGGCAGCAAGGCGGCACGGTGGTCAGCACTGCTGTCTCATGGCGCCGAGGTCCCAGGTTCGATCCTGGATCTGGTTCACTGTCCGTGTGGAGTTTGCACATTCTCCCTGTGTTTGCGTGGGTTTCACCCCCACAACCCAAAGATGTGCAGGCTAGGTGGATTGGCCACACTAAATTGCCCCTTAATTGGAAAAAATGAATTGGGCATTCTAAATTTATTTTTAAAAAGAATGAAGTCTTGGATGTCATGTCTTAGAAGTCTACTGGAATTCTTTGAGGGGTTATCTAGGTAATTGGGCGATGTTTTTTAACATCCAGATTTAATGCTGTATAACAGTTATTATGCAGCACCAGGCAAACCCTCTCCCCACCTCCCCCAAACAGCAGCGCCTGCACCTGACCTTGGTTTGTGCATTTTCCAAGATTCAGTAGTGGGAGCCCTGCTGTGACACAGCCTGCCCCCTTTACTGACTGCGGCACAAAACGCTCTTAGCGACAGAGCAAAACAGCTGAGAGACACCCACACACGGAGCAAACCCTGCCAACAGCACTTCAAAGACCGAGTTTCCCTGGCAGGTTTCCAGAATCTCGCCATGAAACCGGATCTCGGGCACATTCTCCTTTGTTGCAGTTGCTATGTAGTTGTAACACACTCCGATGTTGTGTTCGCGCAGTATATATTGCATGAATAGTGTGTGGAGCCTTACTGTGTGCCCTGTAAACAACACTGGATATTCGTCCTGGTGAGTGCTACTAAACTGGGGGAATAGTGCTGTGATTGTGCTTCTAATGCTGAATATCGTCTAGTCAGAGTACGGACATTTGAATTACTTCAACTCGCGACGTGTTGGGGATGTGCGATGGGGAGGAAGAAGGTGTGTTTGTGCAAGAGGGGATTTTTCTAGTTTTGTACCCAGCAGTTGCTCATTTTAACCTTGCCATTCTCTCAGACCTTCAGAGGAGGGTTAGGGCCAGAAGGGACAGAGATTGTGAGATGGACTAGAGAAGGAACAATGCAGATTGAAGGGGGACCGGTGGAATGTGAGGGTAGGGTGGATAGGTTAGGAGCTAGAGGGGTTAGTGGGAGCAAATTGGTCAGCTGGGCAGACATGACATTCATAGGGGTTGTGGGGAAGAGGAGGCACTGGTAGTTGTGAACAGGCAGATTTGGGGTAGGGGTGAGTACTGAAGAGTGTAAACAAGCAGTCTGAGGGCACTGGGGAGTGTGAATGTGCAGAGTGAGGTTATTGGCAAGTGTAAGACCCTTGTGAAGGCAGTTAGCATTGTGGGCAGAATATTGGAAATGCAGCTGAGATTGGGAAGTGAATTGGTGATTAAGAAAAAGGATATTGGGACCGAGTATGTCTGATTGGTCATCGGAGGGCAGAGAAGAGTAGCCAGCACATAATCAGTCCAATGAGAGGAAACTGGGCAAGTGGGTGAAGTAGCAGTGAATGACTATTCTAGAGATAGTGACAATAATACAGTTTTAATTAGCACCATTATGGAAAATGACAAAGATAAAATAGGGGTAAAAGCTCTATATTGAGGGAAGACAAATTTATGAAGCTGAGAAGTGATCTGGCAAGTGGACTGGATACCAGAAGGAAAATTGGTGGGATTCAAAAGCAGACTTCTACGGGCACAGTGTAGACATGTCCCCACAAAGAAAAAGGGTGGTTCTGCCAAGTCCAGAGCCCCCTGCTTATCAAGAAACAGGGTAAAGTAAAGCAGAAAAAGAAAGCGTATGACAGTCAGATAAAAAGATAATACTGTAGAAAGCTGAGAGGAGCATAGAAAGTACAGGGTGAAGTAAAGAAGGAAATTAGGAAAGCAAAGAGAGGGCAGGGGAAATTTTTGGCAGGTAAAATCGAAGAAAACCCAAAGATGTTTTACCAGTATATTTAGAGCAAGGGATTATCTAAGGAAAAAATTGGTGCCATCAGAAATGAACATGATAACTTGTAAGTTAAAGTAGAAGATGTGGGCATGGTTCTCAATGACTACTCTGCCTCTGTCTTCATCAACGAGAGGGATGATGCAGACATTCGAGTTAAATTGGACGAGTGTAAAATATTTGCTATAATAAGCATAGTGAGAGAGAAAGTACTGGAGGGACTGGTATCCTTGAAGGTCCAGGGGCCAGACGGATTGTATCCTAGGCTGTTGAAGGAAGCCAGGGAGGAAATAGCAGTTGCTTAGAGGATCATTTTCTAATCCTCACTAGATACAGGCGAGGTACCAGAGGATTGGACGTCTGCGAAAGTTGTACCATTAGTTTAAAAAGCTGCAAGGGATACGTCAGAAAATTATAGGCCGGTCAGTCGGACTTTGGTGGTGGGCAAATTGTTAGAATCAATTCTGAGAGCCGGGATAAGCTTAGAAAGGAATGGATTAATCATGGATAGTCAGCATGCTTTAGTTAGGGGAAGGTCATGTCTTACTAATTTAATCAAATTTGGGCGGCGCAGTGGTTAGCACTGCTGCCTCACGGCACAGAGGACCCAGGTTCGATCCTGGCCCGGGTCACTGACCGTGTGGAGTTTGTACGTTCTCCCCGTGTCTGAGTGGGTCTCACCCCCCACAACCCAAAGATGCGCAGGGTAGGTGTATTGGCCATGTTAAATTGCCCCTTAATTGGGGAAAAAAAAGAATTGGGCACTTTAAATTTTTTTTTAAATTTAATCAAATCTTTTGAGGAAGTAACTAGGAGGATTGATGAAGATATTGCAGTGGATGTTGTTTACATGGATTGTAGTAATGTGTTTGAAAAGGTTCTACATGGCAGATGGTCAGAAAAGGATACAGGGAAATTTGGTGAGTTGGATCCAAAATTGGCTCAGTGATGGGAAATAAAGGGTAATGGTCGATGGATGTTTTGTAAATGGAAAGTGATTTCCAATGTTGTTCCAGATGACTCAATGTTGGGGCCATGGCTGCTTGCTATACATATCAATGACTTGGGCTTAAATGTGGGAGGCCTGATTTGGAAATCTGCAGATGACACAAAAATTGGCCGTGTAGTTGAACGTGAACAAGATAACTGTGGTCTCCAGAATGATATCAATGGTTTGGATGGTTGGGCAGAAAAATGGCAAATGGAATACAATCTGGAGAAGTATGAGGTAATGCATTTGGAGAGGGCAAAAAAAGCAGATGAATATCCAGTAAACGGAAGGATGTTGGGAGGGGTTGATGAAGTGAGAAACCTTGGAGCGCACGTCCACAGGCCTTGAAGGTGACAGGACAGGTGGATAAGTTGGTTAAGAAAGCATATGGAATGCTTTCCATTATTGGATGAGGTATAGAATATAAAACAGGGATATAATGCTGCAACTGTATAAAATGCTGGTTCGGCCACAGCTGGAATTTTGTGTACAGTCCTGGTCAGTACATTACAGGAAGGACATAATTGCTCTGGAGAGGGTACCTGGACATTTACAAGAATGTTGCCAGAGCTTGAAAAGTGCAGCTATGGGGAAGGATTAGAGAGGCTAGGGTTGTTTTCCTTCAAACAGAGGAGGCTAAGGGGTCACCTAATTGTGGTGTACAAAATTATGAGGGGCCTAGATAGAGTAGACAATAGATGCTGTAGTCAATTACCAGGGGGCGTAGATTTAAGGTGATTGGTAGAAGGAATAGAGGGGACAGGATTAGAATGGATGTTTTTTACTTTTAGGTTTTTGGCTGATGCAGTTACGATGGGCTGAATGACTTCTTTCAGTGCTGTAACATTATTATGATTCTATAATATCCAATTTCTTGCTTTTGTTGAGACCTATTTTTTAAAGTTGATTCTCTGGCTGTGGGTGTTGCTAGCTAGGTCAGTCTTTATTGACCATCTCCAGTTTCTTTCACAGTAGGTGGTTGTTGCACTGTGGGTTCCATATGTCTTGGTGAGTCTTTGTCATTCCTTCGATGATCTCTTTTCTTGCCAGCCCTGTATCTTTTTTACGGTCTGCTGGGTCTTTCACTTGCTGCCACCATGTTTCATTATGTGACTTAGTCTCGACGAGAGTTGTCTATTCTCCCAAAGTATGCTGCTCTAGTCCAGTTTCTAAAAACTGTTGCGCTTTATTTATAGCAATTATTTACACATTTAGACCTCTATAAGGGGTTGGAGCTTCTTCTCCTTTCAGATGTCTTCTCCTCAGTCACGTGATCTGGTATCTATTACATAAGCATCACATATGCTTCTGATGTTTACTCATTACGGTGGTGGACTGCCTTCTCCAGCTGCTCCAGTCTGTGGTGAATATACTCTCCCTGTGCTATCGGAGAGGGAGTTCCAGGATTTTGCCTCAACAAGAATGATACATCATAGAATCCCTACAGAAGGAGGCCACTTGGCCCATCAAGTCTGCACCGACCCTTTGGCCACCCTACCTGGGCCCAATCCCCCACCCTGTTGCTGCAACCCCACCCTAAGGGGCAATTTATCATGGCCAACCCACCTAACCTGCACATCTTTGGACTGTGGGAGGAAACCGGAGCACCTGGAGGAAACCCACGCAGACACGGGGAGAATGTGCAAACTCCACACAGTCACCCGGGGTCGCAAATTAACCTGGGTCCCTGGCACTGTGAGGTAACAGTGCTAACCACCGTCCGCTGCTATGTGAAAGTCGGTATGCAATTTGAATTGGAGGGGGCTTGATTCTGTGTATCTTCAGATTGTTCTGTTGATGTCACTGTTGGTGAGGAAACCCATGTATCCCTGAGGAGCTATATTTTGTCATCTGACCTGCACTTTGAACTTGCTTCTAGTGAGTACTAGATATCCAGCACTCATACTCAACTGGACGAAGAAATTCTGTACCATTTAAAGTACTGTGCACAATCCAGCGCCGGGATTCTCCAATCCTGCGGTCAAGTTCTGAGGCCGGCGTGAAAAGTGGTGCGGGTCACTCCGGCGTTAACGGGCCTCAACTGGCAGCTATCCACCCCTTACTAGGGGCTAGTATGGCGCCGGAGTGGTGTCCCCCACTCCGGCGCCTGAAAGCTGGCGCACCACCGCCGGCGCAAATTAGCGCATGCACGCCACGGCCGGCGTGAATTTGTGCATCCGCATGGGTTCCCGTCTCCGCGCCGGCCCCTGGGCAATATGGCGGAGCCCTACAGGGGCCCAGTGCGGAGGAACATAGGCCCCCCCACGGAACTAGCCCCTCCGCCCGCCGATTGGTAGGCCCCGAGCGCAGGCCAGGACACCATGGAGGCCCCCCCCGGGGTTGTATCCCTCTTTCCCCCCCCCCCCCCTCAAAATCAGGACTGCCCCCGCAGACAGAACTCCGAGGTCCCGCCGGGTGGGACCATGCGTAACCCACACCGGCGGAACTTGGCGGGCACTTGGCCTGTGGAGGCCTGGAGAATCGCCGGGGGGAGCTTTCAACGGCTCCCGACCGGTGTGGCGGCGGTGCCGCGGGCGCCCAGAAATTGGCATTGGAGAATCGACGAGCCGGCGTTGGGGCTGCGTGGCGCGATTCTTGCGCCCCCCCCCCCCCCCCCCCCCCCCCCAGCGATTCTCCGACCCGGTGTGGGGTCGGAGAATCCCAGCCCTGGTCTTTATATTACAGAATGGATGTAGAGGTGCAAGAAAAGGTTTTTTAAAAAGCTTTAGAAGGGTGATCTCAGACCTGAGAAGTTATGCACATCCAGAAAGAGTGAACAGGTTGGACCCTTTTTTTTCTCGGAAAGAGAAGGCTGAGGGGTGATCTGGCCAAGGTCTTTATCATTAGAAAAGTGGTTTGATGGGTTAAATGTAATGAAGATATGCTGGGACCAAAACTAGGAGGCTGAAATATAAAATGCTAGTAAATCCGGTCGGGAATTCAGGATTACCTTGTTTATCTAGGTAATGCTCAGAATACAGAACTTTGTACCACACGGAGTGGTTGAGGCAAATAACATAAATGCATTTCTGGAGAAGCTAGAGACACACATGAGAGATTAAGAAACAGAAGGATATGCTAAAAGGGTGAGGTGATGTGGGAGGAGTGTGAAGCATAAACATCGATGCAGACTGGTTGGTCCGAATGGCCTGTTTCTGTGCTGTAAATGTTAAGCAATTGATGAATGGAAGCAGCTGCCAGTGACTGAAGACAGATTCTCTCTTCTGCTTGCGACTATTGGTTGTCCACGAAACGCACACTGTGCGAGCAATGAAAGTCATCAGATTGGGCCTTTTTCCTTCACCTGTGAGTAACTGGATTTCATCTCTTTCCCCCCCCCCCTCTCTTGTTGCAGGTCATGCAGGTGGTGCGTGAGCAGATAACCAGGTCCCTGAGCACGAAGCCAAACTCTCTTGATCAGTTCAAGAGTAAAGTCCGTTGCCTGAGTTACTCGGAGATCCTGAGACTGCGGCAGTCTGAGAGAATGAGCCAGGATGACTTCCAGTCACCGCCGATTGTGTATGTTATTCGGTTATTCTGTCTTCACCCACAACACGGTGTAGTTTAAGTAAATGGTAGAGGGGGTTATCTTGTTTTTTTAATCATTGCATTCCCTTGTTTCACTCAAGTGAAGGACAGGCTTTTTGGACACTGAGGTACTCGGCCATCAATTTGGTTCATTTGATTAACCCTCTTGCCTCGTGAGTTGAAAGATTATGATTCAAGTCCACTCCTAAACTTCACCACACAAACTACAAAGCACAGGCTACAGGTCAGGGTGGGCCTTAGACAGTGTCATTTGCCTTTGGAGCCTTTGAGGCAGCTTGCCTGAGCTTTAGGGCACCCCTCAGCACGTATTCCAGGACCTTAGGATGTGCCAGTCTGCAGCACTAGGCCGTGACAGATCCTTGCACAGGAAGATCAGCAGGTTTCACTGTCACCAGCTGACAGTCCTCCAGCAGCAGCTGATATTTGTTTCGGAGCATCTCTCTGAGGACAGCCCAAGGAGCAGGAATAGACCATTCGGCCCCTCAAGCCTCCTCCTCCATTCAGTAAGATCATGACTAATCTAACTGTGTCCTTAACTCTATTTTCCTGCCTGTCTCCTACAACCCTTAACTCCCTTGTTGATCAAAAATCTACCGCGACCTTGAATACATTCAATCATCAGCCTCCACTGCTCACTGAGGAAGAGAATTCCAAACATGAGCAACCCTCTGAGATGAGGAAGAATTTCTTCTCAGTCTCATTTTCAAACAGTACCTCCTGGTTCTACATTTCAGCTCCTTTCAGCAGCTACCCTGTCAAACCCCCTTAATCCTTTACGTTTCAATAATATCACCTCTCCTTTTAAGCTGTAATGAGTGCAGGCCCAACTATTCAACCTTCCCTCATAAGATTATGAGAGTAAACTTGCTCAGAATATAAAAACAGATAGTAAAAGTTTCTACAAATACATAAAACAAAAAAGAGTGGCTAAGGTAAATATTGGTCCTTTAGAGGATGAGAAGGGAGATTTAATACTGGGAGATGAGGAAATGGCTGAGGAACTGAACAGGTTTTTTGGGTCGGTCTTCACAGTGGAAGACACAAATAACATGGCAGCGACTGATGGAAATGAGGCTATGACAGGTGAGGACCTTGAGAGGATTGTTATCACCAAGGAGGTAGTGATGGGCAAGCTAATGGGGCTAAAGGTAGACAAGTCTCCTGGACCTGATGGAATGCATCCCAGAGTGCTAAAAGAGATGGCTAGGGAAATTGCAAATGCACTAGTGATAATTTACCAAAATTCACTAGACTCTGGGGTGGTCCCGGCGGATTGGAAATTAGCAAATGTGACACCACTGTTTAAAAAAAGGAGGTAGGCAGAAAGCGGGTAATTATAGGCCAGTGAGCTTCACTTCGGTAGTAGGGAAGATGCTGGAATCTATCATCAAGGAACAAATAGCGAGGCATCTGGATGGAAATTGTCCCATTGGGCAGACGCAGCATGGATTCATAAAGGGCAGGTCGTGCCTAACTAATATAGTGGAATTTTTTGAGGACATTAACAGTGCGGTAGATAACGGGGAGCCAATGGATGTGGTATATCTGGATTTCCAGAAAGCCTTTGACAAGGTGCCACACAAAAGGTTGCTGCATAAGATAAAGATGCATGGCATTAAGGGGAAAGTAGTAGCATGGATAGGGGATTGGTTAATTAATAGAAAGCAAAGAGTGGGGATTAATGGGTGTTTCTCTGGTTGGCAAGCAGTAGCTAGTGGTGTCCCTCAGGGATCAGTGTTGGGCCCACAATTGTTCACAATTTACATAGATGATTTGGAGTTGGGGACCAAGGGCAATGTGTCCAAGTTTGCAGACGACACTAAGATAAGTGGTAAAGCAAAAAGTGCAGAGGATACTGGAAGTCTGCAGAGGGATTTGGATAGGCTAAGTGAATGGGCTAGGGTCTGGCAGATGGAATACAATGTTGACAAATGTGAGGTTATCCATTTTGGTAGGAATAACAGCAAAAGGGATTATTATTTAAATGATAAAATATTAAAACATGCTGCTGTGCAGAGAGACCTGGGTGTGCTAGTGCATGAGTCGCAAAAAGTTAGTTTTCAGGTGCAACAGGTGATTAAGAAGGCAAATGGAATTTTGTCCTTCATTACTAGAGGGATGGAGTTTAAGACTAGGGAGGTTCTGCTGCAATTGTATAAGGTGTTAGTGAGGCCACACCTGGAGTATTGTGTTCAGTTTTGGTCTCCTTACTTGAGAAAGGACGTACTGGCGCTGGAGGGTGTGCAGAGGAGATTCACTAGGTTAATCCCAGAGCTGAAGGGGTTGGATTACGAGGAGAGGTTGAGTAGACTGGGACTATACTCGTTGGAATTTAGAAGGATGAGGGGGGTTCTTATAGAAACATATAAAATTATGAAGGGAATAGATAGGATAGATGCGGGCAGGTTGTTTCCACTGGCGGGTGAAAGCAGAACTAGGGGGCATAGCCTCAAATTAAGGGGAAGTAGATTTAGGACTGAGTTTAGGAGGAACTTCTTCACCCAAAGGGTTGTGAATCTATGGAATTCCTTGCCCAGTGAAGCAGTAGAGGCTCCTTCATTAAATGTTTTTAAGATAAAGATAGATAGTTTTTTGAAGAATAAAGGGATTAAGGGTTATGGTGTTCGGGCCGGAAAGTGGAGCTGAGTCCACAAAAGATCAGCCATGATCTCATTGAATGGTGGAGCAGGCTCGAGGGGCCAGATGGCCGACTCCTGCTATGGGTCAGGGTCTGAGGAGGGGGCGGGGGAGGGGGGGGGGGGCAATCTCATGAATGGAAGGTGGAGGTGGGTTATGATGGATGGGGTTGCAGAGCAGGTATGAAGGGGCTTCTACAAGGTTGCAGAGGGTTAAGGCCCGAGGGTCCTGGAAAGGGGAGGGTCCAAAAGGAGGCATGGGAAGACTTGAAAAGGGGCACTCGCTGACCCCGTAGTGGAGTGTCCTCTCTTGGGGGGAGTGTGGGATAATGCCCATGTGTGGGGGGTGACGTTGCCCATGGATGGGGCTGTAAAACGCACAAATCGAGGCACCCTTTCAAAATGGCGACCCTGATCTCAGAGGAGCCGGTCCAGCCGGTGAGTTCAGCTCTCCAGTGATGGAAATAATTCTAAGTGTGTGCTAGCCCAGTGAGAAATACCCCAGGGCCCAAAAAAGTGAAGTGTGGTTAGATCGTAGTTGGGAACTTTCCGACAGAACAGGGGAGAAACTCCCAGCAAAACCACCCACAAATTACACTTAGAAAGGTTTCCATTAGATCGCGCCCTTTGTATCCAACTCAGAACTTGCTTTCATACCTATCTTTGTACTATCGGCAGACTTTCGAAACATAGAAAGTTTATGACACAGAAAGAGCCACTTGGCCCATCGTGTCTGCACTAGATAATAAAAATAGGTCACCCAGCCTAATCCTATTTTCCAGCATTTGGTCCATAGCAGTGAAGGTTATGGCACTTCAGACACACTTCCAGACACCTTTTAAATAAATTGAGTGCTTTTGCCTCTACCACCCTTTCATCTTCCTTCTACCGACCACTTTAAATCTATGCCCCCTCGTCACTGACCTCTCTGCCAGTAAACAGGCCCTTCCCATCCACTCTATCTAGGCCCCTTAAAATTTTGTACATCTCAATCAAATCTCCCCTCAGCCTCCTCTATTCCAGGGAGAACAACGCCAGCCAGTCCAATCTTTCCTCATTGCTGCAATTTTCCAGCCCTGGCAACATCCTCATCAATCTCCTTTGTACGCTCTCGAATAGAATGACATCCTTTCTTTCATGAGATGGCCAGAACGGCACACAGTACTCAAGTTGTGACCTAACTAATGTTTTATATAATTCCAGCGTATCCTCCATACTTTATTTTATTCCTCGGCTAATAAATGAAAGGATTCCATGTGCCTTCTTAACCACTTTGTCAACCGGTCCTGCTACCTTCAGGGTCTGTGGACATTCCCTCCAAGGTCCATCACTATCCTCCCATTTATTCTGTAATCCTTTTCCTTGTTTGATCTCCCCAAATGCAACAACTCTCTGACCAATTGTGAGTCACAACCTTCATTGCTTTCATTGGAATTCATGGAGGGTGCTCCTCAAATATTGTCATAATTGGGTTCCTTCACTGCCAATATCCTCCAATCAATCAGGTACCTCCAGCAGGTGATAATTTGTAGAAGTATTATGGCCCTTGGTGAAAATACTTTTTCAATATACAACGGAGCAAGACTTTGCTCCCTCCTGGATGTTTCACTGAACATGTGTTGCTAGTTGTTTCCTGTGTGCTGACCTGAAACTTTCTGTTCCCAGTGAACTGCGCGAGAAGATTCAGCCCGAGGTGATGGAGCTCATCAAACAGCAACGTCTGAACCGGCTGTGTGAGGGAACCAGCTTCCGTAAAATCAGCAACCGCAGGCGGCAAGGTACTAGATTGCTTGTTTCTACTGTGTGCTTAAACCAAAGGTTTGCATATGGTTGTTGCTATTTGTTGGCTTTGGAGCCCTAACCCTAACCTCCCCCACCTGCCAACGCTCAGTGAGAGAATATTCCATCCACTTGGCTTTGCACAGTGAGGAACATTCCCCCAACTCTGTTTCTGCCTCCACCTGTCTCTCTCACCCGTCTCTCTGTCTCTGCTGCCCCCTCTCTCTCACTCCTCCCCTCTCTCACTCCCCCCCTCTCATCTCACTCCCCCCCCCCCCTCTCATCTCACTCCCCCCCCCCTCTCATCTCACTCCCCCCCCCCCTCTCATCTCACTCCCCCCCCCCCCTCTCATCTCACTCCCCCCCCCCTCTCATCTCACTCCCCCCCCCTCTCATCTCACTCCCCCCCCCCCTCTCATCTCACTCCCCCCCCCTCTCATCTCACTCCCCCCCCCTCTCATCTCACTCCCCCCCCCCTCTCATCTCACTCCCCCCCCCCTCTCATCTCACTCCCCCACCCTCTCATCTCACTCCCCCCCCCTCTCATCTCACTCCCCCCCCCCTCTCATCTTACTCCCCCCCCCCCTCTCATCTCACTCCCCCCCCTCTCATCTCACTCCCCCCCCCCCCTCATCTCACTCCCCCCCCCTTTCATCTCACTCCCCCCCCCCCTCATCTCACTCCCCCCCCCTCTCATCTCACTCCCCCCCCCCTCTCATCTCACTCCCCCCCCTCTCATCTCACTCCCCCCCTCTCATCTCACTCCCCCCCCCTCTCATCTCACTCCCCCCCCTCTCATCTCACTCCCCCCCCCTCTCATCTTACTCCCCCCCCTCTCATCTCACTCCCCCCCCCCTCTCATCTCACTCCCCCCCCCTCTCATCTCACTCCCCCCCCCTCTCATCTCACTCCCCCCCCCCTCTCATCTCACTCCCCCCCCCTCTCATCTCACTCCCCCCCCCTCTCATCTCACTCCCCCCCCCCTCATCTCACTCCCCCCCCCCTCATCTCACTCCCCCCCCCCTCATCTCACTCCCCCCCCCCCCCTCATCTCACTTTTGCTCCCCCCTCTCTCTCACTCCTCCCCTCTCTCTCACTCCTCCCCTCTCTCTCACTCCTCCCCTCTCTCTCGCTCCCCCTCTCTCTCGCTCCCCCCTCTCTCTCGCTCCCCCCTCTCTCACGCTCCTCCCTCTCTCTCACTCCTCCCCTCTCTCTCACTCCTCCCCTCTCTCACTCCCCCCCCCCTCTCATCTCACTCCCGCCCCCCCCTCTCATCTCACTCTTGCTCCCCCCTCTCTCTCACTCCTCCCCTCTCTCTCACTCCTCCCCTCTCTCTCACTCCTCCCCTCTCTCTCACTCCCCCCCTCTCTCTCACTCCCCCCTCTCTCTCGCTCCCCCTCTCTCTCGCTCCCCCTCTCTCTCGCTCCCCCCTCTCTCTCACCCCCCCCCCCCCCTTCTGCCTCGCTCCCCCCAACTTTGCCTCTTTCTCTGCCTCTCCACCCCACCCCACACCGTTAAAGGATCGAGAGGGAACAGATTGAAAGTAATTGGCAAAGAAGCAAAAGTGAGATGAGGAAATGCTTTATCTCACGGAACTTCACGGGTGGTTGTTAAGGTCTGGAATGCCTGAGAGTGTGCTGGAGGCGGGTTCAGCCAAAGCATGTTGAAAGGAAATTAGACAGTTATCTGAAAAGGATGAATTGCAGGGTTACGGGAGAAGGCGCGAGAATGGCACTAAGGGAGTTGCTCATTCTGAGGGCCGGTGCAGGCACAATTGGTCAAATAGCCTCCGTGTGAACAGCCTCCTCCTCAAATGCTGCCTCATTTGTGTCTTCAGTCCCCTACCTTAACTGTACCCCGCTTGGTGCCTGCTTTCATTTCCTTTGCTTGGAAGTTTCCAGACGCATGAAAATAAGGACGTTGTGCTTCAGTTATACAGGGCATCGGTGAGACAACTTCTCAAATACCGTATGCAGTTTTGGTCTCCTTATTTCAGGAAGGATGTAAATGTGTTGGGAGGCAGTTCAGAGGAGTTTAACTAGACTGAGTCCTGGAATGAGCGGGTTGCCTGATGAGGACAGGTTGGACAGACCGGGCTAATCTCCACTGGAGTTTAGAAGAGTGAAACGTGACTTGATTTAAGTTTATAAGACCCTGAACGGTCTTGACAAGGTGAATACGGAAATTATGTTTCCTTTTGTGGGTGAGTCCAGAACTAGGGGCACAGTTTTAAAATCACTTTTTTAGAACAGAGGTAAGGAAAACACTTTTTTCGGGGCAGCACGGTGGTGCAGTGGTTAGCACTGCTGTCTCACGACGCCAAGGTCCCAGGTTCGATCCCAGCTCTGGATCACTGACCGTGTGGAGTTTGCACATTCTCCCCGTGTTTGCGTGAGTTTCACCCTCTCAACCCAAAGATGTGCAGGGTACGTGGATTGGCCATGCTAAATTGCCCCTTAATTGGAAAAAAACAAATTGGGTACTCTAAATTTATTTTTTAAAGAAGGAATACACTTTCCTCAGAGGGTTGTGCAACTTTGGAACTCTCAGCTTCAGAAGGTGTTGGAAGCAGGGGGGTCACTGAATATTTTTAAGGCAGAGGTAGATAGATTCTTGTTAGGCAAGTGAATCAAATATTATTGGGAGGTAGGTAGAAATGTAGAACTTGAAACACAAACAGATCAGCCATGATCTTATCAAATGGCAGAACAGACTCAAGGGGCCGAATGGCTTACAACTCCTATTTTGTATGTTCTCCATTGAGCTGAGGCAATGAGTAGCAAAGGCCTATTCCACTAAAGGAAGCATCACTGCTGAGCCTGAGCCTGTCCTTGTGAAATCTTCACATGTGTACACTGTCCAATGGGGATCACTGGAGGGAGCTTCAGCTGATTCCGCTGGCACATTAATTCCTATGTCCCCCTTTCATCCAACCACTTACTGCCCAGAATCTGTAGTCTTGCGACCCTGCGATCAATTGCAAACCTCATTGCTGACCAAGGTGAGATCAGAAAACTTAGCACATCCCAACAATTATAGCTGGGAGCTTTCTGGCCTGACCCATATTTATTGGGCCGTAAATTTATCAGTTGAGACATTGGGTGGATCGCATTAGGACAATGCTCAGTTCTCAACTGTTATCAGTGTATTGACCATATAATTATTGGCTCATTCTGCACGGTACAGTTACTGATTGATAGCTGTGTTACTACCTGCTAAGTGTTCAGTATTGTGAGGTCCTTCGGCCTGGATACAGTACCGTAAGGAAAATTTGTAATTTCAAAAGACTGTGGAATCTGTAATTGTTTTGAAGAATGTTTGGAAAGGACTTCAAAGAATTTACATCAGTTGCAATTTTTTTGGACAATGAGAAATACTGGTCTATGTGACCTGGCAACCCTTGAACCCAGAAGCAGTACCAACAGGGAGAAAGTTAAGATGGAAGCCATTGGCCAGACAAAAAGTAGAATTGCAAACAAAGTAGAGCTGTAGTAGAGGAGAGAGCAGAGTTGGCACATTTACAAGGTGTGTGCGTGTAATAAAAGTTAAACAGGACAAAAAGCTGAAGATAGGGTTAGAGCAGAGATTGTGAATTGGACAGTTTTACCACTGGTGCTTCAGATTTACCGGAGCCAACCAGACTGATGGGGTTTACTAAAAGGAACAGATAAAGGAGCCTCTGGGGAATCTATGCCAATAGGAATATCATGAACCTTCCTAAGGAGGTTGTGGTAGTATGTATTGGGGGTCATGTGGGACTGGAAGCCCTAATGTCATTGGCTGACAGATCCCGGGTCCTGGTTGGCCGTTGACCTCAAGCTCCGCCCTGAAGGCGAAGTATAAGAAGCCGGTGTCTTCCCCCGCAGGCCAGTTTACTATCGGGCTGCTGGGGAACAGACACGCTTAATAAAGCCTCATCGACTTCACCCTATTCGTCTCACGGAGTCTTTGTGCGCTACAGAGGTTCTGCAGGAATGTGCTGTTTGACTGACTACAATCTTCGGGTCCTCGGATGGAATACAGCGAATATGACTCGAAGGCCAAATTTATTGAGTGGGACTGTGAGAGATCAACCCACCAGAGGCTGAGTTAGAGAATTTTGGAACTGTATGTGGTACCACATATCTGTGGGGACTAATGCTTGTGGTTTTGTAAGACGTATCTTTGTATCAACTATTTGAAGTGAAATTTAGCTTTTTATTTGAAGCATCATTTGCCTGTTCGTTCATATTTAATTTGCTTGTTCTGATTTTTGTTAATGTTACAAAGAGGGAAATCTTTTGGTAATTCCTTCATTTGGGGGCTCATTCAGCAAATGTGGTTAATTTTAAATGTGGTCTCATTTATTCACGCGAAACATAACGGTGTCCAGTTTCCTCCCACGAGTCCCGAAAGACGTGGTTGTTAGGTGAATTGGACATCCTGAATTCTCCCTCATGTTCCCGAACAGGCGCCGGACTCAGGGATTTTCACAGTAACTTCATTGTAGTGTTAATGTAAGCCTACTTGTGACACTAATAAAGATTATTTATTTTTATTACTGAATTTATTTGTTACAGCGTTCAGTGTGTGATACTGGTTAATCTGTGTGACATGGCTATCAGGCGGAGTAGCAATTGGTAACTGGTTAGCATTGTTTTATGGGTATGGTTACTGGTAGTGCACTAATGTTTGTTGAGGTTATTGCGCAGTAGCGTTTATGTGGCTTCTAGTTGATGTGTGCAGTTACTAATTAATACAGTATTGCATGTGTTATGCATTCGTGTGTAGTTGCTGCTTAATGAAATGCTGTGCTGTTACCTTTTTTCCTGTTCTTTCCACAGATAAGTTCTGGTATTGCCGACTGTCTCTCAATCACAAGGTGTTGCACTATGGAGATCTGGATGAGAATCCACAGGGTGAGGTGGCCTTCGAGTCTCTGCAGGAAAAAAGTAAGTAGACATAAGCAGGGTGGGAAATTCTATTGATTTCACCCCAGTTCTTCAATAAATATCTCTGCACACTAACCTGAGAATCACCAGTCGATCTAAGTTTTGAAAATTTCAATTAACTCAACATCCACAGTTCCTTGAGGGAAGAGAGTTCCCGATTTCTACAACCCTTTCTATGGGGAAGAAATGCTTCCTGATTTCACTCCGTTTTCTCAATGGCCGGCTCTAATTTTAAAATTATACTTGATCTTGATTCCCCAATCAGGGAAAATAGTTCTGTTTTGTTTATTGAATGCATTCGCCATTTCAAATATTTCAATTAAACCTCTCCAAACTGTCGTGTTATGTACTCTGGGATAACACAGGCTGCAACTGGATGCAGCTTTAACCAAAAGATCTTGAAGTTAGTTCAATCTGATTTATTGAACCAGTAGCACAGTTAGCACAGTTCTCTATGAGTTCGACTCTCTGCTAACCTAAGTGTGGTTACTCTGTCTGACTGAACCAGACTAGCTCTTAGCCACGTGCTGGAGGTGTGATAATGTACATACACCCTGACTCACTCTGTAGATGTTCATCAGTGGAAAGAGGTGGAGTGTGAATGCCTCGTGCCTGTTATAGTGAGATACCACCGCTGAGTGCCCTGTCTGCTCATTGGTCATGTCCTGTTCTCTATGTTCATTAGCTGCCTGTCTGTATATCATGACATCTCCCCTTTTTAAAAATGTTTTGTTGGCACATGGGAACGTACTTACATGTGGTGACATATATTAACATATTTACAGGCGGTGGCATATGTGAACGTATTTACATGTGAAGACAGCTGTCTAATGTGAGAAAACAAAACAAGCAAACAAAACAAATGGTCATAAGTCCAGTCTCTGGGGCTTGCGTCTGATCCTTGTCGACCACCGGAGAGGTAGTGATGGGGACGATGGCGCCTTGACAGACGGGATGGAAGCCTGACTGGTGGCCTCGTAGTTTGAGGTATCAGGAGGTGGCAAAACAACGGACGGAAACGAAGAAGAATGCGGTTGCGGGCAGGCAACTTTGCGCAGTGCCCGTCTGTTTCGTCACACAACAGAACCATCAGCCATACGTACAAAATACAAGCAGGGTGCAGCCTGTCGAACAACGATAGCTGGAGCAGACCAGCCACCATCCGGTATCTTGATCCTGACAGTGTCTGCTGGGGATAACACGGGCAAATCAGTGGCATGAGCATCATAGCCCTGCTTTTGCTGGTTTCGGAGCTGCTGCACCTTCTGCAGCACCAGGAGGTGACCCAGGTTGGGCAAGTGTATGGCTGGAAGTATTGTCCGCTGGTCCCTGTTCATCAGGAGTTGGGCTGGCAACATGCCAGTGGACAGTGGGGTCGCCCTATGCGCAAGCAGCGCAAGGTAGATGGCCTTGCAGATGAGCTGTTTCACAATGTGCACCACTTTTTCAACCTTCCAATTGGACTGCAGATAGTGTGGGATAGTGCAGATAATGTTTGAAATGGTATGACTTGGCAAACATAGACCACTCGTGACTGTTGAAGCACGGGCCATTGTCACTCATGACAGTGAGTGGGATACCATGCCTGGAGAACATCTCCTTACAGGCCTTGATGACGGTCCGAGATGTGAGGTCTGAGAGCTTCACGACTTCAGGGTAATTGTAGAAATAGTCAATAATCAACACGTAGTCACGACTATTCGCACAGAGGTCGATGCCAACCTTGGACCACGGGGAGGTCTCGACTTCATGCTGCTGGAGCGTCTCCTTGCTCTGCGCTGGCTGGAAGCGTTGACAAGTCGCACAGTTGAGGACCATGTTCGAGATGTCCTGGCTAATACCGGGCCAGTAGACAGCCTGCCTGACTCTGCGTCTGCACTTCTCGACGCCCAGGTGCCCCTCATGGATTTGTCGGAGCACCAAGCTCTGGAGACTGAGTGGAATGACAATCCGGTCCAGCTTGAGGAGGATACCATCAATCGCCGTCAGGTCATCCTTTACATTGTAAAATTTAGGGCACTGCCCTTTCTGCCAGCCATTGGCGAGGTGGTGCATGACACGCTGCAAGAGGGGGTCATTGGCTGTCTCCTCGCGGATACGAACCACCTTCTCATCAGATGCCGGGAGGGTGCTAGCACACAGCTGCACCTGAGATTCAATCTGCCGGATGATTTCCAGCAGTTCACTAGGCAATGTGATGGAGCGGGACAATGCATCAGCGATGATGAGCTCCTTGCCAGGCGTGTACACTAAGTCAGAGTCGTATCTTCTGAGTTTGAGGAGGATGCGCTGCAATCGAGGCGTCATGCCGTTCAGGTCCTTGTGGATAATGTGGACCAGAGGCCTATGATCCATCTCGACAGTGAATGTCGGCAGACCGTAGACATAATCGTGAAACTTGAGAATGCCAGTGAGAAGACCCAGGCACTCCTCTATTTGCGCATACTTTGTTTCGATGGGTATCATGGACCTCGATGCGTAGGCTACCGGTGCCCAGGATGACGTGTCATCGCGCTGAAGCAGCACCGCACCAATGCCATCCTGGCTCGCATCTGTCGAGATCTTCGTCTCCCTGTCTGGGTCGAAAAATGCCAAGACTGGTGCAGTGGTGAGCTTGGCTTTCAGCTCCAACCACTCTGCCTGATGGGACGCCTTTCACTCAAAGGTAGTGAACTTTTTCACCGGGTTTCGTAGGGCCGTGGTGTGTGAGGCCAGGTTTGGGATGAACTTGCCCAGAAAATTGACCATGCCCAGGAAGCGCAACACCACCACCTTGTCTTCGGGGACCTTCATGGCTTTGATGGCCTTGACCTTGTCTGTGTCTGAGCACACGTCCTGCTGAGAGATCTGGTCATCTAGGAACTTGAGTGTCGACATGCCAAAGCAACATTTGGACCTGTTCAGCTTCAGGCCATTGGCATGGACACGGCGGAATACCTGGAGACGGGATACATGCTCGTCAGTGGTCGTGGACCATATGATGATGTCGTCCACATACACACAAACCCCTTCAATGCCCTCCTTCATCTGCTCAATGATGCGATGGAAGATCTCCGATGCCGAGACAATGCCAAACGGCATGCGATTATAGCAGTATCTGCCAAATGATGTGTTGAAGGTGCAGAGCCTTCTGGACTCATCCAACTGGATTTGCCAAAATCAATGTGACGCATCTAACTTGGTGAAAATACGTGCGTGTGCCATCTCACTGGTGAGTTCCTCCCGCTTCAGGATGGGGTAGTGTTCACGCATTATATTCTTATTGAAATCCTGGGGATCAATGCAGATGCGCAGGTCTCCCGAAGGCTTTCTAACACATACCATCGAGCTGACACAGTCAGTCGGTTCGGTTACCTTGGAAATGATGCCCTGTTGCTGAAGATCCTTGAGCTGTGCCTTCAGGCGCTCCCTCAGCGGAGCCGGGACCCAACGTGGTGCATGGACCACTGGCTTGGCATCAGGTCGTAGCAGAATCTTGTATCGATATGGCAGCGTGCCCATCCCATCGAACACATCCGGATACTGAGCGAGGATGTCGTCAATGCCGGCCTGAAGATCCACATTGGAGGATGTCGTTGTATAAACTCGCTGCACGAGGTTCAGCTGCTTGCAGGCATGCGCGCCAAGTAGGGATGCCCTGTCTGGCTTGACGATTTCAAAACGTAACCGTGCATGGGTGCTCCGTTTGTAGACGAGTAGATGGCAGGATCCCAGTGCCGTGATGGCATTCCCATTGTAGTCCAGGAACCTGCAGGCTGCTGGAAGGACCTTGGGAGGGCTTCTTGATGCGTTTGAAGTCTGCCTGTGCGAGGAGTTTGGCAGAAGCACGTGTGTCCAGCTTAAACTGGATGGAGCAGTGGTTGACCTGCATCACCGCACGCCATTCGTCCGCAGAATCCACAGCGAGGATGGATTGAATTTGTGATGAGTTGGATGTGGCATATTCACATTTGGTAATGATGCCCACACAGTAGGCGGAGTCCAGGCATTCTTCCTCTGGATCTGTTGTGCTGCCAGGATCAGAATCCTGTAATCGTCGTTGCACACTCTGAACGTGCCGTCGTCGGAATTGGGAGCGCTGGCCCCTGACTGGTGGTGCAGACCTGCACAAGGCTGCATAGTGTCCAGGCTTCCCGCAGTTTAAACATCACCTGCCTCTTGCAGGGCAGTGTTTCTGTAAGTGGGCGTTGCCACAGTTCGAGCACGTCATGACGTCAGTGTCCTGACGTTCCACGCGTCGTCGCACATGCGCAGTGCGGGTGTCGGCCGCTTCATTATCCCATTCGCATCGCGCATGCATGGGGCCCTGGGAAAAGCGCGCGAAATGGCCGCTTTCATCAATGCTGAGGCGTTGCATCCGGGAGATGGCCTGCACACTCTCTGCATCGTGGGAGGCAAGTTTCTCATTTTCAGCTGATTTGTACTGGGCATAGCGATCTTTGGCGTGCTCATGCACTGTGCATGTTTCATTCGCGACTGGCAGGGTCATGTGCTTGATTTTCAGTAGCTGCTCTCTAAGGATCAGAGTGAACTCTAAAAACTATTTGGTCTCTGATCATGGAGTCAGCAATATCACCAAAGTTGCAGGACAGCGCTAGCAGGCGGAGGTTAGTTAAGAAGGAGTTGAAAGATTCATCTTCACCTTGTAGACGCTGTTTGAATATGTAGCGCTCGAAGATTTCATTGATATCCACTTCACAGTGACTGTCAAATTTGTCCAGGATGGTCTGAAACTTTGTCTTGTCCTGTCCTTCGGTGAAGTGAAAAGAGATGAAGAGTTCGATGGCTTGATCACCCGCTGTTGAGAGGTGAAGCGCGATCTTCCTTGCATCAGACGCACCCACGAGGTCTGAAGCTTCGATGTACAGCAGAAACCTTTGCTTGAATGTCTGCCAGTTGGCACTGAGATTGCTGAAGGTCCTGAGCTGGTGAGGAGCCTGAATCTTCTCCATGATGCCGGGATACATTCGCTGGTCATAACGGAACGGACTGAGGTAAACCACCTAGATTAAGCAGTCTCCTGGTAGCATGTCGTGTTATGTACTCTAGGATAACACAGGCTGCAACTGGATGCAGCTGTAACCAAAAGATACTCCAGACCTTGAAGTTAGTTCAATCTGATTTATTGAACCAGTAGCACAGTTAGCACAGTTCTCTATGAGTTCGACTCTCTGCTAACCTAAGTGTGGTTACTCTGTTGGACTGAACCAGACTAGCTCTTAGCCACGTGCTGGAGGTGTGATACTGTAAATACACCCTGGCTCACTCTGTAGATGTTCATCAGTGGAAAGAGGCGGAGTGTGAGCGCCTCGTGCCTTTTATAGTGAGATACCACCCCTGAGTGTCCTGCCTGATCATTGGTCATGTCCTGTTCTCTGTGTTCATTAGCTGCCTGTCTGCATATTATGACACAAACTTTTAAAACTCAAGCGAATATAAACCAGGTTTATGCAAACCTTCCCTCGTAATTTAACTCCTTCATCACCGGTGAATCAATCTGATGACGGTGTGCGGCAAGATTCATTTATCCTTTTTAAGCGGTAGTGTCCACAACTGAACATAACACACCAGATCACATCTCAGCAAAGGCCTGCAAAACTGAAGCATAATTTCCTTCTCCTTGTAGTAATAATAATAATAATCTTTCACTGCTGCCTCACGGTGCCGAGGTCCCAGGTTCGATCCTGGCTCTGGGTCACTGTCCATGTGGAGTTTGCACATTCTCCCCGTGTTTGTGTGGGTTTCGGCCCCACAACCCAAAGATATGCACGCTAAATTGCCCCTTAATTGGAAAAAATTAATTGGGTACTCTAAATTTTTTTTTAAATCTTTATTACTCTCACAAGTAGGCTTACATTAACAATGCAATGAAGTTACTGTGAAAATCCCCTAGTCGCCACACTCCAGCACCTGTTTGGGTACACAGAGGGAGAATTCAGAATGTCCAATTCACCTAACAACCATGCGCTGGATTCTCCGCCAGCGGGATGCTCTGTTTTGCCGGCAGCCCGGGGGTTTCCCGACGTCGTGTGGTTGCCCCAAATTGGAAACCCCATTGACTAGGCAGCATAACGGAGCATCCCACCGGCAGGGTGAACCTGAAGTGTGGCGTGGCGGGGCAGAGAATTCAGCCCCATGTCTTTCGGGACTTGTGGGAGGAAACCGGAGCACCCAGAGGAAATCCACGCAGACATGGGGAGAGCGTGCATTCTCTGCACAGACAGTGACTCAAGCCAGGAATCGAACCGAGGTCCCTGGAGCTGTGAAGCAACAGTGCTAAATACTGTGCTACCGTGCCGCCCACAATACAACCCTTTTGAGATAAAGCCCAGCATTCTGTTATTTTTATTACATTTTTAATATATAAAACTTCCACTAGCTTTCAGAATCTGGAGAGCAACAACACCCATTTACGTTCACCATCCAGTTCAGGTTTCTCGTACTTGAGATTAAAAACTCTTCAGTGAGCGTAACTCTGATGTAAGTTGTTGATTTTATTCCTGTGCAGCTCAGATCTTTTGCTTACCTCATAGGCCGATTATTGCACAAAAATAGAAGGAAAACCCAGTCGACCTTTCGCAGAACCATATGAAATCCGTACTTTGCCCCCCCCCCGCCAATTTACCATAAAATCATAGAATTTACAGTGCAGAAGGAGGCCATTCGGCCCATTCAGTCTGTACCAACCCTTGGAAAGAACACCCTACTTAATTTAGTCTCACAAGAGAAGGTTATCCAAAAGATTTTCCTTTGATTCCTTGCCCTAGAGAGCAGCTGGCCATTCAGATTGGCCGATAGCTCTCTCAGGCAAGATTTCCTCCCGAGTGAGGGGTGGATGGCCCGGCTGCAGCCAATTCACGCATGTTGGTGTGTTGAATGGCCGCAGGGTAGCCAGTATTGGCAGCGGGAGAAAAACCATCTTAAAAATCCTGCCGTATATGGCATTGTGCTGGTCACGAGTAAACTATCTGTCACTCAACAGTTACCAGTGCATTACATTACACTTTATTGGTTACTAATATGGAACTTTACACTCTGTTGGTCACTGCAATACAATGTGACCAGTTTGAAGAGAGAGGTAGAAAGGCGATGTTTCCTTCCTTAATAGAGACAACCATGCTGTCATACGGCCATGGTGAGTAAGGATTAACCTCCTAATTTTAAAGTATACATGATCTGACTACAAGAGCAGTGGGGTTGAACATCGAGTATCTGGAGCAAACCTGACATTTGAAACAAATTACATTAAATTCTGCTGTACATTAACATTATACTCTGATCACTAATTCATTGCTATACATGTTGGTTACTGGTACACCAGAACACTTTTGGTCTCCAGACGCTGTAAAACTCTGGTCGGTGTTATTCATTGGTGAGCTTGTCTTTTTCTTTAGTTCCTGTTGCAGATATCAAAGCTGTGGTAACTGGGAAAGATTGCCCCCACATGAGAGAAAAAAGTGCCCTAAAACAAAATAAGGTACAGCTTACCTCTTTGTATGTATACGTATGTGCACGTGTTATATTATGTATCGGGACATATTAATTATTGGATGGAGATTGACCAAGATTCATCTGACCAACCTAGTAATCTTATAAATTTTTGACAAATAATAAAAATTCATTTCTGTCAATCAGTCCACAAATGATTCAATCGTGAGGCAAAGAAAACCCAAGAGGTGGCGAGCTTTTGGGAAAGTCACCTGTTCTCTCCAAACATTTTTTTTTTTTAAGTACCCAATTCATTTTTTCCAATTAAGGGGCAATTTAGCATGGCCAATCCACCTACCCTGCATATCTTTGGGTTGTGGGGGCGAAACCCACGCGAACACGGGGAGAATGTGCAAACTCCACACGGACAGTGACCCAGAGCCGGGATCGAACCTGGGACCTTAGCGCCGTGAGGCTGCAGTGCTAACCACTGTGCCACCGTGCTGCCCTTGTTCTCTGCAAGCATGCTGCCATGAGTCATTTTTCAAATTGATCCCATTGTTCGAAATGTTGCCTGCGATCTACCGGCCACGTAACACCCGAAAGGCAGTGCGGAGCAATGCGGCCACTAGATGCCGGGAGATCCCTCTTCTGGGATCAACCCGGCTCGCTACGTCTTGCAAGATGTCACCATGTTAATCCAACCCATTGTGAGCACATCATCTTTCGGCAAATCTGCAATCCCACGATCTACCCAAGGCGTGGGATCGAACTCCCCCACTTTGTACGTCTTGGACAAGCGCCATTCAGTGCTGGTCTCCATAAACTGGGACCAGACGGAACGGCACTCATGGGGGTCTCCCTGGGGTCAGAGACTCCCAGGTGCTTGCCCTTTGGACAGGGTGGCACCTTGGTAATGCCAGCCTGGCACTGCCAAGGTGCCCAGGTGACACTGCCAGGGTGCCAGGTTGGCACTGCCAAGGTGCCATGCTGACCCTTTGCCCGCGCTGCGGATCGGGCCTGGGGGTACCCAGCGCAGTTACGGGGAAACTGAGTAACCCCTATAGGTTAGTTGAGGCTTTGAGGAGGTCGAGAGATCCGGACGCTGTTTAAAAATGGTGTCTCAATCACCGGAGCTCAGTGCAGAAAATGGGACTAAGTGCGGCCTCGTCGGGGAGTACCCCACTGAGGCCTTTATCTACCCGAATGGGAGTTCAATAGCGTGGTGTTTCTCGGCACTCCGAGCGCCGGGAAACACCTGGCTAAACGCGCTCACGACAGGACTCTGTTCCCTTTCGGGATGATCACGCCCGTTACTTCCAAATAAAATCCGTGTCGGCTGTGGCTCAAGCGGATAGCACTCTCGCCTCTTGAATTTCAAGATTGTGGTTTCCAGTCCAGAGACCCAAGCACAAAATCTAGGCTGGCATTCCAATTCGGCACTGTTGGGAGTGCTTTACTGTCGAAGGACCTCTCTTTCAGATCATGTTCAACCAAGACATAAATGTTTCTATGGCTGTGTTTGGAGGAGGAGCACTTGTTTGGAGGAGGAGCAAGGGAGTTATCCCCGTGTCCTGGCCAATATTTATCCCCCAAACATCATCACAAGAATAGATCATGTGGTCATCCATCACATTGCTGTTTGTGGGAGCTAGCTGTGCACAAATTGGTTGCTGCATTTCCTACATTTCAAAGGTGACCACACTTTAAACCACTTTAGATGCCGTGAGGTCTTGAAATGTGTAATAAAAATACAAGCCTTTTTTTCCTTTCCTTCATATCACGGGCGCGATTCTCTGACCCCCCACCGGGTCGGAGGATCTCCGGGGGCCGGCGTGAATCCCGCCCCCGCCGTGTCGCGAATTCTCCGCCACCGGAGATTCGGCGGGGGCGGGAATCGCGCCGCGCAGGTCGGCGGGAATCCCCCGGCGATTCACCGGTCCGCGATGGGCCGAAGTCCTGCCGCTGTCAACCCATGCCAGCCGGCGTGGATTGAACCACCTTTGGGACGGCGGGACACGGCGGCGCAGGCGGGCTCCGGGGTCCTGGGGGGGGCGCGGGGCGATCTGGCCCCGGGGGGTGCCCCCACGGTGGCCTGGCCCGCGATCGGGGCCCATCGATCCGCGGGCGGGCCTGTGCCGTGGGGGCACTCTTTTCCTTCCGCCTTCGCCATGGTCTCCACCATGGCGGAGGCGGAAGAGACCCCCTCCACTGCGCATGCCTGAGGATGCTGTGAGCGGCCGCTGACGCTCCCGCGCATGCGCTGCCCAGCAAAGTCAGTTTCGCGCCAGCTGGCGGGGCGGAAATCAGTCCGGCTCGGGCCTAGCCCCTCAAGGTGAGGGCTCGGCCGTTCAAGATGCGGAAACTTCCTCACCTTTGGGGCGGCGTGATGCCGCACTGATTCGCGCCGGTCGGCGGACATCACGCCGATATCGGAGAATACCGCCCCACATCTCATTTGCCTTTAAATGAAACTTTACTATCCGTTTCCACTGTCTCTGTCTGGAGCCTGGTTCGATGGATTTACCACTCCCTCACTGTAATATTGTTTCCGCAGATTTGTTTTTGATTTACGCCCCTTCAAGACAGAATTGTGTCCTCTGATTTTATTGTACTGGAGAAGAACAGCCAGCTCGTTGTAATCTGCATTATCTGGTTTCTTTAGAATCCTAAAACAGCATTTAAATCATCTCTTGTCCTCTTTTTCAGTGTGGGCTTGTCCACTTTATGTAATTCTTTCTCAGAATTCAATCGCTCCATCTCCTCACTCATTCTGTATATTCAATAGCTGCAATATCCTTTCTGTACTGTGATGACCCAGCACTATTTATAGTATTCCAAGTGCAATTGCATCAATGAGTTACGGAGTGGCAGGAGTACCACACTGTTTCAACTCAATATTGACCTTTTAATTGGCCTCCACATCGGATTTGCTTTCCACATCACCACTGAGCTTGTTGGCAGAGCTTCAATCTATTGTTAATCACCCAGATATCTCATTCATTTCCTGTACACATTATACAAAAAAGCAGAGTGGTGGTGGGTGTAACTCTACCATATGGACTGCAACGGTTCAAGAAGGTGGCTCACCGCGACCTTCTCGAGGGCAATTAAGGATGGGCTACAAATGCAATGTTCACATCCCATGAAAGAATTAAAACAAAATACCCACAAATATGTGAAAATACATGTATAATGTATCTACAATGTATGTGTATATTATTGATCT
The DNA here is from genome assembly GCF_047496885.1 of Scyliorhinus torazame. Lineage (NCBI taxonomy): Eukaryota > Metazoa > Chordata > Chondrichthyes > Carcharhiniformes > Scyliorhinidae > Scyliorhinus > Scyliorhinus torazame. The sequence goes on from NC_092714.1 coordinate 179,625,968, forward strand.
CTTAATATATTGGTCTGTATAAAATGTCCTGTAAAAATTGAGATTTTACTGTTTGTAGCAAGACTTTACCTCAGTATATAAAATGGACAACTTCATGGGTCCCAATGTGACCTACTCCTTCAGGTATCATGCTCTAAGAGGGCAATACCGACCATGGACTTTCATTGAATCGGTCCATGATTATGTTTGGCAAGTACTGCAGTGTTTCGCCTTTTCCTTCTGCAGCATATCTGACCATGTTATCACCTGCCATCCGATGTATTAGAAGGTACTTATCAACATTGACCAGAAACTGAACTGGACTAGCAATATAAATACTGTGGCTACAAGAGCAGGTTAAAGACTCGGAATCCTGCGGCGAGTAAACTCGCCTCCTGACTCCCCAAAGCCCGTCCACTGTCTATAAGGCACAAGTCTGGAGTGTGACGGAATACTCTCCACTTGCCTGGATGAGTGCAGCTCCAACAACACTTCTCAACACCATCCAAGACAAAGCAGCCCACTTCCACAAACATTCAATCCCTCCACCACCGACGAACAGTGGCGGCCGTGTGTACCATCTACAAGATACATGACAGGAACTCACCAAGGCACCTTGGGCAGCTCCTGCCAAACAACTGGTACCATCTAGAAGGACAAGGGCAGTAGATGCCTGGGAACACCACCACCTGCAGTCCAAAGATGTGCAGGTTAAGTGGATTGGCTAAAATTGCCCCTTAGTGTCCAAAGATATGCAGGCTAGTGGCAGCACGGTGGCACAGTGGTTAGCATGCCTGCCTCACAGCGCCGAGGTCCCAGATTCAATCCCGGCCCTGGTTCACTATCCATGTGGAGTTTGCAGATTCTCCCCGTGTTTGCGTCGGTTTCGCCCCCACAACCCAAAGATGTGCAGGGTAGGTGGATTGGCCTTGCTAAAATTGTCCCTTAATTGGGGAAAAATGAATTGGGTACTCAAAATTTTTTTAAAAGATGTGCAGGCTAGGTGGGGTTACAAGAATAGGGCAGGGGTGGATCTAGGTAGCGTGCTCTTTCAGATGGTTGGTGCAGATTCGATGGACCGAATGACCCCCTTTTTGCATGGTAGGGATCCTATGGTTCTATTCTGTGATTCCCCTCCAAGCGTCTCACCATCCTGACTTGGAAATATATCGCTGTTTCTTCAATGTCGTTGGGTCAAAATACTGGAACTCTCTCCCTAACAGCACTTTGGATGTACCTACACCACATGGACTGCAACAGGTGAAGAAGGCAGCTCACCACCACCTTCTCAAGGGCAACAAGGATGGGCAATGAATACTGGTCTATAAAGCAATGCTCACATCCCGTAAAATGAATTTTTTAAAAAAGGATTTACAGACTGAACCATCCAAGTTCCATGGCCATCAAGTCCCCAAGTGGGGCTCGAACATGGCGATTCTAGCCCAGAGGTAGAGAAGCTACCACTGCACCACAAGATCTCTCTCTTTCCCCAGTGTGACACTATAACTAAATAACTCATGATTGTTTCAATCTGATATTGCAGTAGGTCATCCTTGATTATTCTGTGAAAAATGCATCACTGAAAAACTAAAAATCCATGAATTAACCTCTGAGCACCAGGATATCAAATACAGAGTTTGTAAGTAGGAACCACTTATTTCTGTACTTTTTGTATCACGTTTTCTTTCTGTTTTTACAGGAAGTTCAAGAGCTGGCCTTCTCCATCCTTCATGACCCTGATGAGGCCCTGAACTTCATTGCGCCAAACAAATACGAGGTAAATGATCACTGTTCAATGCAAGGTTTGACGGAGAAGTTACTCGAGAAGCAATCTCCACTACCGACAGCATGGTCATAGTGAACATATTATCCACTGTGGTGATATGCATCACTGTAAATAAACAAGGGGTTCATGTAAATACACTACGACTAAGTGAACACTAGAGGGAGCACCAGAGACGCCATGACATGCAGACATACAACTAATCAACACATAGAATAGGACACGACCAATGGGCAGTCAAGACACCCAGAGGTGACGCGACCACAAGGGGGCATTACACAACCCATATATAAGGACAGGGCACACATGCTCTGTCTCTTTCCACAGGCGACACTTAGAGAGTAGGACAGGGGCAGATCAGAAGCATCACACTCACCACGTGGCTTAGAGCAGACTGGTTAGTTAGACTGAGTTACTATAGCAAGATTAGCAGGAGAGTCAAACTCATAGAGAACTGTGCTAATGGTTCAATACATCACATTGAACTTACTTCAAAGTCTGGAGTATTTTTTGGTCAAAGCTGCATCGAGTTGCAGCCTGTGTTATCCCAGAGTATATAACACAAGATCCACCATGTCAGATAGGGAGTAAACTTGAAACTCTAGTCCTGTTGGTGTGTTGCACAGCACCGTACATTAAAGGGTCTCATACTGATTTGCCGCAGAAATTTGTTTTTTGTGTGCTATATATATATTCATTTATATTGACAGTTTATCACCACATTACACTTTCCTCCCCTGAAGATGCAGACATACAGCTGCACAATCTACTTGCTGTCCAGGACCTTGCCTTGGTAGTCGCAGGTTGTGAATTTTGCGCTGGGTGTCACAGGCCCACCAGGAGTTTATCGCAATAACACCTGACCATGTTGAGATGCATAAAATTCTGAAAGGCCTAGATGAGTTGGATATCCCCATTAGCAGAGAAGTCCGTAACCATGTGGCATAGTTGTAAAGTAACTGGCAGAAAGATTAGAGGTGTTGAGGAGATATTTTTGTCACTTGGAGAGGGCCTGGAATTCACTGCCTTGAAAGGGTGGTAGAAGCAAAAATGTTCATCATATTTAATATGCACTTGAAGTGCTGTAACCAACAGGGCTACAGAGTAAGAGCTGGAAAGTGGCATAACCAGATGTCTCCTTGTCAGCTGGCAGACACAATGGGCCAAATGAGCCCCTTCTGAATCATACATTTTGTATGTTTAATCTTCTGGATTCAAGGGAATACAAGACTCATAATTTAACCCTTTTAGCCCTATTATAATTCTGGTAAACCCTCTCGAGGTGTTGTGCCCAGAACTGAGTGTGGTACTCCAATTGAGATCCAACCAGAGCTCCCATCTCTTTTTATTACAGTCCCTTGAGGGAAAAAATCAACTTTGGCCCAGATATTCTGAACTCTGGGTCATCTGGAAACCAGATGTACAACTGGGGATGCGTCTCGAACGTCCTGGCCTGCTGACTCCGTGGGAATTGCCTGGGAAGTTTGAACTTCCAATGGGCAATTCTCCTGCTCCCCCCGTGCCCTCTGAAAAAGTCTCCAACTCTGAATCAGTCGAAGACTCCGGACTGTTCTGACTTATTTACCTGAATAGTTGCCCTGAAAAATGTTACGACAACAAAGTCCAAGTCTAACTCCTGGGTATCTATGCAACTGACCCCCTCAACCCCCTGACTACTGACTCTTTCCCTGCTGGCCCACACCCAATCTAACCTGACTAGCCCCCACCACCTGATTCCCCACCCCCTAATCTCCCCCGACCCCCAACCTGACCTCATCACCCTGCCCACCTATCTCCTTTCCCAGCTGCCACCCTACCAATTTAGGCACTTGCCTCATCCACTTACACACCTGCACATTCACCCATTCACTCATTCATTAACACACTGAGAAGCTTTGAGGCATTTAAACTCTTACGAAAATATAGCAGCCAGTGCTGTAAACAGGAGCTTGGCTTCTGCACAGATTGGTTTTGCTGTTCCTGTACTGAGTGAATTTTACAGGATCCTCCATCGGAAGATTGGCCAGAGAGATTGGAAACCGGAGTTCCAATCCTGATTGCACCATTTATTGGCCTTTTTGTAAAGTGTTCTTAATGCCCAGCCGTTCGTTTTTAGTGAGTTTTCTGCATAGACCCAAAATCTCACTGCTCCTCTAAAGTTACTAGTTTTCTTCCTATTTAAAACGCACTCTGATTCATCTTTCCCCGGTACGAAGTGGATCACCTCGCACTCCCCCATCTTTTCCATGCAAATTAATGCTTTTGAACATTCTATGAAACCCATTATCTGCTGCTTTGCACAAGTAGGTATTAACATTTGAGATTTGCCTATTCTGCTTTATCCTTCCCACCTTGATGGGATGGAGAGGCAGAAAGCAGTGGCTGTGGAGCATGACACACTGAAAGGTGCAGAATGATAAGGATGTGATTAGCAGTGTGGAAGACAGAATGGTAAAAATAGGGAAAGCTGGATTACTGCCATGATTATGGGACAGTTAAATGCTAAGGAGGATAATTGTCATCAATTACTGTTTATTCTTGTCCCACCATCTGTTTAAATAGAACCCCCTGCGGTGTATATTGAGTTAGGCTTGTACATGGCAAAGTTGGGAAGGCAGAACTTTGAGAGAGAAAATAAATCCTTGCATTTGGCTAGGGGGCATTTTCTCAAAGTTTGTAGCTGTCACAAAGCTTGAAAATGTTTTGTAATAGTGGAGGGGAGGGGGCAGATAGCCAGACCCCATGAGAACACTAGCCAACTGGTGAAATAGAAACATTCTAATTAGGAGCAGGCGTGGCCACTCGGCCCCTCGAGCCTGTTCTGTCATTCAATAAGATCATGGCTGATCCGATTGTAAGCTCAACCCCACATTCCTGCCTACCCCCAATGACCTTTCATTCCTCTTTGCTTATCAAGAATCTATCTAGCCCTGCCTTAAAAATATTCAAAGGCTCTATTTCCACTGCCATTTGAAGAGGAGAGTTCCATAGACTCGTGACCCTCTGCGAGAAAAGAACTTCTCATCACTGATTTAAGTGGGCAACCCCTTAATTTTAAACAGTGACCCCAAAATCTAGATTCTCTCACAAGAGGAAACATCCTCTCCACACCCAGTCTGTAGATGGATAGACACATGGCAGATGTAATGTAATGCAAAGAAGTGTAATGCAATGCATTTTGGCAGGGAAAATTAGAGGCAATATAAATTTTAAATGGGAACATCGGTTGAAACAAAAATGGTGGCACAATAGGATCAGGCAAAAAATTTAACGCTTATGTCAAAGAAAAATGCTCACTATTACAGAAAGTCTTCAGGAGTTTGAGGTGATTAATGATGATATTTTTGCATCTCTCACGCTACTAATGAAGAGATGCTGGTAAAATCCGAGATTAAAAGAACTCTGCTGACCATGATCATGATTTGAAAATCTGATGCTAATGGGAAAGATCGACAGTAAAAGAGATCAAGGTGGACCAGCACAATCTTTCTAAAAAGTCTCGCAAACTGGATGAATGTACCACCAATGGAGATGGTCCATGTCTCCAGAGCAAGGTTAAGATGGAGGTCCATGGTCACCAATGCCCTCCTAGGGCATGATACGCAAAGAGAGAGAAGAGCCATGAACAGAGACTTGGCATTCACACACATAATGTTTGAGGGTGGCAGGAAAGATTAAGTTGTTTTTTCCACAAAGACATACCAGATCATTGGATTTATAAATAAATTATAAAAACAAGAATGTTATATTTTTTATAAATCACTGGCTAAGGTCTTCGGAAGTTTAATTTCTCTAGCTTGGTGGGGAGGATGAAGGCTGATTTGTCGAATCTTCCTCTGTCGCTGGCGGGCCAGGTGCAGGCAGTGCCGAACATTTTACCGCGATTCTTGTTTCTGTTTCAGTGCCTGCCGGTCTTTTTGCCTAAGGTGTTTTTCAAGGCGGTGTATAGGCCGATTTCTTTACTTGTACGATCGGGGAAGGTGGTGCTGCAGAGGGGATGGCAGTCGGGCGGGGGGGGGTGGGGGGGAGGATTGTGGTGGGAGGTGCTGCGGAGGGTGAATGCCTCGAACTTGTATGCGAGGCTGGGGCTGATGCAGTTGAAGGTGGTGTGCAAAGCGCACCTGACAAAGTCGAGGATGGGCCAGCTGTTTGTGGGGGTGGAGGTTATCTGTGAGCAATGTGCGAACATATCCTTTGGTCCTGGAAGCTGGAAAGGTTTTGGAGCGCTGTTTCCAGCACCATTTCAGGGGTTCTGCATGTTGATGAGGAACCCAGTCCCCTGGAAGCCATATTTGGGGTGTTGGATCGGCCGGAGTTGCAGACAGGTGCGGGCCAGATGTCTTAGCCTTCGCCTCGCTGATTGTTCGTAGGCGATTCTTGTTGGGGTGAAGGTCAGCTTCTCTACCTTGTGCCTCGGCGTGGCAGGGGAACCTGCTGGAGTCTTGGCCCTGGAGAAGGTGAAATTTGCTTGGGGGGGAGGGGGGAGAGAGAGAGAGAGATTTATTAGAATGGCACCTGGGATGAAAGACTAGAGAAGCTGAGAGGAAAAGTTAAAGGAAAGATTTCGATTATTTCAAAATCATTTTGAGTTTTGCTAGAATAAATGGGGAGAAACCGTTTCCACTGGCAGGAGGGTTGGTGACCAGAGAACCGCTAACCATCAGAAAAAGCCAGGGGGAAACTAGGAGGAATTTCTATTCAGCAAGTTATGATTTGGAATTGCACAGCCTGTAAAGATGGTTGAAGCAATCCAATAGTAACTTTGGAAAGGAAAATTGATCTCTATTTAAAAAGAAAAGAAGGCGGCAAGGTGGCACAGTCACAGTGGTTAGCACTGCTGCCTCACGGCATCGGGAACCTGGGTTCGATCCCGGCCCCGAGTCACTGTCCGTGTGGAGTTTGTACATTCTCCCTATATCTGTGTGGGTTGCACTCCCACAACCAAAAGTTGTGCAGGGTAGGTGAATTGGTGCACTAAATTGCCCTTAATTGGAAATTTCTTTTAAAAAGGAAAGATTTTCAGAGCTATAGGTAAAGAATGAGGAGTGCGACTAATTGTTAGCTCTTTGAGACCGAGCACATGCATGATGGGTCAAATGCATGCAAGAATTTGGAAGTTGTCTACAGACTTGATAAATAGTGATAAAGTCATAGAATCCATAAACTTTAGAGAAGCTTGTTGTAAAAACCAAAGAGCTAATAATAGGAAACTTAAATATTCACATAGCTCAAGTTCCAAACGTAATGAATCTTTTGAATGCATTTGAGATTTGACACAAAACAATGTGTTTGTGAACCAACAAGGGAGCAGGCCATTTTAGAGGTAACTAATGAGTCTGAATTATTTAATAATCTAACAGTGTTGACTTTGGAGGGATGAAGCAAAAGTTTGACACTGGTCGAATGGGCAAAACTATTAACAGATGGAAGTGCAGATGTGCATTGGGAGGTGTTCGAAGTATTTGGTAGACCTAAATACCCACAAAGGGCAAGAGCTATACTTGTATAATTAAACAAATTGGTCAGAAAGGGAAGTAAGAGATAATATAAACCTAAAATAAAAGACGGTGAAGACAAAGACTATAAGAGATCTAAAGAACAGCAAAGGGAGACTCTCGATGGAAATTGTAGGAGCTACAAATAGGGACTATGAGAAAAAAATCTCTTTTGATTCAGGAATTGTCCCCTTGGATTGGAAAATGTCCAGTAGCATTATCTCTTTGACCTTTAAATCATATAAATTAGGAAATTGTGGGTCTATTAGTTTAATACCAATTGTTAGGAAGTTATTAGAATCTATTATTAGGAACAGAGAATTTTCAAGGGTGAATACTATTTCAAAATCATAGTCTCGGAATCTTGATACTTCTGGAACGAATTGGAAATTTCAAAGGGCTGGAGGGAATGGGAAGCTTACTTGCCATCAATTAATGGACTACTTAACTTTTTATGGAGCTAGTTAAGAGGCCTGACTCTTGAAGAATGTTATTTTAATCTTTATTTTGGCAAACTCCAACATTTATATACACTTTTTATCAAAGCTTGAGATCAAATTTACCTGAGCAAATATGCCAATGTGACCATTGGAGCTAGCTTGATTTTCCATTCTGTAATCTTTATTTTGAATGTCTTCTGCGTAACTTCTCAAGAGATGAAAAATGTATGTCATGATGAAAGATAAAGATAGTCTTGTATTTATATGCAGCCTTTTACAATCTCTCCACGTCACAAAGCACTTTATACTATGTACTTTTCAAGTGAAGTCACAGTAGGAAATATGGTAGCCTGTTTGCCTACAGCAAGGTTCCACGAACAGCCTTGAGGGATTGATCATCTGTTTTAATGATGTTGGTTGAGGGATAAAAGTTGGTCAGCATACCCCTACTTCTTCAGGGGTTCGCTGCCCAAAGGTGGGTCTGACCCACAGTGCCATTACCTCCGCACCATGTGGAACAGCGATTGTTGGCAACAAACTGACCCACGCCCGCCAACTTCCTGTTTCCCGTTCTGTAAGCTGTATGTGATCCATTGGCAGGAAAGAGATCGCTGTCTCAAAACAGTTTCCCCTTGGTTTAAGCTTTCTGAATTCTTTAACATGTCATTTGTGTTCCCTGCAGTACTGTATCTGGACTGATGGACTAAACGCCTTGCTGGGAAAAGAGATGACCAGTGACCTGACTAAGAACGACCTGGACACACTACTGAGTATGGAAATGAAACTGCGCCTGCTCGACCTAGAGAACATCCAGATCCCTGAGACACCTCCCCCCATCCCCAAAGAACCCAGCAGCTTTGACTTTGTATATCATTATGGCTGAGCAGCACTTTGCAAGCACAATACACAATTTTTTTTAAAACGCCGCAACATCCAGTGAGCCAAGTGTTACTCTGTTCAACCAGCTGTTGAAGAAACTTTACTCCATTGAGTGAAGCGCTGTAAGTAGCGGAAAGGCAGAGTGACAAGGCACAAAGTGCTGCATTTCCACTCTGTTCTGGGGGGGGGGGGGGTTCTCAGGCAGCTGGGCCCTTTAGAAAGAATTCTGTATTTAATATGTTAGACCGGTTTGAAAATTTGGTGGATAATGTGATTTGGTACAGTGAAGTTTGTATGATGGTTGATAATTTATTAGTGTTCTAGTAGGCCAGCCTGCTTGTGTAGACGTTTTCACTGTATGCAAACAATCATCCATCAAATGTTATTCAATCCTATTGTTCCATTGTGGGATAGTGGACTGTGTTTGTATAATCTCTGTTGTATATAGTACGTGTGAATGTCATAGAAAATATATACAAGGAAAGCTTCCTTCAGTTTCTGATACTTGAGTGCCTTTGTGGCTCTCACCCAGGAATAATTTCTACAATTCTTTTGAACGCTCTAATTTTGAGCAGTGACGCGATTGAGGGAAGCCTGCAGTCCCTTCTTTAATCACAGTTTACCCCCTCCCCAGAATCTCTGATCCAGCACCATCCCAGAGCTTGCAGGTTGTAAAGTGAAGTGCATCGGCACCTGGAGGTGCAACTCTGCAGATGAGGAGGTGGTGGACCATAAATGGTCATTAACTTGTTTGTATATACCGCTGCTGTAATCCAATGCCATTCATGAAGTGTTCGAGCTTCGCTTTCATCCTTTTGCGATTATGCCTTGTACTTTTATTCTTATTTTCCCATCACTGTATAAGTTGGATAGTTCAGGCGCACATTTAAGGATGGTGCTGGAAGACTATGGTTCATCTAGGCCCCTTTAAAAACATTGGAGCTCTGGCAAAGATACTTTGTAGCCTCTTTGTTTCCCACCTTTCTATTTAAGTTCTTGGGCATTGAGCAGAATATCTACCTGAATAGTTTGGTTTATGGACATTGAATCAAAAGATACTCGAATGGTCCCTGTAAGGACACTGACTGAACAGGTACATGAATTGTCTCGATTACAGACACTGAATTCAAAGAGTATTTGAATAGCGAAGGTGAGGGCACCAATTTTAAACAGGTACTTGAATCAACTAGATTATTAAATACTGAAACCAATGGTCACTTTGTCAATGAAGTCTGACTCTGCTTTTCAGCCTTGTAATGAGAAAGGCTCCAATGTTGCTGTATCTAAGCTATCCATTAATAATACATAGTTATCAGTTATAGAGCTTCCTTTGTATCCACAAGTATTATTAATCTAAGGTAATATTATCAACATATGGGGTTATCGTCCTCTCAATAGCAAACCTGTGTTTTATTGTGACCAAAACAAAAGTCTCTTTGCTGCACATATTTAAAATAAGTGACTATGTTTCCGCTGTTTAATTATGACATGGCAGAAGTTGAATTATCTGGAGCAAATGGCACAATTTGCGTCACTTCAAAACTTTGTACTGTTGCTTCGTGTATTTTTTTTTTACTTGGTGTGGTGATAATTGATAATTAAAGGGAAAACATAATGAGATGTACAGTATTGGCAGCAGTGCAGACAACTTCACCTCGTACCCGAACTTACCCATGGTTTTCTAACTGAGAACATGGTGCTTCAGATTTACAGTCTTTGTTGATTGAAGGTTAAGATTGCACTTTCCAGAAATCTTAAAGGCAGTTTACACTTGACACATGAGGCATTTTATTGAGAAACATGTTTTTATATTTACAAAACTTGGATAGTTTGGGAGTGAGTCAGAAGCTTCAGAATGCAACATTTATATTTCTCAACACTTAAAAAAATGTTGCACTAATGTATTATTGTTACCCGCTGAGGAGTAGATTATAGGTCAGCTGGGTAGAAGGCAATGTAACATCAAACTAAATCAGAACCTGCAACCCTATCAAAGGACATTTAAATTATACACTAGGAAGAGGTTTCCACGTAAACAAATACAGGAAATTGTGCCTTTTAAGTAACTATAAAATAGATTGAATTTTAATTAGGTTCCATTGTTCCCTCAGAGTATCATTGGATTCTGATTGAATAATTTTTGCTCCCGAAATAACTATGCATTAGATTTTAAAATAATTGATTCCAGTGCAGTAAATAGCGGAATAATGTCCTCTTGGGTGAATGACGATCTGCAAGATCTGGTATTCTAATAAACATAATCAATAGTGTAAAAGGAAAAGAGATGTAAAGGAAAAACTGCAAATATTTAAAAGAAGAAAGTTGCTTGAAATCGAGTCAGTGCAAGAGTTATTCTATTTGGAAAACACTGAAATGTTCTTGACTCGATGAAATATGCATTGGACGGATCAAAAAGATGCTCTCTCTGCCTCACCCCTCCAAAACCAACCGAGAAATGTATGCGTTCACCCTGTTATGGCTTTTGGCTAAGTACAAGAATGAATTGCAGTTACCCAACTGTTGTGAGCTTAAGTACAAGTTGTTCTAGCACTTGCTTTTTCAGGAAACAGTCCACCATTTTGAAAAATAAGTTCCCTTTTCCAATGTTGCTACTAACTCTGATGTCTGGACGGTGTGGTTCCGTGCTTGCCAATCCATTGTGTTCAGGCTGCAATCACTTTTGGGTTAGTAGGAACATTTGTGGAGATCACTTAAGGTCCCTGCTGATCAGGTGGGAAGCCAGAATAATCTTCTATAAGGATCCTGCCGAAAATGGAAGTGACCTCCTTTGGGTGTCGGTGAACATCATTTTCTAAATTAAACTTGACTCTCCCCAGGCGTTTGAAGTCGAAAGGCTCCCACAGTTTTTAAAATCTAAATTTATTAACATCAAAAATATTTTAACAATATATTTTGATCATTCCATTGTAACAATCCCAGATGAGTGATCCCTACTGGGGTTTATGTGTGAAGCTATTTTTAATGTCATTTGGGAGAATATTTGTTTGTCGTACTGTTAATTGGTCAGTGTTATAATGGCTGATAAGATTTAAAAGATGAAATGGTAATATTTACACAATAAAGAGAACAATCCTGCTGTATTGAATCTTCATTTTTGTACTGAAAACTGGGATAACTAAATAACCCTGAGGTCTTTGCACTGATGAACAGGGAGGCTGTGGTATTGTCACTGAACCAGTGTTAATGCTCAGGAGACCTGAGTTCGACTCCCACCACGACAGATGGTGAAATTTGAATGAAAAGTCTAAAGGTGTCATAAAAACCCATCTGGTTCACTGAAGATTCAGGTAAGGAAATCTGCCATCCTTGCCTGGTCTGGCTTATATGGGACTCTAAACCCACAGCAAAGTGGTTGTTTCCCAAATGCCTTCTGTAATGGTCGAGCAAGCCATTCGGTTCAAGGGCAATTAGGGATGGGCAAAAAATGCTGACCCAGCCAGTGACCCACAAATCCCGTGAGTACAAAAGGAACCAGTGAAGTTGTGATTTGACTGCAAGGGCTTATTGGCAAATGTGAAAGTTCCATCAGTCCTGACTCTCTGTTTTGCAACGTCATCATCCTTGGGATTGGCTTGATACCCAAGGATACTATGCCTTTGTTAGGCCACATTTATTAGAAACATGTTAATCCGCCTCAGGATCATCTATCACTTGAGCCCCAAACCCTCATTCGCCCAGTTCCCCTCCATCTCCATTGCTATTTAAACTTATCTTTAAAATATTTTTATTCAGGATATTTTCATTTTATATACAAAACACATATTACAACCGTCTGCATACAATAACCACTAAAAATCACCCCTCCACCTTAACAATCCACATCACCTGCTTTATAACCAATATAAAATAAAAAGTGAATAAAACAAAATGACCTCCCCCCTCCCCGCTGACGTTTACCAGCTCTTGAAGGAGATAAACCGCCTCCACCTCAAGTAGAACCCCTCCTCTGACACCCTAATCGCAAATTTTATCTTCTCCAGATGCAACAATTGCGGCAGGTCACTCACCCACAATGCTGCCCCCCCCCCCCCCTCAGTTCTGTTAACCAGCATTTTTGCTAGCAGGGTGACCCCTCCTGAAGCTGACAACAAACTTCATTTCTAAAACGGCCCATATATTCCCCCCGCCCCCACCCTACACCAAACACGTACCACCAAACTCCTTCATCCCCATCTCCCCTCCCCCATCTCTCCACGCACTCCACCATACCAGGTAGATTGGCCATGGTAGAAATTGATCTTCGCGTCCAACGATTAGGTGGGGCTGGGCGGGGTGGTGGGCCTAGGTGGGGTGCTCTTTCAGAGGGTCGGAGTGGACTCAATGGGCCGAATAACCTGCACTGTAGGGATTCTATGATTGATAACAACACGTGTTCAATACCCCCAATGCCTAACCCCTTACGCAGCAGCAGATATTACAAAACGGGTGGGATTCTGTGATCCTGAGGCTAAGTGTTGACGCCGTCGGAAACGCCGTCACGTTTCTCAACGGCATCAACACAGCCTCAGGATCCGCAATTCTGGCTCCTACAGGGAGGGGGCTAGCATGGCACTCGAGCGTTCACGTCCCTCCAGCTGCTGATCCTGTTGTGAACTGGGCACCGCGGGATCCGCGCATGCGCAGTGGCACCGGTGCCAACACGCACATGCACAGTGGCTCCCTTCAACGCGCCGGCCCCAACGCAACATGGCGCAGGGCTACAGAGGCCGGCGCGGAAGAAAGGAGGTCCCCAGCTGGAGAGGCCGGCCTGCCGATCGGTGGGCCCCGAACGCAGGCCAGGCCACATCGGAGGCCGGTCATGGGGATTCTCCGGCCGACCCCGAGCTGAGAGACTCCCGCCCTACAACTATGCAAAGTGAATAATAAAATATAACAACCGCAAACTAAAACAAACAAACCCACCCCCCCCCCCCCCCCACCCTTCGCCCTGAACACAATTCCACAGCTCAGCCATGCAGGTCAACCCACCCAAAATCCTCAAATGTCCCCAGTCCTCTGGCCTTTTAAAAAGTTACTCGCTTCCTCCGGCGTATCGAAATAATGTTCTTTTCCCCCATGCGTGACCCACAATCGAGCTGGGTACATCATGCCAAACTGTACCTTGCTCCTGAAAAGTCTTGTTGAAACCGCCCCTTCACTTGGCCAGCTCTGCCCACAAACCTCAGTAGATATGGACAGTGTGGCCTTCCCAGCTACATTCACAAGTCTCCTTTGCACACCTCAAGAATCCTTTCCTTGTCTAAATACCATTTGACGACTGCCCGTGGCTGCTTCCCAGCCAAGTGGCCCACTCCACTTCAGGAGGGCAGTTGAAGATGCCCCCCCCCCCCGAACATCTTGGCCCCGTATTCTGTGGTTCTCGTTCCCTCAATGCCCTCGGGCAGCCCCCCGATCTTCAAATTCTGCCTCCTAGAGGTTCTCCAGGTCATCAACCTTATCCTTTAACCTTTTAAAAAAATATTTTTATTCAAGACTAAATATAAATATACAAAATATCAAAACAACAACCAAAGAGCAACAAAGGGCCATCATGTCAACCCACCCAACAACCCTTCTGACACTGACCCCCAATCACCGACACACTATCCACCCCTCACTGACCCCTCAACCCTCTTGAAGAAATCAATGAACGGTATCCACCTCTGAGTGAGCCCTTCCACCAACACCTGCAGAGCGCCCTTAATCTTCTCCAACAGCAGGAATTCTGCCAGGTAACTCACCCACACCCCTGCCCTCGGCAGTTCCGAGTCCCTCCAACACAACAGAATCGGTTTCCAGGCTATCAGGGAGGCAAAGGCAAATTCATCGGCCTCTTTTTCTCTCTTTCATTCTCCCTGACGCGCCCCCCCCCCCCCAACCCCGCGTACTCCCGGGTCTCCCAACACCGCCACCTCTGGACTCGGGGCTAGCCTCAGCCCCAGAACCTCAGACATAACATCCGAGAACCCCTGCCAGAACGTCCTCAGTCTTGGACACGCCCAAAACATGTGGACATGGTTCGTAGGCCACCGGTGCACTGTCCTCACCTGCCATCCGCCCCTCAAAAAACCTGCTTATCCTCGTCACCGTCATGTGGGCCCTATGCACCCACTCTTTAAACATGATGAGGCTTAACGCTACACATGACGAGGACACATTCACCCTCTGCAAAGCCTCAGCCCATGTCCCAGCTCCTCTCCCAACTGTTCCTCCCACTTGCGCTTAACATCGCGCGGTGCCCTCCCACTCCATCAGGTCCTTGTAAAGATTCAAAACCTTCCCCTCCCCTATTTCGTCCTCTGACAGAAGCTTATCAAGTTGCACTGGAGGCCACAACCCTGGGAAAGATGGCATCTCTCGCCTCACAAAGTCCCAAACCTGCACATACCCAAAACCATTCCCCTTCGCCAACTCAAACAACTTCTCCAGCCCCACAAATCTGAACCTATAAACAAGTCCACCATCGGAACCTCGCATTCAGTTCCACCGGCACAAATCTATGGTTGTCACAAATAGGCGCCCACAATGACATGTCCTCTGACCTCAAATTCTGCCTACACTGCCCCCACAGAGCCGACACCACGAGACTAACGGAATATCTAGCCGGTGAGAACCGCAGTGGCGCCAACAACAAAGCCCTCAAGCATGTTCCCCGACACAATGCCACCTCCACCGGTCCTTAAACCAACCTCTCCTCCACGGCCCATTTCCTCACCAGCACAATGTTTGCAGCCCAGTAATAATTCATCAAATTTGGCGATGCCAGCAACCCCCCCCCCCCGCCCTCTACCCCCTCCCCGCACCCTCGGGCCTTTTCTGCCCACACGTATCCCGAGATCAACCCATTAACTTTTGTGAAAAACAATCTAGGGACAAAGATGGGGAGGTTCTGAAAAACAGAGCAGAAACCTAGGCAGCACTTTCATTAAACCTGTCTGCATCCGCCCCGCGAGTGACAATGGCAAAACATCCCACCTCTTAAAATTCACCTTCATCCCCTCCACCAATCGAGCCAAATTTAACCCAGGCAGCTGGGCCCAACTCCACACCACCTGTATACCTCGCCACCCTGAATGACAACTCCCCATATCTCCTTTCCTGCCCCGTAACATTGATGGGGAACACCTCACTCTTTCCCATATTCAATTTATACACCAAAAACCGGCCAAATTCCCTCAAAATCTCCATGATCTCCCCGATGCAACCAAAACATATAATAGCAGAACATCTGCGTATAATGAAACCCCTATGCTTGAACCCACTCCCCCACACTCAGTTCCTCGATGCCCTAAGCATCATTGCCAATTGCTCTATCACCAAGGTGAAAAGCAGCAGGGAGAGCGGGCACCCCTTCTCATCTCATGGTGTAACCCAAAGTATGCCGAACTCGGTTCATCCGCACACTTGCCACTGGCGCCTTATTCAGCAACCGGACTCGATCCACAAACCCCTGCTTGAACCTCCCCAACATCTCGAACAAATACGCCCACTCCACCCGATCAAAAGCCTTCTCCGTGCCACTGCTTGTGGTGGTGGCCATAAAGTGAGTGGTCACAAATATGGTGGCTCCTGCCTGAGGACTGATTCTTCGGCCTTTTTTTTTCAGCCTCACGGCGCTAAGGTCCCAGGTTTGATCCTGGCTCTGGGTCACTGTCCGTGTGGAGCTTGCACATTCTCCCCATGTTTGCGTGGGTTTTTCCCCACAACCCAAAGATGTGCAGGCTAGGTGGATTGACCACGTTAAATTGCCCCATAATTGGAAAAAAAGAATTGGGTACTCTAAAATTTATTTTTACGAAAAAAAAACAACGCGACCGGTCTCTCCACCATCTTTTTCCCTCCTGCACCACACGTGACCTTCAGATCTGAAGAATGCCCCTTATTCGACACACCCCTCGTCTGGTAACTCTTCAACATCACTCATCGGAGGAGAATATCTAGATCTTCAATACTGTCACTTTTCCCAACTGCACCACCCCCGTAAGAGAGGCAAAAAAAAGGCTGAAGAATCAGTCCTCAGGCAGGAGCCACCATATTTGTGAGCACTCACTTTATGGCCACCACCAGAAGTCGCTCTTTAAACTTTTAAACACTTTATTGGTTTCCCACCCTTCAATTTGATCACTGTGACCCAACCTCTCCTGTACAAAGTCTATCACAATCCGCTCCACTGACTGCCAGTGCCCCAACAAATTGGCTTCATGATTCTCATTCTTCAATTCTCTCCACAGCCTCACTCCAGCTCTTTTCTTTTTAAAAAAAATAAATTTAGTGTATGATGCACAATCAATTACTCTCGAGACAAGGCGAGTCATAACTAATAGGCTTTAATCAGCTAGAACTGTACCCAGCAGCTTCAATACACAAAGTGAAGGCTGCTGGGACAGCATTGGTTCTTAGCTCCGCCCTGAGAGGCGGATATATGTACGTTAGCCAATGGTAGACTCCTAGGTCTAGCCAATGGTCATTCACCTCTCAGGTACTGCAATACCTAGTATTACCACATTCACCCCCTGTTAAAAAAGGAACACAGCGGGGTGATGGCCAGCGTTACTGTCGCCTTTTGCATGGTAGCACCAGGTATGGAGGTACCATGATGTCGAGGGTAACAGAAAAAGTTCTTTTTTTTTGTTGTTTTATGGTGCAGCAATCAGACGATCGGTGGCCTGGTCGTCCTTCTGGAGCGTCTGGGCTTCGGCGATGATCCTGGTGGGGGCCCGGCGGTTGTGGCTCCGGGAACGTGGTGTCTTCCTCCCAGGCAGCTTCGTCACCCCTAGGCAGCGCTGTTGGGGCGAACAGTGGGCAGGGGGAGGGGCGCCTGTAGGGGGCGTCGGTGCCTGTTCGGCGCTGGGTAGGGGCGGGCGGCAGTACTGACCATCCGGTCAGGTACTGCGGGGAGGGTGGGGGTGGGGCTCCGGCGGGCGCCAGGTCCCGAAGGGTGACCGTGTCTTGGCGGCCGTCGGGGAACGCTACGTATGCGTACTGGGGGTTGGCATGTAGCAGGTGGACCCTCTCGACCAACGGGTCCGACCTGTGTGCCCTCACATGTTTCCGCGGCAGGACGGGTCCGGGTGTCGCTAGCCAGGTTGGGAGCGAGGTCCCGGAGGAGGACTTCCTGGGGAAAACAAGGAGACGTTTGTGAGGTGTCTGGTTTGTGGTAGTACAGAGCAGCGACCGGATGGAGTGAAGGGCCACTGGGAGGACTTCTTGCCAGCGGGAGACTGGGAGATTCCTGGACCGAAGGGCCAGCAGGATGGTCTTCCAGACCGTTGCGTTCTCCCTCTCTACCTGCCCATTTCCCCGGGGGTTGTAACTGGTCGTCCTGCTCGAGGCGATGCCTTTGCTGAGCAGGAATTGACGCAGTTCGTCGCTCATAAAGGAGGACCCACTATCACTGTGAATGTATGCGGGGAAACCGAACAGTGTAAAAATACCCTGGAGAGCCTTGATGACGATAGTCATGGTCATGTCCGGGCAGGGGATGGCGAATGGGAACCGGGAGTATTCGTCAATCACGTTCAGGAAATACGTGTTGCGGTCGGTGGAGGGGAGGGGGCACTTGAAATCCATGCTGAGGCGTTCAAAGGGACGGGAAGCCTTTATCAGATGTGCTCTCTCTGGCCGGTAGAAGTGCGGTTTGCACTCCGCGCAGATTCGGCAGTCCCTGGTGACTGTCCTGACCTCCTCGATGCAGTACGGCAGGTTGCGGGTCTTAATGAAATGAAAGAAACGAGTGACCCCCCCCCGGGTGGCAGAGGGCCTCGTGGAGGGCTCGGAGGCGGTCCACTTGTGCGGTGGCAAAAGTGCCGTGGGACAGGGCATCAGGAGGCTCGTTCAGCTTCCCGGGACGGTACAAGATCTCGTAATTGTAGGTGGAGAGTTTGATCCTCCACCGCAAGACCTTATCATTCTTAATCTTGCCCCGCTGTGCATTATCGAACATGAAAGCAACCAACCGTTGGTCCGTGAGGAGAGTGAATCTCCTGCCGGCCAGGTAATGCCTCCAGTGTTGCACAGCTTCTACTATGGCCTGGGCCTCCTTTTCGACCGAGGAGTGGTGAATTTCGGAAGCATGGAGAGTGCGAGAGAAGAAAGCCACGGGCCTGCCCGCTTGGTTGAGGGTGGCCGCCCGAGCTACGTCGGATGCGTCGCTCTCGACCTGGAAGGGGAGGGACTCGTCAATGGCGCGCATCGTGGCTTTTGCGATGTCCGCTTTGATGCGGCAGAAGGCCTGGCGGGCCTCCGTCGACAGGGGGAAGGTTGTGGACTGGATCAGAGGTCGAGCCTTGTCTGCGTAATTAGGGACCCATTGTGCATAATAGCTAAAGAAGCCGAGGCAGCGCTTTAGGGCCTTGGGGCAGTGAGGGAGGGGAACTCCATGAGGGGGCGCATGTGTTCAGGGTCGGGGCCTATGACTCCATTTTGCACTACGTGGCCTAGGATGGCTAGATGGTCGGTGCTAAACACGCATTTATCCTTATTGTAGGTCAGATTAAGGATATTCGCGGTCTGGAGAGATTTTCGGAGGCGTGGTCCTCCTGGTCATGGCCGCAGATGGCGACGTTATCAAGATACGGGAACGTTGCGCGTAAGCTGTACCGGTCAACCATTCGGTCCATCTCACATTGGAAGACCGAGACCCCGTTCGTGACACCGAAGGGAACCCTTAAAAAGTGATAGAGCCGCCCATCTGCTTCGAAGGCAGTGTACTGGCGGTCCCCATGACGGAGGGGCAGCTGGTGGTAGGCAGACTTGAGATCCACCGTAGAGAAAACCTTGTATTGCGCAATCCTGTTTACCAGGTCGGCTATACGGGGGAGAGGGTACGCGTCCAGTTGCATAAACCTGTTGATGGTCTGGCTATAGTCGATGACCATCCTATGTTTCTCCCCGGTCTTTACCACCACTACTTGAGCCCTCCAGGGGCTGTTGCGTGCTTCGATGACCCCTTCCTTCAGCAGCCTCTGGACCTCGGACCTGATGAAGGTCCGGTCCTGGGCACTGTACCGTCTGCTCCTGGTGGCGACGGGTGTGCAATCCAGGGTGAGGTTCGCAAACAGGGAAGGCGGGTCGACCTTAAGGGTCGCGAGGCCGCAGACAGTAAGGGGGATATAGGGCCGCCAAATTTAAAGGTCAGGCTTTGTAGGTGGCACTGGAAATCCAGCCCAAGAAGGGTGGCTGCGCAGAGGTGCGGCAGAACGTACAGGCGGAAATTGCGGAATTCCCTGCCTTGGACGGTGAGGTTCGCTAGGCAGAACCCCTTTATCTCCACTGCGTGTGACCCGGAGGCCAGGGAGATCCATTGGTTTATGGGATGGGTGACAAGAGAACAGCACCTTACCATGTCGGGGTGGACAAAGCTTTCCGTGCTCCCGGAGTCGATCAGGCACGACGTCACGTGGCCGTTGATGGCGATCGTTGTGGTGGCTTTCGCTAGCGTCCGGGGCCGACTCTGGTCCAGGGTAACGGAGGCCAGCTGCAGCAAGGCGAAGTTCTGGTCAAGCAGCGTGGAGTCGGCTGTACTGGGGGCTTGAGGCCGGTCCCGGGAAACGGAGGCCAGCTGCAGCAAGGGAAAGTTCTGGTCAGGCAGTGTGGAGTCAGCTGTGCTTGGGGCTTGAGGCCCCATCCAAGCCGGCGTCAGCCACGGGTCGCACATGGAGTCCGGGGATGCCGAAGATGGCGGCAGCGAGGGACAACCCATCCAGCATGGTGGCCGGGGGGGAAAAATGGCCGCGCCCGTGGATCGCACGCGAGTAGGGGATAGGAGGGCGGCGGTGGGTTTTGGACGGCCGGGACATGAAATAAAGGCTGCCGATAGTCGCTGGAGACTACGGCCATGGCGCGGTCCTGGCAGACCCCGACATAGTGGCCCTTCTTGCCGCACCCTTTGCAGGTGGCAGTGTGGGCCGGGCAGCGCGGGCGGGGATGATTCGCCTGCCCGCAGAAAAGGCAGCGTTGGCCGGTAGCGATAGTGGGCTGTCTCATCGCGCAGGTTTGCGGGGTTAGGGGATAGGTCTGGGGGGCTGCCGCAACGGGGTGCCACGCAGCCCAGGGGGGCGCCGCGCGCCCGGGGGCAAAAGCCAGCGCGTTTTCATAAGCAACGTCCATAGAAGTCCCAGTGTGTCCATTTCTAGGAGCCTTCGGCGGATATCAGAAGTCATACCTGCCACGAAAGCATCCCTAATCAAAAGTTCTGTGTGCTCGTTCCCTGAAACTGGCGGGCATCCACAGTTCCGGCCCAACACTAGCAGTGCCCGATAGAAGTTTCCAGTGTTTCTTCAGGGCTTTGCCTTCTAGTTGCCAGCAGGTGACGGGCGTAGACCTGGTTTACAGGTCGGATATAGTGTCCTAGCAGCTCGCTAGCTGCAGCATAATTCTCCGCCTCCTCGATCAGAGGGTAGATTGCAGGGCTGACCCGGGAGCGTAGAAGGTGCATTTTCTGCCTTTCCGTGGGGGTGTCGGCGGCCATGTCGACGAAGCTCTTAAAACACGCCAGCCAGTGCTTGAAGATAGCAGCGGAGTTGTCTGCGTGGGGGCTGAGCTGAAGGCACTGCGGCTTGATGCGGACATCCAGCCTTTCAGAAGTAATAGCTGATTAAATTGATGCACAATCAATTACTCTCGAGACAAGGCGAGTCATAACTAATCAGCTTTAATCAGCTAGAACTGTACCCAGCAGCTTCGATCCAGAAAGTGAAGGCTGCTGGGACGGCATTGATCCTTATACCCCGCCTCTCAGGGCGGAGCTATGTACGTTAGCCAATGGTAGACTCCTAGGACTAGCCAATGGTCATTCACCTCTCAGGTACTGCAATACCTGGTATTGCCACAGTGTACCCAATTCATTTTTTCCAATTAAGGGGCCATTTAGCATGGCCAATCCACCTACCCTGCACATCTCTGGGTTGTGGGGGTGAAACCCACGTAAACACGGGGAGAATGTGCAAACTCCACACGGACAGAGCCGGGATCAAGCCTGGGACCTCGCCGCCGTGGGGCAGCAATGCTAACCATTGTGCCACCGTGCTGCCGGCTCCAGCTCTTTTCAAATTATGTTGTTTCCGCACGTTCCTGCTCTCACTTCTCATTCTGACCCTGAGTTAAACCTTTCCAGCATCGCTATTCCAGGTCGCTCAGTGTAATTTCTGCAATTTCCTCCTGAAACTACATTCCTCTCTTCAATTCACCAACCAATAACCCATTTCTCCAATGTGCATTTGGTCTCTTCCACCCTGTACCCCTGCTCAAAGTGCCTTGTGAAGCACTCAAGGATATGAATGAGGATTGCTAAATAAATATAGGTTATTATTGTTTTACAGATGCTTATATATTCTATGCTGAGATACAAGTTCTGTGTATATTGGATTGGGGCACTCTTTGTGCACGTGCAGACACATTTATACAGTGCACTCTTAATCTGTGTGTAGGTTTGGGATACAAAATAAGAAAGGTCAAAGGACAGCACAGTGATTAGCACCACTGCCTCATGACACCAGAAACCCAGGGTTGATTCCAACCGTGGGTGACTGTGTGTAGTTTGGAAGTTCTCCCCACATCTGCATGGGTTTCCTCCGTGTGCTCCGGTTTCCTCCCACAATCCAAAGATGTGTAGGCTGGGTGAATTGGCCCTGATAAATTGCCCCTGAGTGTCCAAAGATGCACAGGTTAGGCTACGGGGATGGAGTGGGGGCTGGGCTGCTCTTCTCCAGATGTCGGTGCTGACCCGATGGGGTGAATGGCCTCTTTCTGCTCTGTAGGCTTTCTATAATCTCAGCCCATCCACATTAAAAACCTAATATTGTGTCTAACTGGTTCTTGAATGATTCTTAAAGTATCAGTGTGCTGACTGTGATGGAAGTGGATTGTTTTACCTGTGTTTGATTAATTGCTCATTTTGTAGTGAAACAACAAGGCTCAGGGGTTTTAATTGTTTGGTATTGTTGGAGTGATTACATTTGATCATAAATTTGTCATTATCAAAGATTGCTTATCCAACTGTTATTAATGGTAGCATTGTGGATAGCACAATTGCTTCACAGCTCCAGGGTCCCAGGTTCGATGCCGGCTTGGGTCACTGTCTGTGCGGAGTCTGCACATCCTCCCCGTGTGTGCATGGATTTCCTCTGGGCACTCCGGTTTCCTCCCACAGTCCAAAGATGTGCAGGTCAGGTGGATTGGCCATGATAAATTGCCCTTAGTGTCCAAAATTGCCCTTAGTGATGGCTGGGGTTACTGGGTTATGGGGATAGAATGGAGGTGTTGACCTTGGGTAGGGTGCTCTTTCCAAGAGCTGGTGCAGACTCGATGGGCCAAATAGCCTCCTTCTGCACTGTAAATTCTATGATAATCTATGATAATGTAATTATCAGCTAATAAAGACAACTACACCATATCCCTTCTTAACCACTGCATCCACCTGCCCTGCTACATTAAGGGACCGGTGTACATGCATACTGATCCTCGCTGCTTCCCAGGATCCTGCCGTTCATCATGTATTCCCTTGCCTTGTTTGTCCTGCCCAAGTGCATCACCTCACACTTATAGGAACAGGAGTAGGCCATTCAGCCCCTCGAGCCTGAACTGCCATTCAATGAGATCATGGCTGATCTGTGGCTTAACTGCATATACCTGCCTTTGGCCCATACCTCTTGATATCTTTTCTTAACTGATGCACGATCAATTACAATTAAAGAGACTTCCGGTTGCGGCGATGCGGAGCTAAGCCGCACGAGTCGGCAGCTCCCGCTATTACGGACTTTCAGTCTCTATAGAGGAGCTCCAATGGGAAATTTTTGAAGACGCACCGTGTGGGAAGGGAAGAGGGAGGTCCCCCTTCATCGTTTATGGACCGGACCAGAAGCGAAACGGCCAAAAAAACGGCATTGGAGCAGCGGGAGAAGCGAGGGAAGAAAGACAAAATGGCGGCGGCCAGGGATAAAGTGGAATGCGGGCCGGAGCTGCAAGAGTTCATCAAGCGCTGCTTCGAGGAGCTGCGGAAGGAGATGCTGGCGCCTATGCTGTCGGCGATTGAAGGACTAGTGATGACCCAGAAGGCCCACGAGGTAAAGATCCAGGAGGTGCAGAAAAAAGTCAATGAGAACGAGGACGAGATCTTGGGCCTGGCGGTGAGAGTGGAGGAGCACGAGGCGCTGCACAAAAGGTGGGCGGGAAGATTTGAAGACCTGGAGAACAGGTCGAGGAGAAAGAATCTTTGGATCCTGGGTCTCCCTGGAGGAGTGGAGGGGGCCGATGCCGGGGCATACGCGAGCACGATGCTCGGGACGATGATGGGCAAGGAGGCCCCTTCGAGGCTGCTGGAGTTGGACGGGGCACACTGGGTGCTGGCGAGGAGGCCCAAGGCTAACGAGCCGCCAAGGGCGATTGTGGTGAGGTTTCCCCGTTTCACGGACAGCGAGAGGGTCTTGAAATGGGCCAAGAAAGAGCGGAGCAGCAGATGTGACAATGCGGAGATCCGAATATACCCGGACTGGAGCACGGAGGTCGCAAAGAGGAGAGTGGGTTTCAACCGGGCCAAGGCGGTGCTGCACCGGAAAGGAGTGAGATTCGGAATGCTGCAGCCAGCGCGATTGTGGGTCACATACAAGGATCAGCACCATTATTTCAAACCGAAAAGTTGGACTCAAACTGAGGGTCTGTGAGGGTGGGGAGGATGTTTGATGTTTGTTGTATATAGGGTGTTAATCACGCGCAGGAAATGTTACACGGGCTGGGGGAGAGAGGGGGATGGCGATGGGGGAAAAGAGACAAGGCCACGACAGGAGCTGTGCCAGAGGGGGCGGGGCAGGCTTAGGAAAGCGCGTTTTTTTTTCTTGCGCCAGGGAAGAAAGGCGGGAGGGGGAATGGAGGAACGCACACTGATTGGGAGATTCCCACACGGGGGGGGGTCAATGGGACAGCGGGGGAAGCCGGGGTCAGCAGGTGTCAGCTGACTTACGGGAGTGTTATGGGGGAGCAAAAAAGCTAGACACAGGTCTAGCGGGGGGGGGGGGGGGGGGGGGGGGGGGGTGTTGTTGCTGCTGCACTGGCCGAAGGGGAGTGGGACACAGAAGAGGTGGTCGGGGCGGGGGTCTGGGGGACTGGAGGGTGAGGGCGGCGCGGGCACGGGACTGGCCTAGAAAAGGAGATGGTTAGTTGGTGGGGGGTGTGGTGGTGGTGGTGCGGGGGGGGGGGGGAGGGGGAGGGGGGGGGGCAGCCCCCCAATCCGGCTGATAACATGGAATGTGAGGGGCCTGAATGGGCCGGTAAAGAGGGCCCGAGTGTTCGCGCACTTAAAGGAACTGAAGGCAGATGTGGTCATGCTCCAGGAGACACACTTGAAGGTGGCGGATCAGGTCAGGTTAAGAAAGGGATGGGTAGGACAGGTATTCCATTCGGGGCTGGACGCGAAGAACAGAGCGGTGGCAATATTGGTGGGGAAGCGGGTGTCGTTTGAGGCCAAGAATATCGTAGTGGACAACGGAGGGCGATATGTGATGGTGAGCGGTAAGTTGCAGGGGACGTGGGTAGTATTGGTAAATGTATACGCCCCGAACTGGGATGATGCCGGATTCATGAAGAGCATGTTGGGGCGCATTCCGGACCTGGAGGTAGGAAGCTTGATGATGGGTGGGGATTTTAATACGGTGTTGGACCCAGCACTGGATCACTCCAGATCTAGGACCAGAAAGAGGCCGGCGGCGGCCAGGGGGTTTATGGATCAGATGGGGGGAGTGGACCCGTGGAGGTTTGCCAAGCCGCAGGCCAGGGAATTTTCTTTTTTCTCCCACGTGCACGAAGCCGACTCCCGGATAGATTTTTTTGTTCTGGGCAGGGCGCTGATCCCGAAAGTGGAGGGAACGGAGTATTCGGCCATAGCCATCTCAGACCACACCCCGCACTGGATGGAACTGGAGTTGGGAGAGGAGAGGGACCAACGCCCGCTGTGGCGGTTGGATGTGGGACTGCTGGCAGATGAGGTGATGTGTGGGAGGGTGAGGGGGTGTATCGAAAGGTACTTGGAGGTCAACGACAACGGGGAGGTGCGGGTGGGGGTGGTATGGGAGGCGCTGAAGGCGGTGATCAGGGGAGAGCTAATCTCCATCAGGGCTCACAGGGAGAAGATAGAGGGCATGGAAAGGGAGAGGCTAGTGGGGGAGATTTTAAGAGTGGACAGGAGATATGCAGAGGCCCCTGAGGAGGGATTACTTAGGGAAAGGCGACGTCTCCAGACGGAGTTTGACCTGTTGACCACAGGAAAGGCAGAGGCTCAGTGGAGGAAAGCGCAGGGGGCGACCTACGAGTATGGGGAGAAGGCGAGTCGGATGCTGGCACACCAGCTCCGTAAGAGGATGGCAGCGATGGAACTAGGTGGAGTTAAGGATGGAAGGGGAGCTACGGTGCGGAGTGCGACAAAAATAAATGAGGCATTCAAGGCCTTCTATGAGGAGCTGTGCAGATCCCAGCCCCCAGCGGGGGAAGAGGGGATGAGACGATTCCTCGACCAACTGAGATTCCCGAGGGTGGAGGAGCAAGAGGTGGCTGGTTTGGGGGCACCAATTGGGTTGGAGGAGCAGAGCAAAGGTTTGAGGAATATGCAGGCAGGGAAGGCCCCGGGACCGGACGGGTTCCCGGTGGAGTTCTACAGGAAGTACATAGACCTGTTGGCCCCGCTGCTAGTGAGGACCTTTAATGAGGCAAGGGAGGGAGGGACCCTGCCCCCGACAATGTCGGAGGCGACGATTTCTTTGATCCTAAAGCGGGACAAGGACCCACTGCAATGTGGATCGTACAGGCCGATCTCGCTCCTCAACGTGGATGCTAAGTTGCTGGCAAAAGTTCTGGCTACGAGGATCGAGGACTGTGTCCCGGGGATGATTCACGAGGACCAGACGGGATTTGTAAAGGGCAGGCAACTAAACACCAATGTGCGGCGGCTCTTAAACGTGATAATGATGCCATCGGTTGAGGGAGAGGCGGAGATAGTGGCAGCTATGGACGCGGAGAAGGCCTTTGACCAAATAGAGTGGGAGTACCTCTGGGAAGTGCTGTGTAGGTTTGGGTTCGGGGGAGGGTTTATTTCTTCTTTGTTAGTTCTTTATTAGTTCTTTGGGGTAGAGGACAGATGTGGGAGGTGCTCAGGAAATCCGGCGAACCATGTCCATATGTTTTGGTCATGCCCGGCATTGGAGGGGTTCTGGAGGGGAGTAGCGGGAACAATATCTGAGGTGGTGAAAACCCGGGTCAAGTCAAGCTGGGGGCTAGCAATATTTGGAGCAGTGGACATGCCGGGAGTGCGAGAGAGGCCGGCCCTAGTAGCCCGGCGAAGGATCTTGCTAATGTGGAAGGAGGCGAAGCCCCCCAGCGTGGAGGCCAGGATAAATGACATGGCTGGGTTCATTAAGCTGGAGAGGATAAAGTTTGCCTTGAGAGGGTCTGCGCAGGTGTTCTACAGGCGGTGGCAACCGTTCCTAGACTATCTCGCGGAGCGTTAGATGAAGGTCCGTCAGCAGCAGCGGCAACCCAGGGGGGGGAGGGGGGAGATGTCTCGGGAAGGGGGGGGGGAGAGGGGGAAAGGGGGGTCTGCCTGGGGGGTATTTGAGCAAGAGAACACATGAAAGATCTGGAAAACTGGCATGGACGGGAGGAATTCAGTGTACAAAGCTCTGTAACATATCGTTTTACCATGTTTATATCTTGCTATGTGCGTTTTCTTTCTATTTTGTTACGAGGGGGGGTGGGATTTTTGTTTGTAAGGGTGAAAAATTGTGTTAAAAAACTTCAATAAATATATTTTAAAAATAAAAAAAATTACAATTAAAGACGAGGTAGTAACATAACTGAAGGCTTTAATAGACTAGAACTGTTCCCCAGCAGCTTCGGTACAGAATGAGGGCTGCTGGGACAGCACCGGTTCTTATACCCCGCCTGTCAGGGAGGAGCTACATACCAAACAACCAATGGTAAACTCCTAGGTTTGACCAATGGTCTTCAGCCTCTCGGGTACTGCAATACCTGATAATACCACATTCACCCCATGTTAAAAGAGAGTCCGGTGGGGGTGATGGCCAGTGGTTACAATTGCATCTAACATGGTATAATCAGACATGGAGGTACGGTGATACCTCCTTACAGGGTTGTCGAGAATATTTACAAGCGTGGAAGATGTATACATTCAGTGTTCATTTACAGTTACAGTTACAGTGAAGCAATCAGTCGGTCGGGTGGCCTGGTCGTGCTCCTGGATCGTCTTGGCTTCGGTAGTGATTCTGGTGGGGGTCCGGGCGTCTGCGACTCCGGGAGCGTGGCTTCGGCCTCCATGGCAGCTTCGTCACCCCTAGACGGCGCTGGTGGGGCAAACGGTTGACACGAGAGGGGGGCGCCTGTAGGGGGCGTCGGTGGGTGGGAGGGTCTTGGCAGGAGCGGCGGGAGGACTGATCGTCCTGTGAGGTGCTGTAGAGGGGGGGTGGGGGTAATGGTTCGGTTGCGCGTGGGGTTCTGGCGGGCTCCAGGTCCCGAAGGGAGGCTGTATCTTGCCGGCCGTCAGGGAACGCCACATAGGCGTACTGGGGGTTAGCGTGCAGCAGGTGGACCCTCTCGACCAACGGGTCCAACGTGTGCGCCCGCACGTGCTTCCGAAGCAGGATGGGTCCGGTTATTGCTAGCCAGGTTGGGAGCGACGTCCCGGAGGAGGACTTCCTGGGGAAGACGAGGAGATGTTCATGAGGTGTCTGGTTGGTAGTTGTACAGAGCAGAGACCGGATGGCGTGGAGGGCCTCCGGGAGGACTTCTTGCCAACTGAAGACTGGGAGATTCCTGGATCGTAGGGCCAGTAGAACGGTCTTCCAGACCGTTCCGTTCTCCCTCTCTATCTGCCCATTTCCCCGGGGGTTGTAACTGGTCATCCTGCTTGAGGCAATGCCCCTGTTGAGCAGAAATTGACGCAGTTCGTCGCTCATAAAGGAGGACCCCCTATCACTGTGTATGTACTCGGGGAAACCGAACAGTGTAAAGATACCCTGGAGGGCCTTAATGATGGTGGTTGCGGTCATATCTGGGCAGGGAATGGCGAATGGGAACCGGGAGTACTCGTCAATCACGTTCAGGAAGTACCTGTTGCAGTCGGTGGAGGGGAGGGGGCCTTTGAAATCCATGCTGAGGCATTCAAAGGGACGGGAAGCCTTTATCAGATGTGCTCTCTCTGGCCGGTAGAAGTGTGGTTTGCACTCCGCGCAGATTCAGCAGTCCCTGGTGACTGGCCTGACCTCCTCGATGGAGTAGGGCAGGTTGCGGGTCTTAATGAAGTGGAAAAAACGAGTGACCCCCGGGTGGCAGAGGTCCTCGTGGAGGGCTCGGAGGCGGTCCACCTGTGCAGTGGCACATGTGCCGCGGGACAGGGCATCAGGAGGCTCGTTTAGCTTCCCAGGACGATACAAGATCTAGTAGTTGTAGATGCAGAGTTCTATCCTCCCCCACAAGATCTTGTCATTTTTTATCTTGCCCCGCTGTGCATTATCAAACATGAACGCCACCGACCGTTGGTCAGTGAGGAGAGTGAATCTCCGGCCGGCCAGGTAATGCCTCCAATGTCGCACAGCTTCTACTATGGCTTGTGCCTCTTTTTCGACCGAGGAATGGCGAATCTCGGAAGCATGGAGGGTACGGGAGAAGAAGGCCACGGGTCTGCCCGCTTGGTTGAGGGTGGCGGCCAGAGCTATGTCGGACGCATCGCTCTCGACCAGGTAGGGGAGGGACTCGTCGATGGCGCGCATCGTGGCCTTTGCAATGTCTGCTTTGATGCGGCTGAAGGCCTGGCGGGCCTCCGTCGACAGGGGGAAGGTTGTGGACTGGATTAGGGGTCGGGCTTTGTCTGCATAGTTAGGGACCCACTGGGCGTAATAACTGAAAAACCCGAGGCAGCGCTTCAGGGCCTTGGGGCAGTGAGGGAGGGGGAACTCCATGAGAGGGCGCATGCGTTCAGGGTCGGGGCCGATAACTCCATTTCGCACCACGTAGCCGAGGATGGCTTGGCGGTCGGTGCTAAATACGCATTTATCCTTATTATACGTTAAGTTAAGGATTTTCGCGGTCTGGAGAAATTTTCGGAGGTTGGTGTCATGGTCCTGCTGGTCATGGCCGCAGATGGTGACGTTATCAAGATACGGGAACGTTGCGCGTAAGCCGTACTGGTCAACCATTCGGTCCATCTCGCATTGGAAGACCGAGACCCTGTTAGTGACACCAAAAAGAACCCTTAAAAATTGACAGAGCCACCCAGCTGCTTCGAAGGCAGTGTACTTGCGGTCACTATTACGGAGGGGGAGCTGATGGTAGGCGGACTTGAGATCCACCGTGGAGAAGACCTTGTATTGTGCGATCCTGTTTACCAGGTCGGCTATACGGGGGAGAGGGTACGCATCCAGCTGCGTAAACCTGTTGATGGTCTGACTGTAGTCAATGACTATCCTATGTTTCTCCCCGGTCTTTACCACCACTACTTGAGCTCTCCAGGGACTGTTGCTAGCTTCAATGACCCCTTCCCTCAGCAGCCTTTGGACCTCTGACCTAATGAAGGTCCGGTCCTGGGCTCTATACCGTCTGCTCCTGGTGGCGACGGGATTGCAATCCGGGGTGAGGTTCGCAAACAGGGAAGGCAGGTCGACCTTAAGGGTCGCGAGGCCGCAGACAGTAAGGGGGGTATAGGGCCGCCAAATTTGAAGGTCAGGCTTTGCAAGTTACATTGGAAGTCCAACCCCAGGAGTGTAGCCGCGCAGAGGTGCGGCAGGACATAAAGACGGAACTTGTTGAATTTCCAGCCTTGGACAGTGAGGTTTGAAATGAAATAAAATGATAATTGCTTATTGTCACAAGTAGGCTTCAAATGAAGTTACTGTGAAAAGCCCCTAGACGCCACATTCCAGCGCCTATTCGGGGAGGCTGGTATGGGTTGCTAGGCAGAACCCCTTTTTTCTCCACCGAGTGTGACCTCCGGAGATTCTTTGGTTTACAGGGTGGGTAACAAGTGAACAGCGCCTTACCGTGTCGGGGTGTATAAAGCTTTCCGTGCTCCCAGAGTCGATCAGGCAGGACGTCTCGTGGCCGTTGATGAAGACCGTCGTCGTTGCTGTTGCGAGTGTCCGAGGTTGATTTTGGTCCAGAGTCACCAAGGCCAGATGAAGTAGTTGCGGGATTTGATCGGGCAGCGTGTAGTCAGCCATGCTGGGGGCCTGGGGCCCCATCCAAGACGGCGTCTCCCATGGGTCGCACATGGTGGTATGGGATGGACAAAATGGCGGCGCGGATGGACAAAATGGCGGCACCCATCCGTCCAGCATGGTGCCTGAGGGGCAAGGTGGCCACGCCCGTGGGTTGCACGTGGCCCTAGGATAGGGGAGTGGCGGTGAGTGCTGGCCGCCTGGGGCCCGAAGGGAAGGTAGCCGCGGCGGTCCGGAGTCGCTGGAGACCGCGGCCACGGCTCGTGCCTGGCAGACCCCCACAAAATGGCCCTTCTTGCCGCACCCTTTGCATGTGGAGGTGCGGGCCGGGCAGTGCTGGCGGGGGTGCTTCGCCTGCTCGTAGAAGAAACAGCGGGGCCCGACGGAGTTAGCGGGCCGTCTTACAGTGCAGGCCTGCGGGGACACGGGGAAGATCTGTGAGGCTGCCGCTGTGGGATGCCACGCAGCCCAGGGGGCCGCCGCGCTGTTGGGCGCATAAGACTGCGCGTTTCTGGAGGCAACATAGAATCATAGAATTTACAGTGCAGAAGGAGGCCATTCGGCCCATCGAGTCTGCACCGGCTCTTGGAAAGAGCACCCTACCCAAGGTCCACACCTCCACCCTAGCCCCATAACCCAGTAACCCCACCCAACACTAAGGGCAATTTTGGACACTATGGGCACTTTATCATGGCCGATCCACTTAACCCGCACATCTTTGGACTGTGGGAGGAAACCGGAGCACCCGGAGGAAACCCACACACACACGGAGAGGATGTGCAGACTCCGCACAGACAGTGACCCAAGCCGGAATCGAACCTGGGACCCTGGAGCTGTGAAGCATTTGTGCTATCCACAATGCTACCGTGCTGCAGGAGCTCATACCTGCTACGAAGGCGTCCCGGATTAGGAGTTCCGTGTGCTCACTCCCTGAAACTTGCGGGCAGCCACAGTTTCTGCCCAGCACCAGTAGCGCACAGTAGAACTTCTCCAACGATTCCCCGGGGCTTTGCCGTCTAGTTGCAAGCAGGTGACGTGTGTAGACCTGATTTACAGGGCGGATATAATGTCCTTTGAACAGTTCGATCACAGCATCGAAGTCCTCCGCCTCCTCGATGAGGGTGTAGATCTAAAGGCTTACCCTTGAGTGCAGGAGATGCAGTTTCTGTTCTCCTGAGGGGGTGCCTCCGGCCGTCTCGAGGTAGCCTTTAAAGCACGCCAGCCAGTGCTTAAATATCGCCGCCGAGTTCTCCGCGTGGGGGCTGAGTTGTAGACACTCTGGCTTGATTCGGAGATCCATCCTTTCAGCTTAAGTGAAGTCTATTAAATTGATGCACGATCAATAACTACTAAAATGAGGTTGTAGCACAACTGAAGGCTTTAATAGACTAGAACTGTTCCCCAGCAGCTTCGGTACAGAATAAGGGCTGCTGGGACGGCACCGGTTCTTATACCCCGCCTGTCAGGGCGGAGCCAATGGTAAACTCCTAGGTTTAACCAATGGTCTTCAGCCTCTCGTGTACTGCAATACCTGATAATACCACATTAACAAAAATCAATCTATCTCAGATTAAAATTAACAACTTTTCTAGCTTCAACTGGTGTGTGTGGGAGAGAGTTCCAAACCTCTACCACCCTTTCAGTGATGAACTGCTTCCTGAATGATCTGGCCCTAATTTTTAGACTTTGCCCTCTAGTTTTAGAATTTCAAACCAGTGGAAATAGTTTATCTTTCTCTACCCTATCTTTTCCTGTTAATAACTGGTACATCTTCCGAAAGAGGGCGGCACGATGGCACAGTGGTTAGCACTGCTGCTTCACAGTTCCAGGGTCCCGGGTTCAATTCCGGCCTCCGGTCACTGTCTGTGTGGAGTTTGCACTTTCTTCCCGTGTCTGCGTGGGTTTCCTCCCACAGTCCAAAGAAGTGCAGGTTAGGTGGATTGGCCATGTTACAATCGCCCCTAGTGTCCAAAAGGTTTGGTGGATTTGCTGGGTTACGGGGATGGGGTGGAGGCGTGGGCTTGAGTAGGTGCTCTTTCCAAGGGGCGGTGCAGACTCGATCGGCTGAATGGCCTCCTTCTGCAGTGTAAATTCTATGATTCTGAGAGATGCAGTCATTTACTGCCTTCTATTTCTATGCAACATCAAAGGGATTTTGATCATGTTTCCGTGGGTAAGCTTCTCTGAGCAAAGCAATTGACGGTGAGCACAGATTTTGCATCCACCCGCTGAAGAGCTGTGTATTTGAGGTTTCCTGCTTCAGCAAGCAAGCAAGGCGAGATCAAAGTTACAGAAAATGGGGGTCAAATTTACGTTCTCCGAAATTCCCGCCTCGGGAGAAAGTGTCCTGCATGTGCAGATTTGCGTTCCGGGATGGGGGGCGGGATTGCTGTGTGTGGTGGCAGGTGCCACCCCTACAATAAAGTATGGGTGTAGATTCAAAGGCCACCAAGTGTGGAGGTGGGCTGTTTAAGAGGGATCTACCTCTGTGCTCTGGGACTTGGCCCTGGTTGTAAGCAAAGTGGTAAAACAAAAACAGCTCACACCCTCTCACCCCCTACACACTCCCCATGCCCATCCATGCCAACTCCAACCACCTCATGTCTCCAACCTACCCATGGCCCCTCACACCCTCTGCCAATATATGCCCGTCTACCCACACACACAGCTCCTTATACACTCCATGCCAACCAATGCCCCTTGACACTTCTGCCATGGTCCTTTATAGTCACTATGCCAACTCATACTAACCCTGACTCTCCCACTCATTAGCCTTTGGCCTTACACCATTCATAGCAACTCATCCACCATGGGCACACATCAGGATCCATGGTGAGATTAAATACCTTCTTGTCCTAGGTGGTAGACGTTGCAGGTTTGGAAGGTGCTGTCGAAGCGACAGTTGGTAAGCTGCTGCAGTGCAGTTTGAAGTTGGTAGACACTACTGCTACTGTGCAATGTGGTGGAGTAAATGTTGATGGTGCTGGAAGAGGTGCCAGTCAAGCAGGCTGCTTTGTCCTAGATGGCGTCAAGCTTCTGGCGTGTTGTTGGAGCTGTACTCATCCAGGCAAGTGAAGAGTATTCCATTACACTCCTGACTTGTGCCTTGTAGATGGTGGACAGACTTTGGGGAGTCCACAAAATTCCCAGCCTCTGACTTGCACTTGTAGCCAGAGGATTTATATGGCTAGTCCAGTTCAGTTTCTGGCCTTTTGGCTGGCTTGCAGCAACCCCACAGCAGATCCCAACACAGTGGGGCCAGAATATCCTGGCCACAGTCACAGGACAAAGGGCTGATCATTTATGACTGAGAAGAGGAAAAATGTCTTCACTCCAAGTGATGCAAATCTTTGAAATTCTCTATGGTCCATCATTGAATATCTCTAAGACTGAGATGTACAGGTTTCTCAGTTAATCAAGGGATATGTGAGGCAGGCAGCAAAATGGAGTTGAGGCTGATGGTCAGCCATGATTACTCTGAATGGTGAACCAGGGTCAAAGGGCCATTTGGTCCACTGCTCCCAATTCTTACGTCCCCGCTATTGATATGAAAGGAGGTGTTGGAAATGGAACTCCAGAGTGATCTTGCAGGAGGGATTAAGGGTGCCTGACGCAGGGAAGGTCACAACTTTCCTTATGAGGCCTGGAACAGCATTTCTGCTCCTCTTGGCCCCGCAACAGAGTAAACTCCTACCACTGTTTGGGCCTCTCATCTCCCTGGAATCTCCCGAATCCTCTCAGCTGGTGTAAAAGTTGCAGCAATTTCCTCGTTCTGGCCCGTGTTAAAATGGCAGCCAGACCCGATGACATCATTAGACACAGATCTACATATTTAAAGAAAAAACTCTGGTGGTACTTGAGCAGTTTTCTAATGGCTAAGTTACCCAGGACATTTTAACCACTCTCCCACTCGATTTCCATCAGGTAGGTTACAGGTAAAATTGTTGGCAACCCTGATCACCTCCCAGCTTTTCAGGGAAAATGTTAGTGGCGTTTTTCTTATTTTATGCATTAAGGATTATATAATTTAGTTTTAAGCTCAATCATTGTTCTACTTTAATGAAACCATTTGTTCGTTCATACCAGGAATTTCACTTTGCCACTTTGTCCACTTTTCAAAGTGGGATGACTCACGGTAAAGTGGTGCACAGTTTACTGAGTAAAGTTCTCTTTTGCGACCGCTTGTTTTCACTATCACTTGGATATTTGGCAGACAAAAGCATGCTCCAAATAATAAGGGAATATGAAGTCCATTGACAGAAGTGATGGCTGAAGCTGTACAAGGGAAAATAGATATATCTTGCATAATATGGATCCCTGCTTTTCAAGGGTGATATGTTTTGGTCTCTTTACCCCCCCTAATACCTTAATCTCAAGGTAACATTAGAACAGTCCAATTTCAGCAAGCTTCACCTGGTGTATACTCTACTGATCTGACAACATAGTTCAGCACTCTGCTGGGTTAGTTTTTATTTGACTTGTTCATGGGTTGTGGGAGTCGATGGCTAGTTCAGCATTTATTGTCCATCCCTATTTGCCCTTGTTCAGAGGGCATTTAAGAGTAAACCACATTGCTGGAGTCACATGTGGGCCTGACTAGGTTAAGAACGACAGATTTCCTTCCCCAAAGGGCATTCGGTGAACCAGATAGGTTGTACGACAATCGACAATCGTTTTGTGGTCATCATTGGAGTTTTAATTCCAGCTTTTTATTGAATTCAAAATGGCCATGGTGGGATTTGAACAAGGGTCCCCAGAGCATTACCTTGGGTGTCTGGAATACTAGCCCAGTGACTGCCACTAGCCACGCCTCCCCACAAATTGTTAATTGCAGCTTCACCAAGACTGACAGAGCAAGAGTGGAATTCAAAGTTGTTTTATTTCTGTTCCATCTTTAGCTATCTCTACACCATTCATGAGCGTATATTTCACGTTACAGTTTACAGTAGTATATTCTACACCATTCCATTTCAGGAACAGATTTTGGAGGAGAAAAGCAGAATGGGACTAAGAGATGTGGGTTGAAAAAGGGGAAGGTGTAAATAAGTTGCAGTCTGAGGATAAAGAAAACATTAGGGCCTGATTTCTTGTGTGGGGGTGGGACAATATGAGTTGTGCATTTCTGCAGCTTCTGAAATGCGCACTTGACTTTCCTTGGGATCAGGTTTGCAAGTTGCGATGAAGTGTGGAGGCGGATTGAATTACAGACGTGGCAGCCCAAATTGCAACATCCATTAAAAGCCCCCTGAACCTCCCCCATGCACCTCCAGACTGCTAATGCTACCTCCAATCCCCCTTATCCCTGTCCCCCATGTACCCTTCATAGGTGTTCACACAATATCCATTATGTACATTCCTCAGGAGCCATGCAAAAGTAATAAAAATTATTTTAAATGCGGGGTTAAAAACATAAAATTTTTGGCACTCTAATAAAAGTCTCATTCAATAATCTGACAAAAATAAACTTGGGTAACAATTATTATGCGGTAACCATGTACTCAGAAACCACAATCCTGCCTATGTTATTACATTGTCATTCCCTTGGATAGCTGTGTCAACAGACTAAGCTGAGAACTACATCAGCTTTTAGGACTCACCCAAGCAATCCTGCTCGGCTGGTGATTGTGGTGATGTGCATCAATGTAAATACATGTAGGCTAGCTAGACACTACAGGGAGCACCAGTGACATCATACACACACACTCAACCAATAGATCAGATAGATAGGATACACCCAATGGACATTCACGATACACAAGGAGGTGACACGACCACAGGGGGGCATTACACCAACCCATATATAGAGGACACCACACACATGATCTGCCTCTTTCCAGTGGAGACAGTCAGTGAGGACAGACACAGGGTTGATTCAATATTACACCCACCACGTGGATTGCAGCAGCTGGTTAGTCAGTCTGGGTAGCTATAGTAGGATTAGCAATAGTGTCGAACCCGAGTAATAGAAGTGTAAATAGTTTAATAAACATGTTGAAGTTATCCCCACGTCTGAATCTTCCTTTGTCAAGTGCACCACAAGGAAGCCGCTTATGTTACACCTAGAACATAACAAATCAGTGATCAGTAGCACCACCCACAGCTGCAGACTGGCTGGCAGAGCTGATGGAATTTCTCCACCTGGAGAAGATCAAATACACCATCCGAGGGTCCGATGAGGGCTTCCTCAAAGCGTGGGGACAATTCGTCGGCCTGTTCCAAGACCTGTTTGAGGCCAACAGTGACTAGAGGAAAAAGTGAGAGATGGGAGGGGACAGACAGGAATACACAACTCTGGGGGAAGGGGAGGGGAAGGAAGAGAGGAGGGAACTCGGAGGAACTGAGGGGAGCAGCATGGAGGGAGGGGAAGGGGGCAGAAGGCCTCCCCCAAACCGCGAAGGCAGATACATCAGAAAGTAGAAAGGGGGGAAAGAGGAGATTAGGAGTCAGGGGACAGTACACCCTGAAAAATATGGAGGATACCGGGTGGGGGGGGGGGGGGGGAGGCACACCAAGACAGACAATGCCAAAATGTATATAAGAACCACACACACTGTAAATATTAAACATAAAGTGTAACTGTGTAAAAATTGAAAATACCAATAAAAATATTTTTTTTAAAACCTCACTCAAGCATTCACAATGGCCACAACTGTCAAAATATTATCTTCCAACTCTGCCACCAGGGTTTTCTGCCCCACCTCCCTCCTCGCCATTAGCCGGCAGCAGGATCCTCTGATCCCTCCAAAGTCTTTTTTTTTTATAAAGTATTTTTATTAAAGGTTTTTAACAAGACAATTTTTTCCCCTTACAAACAATAAACCGCCCCCCCCCCCCCTAACAAAATAACGCAAAATCACCCTGAGCAAGATATATACATGGCAAGATGGTATATTTACATAGCTTTATACACTGGCTCTTGGCCGCACGTGCCATTTCTCCCCACCCTCCATGCCATCTCCCGCTCATCCATCCCCTCAAACAATCTCTCGTTCCCCCCACCCCCCACCCCCAGGGTTGCTGCTGCTGCTGACCGATCTTCCTCTAACGCTCCGCGAGATATTCTAGGAACGGTTGCCACCGCCTGTAGAACCCCTGTGCAGACCCTCTCAAAGCAAACTTAATCCTCTCCAACTTTATGAACCCAGCCATGTCGTTTATCCAGGCCTCCAGGCTAGGGGGCTTCGCCTCCTTCCACAATAGCAGATCCTTCGACGGGCTACTAGGGACGCAAAGGCCAGAATGCCGGCCTCTTTCGCCTCCTGTACTCCCGGCTCATCCACTACTCCAAATATTGCTAGCCCCCAGCTTGGCTTGACCCGGACTTTCACCACCTGGGATATTACACCCGCCACTCCTCTCCAGTACCCCTCCAATGCCGGGCATGACCAAAACATATGGACATGGTTCGCCGGGCTCCCTGAACATCGTTCACATCTATCCTCTACCCCAAAGAACCTACTCAGCCTCGCCCTCGTCAAAAGCGCTCTGTGAACCACCTTAAATTGTATCAAAATGACTGAGCCTGGCACACGAGGAGGAGGTATTAACCCTACCCAGGGCGTCAGCCCATAGCCCTTCCTCAATCTCCTCCTCCAGCTCCTCCTCCCATTTACCTTTCAACTCTTCTACTAGCGCTTCCCCCTCTTCTTTCATCTCTTGGACCACACCGATGCTCCCGTTGCACCCCTGTGCCTTCTCCACTGGCCCCAGATCCTTAGTGTTGCCACCACCACCAGGCTTGTGGTGTATTTTGTCAGCGAGAGCGGCAGCGGTGCCGTTACCAACGCCCCCAGGCTCGTTCCTTTACAGGACGCCATCTCCATCCTCTTCCATGCTGCCCCCTCGCCCTCCATGACCCACTTGCGGATCATCGCCACGTTTGCTGCCCAGTAGTAGCTCCCCCTCCTTGGTCCCTATTGCGTTCCAGGAACCCTCTCCTAACCCTCGGGGTCTTATTTGCCCACACAAACCCCATAATACTCCTACCTACTCTCTTGAAAAAGCCCTTGGTGATCACGATGGGGAGGCACTGAAACACAAACAAAAAGCTCGGAAGGTCCACCATTTTGACCGACTGCACCCTACCCGCCAGCGAGAGCGGGAGCATGTCCCATCTTTTGATCCCTCCAAAGTCGAGGGCCATTTGCATTTCTCACCAGCCATGCTGCTGGGGCACTAGCCGAGGGGTTGGGGTCGGGGGTGTTGCCTTTGGCAAGACTGGAAGATCCCACTGGCAGGAAGGGCTGGAAAATCCATCTCCAAGAGTCTGAAATTGAACATTGGTGTAATTTCCATATCAAAGTAGATTGCCTGTCAATCGTTGGAGGTGAGCAGATGCTTACATTTCTTTTACCTTTCAAAAACAGGGGAATGTTTTTTTCCCAAAGTCAGAGCCATCCCTATGTTTTAAATTCCAATATAAAACTTGGCAAGGAAAATTTACCAACACTTTTTTAAATGCGCTATGCTACTTTCTACATTGGAAAAAGTACTGTAATACACCATTGTGGTCAATATATGGTGAACCTACCTTTTCATGGCGGATCCCTTTGATGAATCACTGTGTTAAAAATACATTATAATGCAGCATCTAACAGTGACATTTGAAGGTGTCAAAACATTGTTCTTGCCTAAAACTACAGAGGGTTTTTTTTTAAAGAGTTCACAAAACCTACACCTATACATGAGGGAGGAAATACAATTTCCTGTGGTCCTTACAGTGGAGAAACACCGCAGAAGAGGTGCATGTACGTTTTGCACCTACGGCTTGCCCAA
The DNA here is from genome assembly GCF_047496885.1 of Scyliorhinus torazame. Lineage (NCBI taxonomy): Eukaryota > Metazoa > Chordata > Chondrichthyes > Carcharhiniformes > Scyliorhinidae > Scyliorhinus > Scyliorhinus torazame. The sequence continues at coordinate 179,665,530 of NC_092714.1, forward strand.
CCTGTGAAAAGGCTCACGCGCAGAGTCAGAAAGGCTCAGGAATATAGTTTTTCTGCCAAAAAAAAGCTGTGCTTTGTGAGCTGATTTCCACATCTGAGGGGATGAAAGGCGGGCTCCATGTCCAGTAGAATATTCTACTGGTCACAGGTGCTGGGCAACTGGGTTCTGCGCTTGGAATTGCTGCAGAAATAGCAATGCTGAAGGGTAAAACTACACTGGGCCAAATTTATACCGAAAGAAAACATTACAAAAATAGGCAAACACCGTTACAATGATAAAAGCTGGCACAACTGCACATGCGCGCATCCCGTGGCACACAGTTCGCGTCGGGATCTGCAGCTGGAGCGGCGCAAACCGCTCTCCAGCGCCGTGCTGGCCCCCTGGAGGGGCCAGAATTAGTCGTGGGAGCGGCCCGTTCACGCCGTCGTAAAACGCGATGGCGTTTACGACGGAGTGGACACTGCTGTGGATTGGAGAATCACGCCCAGGAAATGCACCAAGATGTCAGTTTTTTAATAAGATGAAGATAGGTATTCTACTAGTTAATCCCTAGGAAATTACACACTGGAAAAATGTTATGAATAAAATGTTACTGGGGAATAAAATGTTATTGTCGCCAATTTAGTGTCACCAATCCACCTACCCTGCACATCTTTTGTGTTGTGGGGGTGAGACCCACGCAGACACAGGGAGAATGTGCAAACTCCACACGGACAGTGACCCAGGGTCAGGATCGAACACGGATCCTCGGCGCCTCCATGCCACCCTTAAGACATTTAACATCTTAATAGTATTCAACTATCTATAAGATTTTGATGTCTATCTCAGGTACTGTATGTTTATGATAAAAGTTAATAACCAACTTGACAAGGTATACCTGAGATATTATAACGAATTTCAATATCCTGTGTGTGAAAATTGAGTGTGCACAGCATTTGACTTACTTGTGATGGTTCTCACTGCCAAATAGCCTGGCACTCTCTGTGTAGGCTCATTGGTGAAGAATAGAACTATGTGGCAGGATACAGAAAGACTACAATATTGGAAAGCATGGTAGCGCAGTGGTTAGCACTGCTGCCTCATGGTGTCGAGGACCCAGGTTGATCATGGGTCACTGTCCATGTGGAGTTTGCACATTCTCCCCGTGTCTGCGTGGGTCTCACCCTCCCAACCCAAAGATGTGCAGAATAGGTGGATTGGCCACGCTAAATTGCCCCTTAATTGGAAAAAAATAATTGGGCACTCTAAATTTATACAAAAAAAAGACTACCAGATTGGAATTGTACTCCCACTAAAAGTCAATGCAGTAAGAAGTCTCACAACACCACGTTAAAGTCCAATGGTTTGTTTGAAATCACAAGCTTTCGGAGCGCTGCTCCTTCATCAGGTGAAGTGGAGGCAGGTTCACAATCACAGCATATATAGGAGAGACACAATTGCATGTGAAGAATGGTTGGAATGTGAGTCTCTACAGGTAAATAAGTCTTTATAGGAACAAACATAGTGAGTGGAGTGAGTGATAATTGCAGGTAATCGAGGTGTGAATTGTCTCAAGCAAGGACAGTTCGTAGGATTCTGCAAACCCGGGCAGTATGGTGGGGGTTACAAGGAATGTGATATGAACCCGAGACCCCGGTTGAGGTCGGCCTCATGCGTGCAAAACTTGGCTACCAGTTTCTGCTCGGCGATTCTGCATTGTGTTTATTGAAAGCAGCCTTGGAGAATGTTTACCCGAAGATCAGAGGCTGAATGTCCTTGACTGCTGAAGTCTTCCCCACCTGGAAGGGAACACTCCTTTTTTAAAAAAATATATTTTATTCAAGATTTTTTGGCCAAACATAACAATACGTAGTGTTTCTTTTACACAACAATAAAGCAATATAAATAACAGTGGCCAGTTTTAAACAAGTAAATAAATAATATATGAACAGAAACAAAAACAAAACTAAATGGCAACTGCCTTGTCAAAAATAAATACTCTCCAAAAATACAATCCAACAGTCCAATATACATGACCTATAACAAATGCCTCTACATATACAATAACATCCCTGAGAGTCTGTCCGATTCCTCCCTCCCCCCCCCCCCCCCCCCCCACCCGGGTTGCTGCTGTTGTCTTCTTCTTTTCCATTCCCTCTATCTTTCTGTGAGGTAGTCGACGAACGGTTGCCACCGCCTGGTGAACCCTTGAGCCGAACCCCTTAATACGAACTTAATCCGTTCTAACTTTATAAACCCTGCCATGTCGTTTATCCAGGTCTCCACACCCGGGGGCTTGGCTTCCTTCCACATTAACAATATCCTGCGCCGGGCTACTAGGGACGCAAAGGCCAAAACATCAGCCTCTCTCGCCTCCTGCACTCCCGGCTCTTCTGCAACCCCAAATATAGCCAACCCCCAGCTTGGTTCGACCTGGACCCCCACCACCTTCGAAAGCACCTTTGCCACCCCCACCCAGAACCCCTGTAGTGCCGGGCATGACCAGAACATGTGGGTGTGATTCGCTGGGCTTCTCGAGCATCTCGCACACCTATCCTCTACCCCAAAAAATTTACAAAGCCGTGCTCCAGTCATATGCGCCCTGTGTAACACCTTAAATTGTATCAGGCTTAGCCTGGCACACGAGGACGATGAGTTTACCCTACGTAGGGCATCAGCCCACAGCCCCTCCTCAATCTCCTCCCCCAGCTCTTCTTCCCATTTCCCTTTCAGCTCATCTACCATGATCTCCCACTCGTCCCTCAATTCCCTATATATGTCCGACACCTTACCATCCCCCACCCATGTCTCTGAGATCACTCTATCCTGCACCTCCTGCGTCGGGAGCTGCGGGAATTCCCTCACCTGTTGCCTCGCAAAAGCCCTCAGTTGCATATACCGAAATGCATTCCCTTGGGGCAACCCATATTTCTCCGTCAGCGCTCCCAGACTCGCAAACGTCCCATCTACAAACAGATCTCTCAGTTGTACTACTCCAGCTCTTTGCCATGCTCCAAATCCCCCGTCCATTCTCCCCGGAACAAACCTATGATTGTTTCTTATCGGGGACCGCACCGAAGCTCCCGTCCCTCCCCTATGCCGTCTCCACTGCCCCCAAATTTTCAATGTAGCCACCACCACCGGGCTTGTGGTGTATTTCTTTGGTGAGAACGGCAATGGCGCCGTCACCATTGCTTGTAGGCTAGTCCCCCTGCAGGACGCCCTTTCCAATCTCTTCCACGACGCTCCCTCCCCTTCTACCATCCACTTACACACCATTGAAACATTGGCGGCCCAGTAGTACTCACTTAGGCTCGGTAGTGCCAGCCCGCCCCTATCCCTACTACGCTGCAAGAATCCCCGCCTCACTCTCGGGGTCTTCCCAGCCCACACAAAACTCATAATGCTCTTCTCAATTCTTTTGAAAAAAGCTTCGTGATCACCACCGGGAGGCACTGAAACACAAAAAGGAATCTCGGGAGGACCACCATTTTAACCGCCTGCACCCTACCTGCCAGTGACAGGGACACCATGTCCCATCTCTTGAAATCCTCCTCCATCTGTTCCAAACCGTGTTAAATTAAGCCTGTGTAATGTACCCCAATTCTTGGCTATCTGGATCCCTAGGTACCGGAAGTCCCTTGTTACCTTCCTCAATGGTAAATCCTCTATCTCTCTGCTCTGCTCCCCTGGATGCACCACAAACAACTCACTTTTCCCCATGTTCAGTTTATACCCTGAAAAATCCCCAAACTCCCCAAGTATCCGCATTATCTCTGGCATCCCCTCCGCCGGGTCCGCCACATATAGCAACAAATCATCCGCATACAGAGATACCCGGTGTTCTTCTCCCCCCTGAGTACTCCCCTCCACTTCCTGGAACCCCTCAGTGCTATGGCCAGGGGTTCAATCGCCAGTGCAAACAATAACGGGGACAGAGGACATCCCTGCCTCGTCCCTCTATGGAGCCGAAAATAGTCAGACCCCCATCCATTCGTGACCACTCTCGCCATCGGGGCCCTATACAGCAACTGTACCCACCTGATATACCCGTCCCCAAAGCCAAATCTCCTCAGCACCTCCCACAAATAATCCCACTCCACTCTATCAAATGCTTTCTCGGCATCCATCGCCACCACTATCTCCGCTTCCCCCTCTAGTGGGGGCATCATCATTACCCCTAGCAGCCTCCCTATATTTGTATTCAGCTGTCTCCCCTTCACAAACCCAGTTTGGTCCTCATGAACCACCCCCGGGACACAATCCTCTATCCTCATTGCCATTACCTTGGCCAGAATCTTAGCATCAACATTCAGGAGGGAAATGGGCCTGTATGACCCGCATTGCAGCGGGTCTTTTTCCTTCTTTAGGAGGAGCGATATCGTTGCCTCTGACATAGTCGGGGGCAGCTGCCCCCTTTCCCTCGCCTCATTGAAGGTTCTCATCAGTAGCGGGGCCAGCAAGTCCATATATTTCTTATAGAATTCAACTGGGAATCCATCTGGTCCCGGGGCCTTCCCCGCCTGCATGCTCCCAATCCCTTTCACTACTTCCTCCGTCTCAATCTGTGCTCCCAGCCCCACCCTCTCCTGCTCCTCCACCTTGGGAAATTCCAGCTGATCCAGAAAGCACATCATTCTCTCCTTCCCGTCCAGGGGCTGCGCTTCA